>NC_090940.1:673688484-674292484 GCF_040938575.1 Ambystoma mexicanum
CAACACATGATGCTGAAAAAAAAACCGCAAGGACTCCTTCGACCATTGCCTGCACCCCCAGCCCTTTGGCAAATGGTATAGATGGATTTCATTACTGATTTACCACCATGTAATGGCTTTAACACCATTCCGGTGGTGGTAGACCTATCGAAGATAGCCCATTTTGTGGCCCTCAAAGGATTCCCCAATGCAAGCACCCTGGCTCAAACATTCCAAAGCAGGTAGTCTGGCTACACAGATTCCCTTCCGTAGTTAACTTAAACAGGGGGAGCCAGTTTTTATCCCAGTTTTGGAAGAGGTGTTGTTCCATTGACCAAATAGAGGTGCGATGTCAACCAGTCACAATCCCCAGACTGACCGACAAACCGAGAGAAGAAACCAAACCCTAGAGCAGTACCTCCGTTGCATGCTTCCAAAAATTGATAGAAACTGGGTAGATCTCCTATGGGTCGCTGAGTACGCATACAACAACACTTTACACACATCTACAGGGCACACCACGTTCTTCCTGTCACATGGTAGACACCCCGGTAATCAGCCTATGACCCTCCTGAAGCCCTAGAAATGCCGGCTGTCACGAAATTACACAACATAATTCATCAAACCCTGAAACTGGCCATGCCACACTTACTAAAAGCAAAGGTATCCTACAAGAAATGTGCAGACCAAAAAAGAAGGGGAGACCTGGCATACCAGGTGTGTGATAGGGTATGGTTAGCCACCAAACATATCCAGTTGAAAGAGCCCAGGAGGCCTCATCCAAAATGTATAGGCCCCTATTCTATCACTGCCCTAATTAGCCTGTTAGCAGTGAGACTGGCGCTGCCACCGTTCCTGTGCATCCACCCAGTGTTCCATGCCTCCTTACTAAAACCAGTCCAACCAGGCACACACAGTTATGTGACACCTTCACCTCCAGGACAAGTCAGCGATGGTCCTGAATACGAGGTATGGGACATCCTTGACTCAAAGCGAGTACGACATACCTTTTACTACTTAATAGACTGAAAGGGTTATGGGGCACTGAATCGAACCTGGGAACCAGCTGCAAACGTGCACGCACCACGATTAGTCACCAGATTCCATCGGAACCACCGATTTAACCAAGACCCGATAGCAACACCTTAGGAGGGGCTTTGGGGAGGGGTGCTGTCATGATCACCAGCAAAGACACCCATGGCGCCCCCCATGTTAGCACTCACACCACTGTTTCGGGGAAAGGCTGGACTGCCTTGACACGTTCCTGGCGCGCTCACCAGTTTCCTGGCACTCTCGCCAAGCCGGGGCATTGTTGATGTGATGGGGCCCATCAAGCGCGCCATCTATATAATGCCAATCCAGTATGCCAGCCAGTTTGAAGAAACAGCAAGGATTTATCCAAGCATGGGCGCCTTGTGGGCCTTATCGTTTACACCCAACATGGCTGCTGGGAGGCCCCCAGTGAACGACCGTGAAGAGACACTCCAGTGCAGAGGGTGGGGCCTACTATAAAAGCCTCGCTTCGCACTACTCTGCAGCAACAGTGTAGCACTTACCAACCTACTGCACAGCTATTAACCGGCTCCCTGGTCCATCCAGTCACTGCAGCCAGCACCTGTGAAGATCAAAACGAGGATTCAATTAGTAAGTGCTTCTGCGACCATTGCAGCACATGGGACTGGCATAGACATTCTTTAAACTTCATTTAGTGCACCGCATCCACTGCAATCTGGAGTTTGTTCACCTCTCCCGGCATCCTGGTAAACGGTGATCTTCTCATTGGACCCGACCTGAAAGGATATAAGAAACAGAAATTCGCTGCAGGCAGCAAAGCCATTTAGAGGGACATGCAAAAGCCAGCAGGAGCAAAAACAAAGAAGCTGTGACGCATTGAAAGGAGCTCAGCAAGAGTCTATTGCTGATCAAATCAAAAGCAAACCAATAGGCAAAGGACAGAGACTGAAAGCCTCAAAGATTAATAAGCACAAGAAGCAAAATCATCTGGTGAGCTACAGCTGGACTGAGCGAGCAGAACGCCACTGAAGTAACTGGCAATGCATATATCCCAGAAAGAACACCCCCCACATACAGTGTTCAACAGGTGAGTCCAGCCTTCGCCAGTGGGATGCTAAGGATTGGGTGGGGAGTACAGAGGAACATGAATGACACCCTTGTTTTGGCCCTAGGTCATCAACACAGCAACCTCCAAGATACCAGTCCAATCCTGGGGGTTACATCACTCAATATTCCCATTCCTTCCACTCCAAACCGGCGGTGGTTCCATATTGCCCTGCACGGGTTTGGGCGGTGAGTAGTGCTGACCATTCAACAGAGAGTTCTGGAGCTCCCGCAGAGTACCAAGGTAAGTATTACAGGCTCTTTGCTCTTCCTAACCGTGACCACTCTGATCCTTGGCCCGTCTCTTTATTTGTTAGACTTGCTTTCCTTTGTACTTTAAACCTTCAGGTGCTTCCTGCACCGCTTTCATCTGTCTGTATTCCTTTGACTTTTTTGTGCATACTTGCACTGTCTTTTCCTGTCTCTCGGTTGTGCCGCTTGCACGTTCCCCTTCTTCTGTCGTGCACACTTGCACCAGTCCTTTTCCTATCGTGCCTCTTGCACACTTCTTTCACTCCTCTGTGCACACTTGCACTGTTTTCCTTATTTCTGAGTCGCTCGCACCCTTTTATTTTACTCTGGACTTTTACTTCTGCGCACTAATGTGCCTTTTTTTCCTTCTGTGCCACTAGCACGCTTTCTCTTTCTTTCCTTATCCCTTCTTTCTTACTTTCTGTTTCTTTAAACTGTCCTTCTTGCATTCCCCTATGTGCTGCTTTATAAATCTTGCTTTTCTCCCTTTCCCGCTCCAGCCAACCGCATGCTCCCGAGTTTTTCTCTTTCTCTTGCAAAACTCACTGAGTAACGTAGCACTGGCGAGCGGTCTCTCCTGGATGCTTTGGGTCGAGGTCAGGGTCTCACCACACCTGCCCCTCAGATACCCTTGGGCCCGCACATGGCCCAAGGGAACGAGGAATTGCACGGACAGCGCCAGCAGGATACCAGCTGCCTCCCTTCGGCTCTCTGGAAACACAGCTCCCTAGCCACGCTGCAGCCCCTCACAAACACCAGGCTAGCGTTGCGCCACTCTGTTCTCCGGATTCTTCTTTCTGCAGCTCCCAGCTTCTTGGCTTCTCTGGTCCAGCATGCCACCCCAGCTCGCTCATTCACCTGTGCAAGACCACAGCTTTTATAGTGGCAACAGCAGTCAAGTGGAGTCAGGTGTGCATGGTCATTAAATGCCAGACTCTGCCTGACTCCGTTAGTGGGACAACTTGAGTTCTTTCTATGGTAGGTTGCCCTTACTTTCCCCATGTTATTCCCATGGCTAATCTTTACTGCTCTTAGTATCGTCCTCATCGTCTCAGTATTTGTTGGAAATGGGGAGGGGGAGATGGGATGAGATTGAAGATACACCATGAAGGCTGAGGGAGAGTAGGTTGGGGTATTATTGAGACTGGGAGAATAGCATGTCTCTCCCTTGAGTATCCTCCTCCCAATCCCTTATGACCCTCCACTCAGGTGATCCTCCCTCGCTTGTCCACCCCCAGGGTCGGGATCCAAAAGCGATGGCCCTTCCTTGGCCTCCTGAATGGAAGATCCCCATGAAGTAGATGGTAGAATGCCATCAAGTTTCTCACAGTAGGAAGTTGCAAGTAATTTCACGGTTTTACTCCCATCCAACCAACAAAATGATTATGCTCTTGAGACCAGGGTGGAAAACTTGAATCTCTGTTTAGGGTTTGCCTGTCCTCTAATGGGGGCTGGCTCACCCCCAGTGGGATCCTGCTGGTCCTGTCCCCTATGGGCTGTTAACATGAGAGGGTTAAACTCCGTAGTCTCAAAGGGGGTTGGCTTCCTCTTTGGGGGAGTGGACGAATTCCCTGGATTCATCACATACCCCTTACCCTGGTTTTACGCCATCCCCCAGTTATTTCTCTCTAACCCCCTCAAAAATGAAGTCTGCCCTATCTTGCATGATAATGTAGTTATGCTATTTGCTAGTAGTTAAAACTGCCTAAACATCGATTAACAGGCTTCAATTGAGTTTTGATTTGCAGAAACAACCCAGATAATTAAACCCAATCTTGAAACATTCTTCACAAATCACAGCAACTCACCTATTGAACATGGCAAAATCCACAAACTGCCATCTGGGTAAAAAGTGAAAAACTTGCCAATGAAAAAGCAGCCAGTGATGAAAATAGTACTGAAATTCATGTTCAATTGGAAAAGTTGGTTACAAATAGGTAAACATTATCATATTAAATTCTGCCCGCTTCCACTCAAACTCTCATCGTTCTGGGGCTATTTCAGGGTTTGAAATTGAGGGGAGCTGGGAGCTATTCAGCTCCTGCTTTTAGCCCAGAAGAGTCTGGTTAGCTTGATACAAAAAGCTACCAGGAGCTACTTTTGGCTGCCCGGGCCAACTGATGCTGACCAAACACACCTATGTGAATTTAACTCTGTGCATTTGGGACAATCTATGCATAAACATTAGGACGCATCTATACAATATTGGAAGCATAACAGCCCATAAATAATGGACACAATGATAGGTTTGCATCTTAATATTCTTGTCACTTAAATCTGCTGCTCACCCATGAGCACGGACACTCCAGCACTTGCCCCCACTCCCTCTCCCCCCTTTTCTCTCTGCACTTGAACGTTCTAAATACTCACAAGGCCTAGTAGGTTTGTCTTTTTTCCTTCAGTGTATACATTGTTTTTCAATCCCATGTTCCCTCCCTGTTGCCATGTGGGTGTTTTGAAACACAATTTATGTATTGTTTGCTTGTTAGGCGCTTATACAATAAGAATATACTGTTTCAAAGCACCCAGATTTGAAACAGTAAAGCTGGGCGTAATAGTACAACGCCCAATTTACTTTTTGTATAAGCACCTAACGAATGCACAATATGATATATGATATGATATGGCATTTATAACGCGTCTATACACAAGTGTTTCAAGGCGCTAAATAAATAAAATAAATTAGATTTGAGCAGCGCTATGTACCAGCTCCACGTTCCGCAGTAGTAGCTCTTGGTTACTGGGTAATGCTGGATACTGTGAGAAACTTGAGGATATCCTCACTCCTAAACACCCTGGATTCTCTTCTCAGGTGGCCAGGGAAAGGCCATCACTCTTGGATCCCGACCCTGGGGACATGGAGGCAAAGGAGGGTCACCTGGATGGAGAGTCCTTCGGGATTGGAAGTGGGGTACACCCAGGTGAGACATGGTTTCCCCAACCTTCATGGCTTATTGTAAGTCAGTTCTTCGCAATTTCCCTCATGTGTCATTTGACAGTAGAGAGACGAAGAGGCAGCTGAGAGCAATGAACACTATACCATTTCACCACTTTAGTACTGGGACGAAGAAAATGCCTGCAAAGTGTTGTGAAGGTCAGGCATGTCCCTTTGACCATGGTCAGGCAAGCCTAATTGGAAAAGCACACCTGCAACCTGTTAAAGGGTTGCAGGTGTATACATTGAGAGGGAGAAAGCAATACAGAGAGGAGCAGCAGGGAGGCCTGTGCGAACAGCAGGGAACCTTGGTGAAGGAGAGGCGAGCCACTGACGGAAACTGCAGGGGTCGATCCGCCGTGTGCAGCATGCAGAGACGCAGGGGACTACAGAGAGAGGTGGTCCCAGAGCGTGGCCTGGGAGCTGGGACTCTGTGGAGCGGACTGAGGGCAGAGAAGGGAGCCATGAGGAAAGGCTGTCCCTTTCCAGTGCAGTAGAAGTGCTTGTCCTCTGTGTCGAGGAGCCGACACAATGGTGTTTGAGGGACAGGAGTTGGACCCCTGACATCAGAAGCCTGTGTGCTCCGCGCTGCTGGGAAATTTATCAAAGCAACTGGTGAGTTTCTGGCAGATGAGAAACCCGGTGCGCAAATGCTTGAACATTTCCATTGTTGGCGAATACTTTATCGGAGTGGTTGCATGTCTTAGGGGGAATGTTTTCGAAAGTCTCTGAGTAAAATGAATGAATATTAAATATCGGGCTTAACGGAAAGTGAAACTCAGACTAAACCAATGCCCATTGAATACGGAACTAAATTAAACCTTCAAGTATGTGAAACTACTGCATGTTCAATTCTGAAGTAAACAGAACTTTAAATTTAAGCAAAATCACTGCATGTTAAATTCTGAATTGAATGGAACTTTAAAGATTAAACTAAACAAAGGTACACTGATGATTGAATCAAATAAACCTTTAAAATTAAGCCAAAGAAAGACGTATTGAATACTGAAATGAATAAAAGCTTCAAACAACCTGAATATACATAGAAAGCAGAATAAAGCAGAATTAAATGAAACCCTGACGTTTATACAACCCAGGTACCCACATTAAAACAGAGTATGGAAGAGGGGCGCAAATGTGACAGAGTCATAAGAATACAAGGACACTTGGAATGGGGAAAATAAAGTCTTGGTGAAGGGTCCCTGAGATTTGAGTAACTACATTTGTTGAACTGTGCTACTTGGAAAGCCTCAATACCTCTTTGTGTTTGAATTGTGTTACTTGAAAGCTTCAAGACCTCTTTGTGTTTGAACTGTGTTGCTTGGAACTTGGGGATGGGAACCCCGACGATTGTTTACAACTGTATCATCTTAAACCCAAGAAAGGTCATTCTGAGACTTTTGTGGAACTGCTTTACTCCTGGGGAAGGTGGCTGAAAGAGAGCTGTGAGCTGGAAGTAGCTCCAAACTTTATTTTTGAACACTGTTTCTTTGGTTATTGTAATTCCTACATATTGTATAGATCTAGTTGTGAGGGCAAGTATAGGTTTTGGACACAGACAGACTTTTCAGTTGAACTCTTTTACTCAGACTTCCCTTACTTTTATTTAGATAGGGAAGCCAACATAAGCATAGGGCAAGCTAGACATTTTAACATCCTGACATTCAAGTTATAAAGGGCCTCATTACACGGTATGCAGTAACCATGGCGCTATTAGCGCCATGGTTGCCGCCGGTATTTTACCTTGTCCGCCTTGGTGGATGGCGGAATTACCGCCCTACTGCAAGGTGAGCGAGGGTGGTAATTCCCCATTCACCAAGGCACTTCCCCATTCCCATTTTTGCCCCCATAGGGCTCAATGGGAATGGGGAAGGAGCTAATTACGGTACCGCAAATTGAGGCACCGTAATTTGCACCAAGGTCCCTTTGCGGGCCCGTTCCTTAACGGCTGGTAAAACCAGCCGTTGAAGTCCGGTCCCGCAAAGGGACCTCGTAGTAAGGCGGTAAGGGTTTACCGGTACCGGTGCCCTTACCGGTAAACCCTTACCGCATTCCGTGTAATGAGGCCTAAAGTGTTTTATTTTGAACCTTGAATCTGTTGTCTGTGTCTTTCTTCATGATGCCTTCACAATACCAAGGAGCTGCTTTAAAATCCTGCCTATTGTTTTGAGTCAGAAATGAGCCAGACACAAAGTTGCCATGTTTTTGGTTAAATACTTTTGTTAACATAAAATTGGCTAGAAAAAGGCCTCTCACCCTCCTCTAAGAGGAATTTCCCTGCCTAAATCCAAAACTAAGGCTGTCTCCATTTCAGGATGTCAAAATCAACTGTCCTCATGTCCAAGCGCCTATCCTGACCCTCACACTACAAAACAAATCATAAGGTGAAAAAGGACCCCTGATAGTCTTTATCCTGGTGATTGCAAAAAGAGTTCATAAAGGAAAAATAGAACAACGTTTTCTATTTGTGATATAGTTTGTTAAAACATTACACAAAAATACAGAATAAATGGAAAATACATACAAACCATAATATGTATAAAAACCTACAAACATTAAACGATGAACATTCATCACTTTTAATTTCATCAAATACCCCACTTGATTCATACATTTAAGAATACAATCGCCAAACAATTCATTAGAGAAGAATCTGAACCATACAGCAAATGGTTAACCACATTATGCAATGTTTACTGATGTCAGTTCTTTCTCAAAGGCTACTCGCAGGTATGCTACAGCCAGAAATACCATTCCTCGAAAATAGGTCACTTGGGATATCTTGAAAACCTTCTGCACAGTGTCGATAGTATCTCATGTACTACTTGTACATGGCACTGCAATCAGTTAACACATATCTCAGTGTTTCTATTACACCAAGTTCTTTGCAGAGACGGCAGGTCTGCTCCTCCTTAGGTATGCCCACCCAGGCACCCGTAACATCCAATACTGGGTGTTTGTTTAGTCTGATCTTTATAAATCTCCTACGAAGCTTAGGACGTGGGAACTATGAGACACATTTTCTTGTGGGCCATGATATTTAAAGTGTAGGCCAACATAATCATTTAAAGATGTTAAACGACCCGCATGGTCCTGATTATTGGCCCAATCCCATAGCTGCGATTGTTCCTTGAACTGGTTCAAGAGGACACCTAAATTACCTCCCCAATCGGGCTACCAAGCAATTGGCTCAAAGAATTTCACATTCAACTTTCCAAACTCAGGTAATGTGGGGGACCCTCCATTAGATAGTGCATCCCTGACATATGAAAGAATAGAATTTCCCTCCGCATATCTGATTTTTAATTTGAGATTACCTCTATTAACACTATTTATGGTACTCATGTGTTATGTTATTAGGCATTTTTATAGGGCATTTTACCATTGGTATGATTCCAATGCGCTGTGGGTTGAAAGCCTTCGGGGACCGCAATCAAGGTCAGTGGAGAGAGTAATGTAGTAAAATGTTTTTGGGTGCACTAGGTATGTGTGTACCCACTGTGGAATTAGTGATGTGTAGCTGCATACGAGTGCTAGGTGTGGTGTGTGGTTGTCTGAGATCAGTAGAATGTGCACAGCAACAACCATGGACTTCAGAATCTGCATTCAAGCAGCGTTGGAGTTGGTGAATGAGAGTGTGTGCAGCTAGGCCGATTTCGATGGGTATAGCTGTGTTCTAAAGACTGTTGGGGTGATCATGAAAGTGTATAAGAATGTGTGAAGCTAGGCCGAATTAATCGAGGGGTATAGCTGCATTCTGTTGTTTGTTGGTGCAGAGGAAAGAGTTAGCATAATGGCTATGCCAAGTTCAATACGTATCGCTTATATGGGAGTTGCTTTAGATAGCCCCAATATATTTCCCCAAAAGTAGCTCTCTAAATGATCAGCCCAACCAGCAGAATCAATGTAGGAGCATTCCATGGCGTAACCAATGCTCGATACCAACTTTTGGCGATATATATTGTCATTACACTGTCTAAGTTGTATCGCCTGCTCTCACCCACGCAGCTCCATGGATATGCTTGGGCCAGTAGTGCATGCAGTACCACATTGTGCCCCTGCTCTCACCCACACAGCTCCATGGATATGCTTGGGTCAGGAGTGCATGCAGTACCACATTGTGCCCCTGCTCTCACCCACACAGCTCCATGGATATGCTTGGGTCAGGAGGGCATGCAGTAACACATTGTGTCCCTGCTCTCACCCACACAGCTCCATGGATATGCTTGGGTCAGGAGTGCATGCAGTACCACATTGTGCCCCTGCTCTCACCCACACAGCTCCATGGATATGCTTGGGTCAGGAGGGCATGCAGTACCACATTGTGCCCCTGCTCTCACCCACACAGCTCCATGGATATGCTTGGGTCAGGAGTGCATGCAGTACCACATTGTGCCCCTGCTCTCACCCACACAACTCCATGGATATGCTTGGGTCAGGAGGGCATGCAGTACCACATTGTGTCCCTGCTCTCACCCACACAGCTCCATGGATATGCTTGGATCAGGAGTGCATGCAGTACCACATTGTGCCCCTGCTCTCACCCACACAGCTCCATGGATATGCTTGGGTCAGGAGGGCATGCAGTACCACATTGTGTCCCTGCTCTCACCCACACAGGTCCATGGATATGCTTGGATCAGGAGGGCATGCAGTACCACATTGTGCCCCTGCTCTCACCCACACAGCTCCATGGATATGCTTGGGTCAGGAGTGCATGCAGTACCACATTGTGCCCCTGCTCTCACCCACACAGCTCCATGGATATGCTTGGGTCAGGAGGGCATGCAATAACACATTGTGTCCCTGCTTTCACCCACACAGCTCCATGGATATGCTTGGGTCAGGAGTGCATGCAGTACCACATTGTGCCCCTGCTCTCACCCACACAGCTCCATAGATATGCTTGGGCCAGTAGTGCATGCAGTACCACATTGTGCCCCTGCTCTCACCCACACAGCTCCATGGATATGCTTGGGTCAGGAGTGCATGCAGTACCACATTGTGCCCCTGCTCTCACCCACACAGCTCCATGGATATGCTTGGGTCAGGAGGGCATGCAGTACCACATTGTGCCCCTGCTCTCACCCACACAGCTCCATGGATATGTTTGGGTCAGGAGTGCATGCAGTACCACATTGTGCCCCTGCTCTCACCCACACAGCTCCATGGATATGCTTGGGTCAGGAGGGCATGCAGTACCACATTGTGTCCCTGCTCTCACCCACACAGGTCCATGGATATGCTCGGGCCAGTAGTGCACGTAGTCCCACAGGAAGAAATTGCTATTACTGCCTTTTTGGAAACGTAAATATGGATCTTTTAATGTGTCGGAATAACTAGATGCAAAGAAATAATGATTACAAAACATTTCCATTTCCCAGTTAAAAAAATGTTTTCTTGCTTATAAAATACTCCCATAGGGAATTGGACTTACATTTTTACTCCCTAAAAAACCTAAAAAAAATGTTTACTCCCAACTTAAAAACAAATGGGGAATAAAATGCTCCCCCCTACAAAATCCTATCTGTAGTGCTGTTTGCTCCAAATCTCATGACGTTCGATCGTTTAGATCTCATGATTTGGAGATTGTTTACTTTTGCGTAGGCAACCAATGCAGCAGCACTTCTACTAATACCAATGTAAGAAGAGTCAAAAATTGCCAAGTCATCGGCATAGGCTAAATAAGGGATACTTTCCCGGCCTAATTTAGGAGCGAAATTACAGACCTCACTGAGGCAACTGCCAATGTCTGCTAGGAATAGGTTGAACAGAACAGGGGGAGGACTCGCCCCTTCTGATATTTATTGGTGCAGACCACTCCCCCAACTATTCAACCTTACTTTGGCCGTAGTATATTCATGCATCAATTGATATGCATGCAACAGATGGCCGGGCATACCCATTTCTTCAACTTAGTCAATACTTTTACACGGTCAATGGTATCAAGTAAATCGGCAAAACCGATAAATACTATGTAGAGCGGCGAAGAGGCATGAAGTCCCGCTGGCCAAATGAGGGAGTTAACAAAGAAGATCTTATGTATGCATGACAAACCCCTCCGAAAGCCAGTCAGGGATCGGCTTCCAATAATCGCCTCAAGGATCCATTCCCCAATATTTCTTAAAATGCAGGTGGCAAAGGTTTTGCTAGGTCTGTCCAAGATGGACAATGGACGGTCATTTCTTGGATCATCTCTATTGCCACTTAAAGACGGGAATAATATATGATTTAGTCCAAGAGGAGGGGATATAACCTGTTGGCACAATACTTTCAAAGAGCGTTAAGTGAATATCGGCCAACAACTCGGGGTTGGCAAGCATGACCATATTGCAAACCCCATGGGGATCTGGCACTCTGGATGGTTTCAAGTTTCTAATTATTAGAATCAAATCCTATCTACCTATCTCGACCTTCACCGCTGCATGAACTAAAGTCACAGGAGTAGAGCAAGCCTTACATTTCTGTGAAAAATCCTTTGCCATTCTTCTGCGGACATCTTATTTAAGCTATCTCAGAGAAATTACCTTTATTAGAGAAAGCTTGCCATAGATATTTAACATAATGCGTATGTCTCACAGATTGATCAGTGACCGAATGCAAGCTCTTTCTGATCTCCTGTCTAAGTTGTCGTTTTCCTCCCACTATAATACGACCGTATTGATGGACCTAGTTTGCGTTGTTTTTGAGCTGCAGAGTATTATTCCTTAAAACGAAGGAGATAGTAATGGTGTGTATCCAATATGCAATATCATTCGGACACTTAAAATAGATGCACAATTCTTCTAGGAAGGGCATATATTTGGTCATAGCCAGAATGTTACGCTCCGACCAGGCTACTTGGTACAAACCTCTATTCATCACAATCCCACGCATTGCATCAGTATTTTTGCTGACTATTTTATTCAAATTCAGGGTTAGCGACAATATACCATGGTCCCTGAATTCTGTGAAACAAGTAGACCTACAAGACGCATTCTTCCCAATAATATCACTCCCGTAAAAATAGTCTATGGTTGAGGATTCATTAAGCATCCTCCATGTATGTGCTGGTGGAGAATCCCCCACAATGTTTCCATTCAACATGGTAACCTGGATGATAATTTAAAAAACTCCACCCAGTTTACTGCTGTTAGACCAGATTTGGTCAGTTTTTCCACCTTGTGCCCCAAAGGAAACACATCTTTCTCGGTTACCCCATAATCAATGCATCTGGAGTTTAAATCACCCCCAACCACAATATGAATGGGATCTCTCCCAACACAATATCCTGATGGTGTCTCATAGTTTCCGATTTGGGTTAAGATAGTATTGAGGCCGCCAGGCGGATCACATGGGTTAATCAGGAGAATTTGGAGACCTTCACATACTTCAGCTAATACCAGCAAGACATGTGGGTTGGTGACTGTTAACTGTAGTGCACTTGCTTTATATTTATTGGAACACAATGTAATAAGCCCCCCACTTGGGCGACCTTTGAGACCTGCGCTTGCAGGGTTCCTGAAACATACATAGCAATCAAACATGGCATGTCCAATGAGCCATGTTTCTTGTAATAAAATTATCTCAGAGTTTTGTAAGAATCAGTTGAGAATGGCCTTGGGTTTTCCAAAAGGAAATGACAATACTATTTTCAGGAGCTCTGCTTGGGCACAGGTAAAAATGATAGTAGCTATTCACAGTGGGACTTTGCTACATCCCTTTGCACTGATTGATTTATTGGGAGGGCATCAGGAGTGTTTACTTGGAATGGGGGGCAATTTTTAATATTCACCTTTGTTTCTACAACAAGATCAATATCGAAGCCCCACTTCAATGAAGATTGCGCACAGCTCCTCACCAATGCAACAACCCCTGCATCCCTACAATGGACCTTTGTGTATGTAATTACCTCACATTTCAATTGCTCAACCAATTTTAAATCTCTACTCTGTAAACCTCGCAAAGAAGGCAGATGATTAAATAATGTCATTAGAAAACTTCTATTTATTGGATGCATCCTATCTTCAAATAGTCTTGTGACGGTAAAAGAAATGGCAGGTGGGGGCACTGTTGAGCAGCCGACAAAATGGCTGCATAGTCATGGAGCTCCGTGCCCAGCAATCTTCGGTCTGCATCGGCGGTGAAATACAAAACCCAGCACTGGAAATTCCTGCCCAGGATAGCGCTGGGCGAGTGCTACATTTACACCCAATTTCGGTTGAAATTGGACTGCTGTGACTGAGCTGCGGCACCCTGACATCTGGGCCGTGTGGAGCCTGTCTGGGCCGTGCTCCATCCAAGCTTCCGTAGCCTGCTGTGAGGCTGCCCGGGAGTGCTGCCCTCCGCCCTTTTCTACAGCGGGCCCTGCTGCGGGACGGCAGTGGACCCTCCTCCGCCCCTGGGGCCTGGGCGGGCTGCCGGGCTGTATCCCCCCTCTGCGGCAGAGGGCCGGACGCGCGCTTTGCCTGCAGTTGGTCGCTTCGGGGGCCCTGCCTGGCTTCGGCTCCCGGGCCCCCTACGTGGCTGTGACATCGTCCCCTCATTGCAGGCGGCCGGCGGTTGGCTGCCGCGGTCGTGCCGCGCTGCTGTGCTGCTTGGGCTCCCGCTCCATTTGCTGTGGGGCCATCCTGCGTGTTACCTGGGCTGCTGCGATTGCAGGTGAGGAGCTGGGGGGGCGCCGGACCATATCTGCTTGTTTCATATCAATTGAATGCACGGCCCTCAGCTCCGGCTCCTGTGCCTGACTGTCTGTCTGCATCGCGGCCCTGCATCCTTTGCGCGTGTTGGGCCCCACTGCCCTTGACTGGCCACATATTATGTGCTGAGGCCCACACCTCTTATACCTCCAGTTGGCCAACAGCCATATCATCGTGGGAGGGTCTCTCACCTCCCCCGGCACTGCTCCTGACAGTGTGGGGGAACCTATCAACACCCATACTGTGGCGACGCTAGCCTATGGGAGCTATGGCCCCCCTGGACACGGAGAACCACCACACTTGCTTTGCAGGACAAACTGGGCTGTCCCCTAGCACCTTGCCCTGTGTGCCCCTTTTTGCCCGTACCTGAATCTGAGGCCCACTCTGCTCTTCTCTTCAACACATCCTGTTTCTGTGTCCTCCTTATACTACGTTTGGATACGGGTGGCCCTGCGGTCATCGGCTGAGCTGTGGTGCCTGGCGCAGTGCCCCGTCCCTGACCTTGTGGCTTCCCGTCTTTGGCCCTTGCTGGGCCACTCTCAGTGCGGCTTCACTAAAGGGAGTGCCGGCGCATTTGACCACATAGACTGTGCCCGTACTTCGCGCCACCTTGCGCAGTTGCCCCCGGGGTCTAGCTGAACTGCGCAAGCAGCGCCTGTATATATTTGCATGCAATACCATCTACCCTCGGGATGCCCAACAGATCTCGCGGGGCAGCCAAGGCCGGGGCCATAGACAATTTTACTAAACCGACACCCAGAGTGGAGCAGGGTGCCACTGCTTCAAATATTGCAGACACGGAAGTATCACTGTACCCCCCCCCCCTCAGCTTGACCTGGCGGCGATGATGGAGTCCATGGCAAAGAACTTCGCCTCCTTCCACGGAAAGCTGGATGACATCAACGCGAATGTGGCTTCACTGAGGTCAAAGCTGGATCAGCATGGCACCAGGATCACTGAGGCCGAAGCCAGAATTGGGGCAAATGAGGATGGTGTCCTACTCTCCAAAATACCGTGGCAGGGCTGGTGCGCGATATGAAGAGTGTTAAGGCCAAGTGTGACGATCTAGAATCGAGATCGCTCAGAAACAACATCCGCATCATGGGAGTTCGTGAGTCCGCACTTAAGGGTCGCATGGAACTGGCGTTGGAGACCCTCCTCAAAGATCTTCTTGGCAACCCTCCCCCCGCTCTCACCATTCTTCACAATTGAGCGAGCGCATCGCTCATTGGGTCCCTGCCCCAAGCCAGGTGACTTTCCCAGGCCAATAATAGGGAAAGTCCTCAGCTATAGAGACAGGGACCATATATTGCGCCAGGCACGGGAGAAGGGCAAGTTGAGGATGGACTCACAAATCATCAGAATCTTCCCAGACTTTTCCGTGTGGGGTCCAGGCGGAGCGCAGACAGTTTAACGGGATGAAGAAAATGCTTTGTGAAAGGAAAATTGAATATGCAATGTTGTTTCCGGGGTGCCTGAAATTCACCTACCACAACAAGCTATACTTTTTCACGGTTCCGGATGAAGCGGTGAAATTCATTGAATCATAGATCCCACTGGAGCCATCTCCACATGACTTGATGGACAATGACTGAGATGTCCTATACTCCTAGCATACTAATTGAAACTGTAATTCCCCTTGTCCAAGCCATCTGTCATTATCTTTTCATTGGAATGTTTAGCGCTGAAATCCTGTCACCGCCTAAGAGGCGCCTTTGCGCCGCACTGCTTGCTTAACTGGGTACACGGCAGTGGTGTCCCCCGCTGCAATTGCAATACCAGTCTTTTTGGTTTGTTCTCTGTTTTTCCCCTGTTGGGCAAATGAGTTTGGGCTGCCGGGTTGGTTATGTTATTTTGGCACCTCTGTTATGGGTGGGATGTTCTACACTGTTGATGAGGCTTGGGCAGTGAGGGAGGGGGGTGGCAAGGTTGGGGGTCGTTTAATTGGAAAAGGCATGAGAGTGGGGGCATTGGTGGCACGATGGTGTGGTTTTACTGAGGCTGCGTGCAGGGTATTGTGGGGCAGAGTATGGTTGCAGGGATGTCCCTTGACACGTCACTGTGTCCCTTAGTCTCATGACATGGAACGTCCGTGGGCTGAGTAATTTTACTAAAACCTGCAGGATTACGACGTATGCCCAGCGGCATGGAATCAAAATACTCCAAGAAACGCACGAAATGGGGCACCATTGCAACATGCCTGGCTCCGACCTGGGGCTCGAATAGGTACTATACAAAAAACTCAACCCAGTCTAGGGGTGTGCTTACTCTGGTCCACAAATCTGTCCAATTTTCATTGCGCACCAGTCACTTAGATCCGGAGGGTAGATATGTGATTCTCCATTGCTCCCTTGAAAACACGGAATGCCTTCCTGTGAGCACATATGCCCCAAATATTGATTCGTCTGGTTTCTTTGACAAGGTCGTCACTATACTCTTGAAATACATTGGAGTCCCAATCCTATGGGGAGGGGATATGAACTTAATTTTGAATGGCGAGTTGGACAGATCCGGCACCTCGCGCAGAGCCACCCCAGATGCGGCCAGCCATCTCCATGTACACGCTACCACATTAGGCATCCTAAATGTGTGGAGGGCCCTCCACCCGCTTCTCAGAGAGTACTCCTCCTACTCATCCGTGCATGATAGCCTATCAAGAATCGACCTCTTCCTCATATCAAGTGTGCTGGTGGGTAGGGCAATAGACGCACAGTTGCTACCACACAAATTTTCAGATCACTCTCCAGTAACACTGCGGCTCAGATTGGGGCAGGGCCAGCCGCCCCGCTCCTCCTGGCGCTTCAAATCTGAGGCACTGAGGGATGTTGTTTTCAAAGCTGATATCCTGGCCTACATAAATCCCTTCTTTGACTGCAACATTAGACATGACAGATCTGATGGGGTTCGTTGGGAGGCGTTTAAGGTCTTCATAAGAGGGATGTGCATTTCCAGGGAGGCTGGGGTCCTTAAGGACATAAAAAATAGCCTGCAGCGCTCTGAGAGAACGCTTAAAAAACTTGAAAGTGACTACATTAATGCCCACTCCCCGTCCACACTGGCACAGACAAGGTCGGAATTGGAATCATTTGAGGCTCATGCCCAGCGGGAGATTCAATATTATGCCCGCCCCTTGGCGGCGCGAAAATACAGCGAGGGTGAGAGGCCGGGGAGAACCCTGTCCAGACTGGTCCGAGTAGAGGGGGGTCGAACCTGCATAGACTGTATCAGGGACACTGGGGGGCACCCAGCACTGGTCCGACCAGCACATCCTCGAGATATACACTGAATTTTATACAACTCTGTACGCCCCCCAGCGGGAACACAGCACGCAGGATACGGACCTCCTGCTAGATCAAATCCCCATGACCCTCCTTTCCAGTACCACTCGGGAGCAACTGGATGCCCCGATCACACTTGACGAAATCACAGCTGCCATCTCGGGTCTCCCAAGGGGTAAAGCTCCCGGCCCAGATGGGCTCACCTCGGAGTTCTATCTTGAGCACGTTGCCATCCAAGCACCCAGGCTCCTTGACGTCTGGAATGAGTCACTCAGGCTGGCCACATTGCCCCAGTCCATGCGAAAGCCCTCATAACCATCCTTCCCACCCCGGCTAAACCACCAGACGAATGTGGGTCCTATAGACCCCTGTCTCTAATTAACACAGACACAAAAGTCTTCGCCAAAATCATTGCAAATCGATTTCTTCCCATAATGGCATACTTGGTCCATCCCGACCAGAGTGGCTTCATCCCTGGCCGGTCAACATCCCTCAACATTCGCCGGGTGTTTAATGTCATGGCCAGAATAGATCCAGATGCAAAGGCAGTAGCAGTTACTCTTGATGCCCAGAAATCATTTGATATGGTGTCTTGGCATTACATGTGGTCTGTGCTTCATAAAATGGGTATTGGTCCCTGCATGATGTCATACATCAAGCTGCTGTACACAAACCCGATGGCCAGAGTCCTGGTTAACTCCCAGGCCTCGCCTCTCATCACACTCCATAGGGGCACGCGCCAGGGCTGCCCCTTCTCCCCAATTTATTTTGCGCTGATAATTGAGCCCATGGCCGACTATGTCAGAAATGAGCATAGCCGAAAGGGTTTATGTCTGCGGGATTCTCCGTAGATAATCTTGCTGTACTCAGACGACGTACACCTTTATATGAGGGACCCGTCCACCCATCTGGACTCAGTAATTCGAGATGTCACCTTCTCAGGTTTTACCATAAACTACACTAAGGGCTTCATTCTGAGGTGGGTGCAAAGGTATTGCCCATAATCCCTTTGTGCCCTATTCCGAGGGCCCTTTGTGGGCCCGTCCTTAACGCCTGGTTTTACCAGGCGTTCTGGACGGGACGCGCAAAGAGACTTCAGAGCTAATAACGGTACCGTAATTTACGGTACCGTTATTAGCGCCTTCCCCATTCCCATTGAGCCCTATGGGGGCTGGAATGGGAATGGGGAATGGCTTTTTCAATGGGGACTTACCGGTCCTGCAAAGGACAGGCTAGACCGGTAAGTCCCCATTGAACGAGGGCGGACACGGTACCAGTATTGGTGCTAGTCATGGTGTTAATAGCGCCATGACTAGCACCAACCTTGGAATGAGGCCCTAAGTCTGAAATATTCCCGCTCACCGTGGATACCCCCCCAACCAATATGTGAATTCCCCCTCCGCTGGTCGCCAGGCAGAATTAGATATCTCAGGGTCCACATATCCCTCTCTAGATCCTCACTTCTAGCCGACAACTAAACTGCCATGGCGCGGCAGGTGGAAGACCGGATGCTGAGATGGCACCACCTCCCCCTTTCCCTGTCGGGCAGGCTATCTCTAATCAAAATGATACTTGTCCCCAAGCTTCTATACACCTTCGCAAATGTCCCTATTTGGCGCGGGAAGCAATACTTTAAGAATCTACACACCCTATGCGCCGAATTCCTATGGCGCTCTGGCGCAGTTCGTAAAAAGTGGCAACACATGGCTCACCCATATGATAAGGGGGGCCTTCACGGCCCCTGAACTTGCTTGTTACTGGATAGCTGCTCAAGCGAAACATGTTACACACTGGTATGTATTCTCAGACCCACCCACCCACACACATGTGAAACTCGAGAAACTGGCAAGCGAAGAGGTTAACATTCTGTCCCTTATCCTTCACCATACATATCGGGCTGACGGTGCGGCGGACCCTGTGGCTGCCACAATCATGGAGCGGAGACGACTATTGTCATCCTACTCTGATTCCCGCCCGTACTACAAGTAGCTGCCCATATGGCAATTCCTGGGTCTCAGCCCCATTCACGACAAACTCCTTATGAGACACTGGCAGGGTCTTGGCTATTGCGCGCTATCTGACCTATTTCCCGACGGGAAATGTATCACCCCGCAGACATGGTGTCCCGGTCACTCTGGCTCGGTGCTGGAAATGTTACAATCTTTCAGATTGAGGGCGACGATCCGCGCCATGTGGCCATCTTTCCCCAATGAACCCCCAGATTCACCCGAAATTCACTTTATAACCAACTCGGCTGGGGTGAAAGGCGTAAGATCCTCACTATACAAAATACTGCTAGGGAAATTGGGTAACACTTCTCCGACGACCAGGGAAGCATGGACCAGCGAACGGAACCTAACTATCACTGATACCGTGTGGGGCAGAATGTGCATGCATACATGTAAGGTCTCCCTAAATGCAAGATTTTGTTGTATATAATACAAGCTCTTGAAGCGCCTATATTACACTCCGCATAGAGTGGGGAGATTTGCGAGCGGCCAGGCCCATACCTACCCGAGATGGAAGTCCACAGAAGCAGACCATATCCACATGTTCTGGTCTTGTGATGCGCTTGGAAAGCCATCATGGAGGCATTTGCCGAAATATGGGATCCACATTGCACCAGACCCACTGGCCGCTCTGTTCGGGCTGTGGGACGGGCCTAAGTTGAGCAAGGCGTCCAGATTCCTGAACATCGGGACTATGGTTGCCAAAAAATGCATACTACAGTGTTGGAAGCACTGCACCCCTCCCTCTTTCGAAATGTGGCTGAAGGCCCTCACCTGGACTCAGAGGTGCGAAGAAGACTATATTAATACTCTCCTCATGACCTCTCGTCCCAAGAATGTATGAGTCGACTTTTGTAGCTATCTGAACAGCAAAGATAACATTGAACTGCTCTCCTCTCCCCTGTCGGACGCATAGCCCCTGCTTTTTCCTGAATGGCTCTGAACTGCATGAGACTGTTGGAGATTCTGTCTGCCCTTTTCTGCTCCCTCCCATGTATGCAATGCCATTCATCTATTTGTAATGTCCTTCGTTATGTGCACTGTTTGTTTGCCAGCTCTTGCCTCGTGCCAATAAAGAAAAGTTTTTTTTTTTTTAAAAGTGACAGGTAACCTACTTTCCTCTGTCTCTGTGATCACTACTTCCCTAGTTGAGTCCAGTAAACATTGTACTAAAGCAGCCTGTGTTTCAGCAAGGACCACTGGCAGCTGCGTTGTCAAAGTAGATGGTATTTGCAGCAGTTCTTCTTGCTCATAAGGCTCGACCATATGTGTAGTCATAGAAGTGGACATTTGGGGCACTTTCTTATTGCCACATCGAGTAAGCAACCAAGAAGTCACATTTTTAGATATTTTGACAGACCTTCTGTTCCTTCGAGCAGCCCTCTTGCATGCTTCTTTTGTCAGAGGCAGTGTTTTCCGGCTGTTAGGCGTCAACGACTCGCTCGTTTCATCCTCCGCGTATGAAGCCTGTGCGGTAGTTGGTGCCGTCCTTCCTCCGTTTGCTTTCGCCTTTTTCCCCCTGGTACATCTAGAAGGGAGTGAATCATCCGATCTTTTGTTAACCGACATATCGGGCAATGCCACAGCTTCCACAGTAGATGAAGTAGGGGTTATCTTTATTAAATTGGTCGGTTCACCCCTAATGTTTTGCTCTAAAACATTAACTTTCAACTGTTGGGAAGCGCTTTTTGTGTTGGTCATTAGTTGAGTTAGCATTGCAGTATGTTTCGCATACTCATTCGAAAGAAAGTTCCAAAGTTTCAAAAGTATTTTAAGTGCAAAATGTGTGCCATCATTATCCAAAGCTGGTGAAACCTGTGTCTCTGACTCGCTGACCTCATGCAATACTTCCTGTGGCTCCAATGAGCTTTCTTCCATCAACTTCGTGAACTGGTCTTCTTGATTAGACACGTCCAGTAACCACGTAAGACATGGGGAGCATGATAGTCATTGATTCCGATGGCTCGTTGGGGTGGGGAACTCCCTTCATTTGTAGCAGTCGCCTCAGCCAATTCCAAACTCGGACATATGGTAATAAGTTTCTGTTATATGTCTGCCTGCAGTGATTGGCATCGGTTCAGTAGGGAACGTAAAAGTTCTCCAAGGTGAAAGAACCTTGTTTCCAGAGGGTGATTCCCTTCCCTTGGATTCTTCAACACTGTGATGTTTCTTGGTCTCACAAATCTTTGTGTCTTTTCTTGATGCACAAAAATCGTCTTTGTCACAAAGCTCCTTGTCCTTGTAGTTACTTCTTTCAAAAGTTCCGCCTTTGGTTCAACAAAGTCTTTTCTTGGCACTCCCTGTAGATTTGCAACTGCCTGGTATACTCCCCAACCAGGATTTCTTATGCACTTGTGACTGCCTGGTTTACTCCCTTGCCAGGATTTTTTATGCACTTGTGACTGCCTGGTTTGCTCCCCTGCCAGGATCTCTTAGGCACTTGTGACTGCCTGGTTTGCTCCCCTGCCAGGATTTCTTATGCACTTGTGACTGCCTAGTTTACTCCCTTGCCAGGATTTTTTATGCACTTGTGACTGCCTGGTTTGCTCCCCTGCCAGGATTTCTTATGCACTTGTGACTGCCTGGTTTGCTCCCCTGCCTGGATTTCTTATGCACTTGTGACTGCCTGGTTTGCTCCCCTGCCAGGATTTCTTATGCACTTGTGACTGCCTGGTTTGCTCCCCTGCCTGGATTTCTTATGCACTTGTGAATGCCGCCTTTACTCCCCTGTCAGGATTTTTTATGCACTTGTGACTGCCTGGTTTGCTCCCCTGCCAGGATTTTTTATGCACTTGTGACTGCCTGGTTTGCTCCCCTGCCAGGATTTCTTATGCACTTGTGACTGCCTGGTTTGCTCCCCTGCCTGGATTTTTTATGCACTTGTGACTGCCTGGTTTGCTCCCCTGCCAGGATTTCTTAGGCACTTGTGACTGCCTGGTTTGCTCCCCTGCCTGGATTTCTTATGCACTTGTGAATGCCGCCTTTACTCCCCTGCCAGGATTTCTTATGCACTTGTGACTGCCTGCTTTACACCCCTGCCAGGACTTCTCACATTCGAAGGTAAACAGTTCCTCTTTTAATTCCACAACTGCATGTATCCTCTTTGGTTTTGTGCATCTGGTTGTTTCAACATTTGCTCTTGGTTTCCCCAAAATCTGCAATCCATGCTCTTTTATATGACAAGGGCTCGCTATCTGCAATATATCCTTTTGGTTTGCAAACAATCTCTTTAATGTCTCGGTTTCAGTGGCTTTAAAGTTTACAAATTGTGTTTGGCGTGAAAAGCCAAAATGCCCTGGGTTCCCCACTCTGCTTGGTTTGACTCACCTGTGTGGCATCTTTGACCCCCTTTGCATGTACGCAGCAACGGTTTGCTGCCCGCTTTCCTCGTTCCGGTTCCTCTCGCGGCATTGGTAGCACACCTGCCTTTCTTCAGGTCCCACTAAGTGACATGTTGCTTTCTCCAGGTGCCGAACAACCAGGAATCTTTCCTCTGTTCCTGGCTTGTCTGTGGCACGTCCGCCTTGTGCAGCGTTTCTTCGCCTCCTTGCTGACAAGCCCGCTGGCACTGCCACACTGGTCTGTGCTCACAGGGTCACACGCCTCGCAGAGAGGTATGATGACTTCTTTCAAACAGAAGCTGTCCCTGAGAGGATCACATCAGCAAAGTCCTTCAGACTTCTTCCCATAAACTTCAATTGGCTTGACCCCAGTTGGGCAAAGAAACAGACTTTCTGGTGTTTGCCCCTCAGTGATGGAGGCTGCAGTCTCTTCTGGGCTGTGGCACTCTGCTGCTGCGCAGTGGTTCCCCTTCTTACTGGAGGGCGTGGACTGGCCTTCTTGACACCCCGAGGTGCTTTCCAGCTCCCAACAGGTAGTTGGGAGGTAAGGGTTCCCCCTTTCATCACTTGACACTGCAGTATACAGCCCTTCCTTCTTCAGCACAGGATTCCTGCAGCCAAGTCCTCCTTGTAGGACCTCACTCGCACCTCCTGAGTCTTTCCTCCTTTTTATATTGGCTCTGGATTTAGGAAAGTACAAGACTTCTGACAGTGGGAATTGATCATCATTATTCCTCGCCTCTTACTCGTCCCAGTGTTGAGGGGATTGTGGGAATAGTAATCCCTTTTTGAGAATACTGTATACATGTTTGCAATAGGTTTTAAAGGCAAACTAGGTTTGAAAGAAGAGTATGAGTAATTGGGAGAAGATTCTTTCATATTGTTACGCTGGTTGGTTCAGAGTTGTCCTTTGGGATGTAACCACAGCTTTCCACTACTCTCCATTGGTGGAAGAGGGAAGGCACCACAATGGGCCATTAGATTGTTGCAAATAGGATTCATCCTGAAAGGGGAAAAGGGATACCATGTCTGACCCAATGAAGTCAGGACATCTCTCCGGAGGTTGTCTCCCCCCATGTGATCCTCCCTCATACAGCCGCCCCCAGGGTCTGGGTCAGTTAGTGGCTGCCATCTCCTGGTCACATGGGAGGAGATTACCACTGGGAAAACACTGATGACTCCAATCTTTTGAATCCTGCTGTGCTCAAACTACTAACCACCCCTGCTCCTCTCCAGCATACCTCCCACGTACCACACACGGCTAAAGGAACAGCCATACTACACACACAAACCCCACAAGCCACACGAACAACAACCCAGACACTGGACGTTTCCCCTCCAGACACAACAAGCCCAGTGCAGACAATCAGCAAGCTGACGTGCAGAGACACCAGTTCCTCCTGGTTCTGCAAGCATCAGTAGAAGAGCACAACCTCGGTCCTATCCCTCTTCCCGGACTGACCTACCTCACCCGCTTTCTTACAGAGTCATGTAAGTGCCTGGAGACCATTCAGATGGTAGTGGTATAAATTAACATAACATAATATGTGATGTCTCTCCATCCTGGGAATTGCTGCTCTGACATACATTATTTTCAGGAAATCTCACGCGCTGAGTTCAGGCCAAATGGAAGCACTTTGTATTGAAAGTGTTGATCGATCACTGTAAATCGCAGCATTTGTCTGTACAGTTGCCAAATGGGGACCTGCACGTCAGCGTCCGTCAGGTCCAGGGAGCACATCCACTCTCCCATGCCGAGAACCTCGGCTATGTTCACTGGCACCGCCATCTTGAACTTTTCTATGGGCTGGGAAAGGTTGAGGTATGATAGATCCAGGACTACTCGCAGGGCCGCCTGGTTCTTCTTAAGAATAGGTAGATTTGGGAGTAGGAGCCTAGACCCTCCTCTGCTTCTGGGACTTTTTCCAGTACCTGATCTTGAACCAACTTTATTATCTCCCTGATAAAAGCTGGCAAACCTATTTGCAGACAGGGAGGATATGATAGCAAGAGGATGGGTGGGGTGGGGCTAGGGAGGTTGATGGTCAGATCCGAAAACCTCTGGAAGTGACTGATATGAGCCACAGATCTTGAAAGAGGCGATGCCAGATTGACACATGCTGGGCTGAACTACCCCCAACCGGGGTATCGTGAACCCGGACGTCAGTGTCAGGCTCACCAGGTGAATACTCTCCTTTCCCAACCTCCTCCTCACCTGAACCTTCTGAGGGGTTGTCCTTGGTTTCTGTGGTGGGTCTTCTCTTAGCTTTCTTGTCTTCGACAGGCGACTGCCTTTGGGATGTCTTCTTTTTCTTATTGCGTAAATAAGGCCTGGCTCCCTCAGAGGCCACCTTGACAGGGAAGGAACACCTGTCCAAGGGGAACACCGAGGAGCCAGACCTCCAGTGGCAGGGAAAAAGCTGAAAAGGCACAAAAAACCCTGGTAGGATGTATTTCTTCTTTGAGATGGATAGTCCAGACTGTAGATAAATTGGAGTCTTTACTGAGCAACCTCCGGTTATGTAGCGGAGAACGGTATAAGAAAGCTTGGACTTCGATAGGAGTCTGAAGAGGAGAATACTAGGATCTTGGAAGAAAGAAAGGAGATATATACAGAAACAGTTCCCACTTACCGAGCGCTCTGGCAAAACCCAGGGAGTGAAGGCACCCAAGTCGAGATCGCGGATGCCTAAAATAAACAGCTCCGCAACCGCGAACAAGACGGGAGTGCCGCGGCGCTGTGAAATGAAAGGAAAAATAGTGCCACGGTCAGGGAAAGAAACTAGAAACAATACCGCTGAAACAACACCAAGTAAGTGCGAAATACAGATCGAGCGGACAGGACAAAAAGAATGTAACGAAGGAAGGCAGAAACTAGAACACAGGCGAGAAGGGTGAGAAAATAAGAAATGAAGGGCAGACTGAACGGAGGCAGGGGAACACACACGGGCAGAAAAATGAAGCAAGGATAGCCAAAGGCTAAGCAGGAAACTCTGAGAAGAACTGTGGAAGGACGGTCCGTATCTCGCAGCGTTGAAGAGTCTGAAGGAAAACACAGATACAACGCGCCGGGAAAGGGGCGTGGTTGTGTCTTATAGTCCAGAGACACCATGTTGGGTGAGGACTAGACCAACTGTATACTAGTATCAGAGACGCCATGAGCTCCACAGCTTCCATGGGCGAATCCTGACAGTCAGCCTCGTTCTTTAGGATCTGAGCCCTGTGATGAGGAGATTGAGAAAAATCCCTTGGTTTCTGTACGCTGTTGCTTCCTGCGATGAGTACTAGGTGAACAGTTAGGATGCCTGGCCCTCCTCTCCTGAAAACCTCTAAAGCCACCAGATGATCATGCTTTTTGCTCAGATCTTGGTTGTACACTTGAGAGTTGCTTTGGCACAAATGTGCACAAGATAGCCAGGGATTTAGCGTCTGGGTGCTTGTCTTTTTCTTTTATTTCCTTGTCTTTAGAGGAAGAAAGAAGTTTGTTCCCTCAAAAGGATGGTTCAATATTCTGTCCTTGACGTCCGCTGTAAACTTGGTGGCGTGCGTCCATGTTGAGCGTCTCATGTTAGTACCCACACACATGGCCCTGCTGGCTGTATCAATGTCAGACACCGCAGCCTCCAGCATGTCTTGAGCAATGACATTTGATTCTGCTAAACCTGCTTGAAAGGTCGCCTGTCGTTAGATAGGAAGATCTGTAAGAAAATCCCCACTCTCTCTCCATAGCTTTTGATTAGCTGCACACAGTAATGCGTCCGTCCTCATTAGATTGTCCGAGGTGCAAGCCTGCATTTAGGTACACCTTTTTGACAAATGATTCCAGCAGTTTGTCAGATAATGTGGCTGTTCGGAAGGAGGAGTTGGACACTTTAATGGCATTTTAGTGTTTTTTAATAAAATGATATCGATCAGGCCTAACTTTCCCTATCCGATTAGATGACATGGGACTTGACCCCCTTGTATAATGGCGCTCTCCTGGGATCTTTCCTTGGAGCTTTCTCTTCTATTCGCGTGCTCTCTTGGTACTATGCTACCACCAGAGTTCTTAAGACACTGCTTTGAGTGTTACTTTTTCCAGTCTCCCTTCCTCACAGGGTATTTGGCTCCACTCTCTCTTTATTTCCTTTTAAGGTTTATTTGGTATTCTCTCTACAAGGTCTCCATATTGCCGGTTAAATAACTTAAGTCCTTGTCTCCTCTGTGGGACTAGGACATGTTAGACTCTTTATGTATGTTATGCCTCTCGCAGGGTTGCTGGTTATTACTCGAGACACCTTTTAGCATTGGTAATTCAACAATTCCATTCCTCTTGACTCGTTTTTATGACTGGGACGAGTTGTATTCTTCATGTGTATGTCACAAGAAAAAAAAAATACCAAAGACAACTTAAAATATACAAATCAACAGTTCTCGAAGCAAAAAAGTTCTACTACGCCACAAGAATAGAATCGACAAACAATCCACATAAAGAACTCTTCAAAATCATCAGAGATAAAAAAAAACCTTCTTCCTGCAAGAATTTCAACACCCCCGACGCAAGCACTCCGTTATGGACACTATCCAACTAGTACGCATGACCAAACCCACCATAACCCACACAACACACTAACTCCAACACAAAACACTACCGCACACTCGAGGCTCTGACTCTTACCCATATGTTTCAATGCACAAGGCCTTTCGGACCAAATACCACATGCAAAACAACACTCAGAGGCCAGTTCCTCCTCGTTCTGATCCTATACTCTCACCCTATCGCCACTAACCTCCTCACTCCCCTCTCTTGCAGAGCCACGCTAGCACCCAGAGACTGCCCCTGGGTGGTAGCAGTGCGCAGTCTAAATCAACATAACGTGTTCCTTAGCCGGCTGCCTCCTGCTTTTCCTGTGTTCCCCTGTACCTTCTGGTGAGTATGGGACTGTTGCAGAACTCGGCACTCGCTCAGGTATTCTTCTCAGTACTCGGATTGCTCCTGCTTGGCTTTCGTTGTTCCGATCGCGTCTTCCCCTCTGGCTGCTGCCTTCTCGTATGCAGAGAACCGGGAGCTCTGCTCATTGCCAGCAGTGATGGTCTTGGCATGGTTGTGCTGGCACTTTGCCCACCATGATTCGTTGATGGTCATGCTACCACCAGGTCCTGGTCACCAGTTTCCCTGGTGCCTTCCTTGCCGGTCTCCAAGTGTCTTGCTTTGACAATCCTCGCCTGTTCGAATGTCACGGGCTCTGCGGCTAGTCTACACTCTGCCCCTTCTTGGTGCGATCACAGCAGGGGGCCTCCCCTGCATCCATTACTCTCTCTCTTCTACTCGTCTCAGTTAAGTGCAAGACTCTTAAAGGGACATCTTTTACGTTCTCTGATGGCTTTGCTTCAGCATTGCCTACAGCCAGATATAAGGATGTTGCATTCTTCTTCCCATTAAGCAGACCTGTATATGCTGATAGTGTGGCTGATCCCGGAACTTCATCAGAGGAACGAGAGTCCTTGTCCCCTAAGTGGGTGTCATTCCCAGTGAGGTCCCCCTTTCCCAGACCCCTAAATAGGGTATTGCAGCGCAGGCACAACTCCCTAGCCTCAAGGGGGGTGGCTCCACCTTGGAGAGAACAGACACATATGGTTGGTTCCTCACAATAAACAGGCAGACGCTGCTGACAAAACCAACCCTGCAGAGGGCTTTGAATAAAAGGAGCCGGCAGCTACACAGAGAAATGGGGCTGTGGATGAGAAGCCAGCAGCAGAGAGTCGCCTTCCAACTGTCTGAACATGGCATCAATGTATTTATTCGTCTAAGGAGTCGAGTGAGGCTTCATCCACAGCTTTTTAGCAAATGCCAACACATCCTTTTGAAATGGTATGCTTGAGCAGTTAGTCGTTAGTCCAGGAATTCAGACAGTCCATCCATGTCCTCTTGAAATGCCTTTGCAGATGATGGCGTATCCTCCTCTTCCTCCTCATCAGCGTCTATGTGGAGACTTTCCCTCTTGGGTACCTGACACTGAAGCCACATTCTCAAGTGGCTGGGTTGGTGCTGGTGGAGCCCGTTTCAGAATTCGAGCCGTTTGCCATGGTGGAACATTCACCTGTACAGGAGCTGGTGGGGGAGGAGGTGGAGAAGGCAGGAGGAGGCAGAATCCGAGCTGTGAACTCAGGCTCTGGTAGAGGCCTCACTGCATTTGAACCCGGTTCTTCTCATGCTGCTTGAAGTGCAGATTGTGGAATGGGTCTCAACACAGCAGCCACTACGGATGTTGGTGTATAAGTGGCTGAAGGTCTTTCTGAGGCATATCTGGCATAGTAGCCACTAAGCCAGAAGATGAGGGATGTGAAGTGCACCACTGGCATAGTAGCCACTAAGCTCAGTCACATTGCCAGAAGATGAGGGATATGACGTGCACCACTGGCATAGTAGTCACTAAGCTCAGTCACATTGCCAGAAGATGAGGGATATGAAGTGCACCACTGGCATAGTAGCCACTAAGCTTAATCACATTGCCAGAAGATGAGGGATATGAAGTGCACCACTGGCATAGTAGCCACTAAGCTCAGTCACATTGCCAGAAGATGGGGTCATATGAAGTGCACCACTGGCATAGTAGCCACTAAGCTCAGTCACATTGCCAGAAGATGGGAGGATATGAAGTGCACCACTGGCATAGTAGCCACTAAGCTCAGTCACATTGCCAGAAGATGAGGGATATGACGTGCACCACTGGCATAGTAGTCACTAAGCTCAGTCACATTGCCAGAAGATGAGGGATATGAAGTGCACCACTGGCATAGTAGCCACTAAGCTCAGTCACATTGCCAGAAGATGAGGGATATGACGTGCACCACTGGCATAGTAGTCACTAAGCTCAGTCACATTGCCAGAAGATGAGGGATATGAAGTGCACCACTGGCATAGTAGCCACTAAGCTTAATCACATTGCCAGAAGATGAGGGATATGAAGTGCACCACTGGCATAGTAGCCACTAAGCTCAGTCACATTGCCAGAAGATGGGGTCATATGAAGTGCACCACTGGCATAGTAGCCACTAAGCTCAGTCACATTGCCAGAAGATGGGAGGATATGAAGTGCACCACTGGCATAGTAGCCACTAAGCTCAGTCACATTGCCAGAAGATGAGGGATATGACATGCACCACTGGCATAGTAGCCACTAAGCTCAGTCACATTGCCAGAAGATGAGGGATATGAAGTGGGCCACTGGCATAGTAGCCACTAAGCTCAGTCACATTGCCAGAAGATGGGAGGATATGAAGTGCACCACTGGCATAGTGGCCACTAAGCTCAGTCACATTGCCAGAAGATGAGGGATATGACGTGCACCACTGGCATAGTAGCCACTAAGCTCAGTCACATTGCCAGAAGATGAGGGATATGAAGTGGGCCACTGGCATAGTAGCCACTAAGCTCAGTCACATTGCCAGAAGATGAGGGATATGAAGTGCACCACTGCAGCTGAACTTGATGCCAGAAGATGAGGGATATGACGTGCACCACTGGCATAGTAGCCACTAAGCTCAGTCACATTGCCAGAAGATGAGGGATATGAAGTGGGCCACTGGCATAGTAGCCACTAAGCTCAGTCACATTGCCAGAAGATGAGGGATATGAAGTGCACCACTGCAGCTGAACTTGATGCCAGAAGATGAGGGATATGAAGTGCACCACTGCAGCTGAACTTGATGCCAGAAGATGAGGGATATGAAGTGCACCACTGCAGCTGAACTTGATGCCAGAAGATGAGGGATATGAAGTGCACCACTGCAGCTGAACTTGATGCCAGAAGATGAGGGATATGAAGTGCACCACTGCGGCTGAACTTGATGCTATTCACTTCTTGCTACGGAAACTCCATGACCAGACGGTGACATCTGCGATGTGAGGGGGATGAACCCACTGAATATTGTGATTCGTCCTCTGACATACGCCCTGGGGTGCCTACTTGTTTAGCCACCATATCTGGGCATGATCTATGTGGGATAACTTGAGGCCATTTGCTTGTGCAGAGCCCAGACCTATAGGCTGTTAGGCGCCCTCAAGAGTTTTCTCGGCATTACAAGAGACCTTGGGTGCAGCTTTGGAAGGCTTATTGCCCTCATACTCTCGACTGGTAGTCTTGTCGCATACATGTGCCCCTCAGGCTTTACCCTGGTATTAGAGCTGTGAAGAGCCTCGGACTGGACTCTGGTAGAATGACCAATTAGCCCCTCAGTTCCGGACCTGGTAGAGCCAGATGACCCCTCACTGTGTGCACTGGTAGCCCTCAGGCCGAGCACCGGTGTCAGTCTCGAGGACCACTCCCAGCGAAGGAACTCCCTGGAAAGGAGTCTCCCTGCTGGGGTGCAGTAAACAAAATCCAACTTATCTGTTTCTGTCTTGACTTTTGTTGAATAAAGGCCTTGAGATGCTCCGGTGGTGAACGCAGGAAGATCTCCCTCCAGCTTCGCAGACGGTTCTTGAGTGACCTCTGAGTAAGTGCCACGCAATAATCCCACCGGTGATCAGCCCCCAGAAAATCTAAGCAGAGCAAATGGGATCTGAAGCCGGAAAGGATCCCTCGCAGGATGCACACCAGGAAAATCCACTTGGAGCCGACATACGCTGGGGAGCGAGACTTCAGAGGCCAGATGATGACGAAAAGCAAGGTGAAAGAATTAGCTGGGCATCAAAAAAATGTGTGCACTGAGTCGAGGCAGGTCCCATCCGAGCGGAAAACAGGAGTGAAGTGGGGCGTTGGGAGCAGAGCTAGCAGGGTGTGTTTACGCCCGCAGCCATGCCTCTGCACACTCTAAATTTAAAGGGGAATAGCATTTTTTGCGATGTAAAATAGTTTAGAATGAGTACTGTCCCCTCTATATAGTATTACCTTGAGGAATGCCTTGGCAAATATCGTATCGTTCCGTTGCGCAAAGGCTAAGTCTGGGATTATTTCTGTGTCTTCGTGGTTGCTTGCGATTTTTTATTCTTTGGATTGGCGCTTGGTCAGCCTCACCAAACCCCTTTGTCTCTCTGTGTGGTCCTGGTCTTGGACTTCTAAATATCTGGGAATACTGCCCTTTCCAAAATCCCTTGGGCCACTTTATCACCAGCTTACAGCTAATAGTGTTTGCCATTGTTCTGTAGGAGGACTTTTACAACCCCTCTATAATCAGAGTTCACCACTCCTGCTAATACAGCCAACCCATATCTCCAGGCTAATCCGTATTTGGATGTTAGCCGGATGTATGTACCGGGAGGTGGGGTTAGAATTAGGCCAGGTGGTATTATCTGCCTCGCTCCTGTGGCTACAGTCACTGCACGCCCAAGCTGTGGTGTGTCCCTGACCCTGGTTGGCAGACCTGGTTTCCTCCCACCAGGTACTGCTATGAAAAAGAACAGCCTGGATGCTCTCCCAATCTGTAATGGCACATACAGACTTGGTTTACACGCTTTCCAAGTACTGCATCTACTGTCCTATCAGTTTCACAGTTCTTGATATGGGTGCGGGTCCCAGACTCTGACTTTAGATTCCCACTTTGTAGGCTTGGTTCAATCTCCTGCCAAGCCTTAGTACAAGCCCATGTCCAGTTAACTGTTTCTCCCACGGTTGCAGTGTCCCAGACCCTCCTTTCCGAGCCTTGCAGATTGTGCCACCACCTCCTTAGGCTTTCCGCACCTCTCTGGTCACCCGCATACATTACAGCATGGTCTGCGCAGGTGTTTGCTGGGCTCTGTTATGGGACTCAGGTGGTGTTCGGGAGCCTCTCACGTGCTGTAGAGGCTCTGCAGTCTCCTCTGTGTTACCGGCATCACAGTTCCTTTCCTATGCACTCCACGGGCCTCAGGGATGCCTGGAGCTTCAGCCTGCCTTCTGGCCATGAGGTCACTACGTCCTGGACCGACCTTAGACTCTCTCTCTCCGTTCTTGTCATCCTGGTCAACGTCTGCCTTCACTCTTGGTCCGTGCTTGCTCCCACGGTTCCTCCATGGAGGGCTTGACACTCCGTCAAATCATTCTTTACTTTTAACGTGCCTTCTTCCAATCTGCTTTTGTGAACCACTTCAATGCACAAAGTGGTTCTGGTACGTATTCTGTACTGCTCCACGCCTCCTCCTTGTCCCAGTACTGAGTGAGGCATGATGTTGCAAGTCACTAGAGATCTTCCTCGTCTCAGTCCTCCTTACTTTTGCTGGGCTACAAAAGTATATGGTATATGAGGGTAGGGGTGGAGTGGGAGGAGTCAGAGAGGTGAGGTTATGGTAGGGAAGGGGTGTAGGTTCAGGTGATTGGCGGGGATACCGCGTTCTCCTGATATGGCCGTCACTGGTCCCAAAGGGGGTTTCCCCTCCTATGAGATCCACCCGCTGAGTGCTACCTCTAGGGGGACCATCGGGTAGCGGCCTCACCACCCTGGCCTCATGGGAAGCAGTGATGACATCCTGGGATTTGTCACACTCCCCTCAAGGGAATAAGGACTCCCATTCCCATGGGGAAATCACTATAACTAAAGCATTATCGGCATACATCGGAGTTCAAGAAACTGATGGTATATTTAACTGTGGGACTCGAGATAATTGCCTTTGGATGTTTGGCTCAAGGCAATGCTGGTCTTTCTGTGGGCTTGAAATCTGAGCATAAACAATGTGCCTCTTTTTGGTCACGGAGCGAGAATAAAGGCACAATCACCCTTTTGAATGGAGGAAGAGAGAAGCACTACGTAGAGGCAAGCCTTCCGACGTGAGCATGCTGTGGCATGGGCAGAGGCTGACGTGGTGGCGAGTCGCCGCCGACCAGATATCGGAAGAGAGAGTCGGACAGCCAAAGGCAGCTCAAGGCAACCCTTTTCTGGAGGCGCAAACTAGCAGAGGACCTGGTGGGTCTGGTGCCTGCAAACCACTGCCAAAACCGGGGATAGAGGGAAGAGCGAATCCTCTGCTCTTAACAGCGTAGCCCAAGAACGGAGTGCCGCCGAAATTAGCGCAAAAGAAAACCTGCTTGTATCTAGTCTGGAAAACGTGGAAGCCGCAAAGAGTGCTAGAGCTATCCAAGAGACGGCACCTCACTGGAACAAACCCAAAGGAAAAGAAGGTATCTGGGTTGTCCGAGGCAAAGGGAGGCAGAGAAAGGAGAGGACGAAAGGAGAGGAAGGAAGAGTTGGCTTAAGCTCCTCAGAGGGTCAGAGACCCGGAAAGAGCAATGGAACCGGGGGGATTACAGGATCCCAAGAAACCCAAAGATTGTAATCCACCAAACGGCTCAGAGGAACTCCCAAGAGCTAAGAGAGCCACATAAACGAGAGGGGTTATCAATCCTTAGAGAGATCGGAGAGACATTGGGACAGAGAAACCCGAGAGGGCCAATAAACACAGTGAAGAACAGGTACCAGAGGAGCACAGAGACTCCCAAGAGGGCTAGAGAGGGCCAATAAACACAGTGAAGAACAGGTACCAGGGGAGCACAGAGACTCCCAAGAGGGCTAGAAAGGGCCAATAAACACAGTGAAGAACAGGTACCAGAGGAGCACAGAGACTCCCAAGAGGGCTAGAGAGGGCCAATAAACACAGTGAAGAACAGGTACCAGGGGAGCACAGAGACTCCCAAGAGGGCTAGAGAGGGCCAATAAACACAGGAAAGAACAGGTACCAGGGGAGCACAGAGACTCCCAAGAGGGCTAGAGAGGGCCAATAAACACAGTGAAGAAAAGGTACCAGGGGAGCACAGAGACTCCCAAGAGGGCTAGAGTGTCATGATCCGTCGATCACGCCCTTTCTGGTCTTCCTGGTCCCTGGCACGTCGAGGGTTACTTGCTGTAGTACACCCAACATGGCCGTATACACGGAACGCTGTCTATCGACCTTTACGTCCTATGAAGCACGTTCTCTAATTAGCCACTCCCCTGCGGTTCTGCGCGTCTCAACGCTACCGATAGCTGTGGCCTGACGTGCTTCGTAGTTCGTTCTCCTGAACTGTGTTGCTTCCTGGTTCCCGGACCTTCCTCCTTCTCCTTTCCTTCTACCTTCCTTGATCCTGTTTCTTCCTCGTTCCGCGTGGACCGCATCCGTGTGCTGCCTCCATTCCAAGCTTCCTGGAGTTTCCTAGATCCCGGACAAAGAAGCTGAATGAATCCTGGAATCCGAAGACGGCCGAGCGGGCTTGTATAAGACCCGAACTGCTCGGAAGAAAATCCCGACAAAGGACTCTGCAAAACAGAGAAAACAGGTGAGAAAAGGGGAAACCTGTGACAGATTGAGACGCCACCTGACCGATCTCGATACAGACATGGAAGCGGCCGTCCAGGATCTTATGCGTGGCATGCAAGAGCTGACGACCGAAGTGCAAAACTTAAAGGCGGAAAACGCTGCGTTAAAACAATTGGTGTTATCCCGTGATTCCGCCACGAAGGAGAGTGTAATTCTAGGTGGCGTCGTTGATAAGTACGACGGTTCAGCAAAGAGCCTTCGTGGATTCCTAGATTCTTGTTTGGTCCACTTTACATTTAAGCCTTATTATTTTTCTATTCCCAGGGCTAAAGTGGGCTTTATTATCTCACATCTTTCCGGGAATGCCTTGACCTGGGCCACCCCATGGTTAACTCTGGTGATGCTCTCCTGGATGACTACAACGGCTTTATAGAGGCCCTCAAGACCATGTTCGAACGCCCGGAACAAGTTTACAGTGCCCAGGAACGTTTACTCGACTTTCATCAGGGTACCTAGGACTTGCTCACGTATGTCACACGCTTCAAACAGCTGGCTAAGGAAGCGGATTGGAGCTTTATTTTGAAGAGGGCTAAATGAAGAGATCAAGGACGAACTAGCCAGAGTGGCACGCCCGGGTTCCTTTCAAGCCCTAATGGATCTCGCCCTACAGATTGACTTTCACATTCAGGAGAGAAAGGCAGAAAAAAAGAAAACCAAGTTACCACTCCAGAAAAACCCCATTGGAACCCCTTCGAGCTCAGAAGGCATTTCTACTCCAAGCAATGAGCCTGAAACTATGCAATTAGGGGCCTTCCGTGAACCCATTACACCACAAGAGAGGATGCGAAGGATTCATACTGGATTATGTATGTATTGTGCATCCGACAAACATTTAGTAAGAGAATGTCCGATTGCCCCCCCACGGTGATCGGGAAACGCCAGCTCCCGAACCTAAACGGAGCGCAGGTTCGGGAGAGAGATGTCTGCTCCCACTCTATTCCATCCTTGAACTCTCCTGGACAAAATTCCTTGGTAATCTTACAGGCCTACTTGACAACATCCAAGAAAGAAATATACCCCATCCTGGCACTGGTCGAGTGTGGAGCTATGGGGGTATTCATAGATCATGAATGGGTCTTAAAACACCATATTCCTTACGAATCCCGGACTATCATGCAACCTGTGGAAGCAATTGATGGAAGACCCCTTTCTTCTGGACCTATAACCCTGCAGACCAAGGAGATTGAGCTTGCTATAAATCAACATCGAGAAAGGATAAGATTTGACATCAAGTCAGTCCATTACCCCATGGTTTTGGGAATGCCCTGGCTTCAAAGACACAACCCCTATATCAATTGGGCAGCGGTATCCTTGTTCCTGGGTTCTGAGTTTTGTATATCCCACTGCTTACATCCAGACCTTGATCCTACACCATCGAAGGAATGTCCTACAACTCATCAGAACACAATCTCAGTTTCAAACATCATCCGGGTCCCGGAGGCTTACCAGGAATATTCCGATGTTTTCTCCTCTGCCATTGTTCAGGCCTTACCTCCCCACAGACCTGAAGATTGTGCTATTGAGACAGAACCTTCCGCGGTGATTCCTCTTGGAAGGATGTTCATCCTATCAGAACCTGAAAAGAAAGCCCCTTGTGAATACCTGGATACAAATCTCACAAATGGCACCATACGACCATCTAAATCTCCATCAGGGGCCTCCCTGTTCTTCGTTCCTAAAAAAGACACTAAAGAACTCAGACTGTGTCTGGATTATCGAGGTCTAAATCAATGTACTCTCCGACCGCTATCCGTTGCCCTTGATCTCAGACATCCTGGAGGCAGTAAGAGGTGCAGTTGTATTCACCAAGCTGGATCTCAGGGGCGCCTATCATTTGATTTGTATCAGGGCAGGTGACGAGTGGAAGACAGCCTTTAGAACACCCTTTGGGCATTTTGAATACTTAGTCATGCCCTTTGGACTTGCTAATGCCCCAGCGGTGTTCCAACGTTTCATGGATCGAGTGTTCTCAGACATGCTGTTCCTTTTTGTGATTGTCTATCTGGACGATATTCTAATATTTTCGAAGGACCCTCTCAAGCACGAAGAACATGTAAAAGCAGTATTCCAACGCTTACGCGAAAATAAACACCTGGCGAAGCCCGAGAAATGCATCTTCCATACTTCTACTGTTCACTACCTAGGGTTTGTCCTTACTCCCGATGGTATCGGTATGGATCAATCCAAGGTCAAGGCTATTTTATCCTGGCCTAGCCCCGCCTCGGTAAAAAAGATACAATCCTTCCTGGGCTTGGCTAATTTCTATAGGAAATTCATACCTTCCTTTTCCGAGATTTTCCAACCAATAATTGCCTTATTGAAAAAAGATGTTCCCTTTTATTGGACCATGGCCCAAGAGAAAGCCTTCCAACGGTTAAAGTATGAATTTACACAAGCTCCCATTCTTGCTCAGCCTGATGTTAATCGACCATTCATAGTGGAGACAGACGCCTCCAATTACGCCATTGGAGCCGTCCTAAAACAGCAATTCGAGGATCGCTTGGAACATCCCATCGCCTACCTTTCTCGGACATTAACTCCTAGTGAAACCCATTACTCCGTCCTAGAGAAAGAGCTGCTAGCCATCCGTCAAGCCTTCACAGAAAAGCGTCATTTACTTCTAGGAGCTGATCCCAAAAAAATGAAAGGGCCCTGCGGTGCTGGTTCCCGATCACGGAAGTGAAAGGGAACAGGCGTTGCAGGGACACAGTGAATCGCAGCCGCCGCAAGGTAAGTAGGGGTGTGGCTGGGGTGTGGGTGGGGGTTTGGGGGCCAAGTCTGAAATATTCAGAGGAAAAAAGATTATTTTGGAAAGATAATCTTCGAGGGAGAAAAGACCGAACATTTCTGTCAGTCTTTCAACCCGATCCTTTACGTAGCTTGCGTTGCTTGCGAAGTAGGACCTCCCTGGGGGAGCCCACACTGTTCCGGCTCTCAGTGTCCTGAAAGCCCGACGTGCCGCCATGAGGTCTCCCTGCTGTGCTGTCTACAGCTTCCTAATGTGGAGTTGCTGAGGGCTCCCCGTGGCTTCATGATACAGTGTTGGCAAATGGCAACTCACCTCCATTTGCTTCCTCTGATCCTAGCGTATGAGACCGCCTGGACACTACCTGGGTTGGGTACCCTGTCCCTTTCAGACTCCTGTACGGGCGACTTCCCTGTCTTCTGTTGTGTTCCATACACAGCCGGATTTCCGGTCCCTGTCGTCACATATCCCCACCACCCCCCAAGCCCTGATGATAAGGCAGGGGAAAGGATCTAGACGTGTAATCTGCTTGAGCCAAACAGCATCCAGGGGTGTGGACCGGAGTGAAAGAAAAAGGTTGCCAGGACAGGAACCACCAGCGTTTTCTCAGATTGGTGTCTTTATGTTGAGCTAACCAAATCAGAAGGGCATGATCCGTCACCAGGGTGAACTGTCGTCCTAGGAGGTATTAATGCAGGGATTCCATAGCCCACTTGACCCCCAGACATTCCTTTTCGATGGTGGCATAACAGGTTTCTTGGGGAAGTCTTTTCCGTCTTCTACAAAGAACGGGCCTCCCTGCAATCCCCTTTCCCTGGAACAGGACGGCTCCCAGTCCAACAACTGATGCATCCGTGTGTACGTAAAATGGTTTGGAGAAATCTGGGCAGTGAAGGACAGCCCGGGCTGATACTGTTCTTCAGGCAGAGGAAAACCAACCTAGCCTTGACATCACGTTCCGAGACAGACAACAAGGACATTTTCTTCAACAGATCAGTCAGCAGGGCTGCCAAAGTAGCAAGTGTGAAATGAACTGTCGGTAGTAGACAACAAATCCCAATAAGGTCTTAAAAGTTTTGGTGTCATGGGAAAAGGGATGCACGGTTTATAGCTTCCACCTTGTCCTGTCTATGGCCAGCATTGGAGGTCCATGCAAAAACGAATCGATCCATCTGGTTTTGGAACCAGGACGATGGGGGGAGGACCAATTGCTGTTAGAGGGGATAATGTCTCACATGTCTAACATGGTCTCCACTTCTTTTTCCACGTCTTGTATCCGAGACCATGTAATACGGTAAGGGTGTTGGCGTACCACCTGGTTTGGCTGCGTTTTTATCATATGATGGGTCAAGGTCATCCTTCCTAGTCGTCCCGAGATACATTTCTTAATCTTCCACAGTAATTGATCCAATGCATGGCACTGGTGTGTGCTCATTTGGTTGTGTATTTTTAGGTCTTCGAATCCTCCTGCATCCAGTTAGGGGTGCATTTCAGCAGGTGAGATCCCAGAGTGCACGAGCTGCAAGATCTCTTGCTGGCGGTGCTGGGAAGCCATCTCAAGACCCTCTCCTCAAATCCTCCTTTCCTAGCTGCGCTTGGTGTACCTGTCTTGCTCACCATTTGGTCTGGAGAGGTGAGTGAGGGAGGCACTCCTGTGCTGATCATGCTGGTAAGAGTTTACAGGTGATGGATAGATAACCTGTGATGCAGTGGAATTGGCAAGAGGGCGTATACGCATAGTCGACTGTTCCTCATGGAGGTTGCATAAGAGGCTAATTACAATTTTACTCTTTTGGTCTCTGGCTGAGAGGAGAGGAGAGCAAGCTCAGGAAGTGACACAAACGCAAACCACGCCCCAAGCCTTTAAGCCCCCAAGCCGTCATCATTCGTACCAGTTACTTGAGATCTTGTGATCTGCGACACCTAATATTTAACTCACCTTCGGAACCTGCACCTCACTCTGCAACAAATCCAATAGAAGTATGACAAAGCAGAAGGCCACTCATAACATCTCACCTATAGATGGCAGGAAGCAACTTTATAAGCTCTTCAAACCAATTGACAAAGTCAATGCGCTAGTCAATGAAATTAAAAACGCACTAGATGGAATTGGTGGTATTGAAGGACGGGAAAGGAGAGGCAGAGCTGTAGCCAACCGTGTTGTGAACTCTGAAGCCTTAGGCACCATTGAAATTGTACAAAGTAACACTGAAATCATGCCTGCCAGGCTGGAGGCAAGAAGGGGGGAAATGGGATAAGCCTTCACTCGACTCTCTAGATGGTTGCGAGGTGAACAAGAGACCTGGCCAAACGGAAGGCAAGAACTACTGAATCTCTTTGGGGGCAACAGGGCTCGGGGGTTAGAGGGGAGGAGAGCTTTGGTAGTGTTTGAGACTCCAATTGCTACCAACAAAGTATTCGCTTTTGTGGATGAAGGATGTTTATCTTCACCCATGCACCTACCCCAACCGACCCACCCTTCCTGTCCCAGACTGGTAAGGCAGGGGGGCAGCCTGGGAAGCCTAGCAAGCCCAATGAATGTATGGGTTATGATGACACTCTTTGGTTTGACAATAGGAGACATAGTTGAAACAACAGCGTCTACCGAGGGACACACCACGCTTGATCTAACCAACACGGGTAAGGCACCAAAAGGCAGAGGGGCAGGAACAGGATCAAAGGACCTCGTCTTATCAAACAGGTATGCCCCATTGGTAGACCTGACTAATATAGAAGACGGAGTGGACCTGGATGCTGGGTATACAGGGATAGACGACAAAAACCGAATTTGCAATGCTGCCACAGTGAGAAAATGAGGACTCATGCAAATGAGCTGAGTGATCTATCAGTTAAGGAAGGCTTGGGAGAGATCAAAACCTTGATTAAGACATTGGCTGATGAAATCGAATACCTTGGTGAAAGCAATTTTTAATCCATTAAGCTCCATTAAAAAGTGCTTTAGTTGCTGATATCTCGGCTAGGTGCTGCCGCGCCTGTAACTGCGTGGCAGCACCTAGCCACGCAGTGAACTCACAATCGAAACCCAGCACCATTTCTGAAGAGAATGGTATCATCAAATGATCTACTTGTGAAGTAAGGCTGGGTCAGGCCACTCGGGACACTGGAGTATGTGGCTTATCAAAAGTACATCAAAGATCCCATCCAACTGCTGGAGCAGTTCCATGCAGCCCCAAGCACTGGTGGCCCCAAGGTAAGCCTGGAGGCTTCACCATTGGTGTTATGCACTGCCTTTGCTTCACCCCGAAAATCGTCAGTTTAATTGTTTTCATTAAGGCATCTAATTTGTGCTGCTTGTGTACATATTCCTAGCCCCTTGTGCATCCTGGGCTAGGAAAACAAAGTGTGCAGCACCCAAATACGGCATGCAAAAAACACAAGGTTTTTGCTGTTCCAAGATGGCTGCTGCCGCATTTCTGGCCAAATCCAACTCCCTCTGAAGCCCTTCTGCCTTCTGATTGGCCTCCCCTGGCCTGATAGCCTATCATGGGGCACCGGCAGGCGTAAGCTGGTCCCCGACGAAGGCAACCTAAAAAGGCTCCACCTGACTGAGCCTGACCGAGCATGGACGTGCTCAGGCGATCCTACTATGTCCGTGTGCTATCCGCGGCATCACTGAGGTGAGGTCCCCATTGCCTAACCTCCCATCCTTTGCTGCCCTCACCTTAAGTTCCTACCAACTCGCACACGTGTCCCACCACCTACCTGTGTCAGCCTGAGCTCTACCTCCCCTGACCTGCTCGCTTCCCACCTACTGGCACCCGCGACCGTTGTATCTGCATAACAGGCTCCCAGCAGCCCTTGTCATGCGCTTGGCTGATCGCGGCACTACAACCAGGACGTGCGCATCGCTCAAAGTCACGAACGTCTCACGAGCCTCTCCCGGTCAATCATCCGCCCGAAACACTACTGCTGCCTCCAGTCAGGCTCCTAGCAGCGCTGCGACTACTGTGACCAGGTCTTTGCCACTGTCCCCGATTCCTGGTATATCTCTCAACTGTTGCGCTGCAACCTCATCCGGATCAGCGCACACCACAAATTCCCCTCCGGACATGTCACTGGACCTTGTTAATGCCCTAACTTGTTCTGTAGAACTTGGCTAGTGCCATATATTGATTGTGGGTTTGAGCTTTTACACCGTGGCCCTGTTCTAACTTGCTAATGTATCATATTTATGCCCTAACTTGCATTGCAGAACTTGGCTAGTGCCATATATTGATTGTTGGTTTGAGCTTTTACACCGTGGCCCTGTTCTAACTTGCTAATGTATCATATTTATGCCCTAACTTGCATTGCAGAACTTGGCTAGTGCCATATATTGATTGTTGGTTTGAGCTTTTACACCGTGGCCCTGTTCTAACTTGCTAATGTATCATATTTATGCCCTAACTTGCATTGCAGAACTTGGCTAGTGCCATTTATTGTTGGTTTGAATGTGCATCACACCACTGCCCTACCTTGAGTTACTAAGGCTGATACCCAATTGCCTCTGCTGATCCGGGCGCCAATATCCATATTGAACGGCAACCCACAACCCTACCTGTATACTCCACGTGCCAGTTCCCTTAGCAGGGTGGTGCCCTCTCTCAAAATGATGCCTCTTGCTGACGCCATTATACTAAGTTTGACACGAGGCCCAAGCACTGACTTCACCCCCTAAGAGCGGCTCTCTGCCACCAATATATACCCCTCTATTAGCTCTCCACCAACCTCAGGCACTAGTTCCATAGAAAGTTATATCTCCACCATATACTAGTATACTCCCTACAGCCACCAGCCAGACTGTCTACATCACAGTCCTTATACAAAGCATTACACTTTACATTATGCTACTCCATGCACCAACCCTTGGGAACCCACCCACCTTGACGCCCTCCTATTTGTCCAATAATAATACCACTAAACTATTCATAGATATGAAAGATTCTAAAACCCCCATACCAAGCAATCCCTGCCCAACTACAGCCAGGAACATACGCCTTATAGCTAGGTTAGCCAAAATATACGAGCCTCCCATCAGATCACTTCCTACCACTATAGGAAAAATGACTCCTAAAACCCTGCCTAGCCTAACGCCTGCAAGCACAAACCTAGCACACAACTGCGGCCCCAGGTCAATAAACCGCACAGCCAAAAACGGCAAACCTAAACCCTTACGAGCCCCACAACTGACAACTACAATTGCTACAAGCCCTCCTATTAAAGGAGCTTTAATAAACTCCAGATCCCTAGTAGCACACGCCACGGAAATCGCTGACCTGCTCCAGAGCGATGACCTAGACTTCCTCGCCATCACTGAGACATGGTTACACCCCGCTGCAGGTCCTATGCTTATGCTAGCAGTCCCTGACGGCTACACCATTCTGAGACAAGACAGGCAAGGACCCAGAGGTGGAGGTATCGCCATCATCTGCAAATGCAGCCTCTCCATGAGATTAGCCACCCTGATTGACGTCCAGTCATGTGAACTATTATCAGTCGAAGTACCACTGACCAATGCCCAAACCCTTAATATCCACCTGATATATCGCCCCCCCCAGGCCCTCCCGGAACATTTGAGGAGGATATCAACACTATTCTGTCTAGTCATCTCAAAGATTCAACGCAAGTACCTCTACTTGGAGACCTTAATATGGGTTTTAATGACCTGTCAGACCAGCCTGCCCTAGCAACAGCAAACATCCTCTCAGAACTTGGGTTCACCCAAAGAAGCAAAATATCCACCAACAACAAAGGTAGAATACTCGACTGGGTGGCAGACCATAACTGTCAGGCCAACATCCTCTCCATCTCACCACTAGCTTTGACTGACCACCACTTAGTGTCATTTATGCTTTCTACCAATAGACCCCCACCACCACCCGCCTCTAGGGCTCCACCTACACTAACTAGAAACAAAAAGAGTATTACTGTGGATAGGCTTATCCCGGCCTTACTTCCCACCCTCAATTTGCTCCCAGACAATACCGATTCCAAGAGCCTGGTCGAGGAATACAACAAAATTATGACCACATCCTTGGACCCAATTGCCCCCCTCAAACTTAGACCTAGCAAGCCAAAAACTCACTTGAATAAATGTTTTACACCTTTCGTAAAAAACCTAAGGCAACAAAAAAGAAACTGTGAGATTGCTTGGAAAAAACTACCGTCAGAAGCCAACAAACTTAAACTCACCAAACTGTCATCCCTCTATAAAATAGAAATATGTCTAGCTAAACTAATATCCTTCGACACGCGCATATCCCAAGCCAAGTCCAATATGAAGGAACTATTCACCATTCTTAAGGAAATGGAGACCCCGATAGCCTTACCCGACACATGCACTAAAGATAAGAAATGGTGCTCGGACATCCAACATGCTCTAGCCAACAAAATATACACATTACAAAACAAAATTTCCAGCAAAAGAGCTTCTTTAAATGACCCACCTCCACCCAAATTAATTGGGAATACCAATGCTGACCAATACACCTGATTCAACTTTTCCAAAGTATGTATTCTTGAAGTGGAAAGAATTATTCTGTCCCTTAAACCCTCTGTCAGGGTGATCTCTGCCCTGCGCAGCTCATCAAGGATGCGGCCCGAGACTTATCACCCTTGATAACAAAGCTTATCAACGCGTCCTTCTCTACTGGTATCATCCCTTCCAACCTTAAACAATCCTGGGTACTCTCACTTCTAAAAAAAACCCACTCTAGATCCATCTAAACCTACTAATTATATGCCAATTACTACAATGCCCTTCCTTCTAAAAATTCTGGACAAGGTGGCCTATATACAAATCCAAAAGCATCTGGAATTACACCACCTATTAGGAGCCAGACAATCTGGCTTCCGTTCCCAACTTGCAACGGAGACAGCCCTAATCGACCTCAAGACGCAAGTCGATGAGTTTAGAGATAATGGTAAATCAGCTCCACTCCTCCTCCTAGATCTCTCGGCTGCGTTTGACCTGGTCAACTACACTATCCTATGCAACCACCTTGACACAGCAGCACACTTCTCTGACGACGCTGTCACTTGGATCAGATCCTTCTTAAATGGCAGAACAATGAGGGTCTTCTCGCCTCTAGCAGCTGCTGACCCCATACCTATCACCTGCGGTGTTCCTCAGGGGTCTTGCGTCTTGCCTACACTGTACAACATTTTTTACTAAGCCCCTTTTCGATGATCTGGATCATCTCGGTAACACCTACACCAACTACGCAGATGATACCCAGATCCTCCTCCCACTTTCAGGGGATTATGACAAGGATTTGGCCTTGGAGAATAGGGTTTACATCATCATCCAGGCATGGATGGCCACGCATGGCCTATGGCTGAATGATGATAAAACCAAACTCATCATCCTGGGCACCCCTTCTAACCTAAAAAAAACTAAGATCTGACTATTCCTCATTCATAATTGATGGCAATAGCATTAAAGTAGAACACGAGGTAAACGCACTAGGTTTCTATCTTGACTCTACTCTCTCCTTTGCCAAACATCCTCCCCCTCAGTCTATGTAATCGCACTAAAATCAGAAGTGTGTCAGTAAATTTGTAGGGGAAGGTCAGACCCCACTTGTTGACCAGTTATTGACGCCTTTTTTGGGCCTTCCTGGTACATAGGGCTATCCCTTTTGTTTACCCTTTAAATCTACCAGTGCAGGCAGCGGCAAGGACCGCCAAGAACAAGTTTGTCCTGGACATTTGCTCAGTCGTCAAATTTGCGCAAGATAATCCTTGAAGACGGCTCTCTCAGCCAAAAACACCAAACACCCGCCTCCAGAGGAAAGCAAGCTGTAGATCTGGCCTGGCCATGGTAAAAGGTGTACATGTAACAGGAAAATGCAGGGTCTATATGCAGAATATCCAGAAGCTATCAAGGGGCCAATCTGAAAGTAGAGACTTGCTCGTGAATAAGGGAACTCATTGGATCAGATACACATTGGGCTGTGCCTCGTTACTTAGTGAAGATATTCTCTCCTGTACAAGAATAGAGGCACGCGTGGGTAAATTGGACTCAATTGAGCTTATTGTGAGGAGCAAAATCTTGGCAGATGGGCTTCTGGCCATTGAGGCTCGCACCAACCACCCAAAGGCACTAATATCATTCTGCGATCGATCCTTCCTGGAAGTCCCAGTGGCAGTCTTATTGATGGGAGTACTCTGGGGCTGCCCAGAGAGGCATACAATAAAGATCAAGCCGACTCCAGATTGGAAGAAGTGATTGACTTAGCCAATCGCTCGAATCTCCAACATACATAACTCCTAATGACATCAGTCCTTTCTTGGAACATCGCTGGAGCAACAAAACATACGAAGGATTCCGACTGGAGGAACTTTATTTCCAGTTTTGACTTAATTTTCCTGCAGGGGGCATGGCCATTGGAGCCCCTACAGCTGCAAGGGTACTCTGCTTATAAAACGCCAGCAATAAAAGGGGCAAGAGGACGTCCCAGAAAGGGTATGTTGACATGGGTCAGCTTCTCGTTGAATTGGAAACCAACTCATACACCCACAGAGGCGACAGATTTGCAATTTCTTGCCTTTGAAACATCCAAGGGCGTTAGTGTACATTTATTCAACATCTATAATCGGCCTACGGGTGTAACTGCGATGAACACTCTGCTTAAGATGCAGGATCTGATCGAGAACAAGGTGCTTGGAGCTCGCCCTAACATCGTAACCTTGACTGTAAGAAACTTCAATCTTCAATTCGAGACCATAAAAGTTAAGGAGGAGACGTGGAACGATCAAGATCAAGCGTGGAGGATGCCACCTTAAGTGGCAGACTTCCCGAAGAAATCCCACCCTCTGGCAGTCCAAGTGGTTCACCTTCTGAACACCTCTAATCTCAGGGCATGCAATGGACGCTGTTACAGACCACCCTCCTAAGCCCACTTTTTATGGTCAAAGTGGTATGAGTCGAATTGACTATGTATTGATGGGCGCAAAGGACTGGGGGGTTGATCAAGTCATTTGAGTCCTTTATTCCCGTATTATTGAGCGTATGGATATTATTTGGGATTTGACTAGTGGAGTGGAGGATGTGCTGCCTTATTATGACGCACTGGTTGCAGTGCTACGTTCCGCATTTACCAAACCTGGAGCCTGTCCAGAAATGTTCCCAGGCAGCGCATGGATGGCAGGATGCGGCTTGTCGTTCCTACAAGGAGATCCTGGACTGCCTGAGGGAGAGACCATGTCTGGATGTATCAAATCTAAGGGCCTTAAGTGCAAAATACAAATCTGTGGTTGCATCTAAGAAGGGGTCGTTCAATCAGGCAAGCTGGGAAGCCTTGTTGAGGCGAGCAATGCACATGACACGGGTGTCTTCTGGAGTTTTGTAACAGGCATGGCCCCTGACAAGCGTAATGCCTTGCATTGCAGTATAGCTTCGGATGTTTGGTGGGTCCTTTTTCCAATTTGTACAAAATCCTGGAGATTCCCGGTGACTCGCAAAATTTGGGAATACATGAAGAGGGTTTGCCTATGTTTGTTTCAGATGTTACCGTGAGCACGGAGGAGGTAGTCACGGCCATTGCAGCTTTGGGGAGCAGAAACGAGCCTGGACACAATTGTTTACCTATGGATTTCTTTAAAAATGAACCAGAAATGTGGGGCCCGTTGCTGTCAGGGGTATTCAATGCCGGGATTGCGACAGGTTCTGTTCCCACTACCTGGAGAGAAGCAGCAATTGCGTACATTTTTAAGAAGGGGTGTAAAGATTTGCCAGGACATTACCGACCCATCTCATTGCTAGATGGGGGAGGGAAATTGTATTCCAAGGCAAACCTGGGACATCTCCAAGAGCGGGTGGATTCATCCGGAGTAATTAATTCCCTCCAGGCGGGTTTCCAACAGGGGATGGGCACTGTCGAGAAATGCTGACGACTTAATCTACTTGTTAAGAAATATACAAGCGTAAATCACCAAGTTGTACGTGGTTTTTGTTCACCTGAGGACAGCTTTTGATTCCCTTTCACGTAACAACTTAAGGCATGCTCTGTAAGCCTACAATATCCCCCCAGGCTTACTGGCAATCATCTAGTCCTTGTACGTCATCAAGAGTGCTTCTGTCAGATGGGGCATGAGTGGGGAAGCACTGGGAAGTTTGAGGTCCAACACAGGGTTATGCAGGGCTGTGTGCTGGCCCCCCCTCCACTTCTGCATGTATATAAACAGCTTGATAAAAGGGGTGTTGGCTAGCGGCATGGACTCCCTCCCCACCCCGCAGGATTGGCAACCTTTATTTTCCAGCTCTTTTTTCAAGATGACGCAGTGTTACTGTCAACCTCTCCAATAGGTATAAGGTACACTGTATCAGTATTTGTGAAGAGCTGTGAAAATCCTGGTCTGGAAATTAACAGTAAAACTAAATCTCTTTCTAGAAGTAAACAGCTAGGCCTGTGAAACTGCACATAGACATCAAAGGGATTGTGCTGGAGCAGGTCACCATGGATAATTACTTGGGCTTGTGTTTTAATTCAAATGGCACATTGCATGTTCAAGTTTCAAAAGCCACTACGACCCTTAATAAGTATAGTGGGAGCATTGGGAGATTTAATTTTATGCATGGCAAGGGAGCACTGACACCTGCCTTGAGACTATATAAGTTCAAAGCCCTAACAGCAGCAACATACAGTGCAGAGATTTGGGAGTAGCAGAGAACAAATTCCTTATCTCAATAATGCTGCAACCGAATAGTGCCCCGCATGCCACACTACACTTAGAATGGGATGTGTGCCCTATGGAGTATTCAGCAGCCATCAAACCTTTCTTTCTATGAGTCCCAATCTGGACAGTACCCGGGCTACACATGTTTAAAGAGTTATTGGTAAACTTCCTAGCACTGGAAGGCAGCTCCACACCAGCATGGCCGAGGCAAATCAAACATTGGTGTGCAACCTTGTACTCGTGATCATTACTGGGAGAGGCATTCAATGTGAATTCTGGGTGGCGCAAGGAAGTGCTCAAAATGGCCAGCAAGATGTACTACAAACGGGCCTTGGTGGTAGCCTGTGAAAAGCTTTCTTGTGGCAAATTAAGGGCACATTCGGCTATGAAAGCTACACTTGGATTTCATGACACCTAGCCTTGCTTGCTTATTCCTATTTGATTGCGGGTAGCCACCTTCACAAGGAAATGGAGCAATTGAAATAGTCAATCCTGTTTGCGCTTTGGCGCATCAAATGAGTCCGTTGTCCACTTCATGCTTTTTTGCCCCAGGTACAACCCCCTCAGAGTAATGTATCTAGTGCCAATTTTTAAACTAACAGGTTTTCGGAGGGCGCTAGAGGCATTGGAATACTGCAAAAGTTGTGATGATGCAAATATTCTATATTTTATTGCTAAATACATTCTCAGGCGGTGGTTGAGAAGGGGCAAGGTGCTAAGTCGCATTGGGGAACTCCACTGTCAAGCTCAGAGTGTCTAGTTTATCTATTCCTATTGTATGAACTGTAACAAAAATCTTATTCACAGGTTATTGACTTTTATGGAAACACAGGACCTCAAATTTTAGGACTGTATTAGCGGTGGACGTGGTAGATTTGATAGTTTAATAGGTGTACATTTATGTGGTTACCATACAACAAGAATTCAAAGATCTGTTTTTATGATTATCTGTATTTTGATGCTTTTATAGTCCAAGCTGAAATTAAGTTTTAAAGAAGTAGCATATGGATTCGTCTTAGTGTTTCCAAAATACTGGCAGAAGGGAGATGGGGTTCTTCATTCTTCCCCAACCACCTCCTTGGGTCTCCTTTATCTGCACCACCCTCTACGGTAACCCAGGTACCTGTTGTGTCATGACCGGCTTGCTCGGGCGGCTTCATGGATCTGCTTCTTCCCACTGCAGGCTTCTGCACGCCTTCCAGCGGTCTCCGTGTGTCCTCGCAGCCCTCCCAGGTCTGGTCCCTCTCAGTGTGTGCTTCTCGGTCCGTCTGCGTGGTCTGATGCCCGGTCTCTCCCAGGCCTCAGATTCTCCAACCTGGACAACAAGTAAGACAGCGTGTGTTCCGCGAGGCACTGTTAGCCTCTCCTTCGCTCCGCTGTGAGCATCTAGCCGACTCTCGGTTCCTCCAGGGATGATCTGTCGTAATGCATAATCCGTCTTCCCTTCTTATTTTTCGCTCTCACTCTCGATGAATGTACCGCGTATGTTGGTTCCACGGTGAGCTTTTGCCTCCTTGCCTGTTCTTCGTGTCTGTGGTTGTGGGAACTCTATTTTGCTAGGTCCCACTCTTCCTCGTCCCAGTATGGTCGGTATGGATGGGGTCCTCAACACTACAGAAATACATAGGTGTGTGGGGGACCACAGAGTGCTGAGTGGGGTGAGAGTAAAGAGGTAACAGATGGGGGGGCAGGGGGGGAGTTACATACCGGTTTCTTCCAAGATAACAGTCAACAGTCACCAGTCCCATGTTGGGTTTTCCTCCTCCTGAAATCCACCCGCTGAGCACCACTCCCAGGGGGACTATCGGTTAGCGGCCTCACCTTCCTGGCCTCATGGGAAGGGGCTCCTCCATTGGAGCAGTGACAATACCCTGTTTTCGTCACAACACCTTTTAGCGGATATACGATTTGATATCCCCATGTATACATCTTATACCTACCCCATGTCTGTTGTGGTCGGCTGGTCCAATCAGTCCACTGCTTACGGTGGTCTGCAGGCTTCCTGTATCCACCAGGGCAAGGGTATGCTGCCCATCTAACTCTGTGTCCCAAACATAAGGATATCTTTCTCCTCTTGTACGAGGCATCCATTCAAGGTGCTTCTCCAATATGGCATCATGGGTGTCAGGTTAAATCGGCATATTGACATGATAGGATTGGATGTTTTTGGTTTCCATGTTTCGCCCTCTGGACTTCGGATGAAAGCAATGGTGTTCGGACCGTGTATGGTTCTAGGATTGTTGGTTGGTAATGGACTACCATTTCTGTTCGTGGTTATGGTTGGAAGTTGACCCATCCTGGCCTTCTGATAGACTGAAGCGATGTGATATTGTTTGACCCAGCGCTGGATAGGAAGAGACAGTGCTTCCACGTACTGTTCAAGAGTGTTCTACCATGTCTGCCTTTAAAACAGTGGTGGTTTGAAGCCATTTGTTGGCCAGTTCTTTTACTCGGTAAAGGGTTTCCTCGTCATGTTCCATACGTTCTGGTACAACTTTCTTTGTCACTATATGTGGCATTCCCAGTCGGTTTGGTTGCCTGATAGGCATTCTGCATCTAACCTGTCATCAAGGGAGATGTATACTGACCCCATCTTTACTGTGGCCATGCTGTGTTGCGGGCCAGCCTTTCTAAATTGATTTTTTTTTTTTAAATGGGTGAGGTCCTCCCCAGCTGTATATTTTTGCAATACTGTTGCATGTATCTGTGAAGTCTGTCTCAGGGTTGTTGCGTCCATCAATTGGGTCTATCGTACTTGTATGGCCTGTTGAAATGCCTGTCTGTCCGATTGTGCTTGTTGGTTTTGGAGGTCTAAGGCTTGCTTTAACTGTTGCTAACCCTCTGCCAGGGCTTATAGAAGGGTTTCCATGGTGTTTGTCGTGAATCCCACCGCTGCCACCACTTGAGGCACTGTTGTCATAATCAGACCAAGGTAACCCGTTGTAGCGTTGAGCCTCTTTTTTTATTTATCTTCTTTCAGACTACAGTCATCATATTTGACCATTGTGGGGCTCTCATTAAAGCTATGATCATCACAGCTGATCGACTGACCCGTCCCCACTAGGTGGGGTGTGAGCCGTTAAAAACTCTCTGCTCCCTTGTACTCATCGGAACTTGGGGAAATTAAACATGGGTGTCGCTGGGCAGAGCGCAAATGGCGCGCTTGTTACGAGCACAACACTAAAGAACAATATATACACAAACAGCTTCAGCATAAACTGGCGGTAAAAGAAGCAAAGTACCAGCACTTTGCAGATTGTTTACTTATGGCCTCGTGCCTCCCGAGAGTTGTTTACAAATACTCAGGAGTTGTCCACCCCTTCCCATTCTCAAGACACATGCAATGCTATCAACTTGTTTTTCGCTGACAAAATGATGAGATCGGAAAGTCCATTGTGATGTCTGGGTTAGGGGCCGCAACATCATAGGCCCCAATCCGGGGGCGTGAGTCTGTGGTTTTCTCGAGCTTTGAACCAGTTACAGAGGCAATGGCTTAAATCTGCCCCCGCTTCTGACTCGATTCGCCTACATAAGCTCCAATCTCTTCCCATTGATTCCATTGCACTTTTCGTCATTCTTTCATAAGTGGGGTGATTCCTACTTCTTTGAAACATGCAATGGTGAGGCCACTCTTGAAGAAGCCTCAATTGGATCATTTGTACACGGACAGCTATTGCCCCATTTCCCTTCTACCTGCCATTATGAAGTTGATGGAAACCATTGTTCCCCCCAAACTTTCAAGGTTCCTCACAAAAATAATCTTCATCCATTTAAATAGGGATTCAGGCCACTTATGGGGACAGAATTAGTGATGATATTGATCCTGGATGATATGGCTTTACTTGAGGAGGGCTTATTCTCCTTGACCTCTACTCCGCGTTCGATACTGTTGACCATGAGATTCTGCTGCAGCATCTAGAGCCATGCAGGCTTGGCGGGTTTCGATCCTGGCATGGTTTTCATCTTTTTTGTCAGACCGTATGCAAACTATTTCATTGCCACTTTTCTGTGCCCCCTTCACCTCCTCTCAGTGTTATGTTAGATTATGAACATTTATAACACACAAATACACCATAGGTATCTTGGCTCAAGTCAAACACTGGCTAAATCAATAAGCATCCGAACTAGGAGTTAAAACAACCAGGTTTTGAGAAGGCGGCGAAGAGAAGATGATTGGGTGTTCGCCTACGGTCAACTGGAATAGAATTCCACAGTGTGCTCGCCGCTTCTGAGAAAGCACGACCTCCAACTCTACTCAACCAAACCTTGGGCACCACTAAGAGGCAGTTGTTCTGAGTGCAAGGACCTGGCAGGGACATAAGGGACAAACTTCTCCTTAAGTAAGCTAGTAGTGAGTCCATAATAGGCCTGGTGAACCAAGCAAAGTGACTTGAAAGCTGTCCTTTTCTCCACTGGAAGCCAGTGGAGAGCTCTAAGAACTGGACTGATGTGAGCCCCATATGGAGTACCAGTAGCCACTCTAGCCGCTAAATTCTGCAACAGTTGGAGCCGATAAGCCCCTTCGGCTGTGCAAGATAAAGCGCATTACAGTAGGCAAGCCAACTCGTAACCAGAGGGCACAACTATAGGATGGAGGTGAACTGGAAGAAATGGGAGGATTTTACGTAGGACCTTCAAGGTAAAGTGGCCAGCCTTGCAGACAGCGCTGACCGAGGCACCAGAGACAGGGAAGAGGGAAGGTAGACTCCCACATTCTTCACAACTGATACTGGGACAGGAGTGGTGCCAAATGAGGCCGGCCGAAAGGAGGAAGACCAGGAAGCACTATCGTGAGAAGATGCAGCACCCACTATAAGGATCTTGGTCTTGTCCCCATTAAGCTTAAGCCAATTGAGGCCGATCCACTCCCTAATGGCATCCAGGCAGACACTCAGGCGTATGACACTCCACTCTTGCCATGATCTAATGGGACCAGAATTTGCGTATCGTCCACGTAGGAGTAGCATCTGAACCTGTCGGAGCAGATCAGGGCAACCAGCGGCTGGATGTATAAATTAAATGATAGCGGGGACAAACCCGAGCCTTGAGGTACACCACATGACGGGAAGGGAGACAGAGTAGGATGGAGGTAGAGAAAAAGTTTGGCTCCTATTTCCCAAGAAAGGTGGAAACCAATCCAGCACGGGTTCCGAGAGGCCCACCAGTGACAAGCGTGTAAGGAGGATGGCATGATCCACGGTGTCAAATGCTGCGGACAAATCAAGCAGGATTAAGACCCCAGTGCCACCCCAATCAACTAGACAGCCAAGATCTTCCATCACAGAGACTAAGACGCTCTCTGTGCCCATGCCTGGCCGAAATCCAGACTGAAATGAATCGAGTCTAGCAGAAGAGTCAATAAAGGAAGAGAGCAGAGGAGAGACCAAAGATTCAAGAAGCTTCATAGAGAAAGGAAGCAAGGAGATTGGGCGGAAATTAGACGGGTCAGATTAATCTAACAAGGGTTTTTTTAAACGTGGGATCCCCGTAGCCTGTTTTAGTCTAGGAGGAATAACAGCTGATTGACAGGACACATTCCCTGCTTGGGTGATATCTGTAATTAGGCCAGGTAGAATGTTTTTCAAAATGCCAATAGGAATAGCATCAGAAGGAGATGCTGATTTTACACCATAGCGGCTGAAAGATCATCTTCTGAGAACACTGGGAAACTAGACCATTCAGCGGTACACTCCAGACCTGTTAGCCGCATTCTTGCTGAGGTTTCTCTCTGATCCAACTGGATTCCCTGACGCATTTTCTCCGTTTTTGTGTGGAAAAACTGTGCCATAGCATCACAGCGTGACTGGGAGGACGGGACCACAGGGGTCCCTCAGGGTTAATCTTTATCGCTATTACTTCTTAATCATTACTTCTTATTACTGTTGGCTGACCTCATTGCTTAATCTGGTGTATTTTTCTATACCAACACCGCCGATAGACTACACATTTTCAAACTAAACTCTGCTGTGTTGGATGCGACATTGAAGCTGAAATCCTGCTTGGAGGTCGGTCGTTGGATGGCCGAGCCTAATCGGCTGTAAAACAGAGATTCTGGTTTATGGTCCGCTAAAGGCCAGTTCATTCTGGCATGCTGATTTTTTACCAGAATTTTCAGGCCCCTACCCAGCGCCTAGCCCTTTCATTAAGAGTCTGGGGGTTCAACTCCTCCCCTCTGGCTCTAGAGAGGGGCAGATTGCAGCAATTTGCAAGGCGGGTTTCTTTAAATTGAGACTTCTTAAGAAGGTGCTTCCTTTTGTCCCTCTGCAGTGTTGTGCAAGAGTAGTCACAGCCTCCATAATGGGGGCATTGGACTATTGTAATGGCATCTATTCGGGCCAGCCAGATATTTTGATCTAGCGCCTTCAGATATTGCGAAACTCTGCAGCACGATTGGCATTGAATGCGTGCCGGCGGTTTTCTGCCTTGCTCCTATTGGTTAGACCTCATTGGCTGCCTGTAAGAAGCAGCATAACGTTTAAGGCAAACGGCCTCATCACGAATTGGGGGGTTGTGCATTGTGCATCAGGCCTTTCTTCTGACTGGACCTGCTTTTCTCCAGACAAAACTCATCCCCTATGCACCTTCTCGTATTCTGCGCTCAGACTCTGCAAATTTGTTGCAAGTACCGCGTTTCTGTCACGCTCGAGCTGTGCGGGGGAGAGCGTTCCTTCGCAGTCTGGTCCCTGTGCTATGGAATTCATTACAAGCACATCATACGGAAGATTCCGGAACCATTCCTGCTTCCCGGAAGGCCCTTAAGACTCTTTTGTTCTGAGGAGGTGGGCGATTTGTATGGATTTTCTTTACTGTTCGCTTTTAGCGACCAGGTGCCTTCTGGCCGTGGTCGCGCTCATTAAACTTGCATACATACGTTCCTCATTGCAGACCTTTCTTCGTTCTTCTTGTCTTCTCTTCTCCACCGGCTGATTCCTCTGCTTCATGTGCCCAGATATAGTGCTGCTCCTCGGCCACAACCTCTTCCTCTGCAGGCTGGGGAGAGAATGAACACCCTTCATTAATCTGATGCTGTCCCTTTAAACCTCCTGCCACCCCCTAATTGGCTGAAGTCTTTCAAGGTCCCACCCCTTGGGATAGCTGTAAAGGTCTGTCTCTGGACATCGCTCCCCTCTTCTGAGGACCTGCCTATTCCTAATTTGCCGTGCGACAGGTAAGGTATAAGGCCAGTCCCGTCATTGGTTTGCTCTACATATTCTTGTATATTTATTCTCCTGTTGTTGGCCGTGCTGTTTGGCCGCTTTGCTGTCGCCCAACTTCTCGTAAGCCTGACCGGCTTCTGGCAGGCGTAGGTTGGGCACTGTTGCTAACGGTGCCAGTGCTTCCGTGAAAACCATGCCATTAGGGGCCGGTGCTCCCAGCATTTCAGACCTGCCGGCAGCAGCAGCCCCTGCAGGCTTCCTCGTAGTCTGGCGGTCTAGAAAGGGTGCCAGTACGTTACTTATTTCCGGACCGCCAGACTTGGAATGAGGCCCACCTGGAAACCGGTGTATGACACATTGCTGTTGGAGCTTTATTGTCACTGATACAGGAAGCTGCAAATACATATTTAGCTGCGTAAACGAACCAGAATGAAACTGCACAATCTCTTGCAGTCAATTCCAGCAGAGATTGACACAATTCTCTGAAGAGCTTTAACCTCCATTTAATTTAATTACGTGCCACAGAAGTTTAGTTTACTTGAAGCTTTGACATTTTTTAATTGGACATAATCCCTTTGGAGATTTTTCTTGGGCTCTGTCGACCAGGCGTGATGATTGACAGATCAGGCGCCTTTTCCCGAATGGAATTTGAAATGATCAGTAAATTAAAAAATAGTAAAACACATCCCATAACTCAGCCACACCATGAAAGATCTACAACAAATGCGGCGCACAGGTAGAAAACTAAACATTATTTCAGCAGTTTACAAACACCAACCAAAGCTGGCACATATGCCAATTAATAACAAAATTAGCAAGTACTAAACCAAGGTAGCCCACTGTGTCCAACCTTGCTGCATTAGCCCACTGTGTCCAACCTTGCTGCATTAGCCCACTGTGCCCAACCTTGCTGCATTAGCCCACTCTGCCAGCATATTATATCTAAATGAACTAGCACACTGTGTCTCTGCCGCACTAGTCTACTGCGCATCGGCTAAAAATCAAATTGAACTCATCACACCTCTTGGCGTAGTATACCCTCCCTGCCTCCCCTCCCTGTCTCCCCTCCCTGCCTCCCCTCCCTGCCTCCCCTCCCTGTCTCCCCTCCCTGCCTCCCCTCCCTGTCTCCCCTCCCTGCCTCCCCTCCCTGCCTCCCCTCCCTGTCTCCCCTCCCTGCCTCCCCTCCCTGCCTCCCCTCCCTGTCTCCCCTTCCTGCCTCCCCTCCCTGTCTCCCCTCCCTGCCTCCCCTCCCTGTCTCCCCTCCCTGCCTCCCCTCCCTGTCTCCCCTCCCTGCCTCCCCTCCCTGCCTCCCCTCCCTGTCTCCCCTCCCTGCCTCCCCACCTCCCCTCCCTGCCTCCCCTCCCTGTCTCCCCTCCCTGCCTCCCCTCCCTGCCTCCCCTCCCTGTCTCCCCTCCCTGCCTCCCCACCTCCCCTCCCTGCCTCCCCTCCCTGTCTCCCCTCCCTGCCTCCCCTCCCTGTCTCCCCTCCCTGTCTCCCCTCCCTGCCTCCCCTCCCTGCCGCCCCTCCCTGCCTCCCCTCCCTGCCTCCCCTCCCTGTCTCCCCTCCCTGTCCCTCCCTGCCTCCCCTCCCTGTCTCCCCTCCCTGTCTCCGGCCGCCTGTGCCCATTGCAATATGATTAAGACACTCTCTTCAAACCTCTCTAGCAATTACCATCATAATAATAATCCACAGTAGACCACCCACCAACGACCATGACCAGCATCAGAACCTTACCACGCCCGGTCACAGAAATAAGGGCACGGGAGGGAGAGCCCGGTACTATGGGCTAGCTAAGGCTGCACACAAGAAAGGGGGTCCTGCCTGTAAGCATACTATTTCTTTGCAACTTGTTCAAATGCAAATCTACTTCTATATATAGCAAAAAGGCAGCATATTATTTACTTTTTATAATGCATGGCTGTGTACAAATAATGCAGTTAGGCACTGCATATAGTTAGTGACAGTCAGTTTTTTTACTGATCGCAGGCACGCTTTTTTTTTTTTAGAAAACCAAATACATAAGTTAAAATATAAATATACATACTGTGACCAAGAAAGGAAAAAGCACGACTAAGGTTCACAGAGCACTTATGCAAAGTATCTCATCGTTCGAGACAGGTACAGGTATTGTAATCCCAACAGGGTAAAACAAACAGGCAAAAGCATTGCTTCAGGCCAGTGCAGATTATCACATGATTTGAGAATCATACAGATACCACAATAGTGCAGTCACAATAGTGTTAATTATTTTCACATGTGAACGGGAGTTTCCAGAAATATCACAGGCACTACTTCATGCAATTTAGTCATTCAGTTATAAGCATTATGAATATGCTGAGAAAGGTAGTCCAAAAGGACTGAATCCACAGGGTGCACAAGATCCTGCACCTCGCAGGTCGTAAGGGAAGTAAAACCGCTCGGATTCTACCCTGACTCCACCGTAACCATGAGGAAACAAGTCAACTCCCTAGCGCCCACATCAGCTTACACATGCAAACTAATCAGGGCCTGCAGACCTTAGCTATCCTCGTCCAGCTGCATCACCCTAGCAAACGCCCTCATACTCTCAAGATTGGACTATTGTAAAGCCCTATACCTGGGGGCTAACAAATAAATCTTAAACAAGATGCAAATGCTACAAAATAACGCCCTAAGAACAGCACTAAATATCCCAAATAAAGATCACATATCCGTGATTAGAAGACAAAACCACTGGCTGACAATCAAGGACAGAATCCTGCTGAAAACAACTCCCCAGACCCATAAATGCCTGAATAATGCAGCACCACGGTACCTTTCCGACCGGATAGTCGAGAAAACAACCACTCGCCTGACCAGATCCTCCAACTCATGCTGCCTCAGCGTACCACGCTTCAAACTAGGCAAATCTGGCGGCAGAAGTTTCCCAGTTATGGCAGCCCAAACGTGGAACTCAATCCCCTACTCACTCCGGGTTGATCAAACCTACCCTAGCTTCAGACAAAACATACAGAAATGGATCAGAACCAATGACGCTCACCCCAGGACCCAATGATAAACAACATATTAAGGCAAATATCAGTGATCATAAAACCTTACAACTGAAACTACCCATATTGTACGGCAATATAATTGTATATATTTGTAATGTAACTGTATATATCCTCAATGCTTACCTGCAATTTATGAACCATAATTTGTACACTGTGAATATCGCCAACTTTTACCTGTATTACCATGTCTGCACCTCCAAGTACCTCAAGCCTAAATTCTCCTTGTACTGCTTGCGCCCAGTTACCCTCTGGTTTGGCGCGCCATACAAATAAAACAAACAAACTACGAACAGCCGTGTGATATTGTCAGTGCATGGATTTGCAGTTCTGCTAACATCTAAACATTCAGATGACTACATTCTGAGAACATGAGTTTAGATCTACACTTGTGGAGGACAGATAATGATTTGTATTTTTAAATGCCTTATTTAATGCACTGCTTTGCGATGTTGTGGTGATATTCTGTACACAAAGCCTAATGCAAAGACATGTGAAATCTTTCATCCTCCACTGAAAAGTGCGGTTTATAAGATCTTTGCGCCACGCCTTTGTGTGGAAATGAACTCCACGACTTCTAGCTAGTAGGAATTATGGTCTAATTGTAGTGGGGGCGGGGGGGTTCGGGACGTGGTCTATAACTTTTCTCCTCGACTAGGAGCCCTTTACTGCGATGAAGGAACCTGTGGTCTCAAAAGGTAATGTGACTCCTTCTGTGTACCTTTATTGTTTAAGTAACAGTGCTTCTTTTCTTGGCTGACTTTAAGCTGGTCCCATGCAGCCTACAATGCTTTTAATAAACCTCTGAAGTGCCTATAATGGCATAGGGTGTGTTGTGAAAGCTCCCAATATAATAGATATTAGACCTTGTTTTGTTCTTCTTTCTAGGTCCTAGCAATCTGTCCCAAGGACATGAGAGCGGACATCTGTGTGCATCTAAACAGGAAGGTGTTTAATGAGCACCCAGCCTTCCGCTTGGCCAGTGATGGCTGCCTTCGAGCGCTTGCGGTGGAGTTCCAGACTATTCACTGCGCTCCTGGAGACCTCATCTACCATGCCGGTGAAAGCGTGGACGCACTCTGCTTTGTGGTCTCTGGATCACTGGAAGTTATACAGGATGACGAGGTGGTGGCCATTTTAGGTACTGTAATCTCCACCTACAACAATGTTGAGGTGATTCTTCTGAAGTTAGTATGCTGTGATACTGTGTGTTCTAATGCAATCTCCAATAAAACAGCACAACCTCTGCTTTGTTATAAGGCAACGAAAGAGCATATATTTATCTGAGTTCTAGCCTAAAATGTTACATTTTGTTGGTCTCTCATATATTTCAATTAACCTGCTTAATAGCATTGAGAATCAAGTAAACATGACATTTCAAAATGATTTACAGTGATAGCATCGAATGCCTTAGCATCTAAAAAAAGCAACGAAAAAAAAGCATCACTTTTTTTTTAATGGGAGGTCCCCCCCCCCCCCATGCCTTTTTTTCGATGCTTTTGGCATTCAATGCTTTGTATTCGATGCAATGACTGGATACCTTCAAAATAGCAGAACTTAATCCTGACTATGTAGAGGTGTGTGCGTGTGTCCCTGGGGAGTGTCGGGCAGGAAGGTAGTCTGGGTCTTACACTGATGGGATCTTGTCTCAGCTTCATAGATGAACAAAAGCACTGCACTGGGAGATTGGATCATCAAGGTAACCACTTCAAACACGAAGGATCTTCCCCAAGAACCGCAGCAGATCTCACAATGCCTTTAAATTCCAGCTAACCTTAGCAAACAGAACATTCCTTGAGCACTATACACAACAAATGCGGGGGAGTTGGAATGCAACTCAAACGCATTCAAAACAAATGTGTAAATACCTGATATTACAGGGTGTGGGATGCTTTGAACGCAAAGAGGATCCATTACACCTTCCCCATCCAAGAACCTCAGAGAGAATTTCAGAGGGTTTCAGTTTTACTTGTAGCCATAACGTCCCTTTTTAACAAAGTTTTTTCAGATCATTTCATGGGTTTTTACCAGTGCATGCTATTTTCCAACAACTTACTAATATCATACGTACCCCAATATAGCAACGTTATTTATACATATGCGGCTGGCGTCACTTCCCGCAGTCGGGGAGTGGCACGGCCGAGTCAAGAGGACTTGATGTCGGGTAATACTGTGCCCCCTCTCGGAAACGTTTCCGATCAGCTGTTACTGAAATGATATCTATCAGATATGGAATCTGCAGGAGAAGAACTCATAGAAGAAAGAACATTACTGGTAAGTAATTTCTCCTTCTTACCTATACATCTGCACCCTAAAAGTATAACAAAATCATACAAAGTGCCAAACATTCGTTAGCAGACCATGCTCACATCCGGGACTAAGTTGGAGTAATGTGAAGGCTGTGGTGGTTTAGAACAGATGAAGTGATTTAGTCTGTACCACACCCACCAATCTCAGACAATTAAAATGAGATTTAAATATCACGTCATCTTCCCATCCGGAAAAATAGCTTTACATACTTGATTAACCTCTGTCTTGAAGCAGCTCTTGTTCAAGCTGACAACAATGGCCCCCAAAACGCTCTGTTAGTCAATGGCTCCCCTCTCCATGCGATTGAACAGAAGATTGCCACAGGTCCAGCCTTTGGATGAAAATAGCAAATGTGCTGGAATATTGGCAATAAGGAGAGCGTAGGCTCATCTGCCAGAAGTCTCCAGCAATAGTGAATCGGGACCCCTCCAGTGTGAGAGTGCTCCAAGCCGAACAGACTAGTCTGGTGCAGTTAGCTCTCAGGTTCCCCCATTTCTGTCAACCCTCCCGCCGTGCCAGCTCTCTTGCTACAGACTAGAGCTTTACCCAGGTTAGCATTGTTAAGGGATGAAGGAATGATGGCAGGCCAGTTCCCTGATGCTTCTGAATGGACCCTGGCAGACAGCAGTCCATGCAGGACTTCAGCTTTGTCCTGCTTCAGTTTAGCTGGGGGGTGCGGGGGGGTAAGCTCTGGGGCAACGCGCTCGACTTGAAAGCAAGACGATGGAGCAACGGAGGTTCGATCCCGGGTCTGCACTTAGAAACCTCTGGGTTTTAAGCGTGTTATAAATAACCAATTACAGAGAACAAAACTCAACCTTTGTTATGTTATGTTAACAGCACTTATAAAGTGCAACGGTCACCTGGAGGCATCTTGGCGCTATACCATAAGTAGTGCACAGTCGGGCACAGAGAACCGGACAATTAGAATAAAACGGTTTTCAGAGCGTGACGGAAAGGAAGGTGATCCTCCCATAGCACGGAGGCACAATGGAAGAGAGTTCCATGCCTTTGCCGCGGCCACAGAAAAAGCTTGACCGCCGATGCGTGAGAACTGTATCCGTGGGATTTGAATAATCGGGGTAGGTTGAGAGCGCAGTGCTCTAGCGGCAACATACAGACACCATTTTGTTTGAAGATATTCAGCCCCCTGTTTGTAATGGGCTTTTTGCACAATACACAGAGACTTAAACAGCACGCGCTTCTCTACTGAAAGCTGGTGAAGAATGGGGTTCATGTGGGACCCGAAGACGGCGGAGTAAGTAAGCAGGAGAAGCAACATAAAGCACATTACAATAGTCAATTCCACTTATCACTAAAGGAGAGAGAACGGGAGCATGGCATTTAATATGAATATAGGGAAAGACCAATACAAAGGGTCGTAAGCATGAAATGTCCCTTTTGGCAAGTTAATGCCGCTTTAACAGGCATAGATAGTGAGGCCAAGATCTTAATGCCCAAGTCTTTGAAGAGGCCAGCAGAGGGAAGAGTCCTAAACTATTGGGCCAAAAAATCTCAAGTCCAAAAAGATAAAGGATGAGCAGAGCCCACAACCAGTACCTCCAGAAGTGAAATAAAGCGGAAATTGGAGAGAACCGTGGGGTCAAGAGAAGGTTTTTTTAAGAAGAAGAATTACCAAAGCATGCTTTAAATCCCTGGGAATGAAACCTGAGGAAACCGAAAGATTGACTGCCATTGCCAACCAAGCGACCATCTCACCCGACATGTCTTTCCAAATGGAAAGCGGGATTGGGGCAAGAGGCGACACAGATTTTAGCCCATTAATAGCAGACAATACATCTTGGTATATGACCTTTGCACCACCTAGCGCTCTACCCTCGCTCTTCCTTTGGTGTTGCCAGCCACACTACCCACCTTAGTAAAGCTGGAATCTGGGGAGAGTCTGAAGTCAGAAGGTATGGGGGCAGCAGGAAACCTCAGTTACTGAATGATGTTTCATTTCACAGCCCCATCGGTTTTCATAGGACCGCGGTCCCAGACACATCTCTACACCACACCAGATGAAAATGCAAAGTATGCCAAGTGGGACTCCATTTGGCTTAAAAGGTGACCCACTTCACAGAGAAAGAGAAACCTTGCAGAGCATCCCACCGCGTAACTTTCTTCTCAGACCTGCTCCTCAGCCACTTAGGGCACTATGATGAATTGAACCCTCTGTTCCTCCTGTAGCTGGACTTAATCACTTCTTCACTGTTGCTGAAGACGGCCCAGAGTCAGCTGATGTGCAGTGTTTCGGCACTGGAATTAGGGATGAATGCATTTTACTAGACTTGTCATCACTTGTGGACCAGAGTGGTGCATGAGCTTTACTGGAGTATTTGATGTGTGTAGGCTTGGGCCTTCATTGGAAGGCCCACAGGGCTCAGAAGACAAATCATTCATACTAAGCCTTTATGAACTTAATATAAATACTGAAAGGAGAAAGCAGTAGGAAAAGAACAATGCCATAGATATCATTATTGACAAGTGCCAGTATTCTCAGACCAGCACACAGGTAGTGGTTCCAGAGGTGGTGGCGCGCTGCAGAACTGCTGCAAGAGTCTGTAGCAGGAGCCAGGCCATTGCCAGGAGTAACAGGTGTGCTAACAGACTTCTAGTCCTGTTGTCTTAGGTCCCTGTGCATTGCAGCACTTGCTGTATTCTAATGCCTGGCTTGGTTTCAGGCAGCAGTCCATGACCTGTCAACACAAAGGGAGGAATAAGGGGAAAATGATATTTACCCTGCTGTACAAGCATCAACCCTCGAATAAAGGTAATTAACCTTAAACACATACACAAAGGTGTGTAAGCCGCTTTCTAATTCATGGAAGGGATACTAATAACTCATAGGTTCACAAGCACAACTAAAGTGGAAAGTGGGCGACGAGTGGTCTGTCGTGGTGTCGGGCAGTCTGCTTACCACTTTCACTGTTCCAGAAGGTGGAGACTCTGCTCCAGAGTCCCACAGAGACTACATAACATCATTTGCAGTGTGGAGCGCGCGCAGAAAGTGGGCGACAAGTAGTCTGTCGTGGTGTCAGGCAGTCTGCTTACCACTTTCATTGTTCCAGAAGGTGGAGACTCTGCTCCAGAGTCCCACAGAGACTACATAACATAATTTGCAGGTCGGAGCACGCGTGGAAAGTGGGCGACAAGTGGTCTGTTGTGATGCCGGAGGTCAGAGACCATAGGCACCTCACAAGAATAGATTAGCCCGCAGACCAACGAGATCGACTTCCGCTCCTGTCCAAACAACTGCAAACACGGTAAACTGTGTAAGCTGATTGAGGCTTTGAATCCCTGATAAAGTACAGAAGACTGGGGACTGTTTAACCTTATACATCACCCCCCCCCAATCACCCCTTGCTCAAAGATAATGGCGACAAAGATTCCAAGAAACGTGTCCTCTAGTCTGGGTCACGAAGAGGAAGACGGGCGTTGTCTCAGAAGCTCACGTCTGAGACCAGATGGAGGAAAACCACAGGGTTTCTCTTCACTTGACAAGGGAGAAAGTATTGCAAACAAAACACACGCAACACAAGCGAACACCAAAATTGCAGGGCGGCCTAACCAGCCGAGCGGAGCACAAAAACTCTCAGACTCGGCCGGCACCGCTACAGAAAAAACAAATATTCACTCCCTACCTGAGAGCGGCGGGGAGTGGGAGGACCAGGAGGCGAGATTCGCATTCATGTTGCCGGCTTGCGGAGACTGCCATGCGCAGGACCTGGCCCCTCAGCCCGGTGACGCCGTGTCCGCCTCGCTGGCGTCCTACAGAGGGAGGACGGAGTGTGTCGGCGCGGTGGACGCCGAGGTAGGTGGCATGCCAGCTGTCGAAGTCCTGTCGGCGAGCTTGGGAGGAGACACGGCGGGGGACCTGTTGGCATTTCCGCACTCCGCTCCTGGAGTGGGCATGGAGCGGGGAGCGGGTCACGGGCACAGCCGCGAGCGTGCTCCAGCGAAAGGAGGTCACATGGCGCCTGTTACAGAAGGAGAGCAGGCTGAAATCAGACCCATTCAGCCAGGCAGTCGGCCTGCCTAACAACTGCACAAGTGCACGCTGGTAAAGACGGCTTGAAGGTGCAAAACACAGAAAACACACTGACAAGTTCAGACAACATCTTGAGCCAATCTGACCTATCATCTATAGACTCGACACTAGCACAAAATACCAAAAAGAGATCTAGAGAGGGCAGTGAGAAACGAGCACAAAACAAAAAAACATATTGTTCGCAAAAAGTCACAGCACCAAAAGAAAAAGGCAGATCAAATTCTAGAGCGTGCTCCGCAGGCTCGAAAAAGCCCATCACAATGCGGATACTAACCGATTTCTTTCAAGCACAACTGTCCACAAAGAATACAAATTTCAGAGAACTCTCCGACGCCAAAATGCTTGCAGCAGTAAAGGAAAACTTTCCATGTGCAAAGCAACACAAGCTTGACAGTGAACCAGTTATAATTCATGAACAACTGGGGGTGCCAGAGTCGCAGATACCTGCACAGACATGAAGCCGTGAGACCCCGCCAGAGGTATGGCCAGCAAAAAACACAGCACCCTGTCATAATACTGAGTCTGAGAATGAAATATGCCCAGACATACCGCCACAGCAGAACCTGCCAAAGACAGCGAAAAGCGTGAAGGCTGTCATCTGCACCGCAGGTCCAAAACAAAACTACAAAACGGACGCAAACGGAAGCAAAAGAGGCCATTTCCAATCTTGAAGTGGACCTACATGAACAACAGCTAGCAACTGACAGTGAATTACCAAACAACCTGCGGCCAGGCAAATCCCAGATACTGCATGACAAGCAGTTAAACACAGAACAACACTCCGAGAAAGAAAACCGCAGTGCGGCCCCATCAACACTTTTTTTGGAGGATGAGCTACCTGCAGAGAAAACTTCTTCCAGCATAGAAGCAGTTAATGAAAGAGGACCGTTTGAAGAAGTAGAAATACAGGCCAAGACCCAAGGCAAAAGGAGAAACTCCTTGGAGCTTTCGGTTAATAACTCAGCTTACAAAGCACATAGTGCCACTAATCAGTTACAAACGCCGAGAAGAGCCAGCGATCAAATACACACTCCAGGAAAGGGTCCCACTTCGCAGACCACATTCACAATTCCTGAAAAGCCTACAAAAAAAACAGACATGCTAAGCATAATGTCTGCAATAACAATAGCCCTTGCTCCGTTTTGTAAACTTTACGAGGCGATTAACGATACAGTAAAAGACCAACAAACCATGCAGGCCATGATCCTGACCAAAGTAACGCACTTAGAGGGCTACATTACCACAAAGGTGAAAGTAAAATCTATGAAAGCACAATGGACAAATTTGCGACTCACTTGATGGATAAAATTACAGCAAAAATGGCAAAGCAAGAATTGCACGCAAAAAATGCTGCCGACTGCTCCTGAAACCAAAGATTCAGGATCACAAACGTCAGCAATCATTGACCTAATTTCTGACAGCAAAACAACATCCATGCTAGGACTGAAGACCACAAGAGCCAGCACTGAAAGCATGGAAAAAGCCAAAACAGCAATAACCAACACTTCCACGGTGGTACTAGTTTTGAACAAAAAATCAGCGACCAGCAAGAAGGAAAGCGAGGACCCCGAGCCGGCATATTCAATATTTGAAAAAAAAATCCAAGGACTAAGGCAGCTGTAGGTAACATCAACACTTCAATATATGAAGACGCAGATCAACCAAGAGATGAACGCAATACACAGGTCCAACCGTCAACTACGAGAACACTAAAAACAAACGCTGTTATACATACATCAAGCAGCAATGAGCAGCAGATCAAATCAAACCAAGTGAGAAATGAAAAGAAAAAATCAAGACCTGCTTGCCCAAAATCAGTAGCAGAGTTTCTCATAGACGACACATTAGTGAATGTCAGCATTTACTCGGAGGATGAACCAGCGCAATCCATGATACCTGAGGCAAGATCACAAGACAAAGAACAAAGGCATCCCTCAGACATTGAAGTATCTCCAATCCTGAAAGGATCGCCAGAACTTCCGCCCGATAGCCTTGCTTGATGCTATGGGAAAAGTCTACGGATCTTTACTTTTAAAGAAATTTCAAACCTGGGCCGCCTCTGCAAACTGTAATGATCATCTGCAAGCAGGCTTTAAGAAAAACGCTGGGACAGCTGGAAATATCTTGGCATTCAGCATCTTGAAAAGCAAAGCCTTACAACTCAGACAACGTCTCTTTGTCGTGTTTGTAGACTTCACTCAAGCGTTCGACCGCATCGAAAGACATCGCCTCTGGAAGAAACTAAAAGATTGGAACTGTCCAGAAGACATCTTAGCTCCCATTCATGCCCTTCATCACAACACTTTGGTGAGGGTGCGCTTAAGTCGAGAAGGAGACTTATCGGCAGAAATTCCAGTCACACGTGGAGTCAAACAGTGGTGCCCCTTAGCTTCAGCTCTATTCCTGGCCTATATAGGGGACCTCCAAGAAAGTGCAAAGTCAACCTGAGCATTCCCTCCAAAAATTGGAAATACAGCGATTGGACGACTTCTCTATGCTGACGATCTCACGCTATTCAACCAGACGCCAATAGGACTGCAACGGCAACTCAATGGCCTTCTACAGTACACAAACGAAAACTTCCTTGAAATTAACTAAGAAAAAACCAAAGTCATGATCCTGCAAAAAAACAAAAAGAAAACTGACGACACAAAATGGCACCTGGGACAAGCAAAAATTGAGATTGTCCAAAACTTCAAGTACCTAGGAGTACAACTGGACAGCTCGAAACATGAAACCACCATGCAATCAGTTCTTCATGAAAAGATCAAAAAGCTAGCGGCTCAGGCAAAAGCAATAGATAGAAAATTCGGGAAGTTTTCGTTAACACCGATAATACATTTCTACAAAATGAAGGTGGTGCCTGCCGTGACATATGGCACTGAAGCCATGCCAACTATTCCAAAGAATCTCTTATCTAAACTAGAAGCTGCATTCTGGAGACTGGTGCTTAAGCTACCGAACTCTACATGAGGAGTCGCAATAAGACGGGAATTGAGCCTTCAGTCCCTGGAGTGTACTGCGAGTTGTAACGCAATAATGCTGTACAGGAAGTGCAGAACGGTCGACAGCAATGACATTTTTTCGAAATGATGAAGCGCGAGATGGACACAGGTAAATCTGAGATGTTGACAAGCTGGCAAAAGGAAAACACATTCCTACTTGACACTTTTGCCGCAGATGAAGACAGACTCATAGATAATCCATACAGAATCTTGCGTAAAATCAAGGAAGCAGACTAGGCAAAGACGACTGAAACAGCAGCCAAACAAAAACTTACCTCACACCTACCCGTTAACACAAAAAAACTGAACGAACTGCAAAACTTCATTAAGAAATTCCCGAACAGACAGGCACGTAACTTAATACTAAGAGCACGTCTAAACTTACTGGAAACTAATGACATTTTGCACATCAGAGGTCTTGCACAATCACCTAGTTGCCGATTATGTCATGACTTATCAATTCCACCACAAGAAACAATTCGCCACCTCCTGATGGTTTGTCCAGAAACTCGAGCAATAAGGCAATGCTATCTATCTCACGTGGCAGGAACAGACATACTGCTAGAGGAAGAAACGTGGTGGTGCAGGTTCATAGGAGGTGACAGAATTAGCTGGCAAATTGCCACAGCAAACATTTTGGAATATATTGTGAACAATCTTCTGAACGGAAACCAGCGACTTGTCGGAAATGATGTGGCAACAACATTTAAACAAACTTAATCGAAACAGGTGATGCAAGTTAACCCAGACAGATGTGAATGGACAACAGTATTGTAAAAATCTTTTATTGATTAAACAAAAAAGAATTTAAAAAAATTGTGCAGCATTGCTGGTAGTCAATAGGAACATTCAACCTGCCACCAGTCTGGTTTTATTATCAAAAATATAAACTTTTTATTCATAAGAACATCAAATAAAATTCATTTTTAAGAGACAGAACAATCAATTGTTTGTCAAGAAATGAATAGTTGTACAATTGTGCAGACAAGAAAATACACATAAACTAGCAACCGTAGAGGTGAACAGTTCACTACACACCAAATGGAAAAAATTAAACCAGTACAAAAGACATAAACAAGAACAAATATTAATATTCAAATAACTGGTACAGAACAGAATTATTACACTGTCAGTCAAACCAGTTCATACTCATTCAAACCACCCAACATGTTTCATTCCTCACTCTCAAATCACACCATAAAATCAAGGGAAATTCATCAGGGGAAACTTGTCTGTAAGTTAATCAACATACAACATAAAAACCATCACATTGGAAATGGTCATTGTATTCTGTCTGAACAGCAGAGTTGGCCGCTTAGTGGTCCAATTCTAGTTCGTCAAGACTCTAATAACAGCATACAAATTTGCTGTACATTAAGAGGATTATAGTAGACCTTGCCCAATGTATGACGTTCTAAACTGGCCGTGTGCGGGAAGCTGTAGAAATAGGGTGACTGAGTTGTTGGTAATCCGCCATCGTGGAAATTAAATAGTAATAACAGGATTATGTGTTCTTCGCTGAACCAAGAGAAACTTCAAACGAGTCAACTTCAGACGTAGCATCACGTATGGTCTTGTGGAACAGTAATAAATAAGAACGTCTCCACTGTGTTACTGTGCAGCGGTGGACCCCTCAGTCGGTTTCAGAGGTGGTCTCATCGGACTTCTAAATAGGTCGATGTATACTGGGTAGTGGCTAACGCATAGGCTTCACTGCCGTAACCCGGGATCTCGCCACGTACGGTTTGAATGCGTATATCATAGAAAGTTGACAAACACCGTTCAGCCAAAGCGTAGCAGCTGTGTTAATCAGGGCTGTAATCAAGAGACGCCGACCTCCCTCCTCCCAACGAAGCACATCCATGACCACCTCTTCAACTTGTATTGCTCCAGACGTGTAACGCCCTCGGCCAAGTCTTCACTGCATTGCCCTTCTCTTTTCTCCAAAAATGTAAACCTTGTCAGCCTGTCTTCGCCCATGATTACCAGCCTTTAGAAAACTGCATAAATGTCCAAATCCAGCTCAGTGTGTATCTTCTTTCTCGCCATGCTCCCAGTGGTGTGACCTGGCACACCGCCCAACGTGGCAAGCCTACTGTAAGTCTGAGACAAGGTAAGGCAGGAGTGAAACCCAAGAAAGTCAATTTTTGGTTAGTCCCCAAGTCTATTTACTAAGCCCCACTGAGATCTTCTCCATTACTTCTTATTGTTACCTTTTCACATCTCACCACACCTGTGCTTGAGATAAACACCCACGCCTGCCCTTCTTCCAGACCGGCACAATCCGCTTGCCTACACAACACTCCAGATAATCAATTCTGCAGCACTTTGGGAAGATTAGAGTGTTAGTGTTTCATGTATGAGTGTGACCTCCCTCAATTCAGTTGAGTGCTCACAAGGTCATCGTGCTTGTTCACACAGAGTGGGAAAGCATAATTATAGGAGAGCACACTGTCTGTGAGGGCAGCACTTTAAATCACCCGCTATCTAACTCCATGTGACTCTTTAGCATTGCAGATACAAGTCAAATCTAAGAGAAGTCAGATAGAGGGTGCCATAAAACGGGGGAGGATCTCAAGTGACAAAAACTATGCTAGGGTTCGACGACTTTGAGACTGGTGCTCAGACTTGAAAACTGAGTCAAGGGAAGCTAAATTGGGTATTCGGTTTTAAGAACACAGGATCATGAGAGCCAATGAACTGAAAGGAAAGAGGCTGAAGCAGTGGAGCTTGAGCAGTGTGTCTGCCACGATGTAACACTGAGCAGTCCCTAAGGCTTCCCCTGCAAACTTTAGGCAGAGCTTCTTTATACATCAAGTTTCCCCCCGGAATGCCTGAACATACATGTACTTAATCCAAGTCTGAATTGCACAGCAGATGTTCTCCATAATGGTCAATCCAAGCACTCCACTTAATGTGAACCAACAGTCACTGTCCTTGCACCTTCCTCCTTGTCACTTGACCTATCATAGGAGTTCCACTTAGACCTGGAGTTTTCTCAGAATCCGAGCACCGAGGGTAAAAGAACCTGTTGGGCGCCTCACGGCAGGTTCACTTGAGCTTCGAGAGGTTGATGAAAATCAGTGATTAGTGCTCTAACTCTTGACCAACCAGCCCTGGGTAAGGCACCCACTTTGAAAGATGTTGAACCAAAATGGGCTCTGAGTGTCGCAGCTCTGCTTTCCCACTGGCTTCTAGATCTGACCCTTTGGAGAGTTCAGATGACAAAAACTTCTCAAACTCACGTAGGCTAGTTTTCAAAGCAGGGTAAATTCCTGGGTCCCTGAGCCACATGCGTAGATTCTTCTTCAATTCTTTAGTCTCTCCTTTACAAGCTACCATAACCTAAGATTTTCACCTGCGTACTCACAATTGTTTCCAAGAATTATGCCGTCTACCTCAGCAAGATCTCCTGAGCGCAGAGAAACGTGGTTTCAAGTATTTAGGCACTTAATGGCAGTCCTTATTCGGACCTGTTATCCTGGAGGTAATGCCAACAGCGCCTGGTATTAATCCATTACCACAAGTGCCACGGCCTTCACCCCGTACAGACACCACATCCTTGGGTTCCTCAACTTCAGGCACAAGCCTCACCAACAGCCCCTGACTTCCCATGAGCCAGATCTGTCTGTTCAAGGAATGTCAGGACCCCCTCCTAAGTCCTCCAGTTTGGGATGACCCCACAGATGCAGAGGACTTGCTGAGAACCTTCCAGGATTTCCATGAGCAATCACTGGGACTATGGAATTTCTGAAGTTAACCTGCCCTTGAAACAGTGGATAGCAGTCTGCCTGCAGCTGACCTCTGAGGAATACAGAAAATGCCCCCCCAGCCACATATTATGGAGATTAATAAGATATGGATACACTGGATCCAAACCACTGGCTCACTGAGCAGACATTACAGCAGCGTTCTCAAAAGGATAGTGGTCTTTCTTGATATCAACGTCCTTTTTTGTCTAACCTCTTGGGATGGGTATGTCCAAAAGCCTGTTAGAAAGATGATATATCTGAACAGGGCCCTTCTTCAGTTCCAGGCTAATCCAGATACTATTCTGCCGGCTTGTAACTTGCGCCTATGTGAAGACATTGCAAAGTTGTCTGACTCTCAGCCTCCTGTAATGAAGGCTCATGTCTGGTTGTGAGGACCACCAAGGGTAGGACTCGGGGGACCGGGTGCTACCCCAAGCAAGTGGACACTAGTCATGGGGTGGATACCCAGTCCCCATTCCTTGGTACCAGTCACAGGGCAGGAGACCATCACAGTGCTCCTTCAGAGGACTGTACTGGTGACCCTGACTCTCCCCATCCCCCAGTAAGTTAAGGCAGTCCTGGTCACTGTAGTGAAGTCCCTCCCGAACTGATGGAACCTGAAGCCCCATGCAGACCGAAAGTCCTGACTTTGAAAAACAATAAACCCTCTCCCACCAAAGTAAATTTCAATTAAGGACATTAGTAGCGTTTAGCCTGATGCTATTTCCATTCAATCACTAGTATTGGAGAAGTCTGTTTCAATCAAGACTCTCGAAGAGCTCTAGAAACCTGCACTTAATACAATGTTGCAAGTTCACACATCTCTGATAACAGGTTACTCTGAGTCTGCGCAGGAGGCTTATGCTGGATACAATGTTGCATGCCTCGGGTATTCAGACTGGGAAGTTCTCTGGGGAAAATATACAATTACCAATTCCATATTATGTGGCAAGTGGTTCCTCAGGAAACATGCAATGTTGCAGTTTTCCTGCAAGTCAACCCTGAAAATTTAGAGCATTTCCCATGCTGTCACAGATGGCGTCAATATTATATAGATATTTTAGAGGAGCAGGTAGACACTTTCTCACTAGTTCCCGCCCCCTCACCACTGTCATACTGGAACGGCAGAAGAGCAGTAAATGGGAACCCATGTGCTCTTCCCATACCGCATTGCGTTTATGAGAGACGTTATACACTCAGCCATATTGAATGTACCCTTGCACTGAAAGTGTGGAACGATGTCAGCGCGCACCTATGGACGTCATGGAATGTTAAGTGAAATCTGACGAGGGCAGAGTGACGTCAAAAAGAGGATATATGAACCTATGCTGAAACGATATGAAAACACTGAAGAGTGACAATGTAACTGAAGCACCAAGAGAAACATGTACCTAAAGCTACAGTAATCATTGATCTAAAAGAAGAATTAAGTAACTTACTGGCCAATAATTGTGAATACGCAGTAACGCAAGGTAGAAAAGAAATATATAGAGACTTTCTATAGCAGAATATATAACGTAGCGAGGGCAGCCATGATAGGAAAATGGACGCTGGTTCAAATTGAATTCACCCTGCTACCTCAGAGACAGACTGAAGGCTGTAGAATCAGGAGACACGGGAGAACAGCTCTGTGTGCAGAGCTGACGTTGAGTCAAGGTTGGCCCAGAATTAAGAATGCTATTTTTAAGGAATAAGCACAGAGCACATAGGGAATTGCATGGATAAGCTCTGAATGTGGGACACATTCCTCATAGATTGAATAAGAGGAAAACATCTTCAGGAGCCAACTGCTGGTCAATTACAAGTGTGCAAAGTTTATATGAGATCGAGGGAGCAAGTCTCTAGAGGCCAAGAGAAGTAATAGCACTGTGCATAATTAAATCAAATAACAGTAAATGAAAGGCTGAAATTGACAAATTTGTGGTCTCTTTACATGTGACTCAGAAATCAAAAACAAGGGCTATTCATGTGAGCCACAGATGAAGATAGTGGTGTGCCCACACTTCCTTGAATGTTCCAGGACAGTGAACAGGCTGCAAGGTCAACTACAAATGGAAGACTTTGGCTTATGGCTGAGATTTATTTATTTATTTTGAATTTGTGTAGTGCACTAAGACCTCAGGCATCAAGGGGCTGTTGCATTCATATGCTTAAGGTTACAGTTCCAGTTGCTTACATTTGCTTAAAGTGTACAGTTGCCATTGCTTACATTGCTTAGGGTTACACTTAAGGTTGCTTGCAGTTACAAACATTGCTTAAGGAAACGGCTACAGTTACTAGATTCTTGCACTGCTTAAAGGTTACGGTTACTGTTGCTTAAAGAGTTACGCTCAAAGTTACTTACAGTTGCATACATTGCTTAAGTATACGGTTGCAGATTAATTACATTGCTTAAAAGGTTACATTTGCTGTTTGCATATTACATTTGCTTAAAGGTTACGGTTGCTATTGCTTACGTTGCTTAGGGTTAAACTTGAGGTTGCTTGCAGTAACAAACATAGCTTAAGGAAACGGTTGAAGCTAATAGATTCTTGCATTGCTTAGGATACGGTTACAGGTTACTTACATTGCTTAAAGGTTACATTTGCTGTTGCTTACAGTACTTGGGGATACGCTTGAAGATGCTTATAGTTACAAACATTGCTCAAGGGGACAGTTGCTTAATTTGCTGGTAGTTACTGTATCAAACATTGCATTGGGCAAAATGAGCAATGCGAAGCTTCAATGTTCAGTCAGGTAGCTAGCAGTGCAGCATGGCACAGTTGCAGAGAGGATATTTAGAGCTGAAGCCGTTAACTGAGATAAAGGTTCAAGAGCAGCAAGAGACTGTGAAAAATACCAATATGAAAAAGTCTCTGAGAATCGGCCAAGGGTTGCAGGGAGAGAATGGAGCATTTCAAAAAGGGTAGGTTCCAAGAGCAGCAAGGTGCTGCAAGACCCAAACAATTGGTCATATCCACAAGAGCAGCACGGCGCTGCAGGTGGGTTGAAGTTACTGGTGGTAGGATAGCTTTGTTGATACCGGCGATGGATGGAACACATAATTGAAACCAGCTGTATTGACCGGTATATAAGGCATTGCACGATCGGTCATCAGCATGGGTGGAGGTGTTAGGCGACTCCTCAAAGCAGCGGCCATTTTACCAGTGCTTTTTCATAGTGGAGCACCATTTCTGCTTGGTGTTGTATGTGGCTCTTCGCTCCTCTTCCTCTTCAGCCTGTATCCTGGTGAGCCTGCGGACCCAGTAGATGCACAGCTGGCCATTCAGGCTGCTGCCATCCACACGCACCCTGGTGAGATGATGGAATAATTGGGAAAACTGGGAAGTTTTGTTTCACTAACATGCTGCTAACGAGCCCAAAGTCACAGGTTGGGATAGTATGCCAACCAATCCGTGGGTTTGAGGGACAACCTAGCATACGATGTTGCACAGACCAGTCCACTGACATTTTGTCTGCTATAATCAGTACTGTACGCATGAAGAGGTAGTTCAAGGTGTGCCCTACAGATAAGGGGTAGCCAGTGATGCACTAATCCTTATGTGTCCTATAAGTAGACATGTTCCCTTAACCAATTTCTTCCCTCGATAGGTTTTGTATTTTGCCACGTAGAATGACGTCATAGATGATGCACATTGGGGTATAAGACCTTTGCATAATCAAGGTTAGTTGTGAGTGTGCATGCATCAGTCCGTTGCCTGTCAGTTCTCCCTGCTTTATTAAATGAGAATAAAGTATTACTTTGGCATATTACTTTAGTCTGTCCAATTATTTGGTCCGAGATCTTTATTTGTAATTCCATCTAGTACACATGACGCTTCAAGGAGCTAGAGGACACTCCGATGTCGACAAAAGGAATTCTGAAGACTGTGGTCATGTAAAGTAACAAGAAAGAACTCTTTCCAGAAAAGATGCTTGGAGGCAGGGTGCAATAGACAGTGGTAACAACATTGTTACCATGCAAGGCAGGCCGAAGGGGTTCAGGGACTGGGGTCCCCCAACTCATTCATAATATCTCCAGGGTAGGAGCGGCTTTGGCATACTCTGCTAGGCCATCTATCCCAAGTTGAGTGGGGTCCTAGTTTCCCCTTGACAGGGTCAAGCCCCTTATGCTGTCACAATGTTTTCTACGCGACCTAGACAGTTATGAGGGGTATTCCCCAACTAGATGTCATTATCCCTGGCCATAAGACTATCCGGACAGTGACTCCACCAGGCCATATGAAGGGTATTCACCAACTAGATGTCATTATCCCTGGCCATAAGACTATCCGGACAGTGACTCCACCAGGCCATATGAAGGGTATTCACCAACTAGATGTCATTATCCCTGCCCATAAGACTATCCGGACAGTGACTCAACCAGGCCATATGAAGGGTATTCACCAACTAGATGTCATTATCCCTGGCCATAAGACTATCCGGACAGTGACTCCACCAGGCCATATGAAGGGTATTCACTAACTAGATGCCATATCCCTGGCCATAAGACTATCCAGACACGGACTCCACCAGGCCATATGAAGGGTATTCACCAACTAGATGACATTATCCCTGGCCATAAGACTATCCGGACAGTGACTCCACCAGGCCATATGAAGGGTATTTACCAACTAGATGTCATTATCCCTGGCCATAAGACTATCCGGACAGTGACTCAACCAGGCCATATGAAGGGTATTCACCAACTAGATGTCATTATCCCTGGCCGTAAGACTATCCGGACAGTGACTCAACCAGGCCATATGAAGGGTATTCACCAACTAGATGTCATTATCCCTGGCCGTAAGACTATCCGGACAGTGACTCCACCAGGCCATATGAAGGGTATTCACCAACTAGATGTCATTATCCCTGGCCGTAAGACTATCCGGACAGTGACTCCACCAGGCCATATGAAGGGTATTCACCAACTAGATGTCATTATCCCTGGCCGTAAGACTATCCGGACACGGACTCCACCAGGCCATATGAAGGGTATTCACCAACTAGATATCATTATCCCTGGCCATAAGACTATCCGGACAGTGACTCCACCAGGCCATATGAAGGGTATTCACCAACTAGATGTCATTATCCCTGGCCATAAGACTATCCGGACAGGGACTCCACCAGGCCATATGAAGGGTATTTACCAACTAGATGACATTATCCCTGGCCATAAGACTATCCGGACAGTGACTCCACCAGGCCATATGAAGGGTATTCACCAACTAGATGTCATTATCCCTGGCCATAAGACTATCCGGACAGGGACTCCACCAGACCATATGAAGGGTATTTACCAACTAGATGTCATTATCCCTGGCCATAAGACTATCCGGACAGTGACTCAACCAGGCCATATGAAGGGTATTCACCAACTAGATGTCATTATCCCTGGCCATAAGACTATCCGGACAGGGACTCCACCAGACCATATGAAGGGTATTTACCAACTAGATGTCATTATCCCTGGCCATAAGACTATCCGGACAGTGACTCAACCAGGCCATATGAAGGGTATTCACCAACTAGATGTCATTATCCCTGGCCGTAAGACTATCCGGACAGTGACTCCACCAGGCCATATGAAGGGTATTCACCAACTAGATGTCATTATCCCTGGCCGTAAGACTATCCGGACAGTGACTCCACCAGGCCATATGAAGGGTATTCACCAACTAGATGACATTATCCCTGGCCGTAAGACTATCCGGACAGTGACTCCAACAGGCCATATGAAGGGTATTCACCAACTAGATGTCATTATCCCTGGCCATAAGACTATCCGGACAGTGACTCCACCAGGCCATATGAAGGGCATTGTGATGAATCCTTGAACTTCGACACTTCTCCTCGTCGGGGAGCCCCTTCCCATGAGACCAGGGGGGTGAGGCCACTACCAGATATTCCCACTGGGGGTGGTACTCAGCAGGAGAATGTTATGGGGAAGGATGGCCCCCTGCTCCCCTCCCCACGTGGGAGCAGTGACGACTATCCAAGGAGGACACGGTATACTCTACTCCAATCCCTTCACCTACACCACTCTTGCCTTGTCACCCCATGTAAATGGGTCATGTAACCAAGAACATAAATAATGGGACGAGGAAGAATCTAGTCGACCCAAGGGATAAGACAGTATAAGCACTGAAACGATGGAAGAGTCTACCCTACGCAAGGGATGACTATAGGAAAGCTACTGAGATGAGTAGGCAATGCGGAAGCATGAAGACCACTCCTGGAACCACTAGTGAACATTCTAGTGGTTCCCAAATTCCTATTGGTCAAGTCACATTCAAAATAGAAGAGGGAAAACAGGAAAAGAAGTTCAGCCCTCCCTGGAGTAGTCGCAAGCAAGTTGGCGGTGCGGCAGAGAGAATCGAGGAGGACCGGGACGTGAGGCGAGAAGGTGAAGCATCTCTCGAGGGTCAGAAGTGGAAAGACCCTTCTCCCTCTTGGAAATCAGCTGACTTACCTGATGGAGGATGGGGGACCATGCGGTCTGCGCCGGTAGAGCAGCCCAGAGGGAACCCACAGCTGCAAAGACGCAGTGGATGGAACAAAGTTGACTGAAGGCACGACAGAACGGAAGGTGAGTCCCAGGGCTGACCAGAGCCCACAGTAACGCTCCCTGAAGGTAGGGATCAGCATCGGCCTGCTGGTGGGGACATAAGAGAGGCAAGTGGCCCAGATAAGAACAGGTGAAGATACCCTGGGAAGAAGGGCCGAGAAAATAGCATGGGAAAAAGGCTGTGGGAAAGTAAGATGTGAAACAGTACAGGTCTGGGACCCGGAAAATTCATCAGTCATCTTCATAGTCGCAGTTAACAAGGTCTGCCACACTACCAGCAGAGAATCCTATGGCTCTGGGACCCACACCCACAAGACTGAAAGCCATGTCTACGTTGGGGAGAAGTGTACAAATCATAGAAAGAGGCCAGGGGAAGGGAGTCACTCCTGCTGGAGTTGTGAACTGTAAAGTAAGCCTGAGAAACAGCCAGGGGAAGGGAGATGTTCCCCCCCTGGTGCTGTGATGTGTGAAGTAAACCAAGAAAGGTCGGGAAGGGAGTCATTCCCCCTGCTGATGTGAACTGTAAAGTAAGTCTGAGAAACAGCCAGGGGAAGGGAGACGTTCCCCCTGGTGCTGTGAACTATAAAGTAAGCTGAGAAACAGCGAGGGGAAGGCAGACATTCACCCTGGTGTTGTGAACTGTGATTAAAGTAAAAGCCAAGCGAGAGACTGAGACTGAGAAAAGGCCACGAAAGGGGGTGGAGGACATTCTCCATGGTGTTGCGAACTGGCATTGTGAAAATGCTAAGAACAAAATACCAGGAGCAGGGAGGCATTCTCCAGGAACCCAGTAGTGAAGGAATAACTATGTGCAATAAGGAATGTTGATGTTTGAATTGGAACTTTACCGTTTGAGTTTGAACTGAGAACTTTACTGCTTTTTAGCATTTCGTCCTGGAACTGGTTCTATATAGCTTTCACGGCCCAGCTGGGGGACGGACATGGGCTTTAACGGCCCGCCAGCCCGAGCTTTGGTAGGCTCGAGCGAAACGAGGGCCTCAGCTTGGGCTGCAGGCCGTTCAAGCCCACGGGGCGTGAAAGCTATTTGCACCCCTGGTTTTACCAGGGTGCGGATAGTTCATTTCTTTTCCATCCCACGGGTGATCAGGACATTGGGAGCTCATCTCTTGTTGGAGGAGAAAACTGTTAAAAAATGACTGACACCATTGAAATGGAAAAGAGACTTGGTCCTTTTTCAGATGACAGCGGCCACTGAAAACATGTTCCAAAATGGCCACTATATCCGAATACCTAGTCCCTGTTCTATTTCAATGGCGGCAACCAGACGGGAGGAGATTGGGGATCAGAACGCAAGGGGAAGGGGAATCTGGTAATTTGGGGAATGTGGAGGCAACAGGGAAAGGCTCCCTGTTGCCTCCCCATGTTAGAAAAGAAAAAAAAGCACCACCCGGGGAAGGGCCTCGGGCAGGGATTTTTTATTCTCACCCACTGTTCCAGCCACTTGATTGGTTTGCTCACCCTCCCCGGGTGCAAATGCGATTTCATCGGTTTCATTTCGTTGTGGAAGATTTTATTGAACTCCTTTTTTTAATATAGGACATTTTACCGCAAATGTATGTGGGTGGAGACCCATGCAGCCCCCTCCCCATTCCCCCTAACTTTATTAATACCCTAACCCCCTCCCTACCACCCCCCACCATTTGCTTGGAAAGGGGTTGAGACCTGGGGAAGAGAGCCATTCCTTCAGGTAAAGATCCCACCGAACAATTGGAACTGTGATCCGTTGTCCAGAAGAAGGGAGCTACTAGCTCTTTAATTTTGTGTAAGGGACAGAAGTACGTTTTTGACACAGGACAGTGGAATCGTCATTTACACGGACATCCTGACCAAATCCTTAGTATTTTATTTGAGCTAGGGAAACCCCCTCTTAGAGTTAGGGAGAGGAGGGTTTTCTCTTTATTACTGGTATAATACAAGTTTAGGCCAACAACCATGCCACCTGTGTGTCAGTCCTCCCCTTCTGCACCCTTACAGTATTCAGAATTGGACGCCATTATCCCTGGCCATAAGGTTATGTAGACATTGGCGTTCGTCACTTGAAGGACAAGTCATTGATAGAAATGTTGTTGGAGGAAAGCAACTCGGAAAAATACATGCACTCATGCCTAGAAGGACAATCAAGCTACTAAATAAAATAACCTTAAAAAGTAAGAGGAAATGAGGTGAAGCACCAAGAAGAGAGAAATACAGAAAGACCATCTAGGAACATCTTTGCTGGGCTGGGAGGACGAGAACATAGAAGAATCTGAATCATTTTATTATGGTTCACTGCTGAGAATGAAACCCCCCCGAGTGTCCAGTCTGCACATCATTTCTTTTTACCAAACACCTTTACACTCCTTATTAAGCAATTTTACTTGGGTATATACACTTAGTGTATTGAATAAATACAGAGTTTATATGGTTGGCCTAAGACACTGAAAATTCAAAGAGGCTGAAGGGTTCTCACAGTGTTAGCCAAACTGGATTACTTTAACGCCATTCTCTCCGGTACCTCCACCAAAAATATTGCCAAACTTCAACTTATCCAAAATAATGCCCTTCAGGCTGTTTTGGGCATGAAGCAAATGGACCACATCTTGCAACCAAGACAAGAGGCCCACTGGCTGTACATCAACGCTCGTATTGAGTTTAAAATTCTCTAAATTCCTCACTGGTGCAAACATAACACTGCACCTACCTTCCTCAATGTAAGAAACCTGAAGGTGTCTCACTCGCTAGTCTCCAGCGATCTGTCATCCAGGTGGCCAGGACACAGCCATCGCTATTGGATCCAGATCCTGAGGGTGGACAAAGTGCTGGAGTATCACCTGGATGGGGGGGGGTCTTCGGGGAGTGGAAGGGGGACACTGAACTGTGAGACGCAGTATCACCTTCCTTATGACACCTTTTCCCCATCCTGTCCAATGGGATATTTAGAAACTATACCCCCCCCTTCCTACACGAACACTTTCTCACATCATGAGCGACAACGGACAAACACCAGAGCCGTTTATATGACATGTCCCTATTTAAGGGTCAGGCAGAGTCGGGTAATTGCTGATAGCTACACACACAACTGACGCCCCTTTCCCTTCCCCATAGGAATAAAAGGCAGAGCACGAGAGCACACTCTGAGCAAGACCGAAGCAGCTACTCCGGGACGGCATTTCAAACAGAGGAGAAAGGCGGTGAGACCTGAAGGGACGACCAGGAGGGAATTGCCCTTGCCCTTTTCAACCCAGACCTGCAAAGCCTCAGAGAAAGGATCCGTAAGACCGGGAATCGCAAAAGGCGAGTGGTGTGATGGACGCCAGCGGTACATAGGACCCTCCCACACTGATAGACAGGGCAGGGAGAAGCGATTTCCATTGTGGTACAGTCCTTGACTCCAGCGGCAAAAGAAACGCCAATGAGTTCAGCACAGCCAGTGAGTCGAAAGAAACTGATATTGGACCGGGCTGTGTTAGGCTCAAGGTTGCAGTGGGAACATTGTATAAGAAGAAAGAAGAGAATAGACAGAGGTCTCTTGAGTAAAATTGGTACAAGTAACAGAGTGGTCCGGCGCCACGTGGGTGCTCATTCGAAGGACTCTAACTGGTACCCCTCACCTGAACAATGAGAATGAAGCAAGGCTAATATTATGGAAACTACAAGGACCAAGATGCCTTATGGGAGGCCTCCGTGAGGTGTCAAAGCGGTCATATGAGGGTCAAGCCAAAACCCTTGTACAGTTGAAATTCTTTGACGCGTTGTGGAAGTAACGTGACCTGTGTAAATGAAGAGAAAGCTAAGAAAAGTGAATCCTGTAGTGTGATAAAACTAAGTGAACTGTGATAACCCAACTGAGGGATGCCTGCGAATTGGGGTGAATAGTGACACACCCGTGAACATTGTGACGACAAGCGTGAACCCGACTGAGGGATGTCCACAGTGAATTGTTGGTCTGAGCCCAACTGAGGGACGCTAACGTTGAGAGATTGATCAGTGCCCGGCTGAGGGGGGATCCAAGGGTGAAGAGTAACCGCCCGACGTGCCGATTAACAGAAGGGACTTTTGTTGCGTCGATTATGATACATCAGCCCTCTGAAGCAAGAGACTTTGCATAGAAGAGACTTGGGCAGAGAAGGCCTCGATATTGAGAAAAGGAACTGTAAGCACGTGCCAGAGAAGCCCAGGAGTGTGCTGTGCTCAAGAGTCCCACCTTGCCACGTGTTAAAAACGTGGGGAAGGGAGACCTCGGCCATAACATCCTGACTTATCATTTTGCGAACACTTCTTTCTTTTCCTGGGAACATTATCCCACAATATTTTGTAGCATAGCGGTAAGGATTGGCAATAGTTATTTTTTCTTTTTGTATAGGCCCTTCGAGGAGATTGGGTCCTCCTACGTATTCCATATCGCTCATAGATATGGGATATGTCGTCGGAACGTTACCAGGTAAGAGAGTCATTTGTTCTTTTATTTGTCTAGACTCCATTAGGACTGTTTTATTATTATTATTTGATGGTCATAGCTTGCTCCCATTTTAGATTTAGGTTTAGATTAGGCGTTTATCTCACCCATTTTAGTTTAATAAACACCCTTGAACTGTGCTCACTTATGTTTGTCTTGCTTTGATACCATGCCTTCCTTACACTCAACCAATGCATTTCCTAAAGCGCCAAACCACACTGCCCACACTCCCCCTCTACCATGACCTTAGTCACGCCCAGATGCATCAGAAAAAGTGCAGGTGGAGCTAGCTTCACAGTTATTGCTCCCACGCTCTGAAACACTCGTACTTCCTACATCCAAGATGAGCCATCATACCTAGCTTGTCAATTTGTTTTTAAAAAAACCCTGAAAACTGTGCTGTTTAACAAATATGTATAAGACTTTTCCCAACTACTATGTCATGACTGTAAATAAGTATCCACTAGCGCCGTGATACTTCCGGGTCTGGGTCTGGAAGCGATCAACAAATAAAATAAATAAATAAACAGCAGTTAGGAAAATAAAGACCGTTTCTACATTTCTTCAGTATATTTTGTATTTGCGATTACATTCCAATGCCTGATTTTCAGTTTAAAGTAGGCATTTTAGGCGATGTATTCTTAAAGAGGTCTTCTCGACACTTCTGCAGGTAAAGGCGACGTGTTTGGGGATGTGTTTTGGAAAGAGACCTCGCTCGCCCATGCGTGTGCCAATGTGCGCGCGCTCACCTACTGTGATCTACACATCATAAAGCGAGAAGCCTTGCTGAAGGTTTTGGACTTCTACACAGCATTTGCAAACTCCTTCTCAAGAAATCTCACACTCACATGCAATCTGCGAAAGAGGGTAAGTCGTTTATAACTTTACAATGTTGAATGAGTGTCTGCCTTTTCAGATCCCCCTCTCTACACACATAGCCACATAGCCACACCTTGAAACCCTGACACAAATAAAAAAGAACCTTTATCCTTTTGAAGAGCATGTGGCACTGAGGCCTGAATGCCCCAGGAAATGGCTGCAACCCCCGTTGCCCCCTCTCATTTCTCGTCCCTGTCCTCCTTGCCATTCTTTGCTCAATGTTGTGATATAAGGTATGGTTTCCTTATAGTTTATTTGAAAATGGCATTGGTGAAAGCTGCTTGTGAGTTAACGTTTTCCGTAATGCAATAGCTTGCATTTTGACCACTGCTTGTAGTGTTCTCATTATTGTGAAATATGGCATTTCATCTGCGTGGTCTTTAACTGTTACCCTCGTTCTGAGCCCACTTTCATGGGAAGCAAGACTCTGATTACGTGCCAGTAATCGTCAGTAAACTGGGTGCCAATCCTCAGAGTCAATATCCTCTGAGGTACTGTCTTGTCCAGGAAACAGGCAATCACAATTGCACATCCCTGTCTCGATATAAAGCACCTGACCAATCACAATGGCACATCCCTGTCTCGGTAAAAAGCACCTGACCAATCACAATGGCACATCCTGACCAATCACAATGGCACATCCCTGTCTCGGTATAAAGCACCTGACCAATCACAATAGCACATCCCAGTCTCGGTATAAAGCACCTGACCAATCACAATGGCACATCCCAGTCTCGGTACGAAGCAGCTGACCAATCACAATGCCACATCCCAGTCTCGGTATAAAGCACCCGACCAATCACAATGGCACATCCCAGTCTCGGTACAAAGCACCTGACCAATCACAATGGCACATCCCAGTCTCGGTACGAAGCAGCTGACCAATCACAATGGCACATCCCAGTCTCGGTACGAAACACCTGACCAATCACAATGGCACATCCCAGTCTCGGTATAAAGCACCCGACCAATCACAATGGCACATCCCAGTCTCGGTATAAAGCACCTGACCAACACAATGGCATATCCTAGTCTTGGTATAAAGCACTCGACCAATCCAAATGGCACATCCCAGTCTCGGTACGAAGCAGCTGACCAATCACAATGGCACATCCCAGTCTCGGTATAAAACACCTGACCAATCACAATGGCACATCTCAGTCTCGATATAAAGCACCTGACCAATCACAATGGCACATCTCAGTCTCGGTATAAAGCACCTGACCAATCACAATGGCACATCCCAGTCTCGGTATAAAGCACCTGACCAATCACAATGGCACATCCCAGTCTCGATATAAAGCACCTGACCAATCACAATGGCACATCCCTGTCTCGGTATAAAGCACTGACCAATCACAATGGCACATCCCAGTCTCGGTACGAAGCAGCTGACCAATCACAATGGCACATCCCAGTCTCGGTACGAAACACCTGACCAATCACATTGGCACATCCCAGTCTCGGTATAAAGCACCTGACCAATCACAATGGCACATCCCAGTCTCGGTACGAAGCAGCTGACCAATCACAATGGCACATACCAGTCTCGGTATAAAGCACCTGACCAATCACAATGGCACATCCCAGTCTCGGTACAAAGCACCCGACCAATCACAATGGCACATCCCAGTCTCGGTATAAAGCACCCGACCAATCACAATGGCACATCCCAGTCTCGGTATAAAGCACCCAACCAATCACAATGGCACATCCCAGTCTCGGTATAAAGCACCCGACCAATCACAATGGCACATCCCAGTCTCGGTACGAAGCAGCTGACCAATCACAATGGCACATCCCAGTCTCGATATAAAGCACCTGACCAATCACAATGGCACATCCCTGTCTCGGTACGAAGCAGCTGTCCAATCACAATGGCACATCCCAGTCTCGGTATAAAGCACCTGACCAATCACAATGGCACATCCCAGTCTCGATATAAAGCACCTGACCAATCACAATGGCACATCCCTGTCTCGGTATAAAGCACCTGACCAATCACAATGGCACATCCCAGTCTCGGTACGAAGCAGCTGACCAATCACAATGGCACATCCCAGTCTCGATATAAAGCACCTGACCAATCACAATGGCACATCCCTGTCTCGGTATAAATCACCTGACCAATCACAATGGCACATCCCAGTCTCGGTACGAAGCAGCTGACCAATCACAATGGCACATCCCAGTCTCGATATAAAGCACCTGACCAATCACAATGGCACATCCCAGTCTCGGTATAAAGCACCTGACCAATCACAATGGCACATCCCAGCCTCGATATAAAGCACCTGACTAATCACAATGGCACATCCCTGTCTCGGTATAAAGCATCTGACCAATCACAATGGCACATCCCAGTCTCGGTATAAAGCACCTGACCAATCACAATGGCACATCGCAGTCTCGGTATAAAGCACCTGACCAATCACAATGGCACATCCCTGTCTTGGTACGAAGCACACCCGACCAGTCACAATGGCACATCCCAGTCTCGGTATAAAGCACCTGACCAATCACAATGGCACATCCCAGCCTCGATATAAAGTACCTGACCAATCACAATGGCACATCCCGGTCTCGGTATAAAGCACCTGACCAATCACAATGGCACATCCTGACCAATCACAATGGCACATCCCTGTCTCGGTATAAAGCACCTGACCAATCACAATAGCACATCCCAGTCTCGGTATAAAGCACCTGACCAATCACAATGGCACATCCCAGTCTCGGTACGAAGCAGCTGACCAATCACAATGGGACATCCCAGTCTCGGTATAAAGCACCCGACCAATCACAATGGCACATCCCAGTCTCAGTACAAAGCACCTGACCAATCACAATGGCACATCCCAGTCTCGGTACGAAGCAGCTGACCAATCACAATGGCACATCCCAGTCTCGGTACGAATCAGCTGACCAATCACAATGGCACATCCCAGTCTCGGTACGAAACACCTGACAAATCACAATGGCACATCCCAGGCTCGGTATAAAGCACCCGACCAATCACAATGGCACATCCCAGTCTCGGTATAAAGCACCTGACCGACACAATGGCATATCCTAGTCTTGGTATAAAGCACCCGACCAATCACAATGGCACATCCCAGTCTCGGTACGAAGCAGCTGACCAATCACAATGGCACATCCCAGTCTCGGTATAAAGCACCTGACCAATCACAATGGCACATCTCAGTCTCGATATAAAGCACCTGACCAATCACAATGGCACATCCCTGTCTCGGTATAAAGCACCCGACCAATCACAATGGCACATCCCAGTCTCGGTATAAAGCACCTGACCAATCACAATGGCACATCCCAGCCTCGATATAAAGCACCTGACCAATCACAATGGCACATCCCAGTCTCGGTATAAAGCACCTGACCAATCACAATGGCACATCCCTGTCTTGGTATAAAGCACCCGACCAATCACAATGGCACATCCCAGTCTCGGTATAAAGCACCTGACCAATCACAATGGCACATCTCAGTCTCGGTATAAAGCACCTGACCAATCACAATGGCACATCCCAGTCTCGGTATAAAGCACCTGACCAATCACAATGGCACATCCCAGTCTCGATATAAAGCACCTGACCAATCACAATGGCACATCCCTGTCTCGGTATAAAGCACCGACCAATCACAATGGCACATCCCAGTCTCGGTACGAAGCAGCTGACCAATCACAATGGCACATCCCAGTCTCGGTACGAAACACCTGACCAATCACATTGGCACATCCCAGTCTCGGTATAAAGCACCTGACCAATCACAATGGCACATCCCAGTCTCGGTACGAAGCAGCTGACCAATCACAATGGCACATACCAGTCTCGGTATAAAGCACCTGACCAATCACAATGGCACATCCCAGTCTCGGTACAAAGCACCCGACCAATCACAATGGCACATCCCAGTCTCGGTATAAAGCACCCGACCAATCACAATGGCACATCCCAGTCTCGGTATAAAGCACCCAACCAATCACAATGGCACATCCCAGTCTCGGTATAAAGCACCCGACCAATCACAATGGCACATCCCAGTCTCGGTACGAAGCAGCTGACCAATCACAATGGCACATCCCAGTCTCGATATAAAGCACCTGACCAATCACAATGGCACATCCCTGTCTCGGTACGAAGCAGCTGTCCAATCACAATGGCACATCCCAGTCTCGGTATAAAGCACCTGACCAATCACAATGGCACATCCCAGTCTCGATATAAAGCACCTGACCAATCACAATGGCACATCCCTGTCTCGGTATAAAGCACCTGACCAATCACAATGGCACATCCCAGTCTCGGTACGAAGCAGCTGACCAATCACAATGGCACATCCCAGTCTCGATATAAAGCACCTGACCAATCACAATGGCACATCCCTGTCTCGGTATAAATCACCTGACCAATCACAATGGCACATCCCAGTCTCGGTACGAAGCAGCTGACCAATCACAATGGCACATCCCAGTCTCGATATAAAGCACCTGACCAATCACAATGGCACATCCCAGTCTCGGTATAAAGCACCTGACCAATCACAATGGCACATCCCAGCCTCGATATAAAGCACCTGACTAATCACAATGGCACATCCCTGTCTCGGTATAAAGCATCTGACCAATCACAATGGCACATCCCAGTCTCGGTATAAAGCACCTGACCAATCACAATGGCACATCGCAGTCTCGGTATAAAGCACCTGACCAATCACAATGGCACATCCCTGTCTTGGTACGAAGCACACCCGACCAGTCACAATGGCACATCCCAGTCTCGGTATAAAGCACCTGACCAATCACAATGGCACATCCCAGCCTCGATATAAAGTACCTGACCAATCACAATGGCACATCCCGGTCTCGGTATAAAGCACCTGACCAATCACAATGACACATCCTGACCAATCACAATGGCACATCCCTGTCTCGGTATAAAGCACCTGACCAATCACAATAGCACATCCCAGTCTCGGTATAAAGCACCTGACCAATCACAATGGCACATCCCAGTCTCGGTACGAAGCAGCTGACCAATCACAATGGGACATCCCAGTCTCGGTATAAAGCACCCGACCAATCACAATGGCACATCCCAGTCTCAGTACAAAGCACCTGACCAATCACAATGGCACATCCCAGTCTCGGTACGAAGCAGCTGACCAATCACAATGGCACATCCCAGTCTCGGTACGAATCAGCTGACCAATCACAATGGCACATCCCAGGCTCGGTATAAAGCACCCGACCAATCACAATGGCACATCCCAGTCTCGGTATAAAGCACCTGACCGACACAATGGCATATCCTAGTCTTGGTATAAAGCACCCGACCAATCACAATGGCACATCCCAGTCTCGGTACGAAGCAGCTGACCAATCACAATGGCACATCCCAGTCTCGGTATAAAGCACCTGACCAATCACAATGGCACATCTCAGTCTCGATATAAAGCACCTGACCAATCACAATGGCACATCCCTGTCTTGGTATAAAGCACCTGACCAATCACAATGGCACATCCCAGTCTCGGTATAAAGCACCTGACCAATCACAATGGCACATCCCAGTCTCGATATAAAGCACCTGACCAATCACAATGGCACATCCCTGTCTCGGTATAAAGCACCGACCAATCACAATGGCACATCCCAGTCCCGGTACGAAGCAGCTGACCAATCACAATGGCACATCCCAGTCTCGATATAAAGCACCTGACCAATCACAATGGCACATCCCTGTCTCGGTATAAATCACCTGACCAATCACAATGGCACATCCCAGTCTCGGTACGAAGCAGCTGTCCAATCACAATGGCACATCCCAGTCTCAGTACGAAACACCTGACCAATCACAATGGCACATCCCAGTCTCGGTATAAAGCACCCGACCAATCACAATGGCACATCCCAGTCTCAGTATAAAGCACCGACCAATCACAATTGCACATCCCAGTCTCGATATAAAGCACCTGACCAATCGCAATGGCACATCCCAGTCTCGGTATAAAGCACCTGACCAATCACAATGGCAGATCCCAGTCTCTATATAAAGCACCTGACCAATCACAATGGCACATCCCAGTCTCGATATAAAGCACCTGACCAATCACAATGGCACATCCCTGTCTCGGTATAAAGCACCTGACCAATCACAATGGCACATCCCAGTCTCTGTATAAAACACCTGACCAATCACAATGGCACATCCCAGCCTCGATATAAAGCACCTGACCAATCACAATGGCACATCCCTGTTTCGGTATAAAGCACCTGACCAATCACAATGGCACATCCCAGTCTCGGTATAAAGCACCTGACCAATCACAATGGCACATCCCAGTCTCTGTATAAAGCACCTGACCAATCACAATGGCACATCCCTGTCTCGGTATAAATCACCTGACCAATCACAATGGCACATCCCAGTCTCGGTACGAAGCAGCTGTCCAATCACAATGGCACATCCCAGTCTCAGTACGAAACACCTGACCAATCACAATGGCACATCCCAGTCTCGGTATAAAGCACCCGACCAATCACAATGGCACATCCCAGTCTCAGTATAAAGCACCGACCAATCACAATTGCACATCCCAGTCTCGATATAAAGCACCTGACCAATCACAATGGCACATCCCAGTCTCGGTATAAAGCACCTGACCAATCACAATGGCACATCCCAGCCTCGATATAAAGCACCTGACCAATCACAATGGCACATCCCAGTCTCGGTATAAAGCACCTGACCAATCACAATGGCACATCCCTGTCTTGGTATAAAGCACCTGACCAATCACAATGGCACATCCCAGTCTCGGTACAAAGCACCTGACCAATCACAATAGCACATCTCAGTCTCGGTACGAAGCAGCTGACCAATCACAATGGCACATCCCAGTCTCAGTATAAAGCACCTGACCAATCACAATGGCACATCCCAGTCTCCGTATAAAGCACCTGACCCAATCACAAATATTCAAGATTTGAAAAAACGTGCCACAAAGAAGGTTGGTGGGAAATGACCCAGGATGGTGAAATGAAATGAATCCAAGCGTAAGCACGTGTCCGCCTACCACACCACACCGCAGTGCCTCCCATAGGGCTACAGCGGGCAGTGCTACGTCTTCAACTGACCCCCCCCTAGTAGCTAGATGTCAGCCGTGGAACAGACATAACCCACAGGTGAACCAGGCTGCTAAGTGATTACTAGCACTACCATCAACCCACGGTCTCAGAGGAATTGCTACCATAAGCACAATACTCCTCCTGGCCAGGGGGAAGACACAAATCCAGGCAACAAAGAAGTCATCTTAGCAATGAATGAACATGACAAAAAAAACTAAGAGGTGACTTTCAACCAAGGCTAATCCAAACTGATCTTTGAGGGGGCTTAATGTCACACACCGATATAAAGAAGCAACCCTGGCTGCATTCATCCGCTTCATCACTCCTAGCAGTGACCTGGCTGCATACATCTGCTTCATCACTCCTAGCAGTGACCTGGCTGCATACACCGCTTCATCACTCCTAGCAGTGACCTGGCTGCATACATCGCTTCGTCACCCCTAGCAGTGACCTGGCTGCATACACCCGCTTCATCACCCCTAGCAGTGACCTGGCTGCATACACCCGCTTCATCACCCCTAGCAGTGACCTGGCTGCATACACCCGCTTCATCACCCCTAGCAGTGACCTGGCTGCATACACCCGCTTCATCATTCCCTGCAGTGACCTGGCTGCCTACATCCGCTTCATCACTCCTAGCAGTGACCTGGCTGCATACACCCGCTTCATCACTCCTAGCAGTGACCTGGCTGCATACATCCGCTTCATCACTCCTAGCAGTGACCTGGCTGCATACATCCGCTTCATCACTCCTAGCAGTGACCTGGCTGCATACATCCGCTTCATCACCCCTAGCAGTGACCTGGCTGCCTACATCCGCTTCATCACTCCTAGCAGTGACCTGGCTGCATACACCCTCTTCATCATTCCTAGCAGTGACCTGGCTGCATACACCCGCTTCATCACTCCAGCAGTGACCTGGCTGCATACACCGCTTCATCACTCCTAGCAGTGACCTGGCTGCATACACCCGCTTCATCACTCCTAGCAGTGACCTGGCTGCATACATCCGCTTCATCACTCCTAGCAGTGACCTGGCTGCATAAATCCACTTCATCACCCCTAGCAGTGACCTGGCTGCCTACATCCGCTTCATCACTCCTAGCAGTGACCTGGCTGCATACACCCTCTTCATCATTCCTAGCAGTGACCTGGCTGCATACACCCGCTTCATCACTCCAGCAGTGACCTGGCTGCATACACCGCTTCATCACTCCTAGCAGTGACCTGGCTGCATACACCCGCTTCATCACTCCTAGCAGTGACCTGGCTGCATACACCCGCTTCATCACTCCTAGCAGTGACCTGGCTGCATACACCCTCTTCATCACTCCTAGCAGTGACCTGGCTGCATACACCCGCTTCATCATTCCTAGCAGTGACCTGGCTGCATACACCCGCTTCATCACTCCTAGCAGTGACCTGGCTGCATACACCCTCTTCATCATTCCTAGCAGTGACCTGGCTGCATACACCCGCTTCATCACTCCTAGCAGTGACCTGGCTGCATACACCCTCTTCGGCTTGCCTTTGTTTGCATTGTCTCTGTGTTGAAGGTTTGCTAGCTGTCATTGGTGGGCTAAATATGTAAGCTCTGGCGTTGGAATTTGCCAAAACTATTGCAAAATAAATTAACCCTCCCATGCACTCGAGCAAATTGGATGGATCAAGTAAAAGAAAGGCTTGCGGATGGTACGAGAATGTAACCGAATCATCGGGTGATTAAACAGAATGTTTTGTGGTTCAGCATGTCCTGTGGGACAATAAGTGTCATAGAATACATGTGAAGCACTGTGCACCTCTTGTCTTGGTTGTGTGTTCCAGTTCTAGAATTTCTCCCAGTTGTGGCCCAGTTTTGTACTGTGTACGTGTAGATCCAAGATGCCTGATGGCCATGTTTCTAGGGAACTGATCTAAAGAGATGGAGAAATTGGGCACTATTAGTTTTGCATTAAGTAGTAATGCATGGTATTTTTAGACCATATGGAGAATTGGTTTTGAATGAGGCCACCAATGACCCGTCTTATGACCAGTGTGACCATCTTATTCTGTCCAGAAGTGCCACAAGGATGTGCTATGCCCACACCAGTGCCACAACTTGGCTCATAGATGTTTTTGTCATGAAGGTAAGCGAAAAAGTAGATGGTATGAGCAGGGCTCAAAGCGTGCACTTGCCACTAGCCACTGGTTAGTTAGAATGGTCTCTTGGCAAGTAAGAAATGGTGTGCTGTGTGCATGTGTAGGACTGAGGTCGCAATTGACTTTTATGGATGGTGTGGCAAGTCTGAAGGATGTCGGACACATATGAAAAAGGTGTGTATTACAGAAAAGGTTTAACGCCCATCTCGCCCTAATTCTATGGGGGTTTCCTACCTAACAAACTCAGGTGCTTGTCAGTGAATGTCTTAAAATAATCAGTGCTCTGTCTCAAACTAACCTTTCCACGCTATTAACAACTAAGGACAGGAGAAGGGCTCCATTCTCCTGGGTTCTTGCTTCTTGCAAAGTGATATTCAATAATTGATCTTCAAATTTCTTTGTAACTTCCTTGATTAGTTTATGCAGTTGTCTTAGCACGTCTGTATTCTTTTGATTCCTCTCAACAAGTGGTTTCCTCGGCTGTGTACTCATATCTCTTCTCTTGTCAGAGTCTATTATTTCTTGGGTACTTTCCTCCCTGATTCTGTTACCCAACGTTACTCTTCCCTTGTTCCAGGGTAGCTTTATCCAAAGCTTTTTGAGATTCTCAGAGATTTTTCTCTTTTATGTGGTTCACAACTTCTGGTCTCTGTAGAATATATGTCCTTTAGGATATAACTTTCTTTATCCTTACTCTCAGGACTCTCTCTCACTGGTCCCCTCCCTTGAATAGTGATGCTTTTCTTGCTTTTACTGGGACGAGTAGGATTACTCTTATAATGTTTATCCTCTAATTCTTTCTCTTCTTGGCTTACACTCTGAATGTCTTTTCTGAGCGAGTAGGAATGGTTTCATAATGATTTTCCTTCTCGCCTCTTATTGTTAGGATTATGCTTTCTTTATCTCGACTGTGATAAGTATGAACACTCTAACGATCTTCTTTTATTCTTATTCTCCAGGCTACGTCCTGGTTGTCTTGACTGTGAATTGTCTGATAGGAAGTTTCATTCACTTCTCTCCTTCCCACTGGTATAGCATCATTATATTGACTGGGACGAGCATGAATGTTCATATAATGATTTCCTGTGTCCTCCCCGGGTCTCCCGCTTTTCCCATTACCTGCTTCTCTTAGGGATAACATCACTGGGTTTCCGTTTCTATCTGTTTCGCTTATCTCTTTGGCTTGCCTCTTCCAACCTCTCATTCTTGGTCTATTCTTTCCTGACTCCTTTTCGCTATCCCAGGTACCGGTTTTTACGCGGTCTCATCCGCTTAGCATTATCAGTGTGCTTGCTCGGACCTCCGATTCACTACTGACTCTTTGGCCGTGCCACCACTTACCGCTTCTCTTTCTCTCCAGGCTTTTGACTCTGGCCCGACTGCCTGATTGGAACTCGCAGGCTCCCCGATTTCTCAGTCTCTGCCCCTTGCAAAGGTGACTTAACCGTGGGCCTTCCCCGGCTTGCCTTCTGCTCTCTTGTTCACTCTCATGAGCTCTTGAAGCTCTTTGTCTTCGTTATTCATCATCTTAGTCTCAGTAAAATAAAGTTCTTCCTTTAAATGGATAGATGCAGTTTCTGTTTCACAATAACATGTTTGTTGCTTCTTCGTAAACGTCCTTGTAGGGGCATGGCTGAAGAGGTATATTTAGGAGACTCTTTAGGGATTTCTTCAAAGGAACAGGAGTCCTTATCCCCAAATGGGGGAGTCTCTCCCTGTAAGGTCCTGCTTGTCTTTACCCCTATGGAGGCTTTTGCGTAGCGGAAGCACCTCCCTAGCCTCACTGGGGGAGGGGCTCCCCTTTGGGCAGATTGGACTAATTCCTGCGATTCGTCACACGGGCTAGTTTCTTGCAACTTGACATTTGTATCCCTGGTATGGGTATAGACTTGTAGAGTGCTCAAATGCCAGAGGCGTCATGGCACTAGTTGCAGGAGCAAAGGTGAAAGGAGACCTAGACCTACAGAGGGAAAAGATGGGCTTTCAGGGAGTGACAGAACCTGAGATGATAAGTGTTTCCCAATGCGTTGGGGGGGGGGGTCTGTTCTACGCTGTGGTGGCACGTGACTGTGCTTCCTACCATGTGATGGGGTGAAATGGAGGAATTATCAGAAGCTAAGAGTTGGAATAATGAAGTGAGCAGAGCGGATGATAGTGAAAGGTTTTAGAAATGAAAAGGAGGCCACTTCATTGTTTATCGAGTAGATCGTTAGCAGTGAAGGTTGGCTAGAAGCAGGAGTGTTGAAAGAGGAAACATTGGCTGGAGGAGCCCCATTGTTCTGAGTAGTCTGCAGACCATTGCTGAGGTCAAGAGCATTATGTTAATTATTATGGTATTTATTGATTATGCAAGAAAATTGGAGCAGATGCGCACTCAAGAATAACGAAAAGTTAATGGTAATAAAGAAAAATGGTTGAATTTAAGTGTGATTCAGGTGCACCTGAGTAAATCTTGGCTACAAGATCGATAATGAATAACAGAAAAGAAGTCCACCTGGGCCAGGGGACAACAACAGGGCACACTATAGGCTAACAATGCACATAGGTTTAAAAACGATGATGTTTCGGGGGGCGCTGTTGCGCACACGGTGAGATGGTTGCTCCTGTGTGAGCTCCTGTAACATTCCGGGCCGCAAACATAATATCATCGTCAAAACGAGCCAATTCTGGCAGAAAAATCGGTGGAGACATTCAGCTAATATTTATGAACAATATCTGAAATTTTGGCCGAATTCCGTGGTTCAGGGCAAGAGCTACGCCGAGTGAAAATTTGTGCCGGTGCAACGTGGGACCCCCAGTACTTTCTCTCCAGAGTCCGAGGAGAGGAGCCCGGCCTCGGGCGGATTTGAAGACGGGGCGGGCTAAGGGCTGAGCGCTGGGGCCTGCCCCCAACACACGAAACGGTCGTGGGCGTGTCGAACAACGTCGAGCGCCTGCTGGCCCAACTTATTGGCTGCACGGACCCCAGTCGAGATGCGGCCTGAGGCAGCAGAAGAACCAGGGACGACTGAGAGCGGTAGGGGGAAGGGCGTGGGTGGTGGGTTCAATCAGCCCGAGCCATTCCGGGGACCCTCCGCATCCCATGTTGCTCTGTTCGCCGTCCCCCCCTCCACCTGCCCATAAAGACAAAATAAGACAGTGGGTTTCCACGGGCGGGCCTGCCACTGCCTGAAACAAGCGGCCCTGTCCGTGGTGCCACCCAGGCTACGATACGGCTGACGCTGAGGACCTGTGCACATTGTGAGTGGGACAGAGTATTAGTAAAAAAGAATCCGGCCTGACCTCCCCCATACCCATCACCTGGGCGGAACGAACGGTGCCAGAACTCTGTATAAAGATCATGGTGAAAATATGTTTCAATCCGCATTGCTAACACGGACAATAGAGGTGCTGTGTCCCGAACAGAACCCTCAACAGCTGGCCCCTGAATCCAACATTATTGAGGCCCAAAGCACACCGGCAACTCTCACTTCCCAAGAATATCTTAAAGCTACAAGAGGATCCCTACGACATCAACACAGGGGCCCTCCCCATACAAATACGCCCCTCGCATACAGGACAGGCCATAGGAATTAGCCCGCCTACTGAAGCGCCGGGGACTAGCCTCTAGAGTATCAACTCAGCGACAACAGATGCCACACATGCACATCGACCTCGCCGGGAGGGGGCAACCACAAGCGCCCAACCCCACCTCCCTGGCAATGGTAAGTTACATCCTCAGGACAGTTCACAGACAGTGGGAAAGAGGACAACACCAAGGTGTAGTCAATCACATCTTGATACCACTGGGCCCAAATACGCCTACCCTACCACTGGGGCGGGCTACGGACAACTCATATGGTCTAAGAAGCGGCTCTCCGGAAATCAGCCAAAACCCGCAGATTGTTAGTCACGTCAGTCAACCTGTAATGCTCCTCCACTGCAATCACTGTCATCCAAGCCCGTCCTGTGTATTCTGTCCCATGCACTGTTATTCTGTCTTCTTCTACTATCACTGCCTCAAGTTCTAGTGAGAATACTTTCCCCTCTGGCTCATTTAATGGTTGTTCTGGTCTGAATATGTACTCGTTGGGAAGATGCCATAGTTTTCCCTGAATCCCCGGGAGCCATGCTATCATTACTTCCACTCCACATTGAAGTAGCTTCAAATCTGCTGGCATCCCCTTCTGCACCGTGTGCCTGAAATAGGCCCGAATAATCTCCCTTACGTTCAAGAAGTGAATCCCAGGCATGGAACACACTATCCCTTGGTCTATAAATGAAATGGACATGTAAAGTTTGCTCATGATGTCTTGATGTCTCTTCCCATTATGTTCACTGGTGTCTGACGGGAATACAATTGTGGTAGCGCTAAGTCGTGCTCCCCCATAGAAAGTGTAAGGTCATCTGTAAAAGGAACCACATTTGTCCCAGAGAATCCCTGTGCATCTTTGCTGTGGCCTGACATTGGATATCGTCCCTCCCTGATAGACGATCTAGTAGCCCCTGTGTCCACGAGAAAGGAAAATGTTTTATCACCTTTTGTCACCCCTATACGTGGTTCCTCTGTCAGGTTGGGTGTAATCAATAGGATAGTACACATCAGGTCCGTCTGTGGGCTGTCCTATTGTGGGTTAATGAAATCCCATTCCCTGTGAATGGATTGTCCCCCACTACAGTAACCCCCCCAGCTTCCAAATAGGAGCTTCTCCCATTGAATCGGCATGTGTCAATGTCCCGTCATTCTGCGGTGTCGCTTGTGGTGACTGCACGTGGCTCTGCATCTGCAGTGCAGGTGGTGCCTGTGGGTGTGGCTGCGCTGCCCTTGCAGCTGAGGTGCCTGCGCCATAGGCTGGTATGCTTGTGTGCGCACATCTTGAGTCTGTACCTGCCGCTGTATTTGGTCTTGGGCATAATAGTCAGTCTGCTCTCCCTGATATGTGTGCTGGTATAGCATTCCCCCATTCTGTTGCATCCCCTCTCTGGTTCTACAGACTCGCAAGATGTGCCCTATCTGTCTACACCAAACACTGAGGTGTTCCTCCCATTGGTCTCCGATAGCTGCGTCAAAACCCCTCTCGGCTTTTTGCATCTGACCGTACCCTCTTCCCCTACGTGCTCCTCCTCTCCCTCTGAACCCGTGGTCCATTAAACCTCCTCCCATTGGTGGCGGTCTGTACTGTGCATGCGGCGCACCAATTCCTTCTGCACTTGTTAACATCGCCCCTTCGATAGTATATTTTGACAATTTCTTCTGCACTAACTTAGCCTCTTCCTGCTTTCTTTCCTCACACTTCTTTCTCACATTCTCTTGCATTAGTCTACAATGGTGTACTATAGTGAGTTGAATTTTGGACCAAGGTTTGGCCTCTATCCCCACTAAGCTCTTGAGCTGTCTTTGTACCTGCTCAGGTAACCCCTGACATAATACATGATGGAATAATCCCACTGTTTTATCCAAAGGTTCCAGCATCTCAAGTCTCCATTTCTCTTGAACAGCCTGAATATATTGAAAGGGGGGGGGGTTTCGACTCCCACCATTTTGTGTGCCATTATCGCGCTAATGTCTGTGTCTGGGTATTGTATCCTTAGAGCGTGCCACACGCCCGCTCAGCAATTGTTGAATGGCGAACCATTGTGTGCCGTGTTCTGTGCAGTTACTCTTGGGTGGCCGGCCTGTTTCCACACACCGTGTGCAACCTCCCCAAGAATGGCGGAAAGTAAGCTCTTCATGTCACCCACTGCTAATGTCGTCCCTGCTGTCAACCTTTCTATCTCATATATCCACTTCCCAGCTCCTGCAGTCATCAAAGGTAACTTACACCTCAAATTATCCTTGCCGATCTGTTGCCATGGTATATATTGAGGTCGCCCCTCTCTAATAGTGGGCACTGTGTCAGTCCTACCCCTCCACTTTCTCTCCCTGTGTCTTTGTTGGTGGTAAGCACCTTAGTCATGTCTCCCTTACTGGAAGATCTGAGCTTTTGCGTGTATGGGTAACACTGTCGACGCTGTGCAATATATCCCTACACCGCTGCAGTATTTCCCCTCTGTCCTCCCTTAATCCATCCATGCTTTTATCGTCTCCCCACATTGTGTCTGTCTGGGCTCTTCCCTCAGGAACGGTGCAAGGGTCTCCCTTCCCCCTCATACTCACTCCCCTATAAGTCATTATCGGATCCTGTGTCCCCATCGGTACTGTCAACATTTTCCTGGAAGCTAAGCCTTCCCAAAACGGTGCCTTCCTGCTGCCTCTCTTCTAAGTGACGCGTGCTTCCGCACTCCCCCCCCTCACAGAGGACACAGTCTCATCTCTATCCATCCGTGGGGTAGCCCTGCTGCGTTTCCCACCTTGGTCTCGCTCTCCTCTCCTGTGTCTCTCACTCCTCATCATTAAAATGTGCTAAACCCATATTTGCTTGCACTTCTCTTACAGCGAGCCTGTCCTCTTCCCTGTGCTGGCGCTCTCTAAGGAGCCGGTCTATCTCCAACTTTCTCTTGTCCTTTATTTACACTTGCCTTTCCCCCTCTTCTTCTGCCCTTCTCCAAGCCATGTCCTCAAGCTCTCTGTCTCCGTGCTTCTCGCTCTCACGTTTCTGCTTTCTGCTTCTCTCTGCGCACTCTTTTGTTCTCTTCCTTCTCTCTATTTCTTCCATTATTGCTGCCCATTCTCATACTGCATCTATGTCCGTACAACCCACAGCTTCTTTGTTATTGCCTCCCGTTTCTCTCGTTACCTTCCCGTCTAGTTTAAGCAATATTTGTCCACCTACCCACTCGTTCGGCACTATGAGCTCCTGTCCCTCAATGCTTACTCCTTTCCTTGTGTCATTTTCTTTCAATCGTTCCTGAATCTCGCTGTGCTCCTTGTTTTTCTCCGACTACGCTTTGCGCTCCCCTAGTTGCTTGTTCGGTCTCGTCCTGCCCCGCCTTTTTGCTATATGCTGGAGGTGCAAATATGCTCTTAATTCCCTTGCTGGATATAATCTCCGGGCTCTCGGTGCTGCACTTTCATTTTTGCAGTCAGGGGGCTGAGGGGCCAAGGGTTTTTTCGCCTTTGACCTCTTGTTGGCTCAGCAACCAGTGTTTACGCACCAAGCTCCCCTCGCTGTCCTGAAACATTTTCCATAACTCAAATATAGCCATTCACTTGCTCAACTTCTTCTCACTGTGAGGCTCGTGTATATGCGCATGTAATGGTTGCTGCACACATTTGGAGAAGCTCCCCTCTTTTGGCCACGGCTTTGGCAGTTTGGCCTCTGTACTCTGTGTCCACAGTAAATCAGCTTCATCCGGCGGGGTATTGGGTCACCAAAAGCATACAAAACAGACAACATAAAGTAAACATCCCTACAGGTTATTTACAAAATAAGCAGATATTTCTTACTATGTTCTGAGTGTAGAAGTTGGCACCCGGGACCCTTCAGGCAAATAGCCAAGTTTTTAAGCCCTTTGGGAAAGGACCAGTAAGTGTCCTCTACTCTTAGTTCTGTGGGGAGGACGTTCCAGTGGTTCACAGTCACTTTAGGGAAGCTGACCCCACCTCCTCTGGCTCTTTTCACTTTAGGTAGGGCCAGGCGATTAGCATGGATAGATCTTACCCGTCTGATGGTCTTGGTTCTCGCAATTTTCTGAGACCGGTATTGAGGGGCTGTATTGGTTAGGCCTTTGTGTGCAATAGACAAAGTTTTGAAAATAATCCTTCCCCGAATTGGGAACCAGTGGGCCTTTTTCCTAGCGGCTTAGATGTGCTCTCTTTTTGGGATGTTCAGCGCAGCTCGGGAGGGCATTGTTTTGGATTATCTGTAGTTTGTTGATGTTCCGATTGAAGGTCCCAGCAAAGAGGACATTACAGTTATCAAATCTCGCGGCAGCAATTGCTCGGACGATAGTCGGGCAGCTGTCTGGTGTCAGGAATTGGCTTGCTGCGTTGATGAGCTTCGCAGTGTATGCCACCGAGGACGCGATCGCATTCACTTGTTTGGTGAGAGAGAGGGAAGCATTCAGGTGGACGCCCAAAGTTTTTTCTGAAGCTAAGACCGGGATCGGAGTCCCATCTATCGTGAAGGAGGTGACTTGGGGTGGGGGGGGGGGCTGAGTTTCTTTAGCATAGCAGGAGAGCCTACCATCAGGATCTCCGTCTTGTCGTCATTCAGGCACAGGTAATTAGTGGCAATCCAGGCCTGTATTGTAGAGTACATTTTGTTGATAGTTAGGGAGTCTTCATTGTAGGAGCCTGACGGGGGGTGGAGGAACTGGGTGTCGTCGGCATAATTTGTGTATGATATGCTGATGGTATCCAGGAGGTCGAATTAAGGTTTGGTGAAGATGTTCTAGAGGGCGGGGGAGATGCAGGAACCTTGAGAGACACTGCAAGGTATGGGAAAGGGAGTGGCACTCTCAATATCTTAGACTGTCATGGATATTTTCCAGAAAGGAGGCTATACATGATGCAGCTTCATGGGAGAAGATGGCTGGGGCAGAGAGGTGGTGGCACAGAGTTTTCTGGTCCACTAGGTCGAACGCGGCCGATAGATCGAGGAGGAGGAGGAGGAGGAGGAGGAGGAGGAGGAGGAGGAGGAGGAGGAGGAGTGCTGGTTTGCCCTCATCTCTGAACGAGTCGAGATGGATTTTCAGATCTCATAATGCGGTTTCCGTGCAGTGACCTGGCCGGAAACCTGATTGACACATCCCTAGGATGTGGTTAGTTTCAAGGTATAATTGTATTTAATTGTAGGCTGCCCTGTCCAAAATATTTAACAAGAAAGGTACTGTTGTGATACGGCGGTAGTTATGTGGAGCTAAAGGGTTGAGCAGAGTTTTTTTCAGTAATAGGAGGACCCAGTAATCTCTTAAACTGGCTGGGACCAGTCTTGAGGTGAAGGAGGCATTAATGAGTTTCGTGATGAACGGGACTAGGGCTTCTGAACAATATTTGATGATGGTGGTTGGGCATATGTCCCCTTTGCATCTGGATGGTTTAAGATTTTTAAGAATGTTGGCCATTTCTAGTTCATAAACTTCCCAGAAGTAGAATGATGGTGCTGTGTTCTCTTTGGTGGTGGATGGGGGTAGGATGTGGGTGCTAGAAACAGCTAGTTTCTTTTGTATTTTCTGCTGTAGGGAGCTTATTTTTGATCGCATGGAATTCTGGATATTAATACACCATGTCTCGTCTTTGTTGAAGGTGGTGGAGGGAGTCCATGCTCTGAGAATCCCAAACATGTCCTGAGAATTGGAGTTAGGCTTGGCTATCCTAGTGTTGTAAGCTTGCCTGTTTGGCTGCTGGTATGGTCTGCTTATATTATTTGGCAATTATGGTAAAGGCAGTTTTAGGCAGGTCAGTAGGGTCTTTCTTCCAGATAGATTCCACCTGTCTTTTTTTGGAGCGCAGGGCTTGGAGGTCAGGGGTGAACCAGGAGTTTATGTGTAGTATATCGTTCGAGGAACTCTTTTGGTGGGGTTGCCCTATTGCTGGACCTCAGCGCCCTTGGTTATATTGCTGGTATGACTTTTCAGGGTCGCATGGAAAAGTAACAACGGAGTCCTTGGTTCCTCTCCTCCGTTTTGAAAAATGACTCTTTAGGGTGTTACATTGGCTTATTCCCAAGCACCCACAAATAACTGAAAAGGATGACAAATGACTCCTTTTACAGTGTTCAGAAATTCCACATCTTGTGGTTTATTATGAGATATTCTGGTGCCCTTTGTGATTACACGTGTTTCGATGACTAAATCATCTTTTTCAAATCAGGGCTATTAGTATAACATACATTTTTTTTATAATTTGATAATTTACACATGTTAAGCACATACCATGATATTCCCATATTAACAACATATGAGAGTCATTGATTTATCAAGTAAGAACATTCAAGTCAACACATTTTTGAAATCAAAAATACACAAATTAAGTAAGATAAAATAAAATTAAAGAATGGCCATTTTAGGGAGGGGTGAAGGGTAGGAGTGTTAAAGATTGAAAAAAACAATTAGATGAGAAAAAAGAGAAAATAGTAAGTTAAACCACAAAATAAAGTAAGGTTAAATTTCACTAATACTTTTCAATGGTAAATGAACAGGTATTCATGTAATGGCCCATGCACTTCTTGATTTATATATTTTATTATTTATTTTTTCGTTATTATTCTTGATTTACTTTTAATTATTATGGTATCAGGTACTACGCACACAGCCTTACCTAGTTGCACTGTTTCCCACTAGTATTCTTAATGTCTTGTGAATAATTTCATGGGTTAAATCCTAGATCCATCTACAAAAAACAAAAGGAATTGTTGTTGGGAAGAATGTTCGTCCTGTTATGCGTTTACATTAACCGAATTTGTGCTGGCTCACGTTTCTTAATTCTCATAGTTCCCATAAAGAAAGAGTCAAAATCTTTAAATGGTTGGGAAAGTATTCTATGAACATTTTTTTCCCTTGTTGTTGTTGGCTGGCCTTCACGGTAAACACAGCAAATTGATAGCGTTAAATTTACAGGCTTCGGTTCTCTTGCGTTTTAAGCACACACTTTAGTTATTGTTCAGAAATGTTCCACGTATTCCCACTTGTGCGAGATAAACCAGACCCCTTTGTATTTCTAGCGCCCCCGTGAGCGGGCTTACCTTTTCTTCACTGCGTCCCGTGCCAAAATGTCCTTGTGTTTACGGCGTCCCCACCAAACTATTGTATGCTACGCTGTGGTTGCCTGGCAACCCAGTCTTGTTTCACCGTAGTTGCCCGCGGCCATATTGGAATGGGAAAACTGAGTTCACATGTTTACCCATGGTTCCGATCCTGAATTAACCTCTTTAGTTGCACAGAGTGATCCAATGTACAATGTACACTTACTAATTTGGCATTTGTTGAAAATATTAGCCAAATAGTTGCCTGTTACTTTTCTTTTTATTTTAATGGGTTACTAATGCTAGTTAATACCGCATGATCTATAGTCCTTTCTCAATTACTGGTACCGCGGCCATGTTCCTGGGCTGCTACAAATGACAGTCTTGTTTAATACAGTATTTCATTTCTAGTCCCTGCGATATGCTATGAATGGATTTTATGTCAACGCTTGTGAAAACCTGTCTGATAGCACGTATGGCTTCCCTGATACCATATATCCCTTACTTTATCAGTTCCAGTTGAAGGTAGTTCTTTATTATTCAATACAAATGGATTGATATATTCTCTAAGTCTGTATTCATGGTTAACACAAAGCAATTTGTACATTTGCACATTTTCTAATTATTAAAACATGCTTGTTCTCAATCCGCAAGTTCAACAAATACATTTTCAGTCAATGCTCTTCTCAGTGCGTAAACACACACATTATTCATAAAAAGGAGGCCATCTCATTGTCTGTGTTGAGGCCTTTCACTACAGCTCGAAATTTGCAAATTAGTTCAGCTTCCTGTTGCCTGAGTTTTAGTTCTTGGTCCCCGCCTCTTGGGCCTAAGGTTACTTTTTTCAGGCCAACAAATCTCAGCGCTTTTTTATCGTCCATCTGATGTTTCTTCTGCCAGTGTTGGGCTAGTGGTAGGTTTGTTGCTTGACTTCCAATGGTTGATAGGTGTTCCCGTATTCTAATGGTACTACCAATGTATATCTCTCCACATTGGCAAATGATGGCATACACCACATATTCTGTCTTGCAATTTATATAATCTTCAATTCTTTGTGTGACACCATACATGTCCTTAAAGGTTGTGGAATTGTCCAATGCATACTTGCAAATTGTGCAGGTGCCACATTTGTAGAAGCCTTTAGGAAGTGCTGGAAGCCATGTTATTGTATTATCCTTTTTCAGCTCTGGAAGAAGTGAAAGACTCAGAAAGTTTGTAATCGTTCTTGCACGTTTGTAGATTATAGTTGGGTTGTCGTCAATGTATTTCTTCACATTCGGATCCAAATGGAGTAAATACCAATTTTTCTTTAGAATTTTCCCCAAAACTTTGTTATCAGCACAGTAGGTAGTATTGAAGCTTATTTTTTCGTCTTTAACCAGTTTTGTGTTAGTGGCTAAGGGGCTTTCTCTGTCTAATTTCATAGCTTTCTCTTGTGCTTTCGCTATCGTTGTCTTTGCCATATCCCCTCCTTTTGAATCTTTGCGTTAGTAATTTGCATTCTTCTTTGAAGGTTGTTTGTTCAGTACAATTCCTACGGGCTCTGATGAATTCTCCCTTTGGTATTTTTCTGATTACTGCGTTATGAGGGCAGCTTGTAGCATATAGGGTTGAATTGGCCTCTCTGCTCTTCCTAAAGGTTTTTGTTTTAACTGAGTTGTCTGAAATATAAATGTTCAAATCTAAGAAATCAATTTCTTTTCGACTGGCAATGGCAGTAAATTCAATCCCCATCTCATTGGCACTAGCTCTTTTCCTGAAATTCTCTAGTTCTTCTTCTTCCCCTCTCCAAATCAATAAAACATCTTCTATGTAACATGTCCATAATATCACATTGGGTTCATAAGATTCATCTGTGTAAATGTGCTTGTCTTCATACATAGCCATTGTTAGGTTGGCAAGCGCCAGGGCATACTTGATCCCCATCGCTACCCCTCGGGTTTGTCTTAAGAAGTTTCCATTAAATACAAATAAATTGTTCTGTAAGGTAAGTAGTAACATTTCTTTTAGCATACTTATTGATTGAAAATGAGAAGCTGTTTCTTTTGAAAAAATATAGTCTATGGTTTCTATGGCAGTATCGTGTCTAATGGAGGTGTAAAGGGATCTTACGTCCCACGTGGCTAATAGGTAGCCCTCTTGCCATTTTATTGTGGATAGTTTGTTGATTGCCGATGTTGTGTCTCTTAAATATGATTTAGTTTGGGTTGCCAAGGGTCTTAAAATATCATCAATGTATTGTGCCATGTTCATAGTCGCCCAGCCAATTCCGCTTACTATTGGTCTCCCCTCCAGGATTCTCTCATACTTCTTATGAATTTTGGGTAAAAGGTGTATTGTTTGTAAAGTCGGTGGTTTGATATCCAAGAAGTGGCTTTCCTTGTCCGTTATAAATCCTTGTCTATGCCAAGTCTTAATAGCATCCTTTAATTCTAATTGTATCTCCAATTTGGGGTTAGATTTAAGTTTAGTGTAGCACAGCAGTGTATTTTGGTGGTTCATTGCCATTTCTAAGTAGTCTTCCCGTTTCATCACTACTATTTTTCCACCTTTGTCTGCTCCTTTAATGACTAGATTATTATCTTTTTTTAAAACATTTAAAGCTTTTCTTTCCATTGGTGTCAGATTGTCATATGATCGTTTGTATTCCTTATTGGTTTTGAACATGGTATCCGTATAGTCATTCAGGTCTTTAGTAACCGCTTTATAAAAAGTGTCCACTAGATTGTCCGGCATTAGTTGTGGAATACATTTTGATTTAGGTTTCATCTCTTTGGCTGTGAGACCAGTTTGTTTTATATGGAGTTCTTGAAGGGTCTCACATCCGACAGATGCATGTACAAAACGCAATCACTACCAGTACACATGCACGTACTCTAAGGCGCCACAACAGTGGATGTATTCTGTGCTTTAAGGCGGCATTGGACATGTGACTAATACATGTACTTTACCGCCTCATGGCCCACAAATACATTGATCCATCAATGAAAATCAAACAACTATTCTCAACGCTCTTGAAGGGTTTGTGCAAACTAAAAAAAAAAATCGTCAGATTACTCTACACATAGATCAGGAGGTGCGCCCAGTGGCTCAACACTCGCAGGGAATCCCAGAAAACATGCACCGGCAAGTGGCAGATGAATTACGTAAGTTAATCCATCAAAGCAAGTTATACGCAAGGCCTTATGGGGTCACAGTCCTCAATACCTCCAACTCTCTCTTCGTAAATACCTTCCTACTCGAGCTCTTTGCTCCTCCAACTCCTTAAGAGTCAGTCGCTTCTCCAAGCAACGAGTTGTTGGTAGATCTCTTTCTTCGGCTGGGCCTGCCCTCTCAAACAGCCTCCTTGCCTCTTTGAAACTTGAGGAGAACCATCTCGGGCTCCGGAAGCACCTCAAGACCTTCCTCTTTGCTTCTGCCTTCTCTCTTTCTCTCCCCTGCTGATTTCCTGTCTGATACTGCACTGGTCACTTGGCTACCCTCTGATTTCGGGCCCAGGTCCCTGCCCCCCCAGTTGCACACCTGCACTGCCTCCCAGCAACCCATGCACTTGGGTCTGTATCTGCAAGCCTACAGTTCCCCTAACTGCACTTTGGACACCTGCTGTCTGCACTTACCCTTGCACCTGCTGGCCGCACTTCTTATTGTTTTGATTACATGTACAGCACTGCCCCCTTCCTTTTTCCATGGCACTTTTCCCCTCCGCCTCCCCTGCACTTGTGCGATCTCAATGCCGCTTGGCCTAGGGAGATCGTTCTCTGTCCTCCCTCTGTTGCCCCTTCGTTGCCTCGTCGTGCCTTGAAACACTTGTGTATAGGCATGTTACAAAGGGCATATCATATCATATATCAAGACATTATCGAGCCAGCAGTTGGACCTACCCGTGGGTGTCTCCCATTGTGCCGGTCCCAAAAAAGGACTCACTTGACATCTGAATATGCGTAGATATTAGCCGGCCAAATGAGGCCATCTTGAGGGAACGGCACCACTCTTCACAGATGAAGTTCATCTACTAAACAGGGCCACTGTATTTTCCAAATTGGATCTAAATAAAGAATACCACCAGCTGGAACTGAGTGAGGAGTCCAGGTACATAACTTTTGTCACACACCTGGGCCTTTTTAGGTATAAGTGCCTCTTTTTTGGAGTGTCGTCGGCTGTGGACATTTTTCAAGCATCAATACATAACGTCATCAAGCACATTCTCAACTGTCTAAATTACAGTGACGACATACTGGTGTTTGGAAAAGACCAGGAACCACATAATACGCTAGCGAGATTATGCATGGCGTTGGAAGAGGCCCGCCTCTCACTAAATATGGAGAAATGTGAATTCAGAAAAGGCACACTTTGTTTTATTGGACATGTATTTTTGGCACAAGGCATGACCCCCAGACCCAGAGAAGGTTGCAGCACTCAACAGTGCAAGCACTCCAACAAACGTGTCAGATTAACAATTATTCCTGGGTCTTGCTAACTATTGTACTCGTTATATTCAATATTTTGTGCCTGTTAGTGAGCCGCTGAGAGCTCTCACGAAACAACAATCACATTTTGTATGGCCTGGACCCTGTCAGCAAGCCTTTGAAACAATTAGCCAGTGCATTGCATCTGCCGAGAACATGGCATATTTCAACACCTCAAGGGAGATCGAACTTGTGGTCGATGCCAGCCTCGTGGGTTTGGGCGCCATACTAACTCAAACTGACCCAAATAATTGGGACAAGCCCCATGTCATCTCTTATGCCAGCAGGAGCCTCTCAAGAATTGAACAAACCTACTCTCAGGCCAAGAAGTAGGGACTGGCTGTGGTGTGGGTCTGTGAGCACTTCCATTTGTCTTTATATGGGAAACCATTCACTGATGACCGGGCCCTCCTATTCCTCTATGGAAACCCACAAGCTAAGATGCCACAGAGGATTGCAAGATGGGGTTTGGGGCTACAGGACTACAGTTTTATAATGATGCATCGGCCTGGCAAAGATGAGAACCCTGCTGATTTTCTATCCCGTCATCCTGTGTCATCGGCTAAGTCTAGACCTTCGGCTGCTCACCAAAATATACACACTGTCATCCAAGCAGTGGTACCAAAAGACATTGATCTATCCCACATAGCGCAAGAGACCAAGAATGATCAAGATCTCCAGGTCATCATTTGATGCCTCGAGTCGGGCCAGTGGGAGCAGGCTAAATCTACAGGGGAAGGTGCTACGCTGGAGAATCAGGAGGACATTTGGAGTCTGGTGTCAGTCAGGCAGGAATTGACCAAATCAGAAAAGGTCATATTATTGAAGGGAACCAAGATCGTCATTCCTCGGACACTTCAAGGAAGCATACTAGAAGTGACGCATGAAGGTCACTGAGGAATAGTGTCCACGAGACAAATGTTAAAACAGAAAGTATAGTTCCCACAGCTGGCTGCGCGAGTGGAGATGCTCCTCAAGGACTGCCCCACATGTGTGGTCATTAACCTGTGCACAAGGCCTGAACCCCTAAGCATGACCGAACTACTTGAGAAGGCATGGGATGAGGTAGCCATTGATTTCTTTAGCCCCATTGAAGGCGGGGAATACCTTCTAGTAGCAATTGATGAATACTCCTGCTTCCTGGATGTTCGGTTGTTGAGTTTGACTGCTGCATACTACACCACACCAGCGCTAGACAGGCTGTTCACCACCTATGGAATCCTGAGGATAGTCAAATCAGATAAAGGACCCCCCTTCACAGGTCAAGACTTCAAAACATTTGCTGAGTACATGGGGTTCAAACATAGACGGATTACACCATTGTGGCCACAAGCAAATGGGACGGTGGAACGTTTTATGAGTAACATTAAGCAAAATGTTTAAATCGCTCATCTGACTAGAGAACTGGTTGAGAAAGTACTCTATCAACTCTTGAGAGACTACCGAAACACTCCTCAAAGCACTATATGCAAGGCACCATCAGAGGTTATGTTTGGCCACAACATCAGAACGAGGTTACCCCACATCACGGCTCCTGCCGAAGCTTATGTCGGAGACCGGATATGCGGGCCAAAGAGAGCATCAAGCGATGTGCTGATTTTACCCGCAGGGCATGTGAAAGTGACCTGAGACCAGGAGACATAGGCGCAGTACGACAAGCTCGCACACATAAACACATGTCTGCTTTCGACAGTGCTCCATTGGCAGTTACCAAGGTCAAGGGGTCCCTTATCACAGCTGAAGGAGAACAAAGAGAAGTAACTAGAAATTCTTCACACTTCAAGAGAATGCCAGGAGTCATTGTGCAAAGGGGCCCAAGTAAGAACTCTGATTCAGAAGGATGCAACGCTCCCTTGCGAAGGGGACGAGAAGACTCCAGTGAAGAGTTGACAGCCTTGCCAGCCTGACCAGGCCTTAGTGGAGGTCAGGTGAGTGGCTCTGGCCGACCTCAAAGGGCAAGAAATAGACCTCAGAGAGACTCATTGAGATAATGGACTAGAATGTGATACAAAGGCAACAAGTAGATTAAAATGGGGAGGGTGTAATGTCGTGAAATTAAGCCAGAGAGGGACTCGGGTGATCACAGAGGGGCCAATAAGCACGGGATAGGTGGAAAAGGAGGGACCGGCAGTTCGCGCCGGGTTGTAGCAGAATAAAGACGTGGTGCGCAATCCGCTATATCCGTGCCTCATTGCATGAAAGGTTTGCAAGTGGCGTTGTGTGGGAAGGGAGACCAGTACACTGCCCTCCCTAAAAGGGTATCTTTGCTTCAGAAAAGCCACTTCCTGCCCTTAAAGGGAGGGGCGGGATAATTGGGAGGGCCTCATTAGAGGGGTGGCGTTGTCAGGAGATCACCACAATCTGCTTTAGCAGAACCATTCTGCAGTAATTGGAGCAGCAAAGCTTGGCAGAGAGGTGTTTGAGTCAGACATTCTCAGGATGTGTAGTCTACTGGCAGTGCATGGCAGCTGACAGAAGAAACAACACTGTTGGTGAAGGCAGCTCACCTCTGAAGGCTGCCTCTGGAAAAGGGACTGTGGGTCCAATCAAATACGTACACATATTTTATCTGAACCCAGAATTTGAATGAGTTTTTGCACATGGCATTCACCCTGAACGTAATAAGTTTGGAGGTTAGAATGTAGTGCCTCTCCACTTTTCAGTGTCAAAGTCCACAAAGAGCTACAGTTAACTAACAAACATTACATTCATGCTCGTTTAAAAACCACCGCCATACGATGCAACCTTCGTCAACAACTTCATAGAAGCCATCACCAACATAGCCATCGAACACGAACATCTAATAATCCTGGGAGATTTCAACATTTGGTTTGAAGAAAAACATACCAACTCTCAAAATTCATTAATCAAGCAACTAACAACCATGAAACTACAACAGTTGGTCAAAGGGGTAACACACTCAGCACGACGCACCCTTCGCCAAGAAAAGACAAATCACCACAGCACCACTGATACAAATACTTTGTAGCGACCATCTCATCATTCCATTTGTGATCACACTACCAACTCAAGTCAGCATCCAGCCCTTCAAGATCCCAACTACCACAAAAAGAAACTGGAAAACTGTCCAAGCAAGCAATCTAATTGAACAACTAGAGATGAACAAACCTTCAACAACAGAACTGGAGAAGGCAGACCTAGACGGGAAAGTGAAGCAACTCCACAAATGGATTGCTGATGCAATTGAAAACATCACCCCGGAAAAAACATTTAGCCCCTCAAGGAAAAGAACAATGGCAAAATGGTTCACCACACTAGTAAGCACCATGAAAAAGAACAAGAACAAGCTGGAATTGGAATGGAGGAAAGAATATGACCAAGATAAGAAAGCCCAGTTCCAGAGACAAATCCGATCATATAAGAAGGAAGTCCAAAAGGCAAAGAGAAGGCATTATGATGACCGAATCACCAATGCCACGGACACACAAAAATAAATGTTCAACATCCTAAACAAAGTGAGAAACCCACAAGGTTGCGACAACACTGCAAAACCCTCACAGAAACTATACAACAGCTTGGCAGACCATTTCAAAACCAAAATCAATGACATCCGACAAATCATACAAAACTAACCAACCAACCCAAACAACCGAGGAGCCACAGCACAAACACCAAAACTTCCTGAAAATATCAGTAGAGACGTCGCCAAGCTGGTTAAACACAGCAAGAAAGCAGGATCACCCATGGATCCCTGCCCCCTGACATCTACAAATCAATCCTCGCACAAGGAACGCCTTCAGAATATTACAGAAACCTCCTAAATCTGTCGCTCACAACAGGGACTGTACTATGATCCTTCAAATCAGCATATATTAAGCTACTCTTAAAAAACACAAGTGGCGATGTGGAAGACCTCTCCAACTACAGACCGATTTCAAACAACCACTACCCGGCAAAACTCCTAGAAACATTTGTATATAAACTAACCCAAGAACATGGAGAAAAACACCAACTGCTAGACCAAGCACAAGTCGGCTTCAGACCCGCAAGAGGAACAGAAACAGCACTACTATCCATCTGGGATGACCTAAAAACAAAGCCAGACTCCAACACAACCTGGGCTCTGATTCTGCTTGAACTCTCTGCAGCCTTTGACACAGTAAGCCATGACACCCTAATCAAAAGATTGGAAGATATAGGTATAACGGACATGGCACTACTCTGGATTAAATTATTGCTAGCAGACAGAACAGAAACTGTATGGTTAAAACCCTTCAAATCCATTCCACACATTAACGACTGTGGAGTACCACAAGGATCCTCACTATCACCACTATACTTCAACATCTACCAGACTCCAGTAATCAGGATCTTCAAAAAATACATTACATGCTACAACTACGCAGACGACACTCAAATCATCTACAAAATAGAAGATACTCAAGATAATCACTCAACCCTAGTAGAACGTCTAAATGAAATCTTCGACTGGATGAACGCTAACAACAAGAAAATCAACCCAGGAAAGACACAAAGCATGATTACATCCAAAAACCAAGGGAACGCCTACATTCCCTGGCCGGCGGAAATCGGAACTGCACCCGCACCATCTAAGGTAGTAAAAAACCTGGGAGTCCTAATGGACAACGCTCTAATCTTGGAACCACAAGTAAACGCAATAATTAAGAAATGCTTCTTCCTACTTCACACAAGAAGAATCCTACCTTTCCTCTCCTTCACTGACAATAGTCGCCCTCATCATGTCAAGAATCGACTACGCAAACAGCCTCTACCCCGGGATGCCAGAATACCTCCTGAAAAAATTGCAATGCATCCAAAATGCGGCAGCCAGACTCCTCCTCAAACTATCCAGACGTGCCTAAGTCACTCCAGCACTAAAAATACTACATTTGCTCCCAATCAAACATATCACGTTCAAAACAATGTGCATAACACACAGGGTAATCAGCGGAGAAGGAGCATAATTCCTACAAAAGAAAATAACAATCTACAAGCCAACGAGAATCCTCAGATCAAGCAATGAAATTCGCCTGGAACCAAAACCATATGTCACGAAAAAACTAGGGGGCTCCTCCTTTTCCCACCTAGCCACAAAAACCTGGAACAACCTCTCAAAAGAAATAAGAAACACAAAGGACCACCTAAAATTTTGAAAACTTCTAAAAACATGGCTCTTCAACATCTCGGAACCAAATTGAAACAACTAAAACAATCAAACAGGAAACACAAAGAACAGATTGACAGAACATTTGATGGCACAAACAACCGAGACCGACTAAGGGAAACTCCTACAAGAACAAGAGAGAACGCCAAGTGGAATAAAAACACTAGTGACAACCCCATGAGGACAGAAGTTAGCATAAATGCCCAACACTACCAACAACCTTACTCACTCAGAAAGGATGTGGGATACAGGCTTAGCTCGCAAGTAAATCAACACAAAAGACTAGGTTACAGCAAAGACAAACTGGGATAAAAGGGCTGGCTAAATACAAGGATGGAAGAACAAAAGTAGCTAACTTAGCATAATGACAGAGATAAAACAGCCTTATCACGCTGAAACGTAATCACCGGAAAGAAACAACCTCTGCTAATCATGAAGGAGACGCAATAGGAATATGCATTTCTCCTAAACAAGGATACTAACCAACCCCCGCAAAACTACTAAAATCCACACCACTCCTCACACACCTCACACTTTAACCAAAGACAACCACACCTCTTAAAACCGCAGCAACCCGCACACACTTCATCATACTGCAACAAACACACCACACAAACCCCCACACGACGGGCACAGAACCGATTAACACACCGATATGCTTGGCGAACAGTGTTAACCAAACTTAAGCTGCCAACAGTATTTCACAGCTCCCTTGCTCTTCTCCAAACTTTGTCCAACTAACACCCCTAACCTACCCCCCTTTGTTTCAGATCTGCCAGAGCACCAGGGAACCACTCCGGTAGTGATTGTGACCGGTACAAATATCCTTTAACATAAACAAGATGTATTAGGGCCACAGTGCTTTGTATTGTAGTATTGGTGCCCTTCCATTCAAAATGAGGAACAGAAAGCTTGCATCTCACACTCTCTTGCACACACGCTCCCGAGCACCTCTCTCTTGCACACACCCTCCCGAGCACCTCTCTCTTGCACACACGCTCCCGAGCACCTCTCTCTTGCACACACCCTCCCGAGCACCTCTCTCTTGCACACATGCTCCCGAGCACCTCTCTTGCACACACCCTCCCGAGCACCTCTCTTGCACACACGCTCCCGAGCACCTCTCTTGCGCACACCCTCCTCAGCACTTCTCATGCACACACCCTCCTGAGCACCTCTCTTGCACACACCCTCCTGAGCACCTCTTGCACACACCCTTGCTAGCACCTCTCTTGAACACACCCTCCCTAGCACCTCTCTTGCACACACCCTCCCTAGCACCTCTCTTGCACACACCCTCCCGAGCACCTCTCTTGCACACACCCTCCCGAGCACCTCTCTCTTGCACACACCCTCCCGAGCACCTCTCTTGCACACACCTTCCCGAGCACCTCTCTCTTGCACACACCCTCCCGAGCACCTCTCTTGCACACACGCTCCCGAGCACCTCTCTTGCACACACCATCCCGAGCACCTCTCTTGCACACACCCTCCCGAGCACCTCTCTCTTGCACACACCATCCCGAGCACCTCTCTTGCACACACCCTCCCGAGCACCTCTCTCTTGCACACACCCTCCCGAGCACCTCTCTCTTGCACACACCCTCCCGAGCATCTCTCTTGCACACACGCTCCCGAGCCCCTCTCTCTTGCGCACACGCTCCCGAGCACCTCTCTTGCGCACACCCTCCTCAGCACTTCTCATGCACACACCCTCCTGAGCACCTCTCTTGCACACACCCTCCTGAGCACCTCTTGCACACACCCTCGCTAGCACCTCTCTTGAACACACCCTCCCTAGCACCTCTCTTGCACACACCCTCCCTAGCACCTCTCTTGCACACACCCTCGCTAGCACCTCTCTTGTGCACACCCTCCCTAGCACCTCTCTTGTGCACACCCTCCCTAGCACCTCTCTTGTGCACACCCTCCCTAGCACCTCTCTTGTGCACACCCTCCCTAGCACCTCTCTTGCACACTCTCCCTAGCACCTCTCTTGCACACACTCTCCCTAGCACCTCTCTTGCACACACTCTCCCTAGCACCTCTCTCTTGCACACACCCTCCCTAGCACCTCTCTTGCACACACCCTCCCTAGCACCTCTCTCTTGCACACACCCTCCCTAGCACCTCTCTTGCACACACAGGGTAATCAGCAGAGAGGGAGCATAATTCCTACAAAAGAAAATAACAATCTACAAGCCAACGAGAATCCTCAGATCAAGCAATGAAATTCGCCTGGAACCAAAACCATATGTCACGAAAAAACTAGGGGGCTCCTCCTTCTCCCACCTTTAGCACACACTGCTGCACTCACTTTCCCGCAGCAGGGGTAGGCATGGGAGCCGGCGTGGGGGGGGCGCAGGCGTTGAGGCTTGGGGGTCTGGTATGAGTGCCTGTGGTGTGAGCGGGTAGGCCACCAGGGTTCAGGGCCTGTGATCATGGTGTGGCAGGACACCAGGTCTTGATGCCATTATCTGGGCTGCCTTCTTGTCGCAGAGGGATTGGGGATGCATAGGGGAGGGAAGGCTTGAAGGTAAGAATCAAGTTATTTGTAAACTTTTAAAAAGTATTCCATTGGATTTGAAAAATAGTTGTTTCTGTGCAGAATGCTCTCTGTGGTAAGACATCTGTTTTGTGTGCTGTGAACGATGCCAAATGGTTCCATTCAGTAATCGAAATGACACAAAATATGCAATTGTGTGCTGCAAAAGTGTGCATTGCATGGCATAATATCCTGGAGGGTCATGTCATGCAGGAGACCAGCCTCAAAGCTCAAACCTGTGACGATCTGTATTATCTTACATTAAAGACAAATGCGTTGCCCTTGAGGTCTCCTTCCAGCAGAGAATAGGTTAACAAAACCCCCTTCATGAGTTCATCTTCCATCCATCAACCCTTAACCTTATCCAACTGAATCCTGAACCCTGTCCTGGCAGGTGGCTCTGGACGTGCTTCTTGCAATCATCGGGGTCTAAGAACAGGAATACCTGTCCTAAAGTATCCAGGGGTTCACCCCTTTGGGTTTGCACTGTTCTACTGCCTGTCAGTGAAACGCTAGGTGATAACTTCCTATAACAAAACCTGCGCTTAGGGAAAGGCTTTTTTCTGATCCCTTAAGGTCCATGTTTATTTCTGGTTAAAGCATGGCCTACATATTGAAATATTGTAGTCTTTATGCATCTTTGACTGTATGAGTAACTGTTTCATGGAATTCGATGTGAAGGTGCTTCGTTTGTTTTAAGGGTTCGAGCAAGATACTTTTATTAGGGTTTAATTTATGATCTGAAAGAACATGTCAGAAGCCTGATTATATGATTTTATGTAGGATCGGCAGTTTTATCTTTGTTGATGCTCCGTGTTTTATGATTGTAATTACAATCGAAGAAAGGTTGCTTGATTACTGTGGGAATTAGATAAATGAGTACATGCAGTGAACATCTTCTGCAAACCCAATGTGAACTATCATGTTTATGTCACATTCATTGTGTCTGCAGTAGTAATGCCCTCCCTTCTGCCAGTGCTGCTCCCAAAGCGTCGCAGTGAACCCTTGACAATGGCCCTGATGGATTTCCTCGTCGTCTTGCTTCTTTTATTGAACTTTACACAGACTACAAAGTGTGTGCTTCTACACTTTTATGCAGTGAACGTGCAGGTCCATTGCACGCCCTTTCGTCAAAGAGTTTAAGTGAAGGACAACAGTTAGACAATCCTCGCATGCAAAGAGCCAATAGGATGCTAGGACTTAATGTCGTCTGTGTGTTCAGCATGCCATAAAAGTGGTTTCAACTTATTGTGAAATAAACCATGTCTTTTATTGCCCCTAGATCATTTTCCGTAAGATCAGTGATGTGAAAAAGGAAGAGGAAGAGCGACTCCGCCAGAAGAACGAAGTCGCGCTCAGCATCCCGGTCGACCACCCTGTGAGGAAGCTCTTCCAGAAATTCAAGCAGCAGAAGGAATTGCGTAATCAGGGCGACCTGGGAAGGAGCCATCACCTGGAGAACCGCTCTATCTACAATGGAGCTCCTGTTACTGGGACGAGTGTGGTCACGGTGTCCCAGATCACGCCGATCCACACTACGCATTCCTATGTCCGAGCCAGCGAAACCTTCAAGCCGAACAACCGCGACGCAATGGAGCTGAAGCCCAACGTCAACGGTGACCCGAAATGCCTGCGAGGGAGCAGCCCCCTGCGCATGAAGAATGGGAACGGGAAGGGGTGGCTCCGGCTGAAGAACAATATGGCAGCACAAGATGAGAAGAGGGAAGACTGGAACAATGTCACCAAGGCAGAGTCCATGGCTCTACTCTCCGATGGCCCTAAACACGCGGACTTAGAGACCCGCGTCCTGAAAATCCCTTTAAGGAAACCAGACTCTGACGGTCACAGCGGAATAACTAAAAGTGACCTTGGTTTGGACAAAGCTTGTGACAATCGTAGCACGGTGGACCATGGTGCTCTTCCAGTTGATGTCAAGCACCCCTTCTGCCCCATCCCAGAGCAAGACTTGCAGAGCGCGCTCCAGGAGGTGAAGCACGAACTGAAGGGAGACCTTCAGTCCCTGAGCAGCCGAATGGCCAACCTTGAAAAACAAGTTGGGGACATTTTAAAACTGCTTTCTGAAAAGCAAGGCTCCCCTCCTTCCTCCCCCAGGTGCCCGATCCCCTGCCAGGACATATTCAGCGTCTCCAGACCCACAACGCCCGAATCCCAGAAAGAGGGCATTCACTGATCTGCACATTGAATAATGTAAATATTGCATGTCCAGCTGGTTTCTGGCCTGCCCTAGAAGATTGCAATGATTCGAGACCTTGCTTGTATAATATGCAGTTGACTGCATGCACATTTTACATTTATAATCTTTATTATATAGAGGATATTTATTTAATAAAAGCTGTATATGATGGGAAGAATCAGGGTTGACCCTACCAGTAATACTAAGAGGGGTGACTATCTCAGGCTGAGTTTTTAAAGCTTTTTTTCTCAATGTTGAGATGGGAAACAGCGATACATGGACACTAAAGCGAGCTGAATCTTCCAAGCCTCGTTTTACAAGGCTTCCTATATGTACATGTATGTTTTATACCCAAGCCTTCATGGCTTGGTCCTCTGATGAATTGCATGCTTGCAGTCTCTCTGCTCAGGCAGTCCTGTGGAGTGCTGGCACGCCTTCCTTTATTACAAGCTCTTGCCAGCGCCTTTCCATGGGCTTCTAACCCCTGCCTTCTGTTCTGTTTGTAATTGCCCAGTGTCCTATTTAGTGCAATGTTTCCAAACTGGGTATATTGTACATTGATCGTTTTAAATCTTTTTAAATTTGAATTGTATTCGAGCAATACGAGACGGAGTGCTCTCAATACATACTAATGTAAATCAGACCCCCAGGCCTAGTCTGAATGCAGCGATGTTATTCTGTCACAGCTACTCAATAATTCATAGCCAACCTGAAAATGGCCGCAGCTGCCAGAACACTGCAAGAGCAAACACTGAAGGCACTTGCCCTAACAGATATATTGCCTCTGACGTAAGCCATGAAGAAACCCCACTCATTCTGGACTTGTGAATGGGGGGCAATGAACTGAGTGATGTGAAGGAGGGGAGTCCCTTTGGATTTAGGCGCCCCAGCTCCTGGGCTCCCTATTGCAGTCCCTGCGTTCCTGGGTGCAGCCACCTTCCCGGATGAGCGCCTCTGGTAATTGTATTCAGGGAAAGGCTCTCCCTTCCCTCACACATCCGCCTGGGCATTCTGCAGTGAAGTGACGGCCCTTCATTTCTTAAGCTATGTCACTGGGCTGTTGTACTTTGGTGAATCGCCACCATAGTAGTTGGGTTGTTGGCCGTGTCTGACAAAGTCTAAACCTGCTTGAGTCACAACTTGCCCTCAAAGAGAGAAACGATCCTTTCCTTGTCACCATTCAGCCTCTGGAACTCGATCCTCATATCGGAATACCCCCATAATTCTCCAACTTCGCGAATCTCTCATATGTGGCTTTCTTAGCAACACATGGCCAATGACTAGTCCCAATGCCCACGCAGACCACGACTCCCAGTACTGCGCTACTATTAAAAGATGCCAGCCCAAACGCCGGCTACCCACACCCTGTACAGTGCTCCACAGTACTGGTAAAGGATGCCAGCCCAAACGCCGGCTACCCACACCCTGTACAGTGCTCCACAGTACTGGTAAAGGATGCCAGCCCAAACGCCGGCTACCCACACCCTGTACAGTGCTCCACAGTACTGGTAAAGGATGCCAGCCCAAACGCCGGCTACCCACACCCTGTACAGTGCTCCACAGTACTGGTAAAGGATGCCAGCCCAAACGCGGGCTACACACACCCTGTACAGTGCTCCACAGTACTGGTAAAAGATGCCAGCCCAAACGCCGGCTACCCACACCCTGTACAGTGCTCCACAGTACTGGTAAAGGATGCCAGCCCAAACGCCGGCTACCCACACCCTGTACAGTGCTGGTAAAGGATGCCAGCCCAAACGCCGGCTACCCACACCCTGTACAGCAATCCACAGTACTGGTAAAGGATGCCAGCCCAAACGCGGGCTACACACACCCTGTACAGTGCTCCACAGTACTGGTAAAGGATGCCAGCCCAAACGCGGGCTACACACACCCTGTACAGTGCTCCACAGTACTGGTAAAGGATGCCAGCCCAAACGCCGGCTACCCACACCCTGTACAGCAATCCACAGTACTGGTAAAGGATGCCAGCCCAAACGCCGGCTACCCACACCCTGTACAGCAATCCAGGTCTGCCCCTAAGCAATAAAACAAACACGAAATGAAAATAAATGTTAAAAATTAATTGTAAGTGGATTTATTGTCTTTACAATCTTAACACAAGATTTGCGCAGCTCAGTGCCATTCTTTGGGTATTTCATTAACTGTATGAAAAAATAAGCCAATATATTCAATAACGTTACATTTGAGCTTATCTGGCTCTGGTTGCGATCTTTGTGTGCCATGAAAATGTCTGAATAGAAAAACCATGTAAAAGACGGTGCTCGCTTGGGATTGTGGCGATATGGTCGGTTTGAAAACAAGCAGGTGTGCCCTTGCTAGTGAACAATACTCAAGGCAATTGTTTTGGTGGACCGGTTCAAGTATTTAGGCTGGTCCAAAAATGTAGTGAAATGGTTGGTCTGCTAAGTGGCAGATCCAAACATGGAGTCAAGGACATGTACAAGAATACAGAGATTCAAAAACATATATTTATTTTCTCATACCGACTAACATATAGTGCATGGATTTTAAAACATTGCTGTAAGGTACAGCATACAGGTGCAGAAACAATAGTAATTCATAATGACATCAAATAACAAAAGAAAAGTGTAGTATATACGACAAAGTGAACATAAAACCCTGTATGATCAGTATACAGATAGATTTCAATAGTTTCATTATTGTATGACAGTATACATGTTAATATACATGGATGAGTGTTTTCTGAATAAATCCAGAGGAAAAAAATAGAAAGAAACAAAACGGAAGGGGCTAAACAGCCGGTTTACCTGTTTTCTGAGCTTTATGTACATGGCGGGTCCAGGGTTCAGAATAGCTGAGAGATGTGTAGCTCCTGCGTGTAGCCGAGCAAATCGTTGTAAGCTTGATACCAACAGCTACCAGGGGCTTCTCAGGCCAGCTGGTGCCATACAAACGCACCTATCTGATGATAACTCTCTGTGGAATGCGCATGGAGGAGAATGAAGCACCAAGCGAGAGGACACTTAAACCCTAAATGATCATATATGCAATGGAAAAAGTGAGTGCGCTTCTTAACTGGAGGTTAGATGTGTGGTGCACTATCTACTAGATTCCGTTTCCCCAGAGGTCGCTCCTGTCCGCCGGGGTCTGCCTCTTAAGTGGAGGTTAGATGTGTGGTCCACTATCTACTAGATTCTGTTTCCCCAGAGGCCGCTCCTGTCCGCCGGGGTGTGCTTCTTAACTGGAGGTTAGATGTGTGGTGAACTATCTACTAGATTCTGGCTCCCAGAGGTCGCTCCTGTCCACCGGGGTCTGCTTCTTAAGTGGAGGTTAGATGTGTGGTCCACTATCTACTAGATTCCGTTTCCCCAGAGGCCGCTCCTGTCCGCTGAGTTGCGCCTCTTAAGTGGAGATTAGATGTGTGGTGCACTATCTACTAGATTCCGTTTCCCCAGAGGCCGCTCCTGTCCGCCGGGGTGTGCCTCTTAAGTGGAGGTTAGATGTGTGGTGCACTATCTACTAGATTCCGTTTCCCCAGAGGCCGCTCCTGTCTGCCGGGGTCTGCCTCTTAAGTGGAGGTTAGATGTGTGGTCCACTATCTACTAGATTCCGTTTCCCCAGAGGCCGCTCCTGTCCGCCGGGGTGTGCTTCTTAACTGGAGGTTAGATGTGTGGTCCACTATCTACTAGATTGTTTCCCCAGAGGCCGCTCCTGTCCGCTGAGTTGCGCCTCTTAAGTGGAGGTTAGTGTCCACTATCTACTAGATTCTGTTTCCCCAGAGGCTGCTCCTGTCCGTCGGGGTGTGCCTCTTAAGTGGAGTTTAGATGTGTGGCGCACTTTGTACTAGATTCTGGCTCACCCAGAGGTCGCTCCTGTCCGCTGAGTTGCGCCTCTTAACTGGAGGTTAGATGTGTGGTGCTCTATCTACTAGATTCCGTTTCCCCAGAGGTCGCTCCTGTCCGCCGGGGTGTGCCTCTTAAGTGGAGGTTAGATGTTTGGTGAACTATCTACTAGATTCCGTTTCCCCAGAGGCCGCTCCTATCTGCTGAGTTGCGCCTCTTAAGTGGAGGTTAGATGTGTGGTCCACTATCTACTAGATTCTGGCTCCCAGAGGTCGCTCCTGTCCGCCGGGGTCTGCCTCTTAAGTGGAGGTTAGATGTGTGGTCCACTATCTACTAGATTCTGTTTCCCCAGAGGCCGCTCATGTCCGCCGGGGTGTGCTTCTTAACTGGAGGTTAGATGTGTGGTGAACTATCTACTAGATTCCGTTTCCCCAGAGGTCGCTCCTGTCCGCCGGGGTCTGCCTCTTAAGTGGAGGTTAGATGTGTGGTCCACTATCTACTAGATTCCATTTCCCCAGAGGCCGCTCCTGTCCGCTGAGTTGCGCCTCTTAAGTGGAGATTAGATGTGTGGTGCACTATCTACTAGATGTGGTGCACTATCTACTAGATTCCGTTTCCCCAGAGGCCGCTCCTGTCCGCCGGGGTCTGCCTCTTAAGTGGAGGTTAGATGTGTGGTCCACTATCTGCTAGATTCCGTTTCCCCAGTGGCCGCTCCTGTCCGCCGGGGTGTGCTTCTTAACTGGAGGTTAGATGTGTGGTCCACTATCTACTAGATTGTTTCCCCAGAGGCTGCTCCTGTCCGTCGGGGTGTGCCTCTTAAGTGGAGTTTAGATGTGTGGCGCACTTTGTACTAGATTCTGGCTCCCCAGAGGTCGCTCCTGTCCGCTGAGTTGCGCCTCTTAACTGGAGGTTAGATGTGTGGTGCACTATCTACTAGATTCCGTTTCCCCAGAGGTCGCTCCTGTCCGCCGGGGTGTGCCTCTTAAGTGGAGGTTAGATGTTTGGTGAACTATCTACTAGATTCCGTTTCCCCAGAGGCCGCTCCTGTCTGCTGAGTTGCGCCTCTTAAGTGGAGGTTAGATGTGTGGCGCACTTTGTACTAGATTCTGCTTCCCCAGAGGCCGCTTCTGTCTGCCGGGGTGTGCCTCTTAAGTGGAGATTAGATGTGTGGTGCACTATCTACTAGATTCTGGCTCCCCAGAGGTCGCTCCTGTCCGCTGAGTTGCACCTCTTAAGTGGAGGTTAGATGTGTGGCGCACTATCTACTAGATTCCGTTTCCCCAGAGGTTGCTCCTGTCCGCTGAGTTGCGCCTCTTAAGTGGAGGTTAGATGTGTGGCGCACTTTGTACTAGATTCTTGTTCCCCAGAGGTCGCTCCTGTCCGCCGGGGTGTGCCTCTTAAGTGGAGGTTAGATATGTGGTCCACTATGTACTAGATTCTGGCTCCTTAGAGGTCGCTCCTGTCCGTTGAGTTGCGCCTCTTAAGTGGAGGTTAGATATATGGGGCACTTTGTACTAGATTCTTGTTCCCCAGAGGTCACTCCTGTCCGCCGGGGTGTGCCTCTTAAGTGGAGGTTAGATATGTGGTCCACTATGTACTAGATTCTGGCTCCCTAGAGGTCGCTCCTGTCCGTTGAGTTGCGCCTCTTAAGTGGAGGTTAGATATGTGGCGCACTTTGTACTAGATTCTTGTTCCCCAGAGGTCGCTCCTGTCCGCCGGGGTGTGCCTCTTAACTGGAGGTTAGATGTGTGGCGCACTATCTACTAGATTCCGTTTCCCCAGAGGTCGCTCCTGTCCGCTGAGTTGCGCCTCTTAAGTGGAGGTTAGATGTGTGGCGCACTTTGTACTAGATTCTTGTTCCCCAGAGGTCACTCCTGTCCGCCGGGGTGTGCCTCTTAAGTGGAGGTTAGATATGTGGCACACTTTGTACTAGATTCTGGTTCCCCAGAGGCTGCTTCTGTCCACCGGGTTGTGCCTCTTAACTGGAGGTTAGATGTGTGGCGCACTATCTACTAGATTCCGTTTCCCCAGAGGTCGCTCCTGTCCGCCGGGGTGTGCCTCTTAAGTGGAGGTTAGATATGTGGCACACTTTGTACTAGATTCTGGTTCCCCAGAGGCTGCTTCTGTCCACCGGGTTGTGCCTCTTAACTGGAGGTTAGATGTGTGGCGCACTATCTACTAGATTCTGGCTCCCTAGAGGTCGCTCCTGTCCGTTGAGTTGCGCCTCTTAAGTGGAGGTTAGATATGTGGCACACTTTGTACTAGATTCTGGTTCCCCAGAGGCCGCTTCTGTCCACCGGGTTGTGCTGGATGCTCAGGAGTTACATTTAGCTCCTGCTTATCAAATCCTAATTTTGAACGTGGCATGCCCTAGCTAAGTTCTCAATGGGTCGCAACTATTGGTATAAAAATATTGGTGGGGCCGTTTCTCTGCAGGTGTGCAACTACATGTCAAACACAAGTGCATAATCAAATAATATCATTTTTTATTACACTTTATATTTTGTCCTTTTTTAACTGAGCAATTCTGAACATTTTGGAAACATTGGAAAAGTGTCACCCATCCACTATGGATGTTAAATATTTATAAACTTAAAGCCATCTCCAACATCTACCTACAGTAACAAGCCCTTATAGAGGACATATTGGACATCCGTGAATGGAGAGAAAGTACTCGCTCATCTTAGAAAGAAGTGTATTATCTTAGTGCGTCTGTAAAATGTCATGTCTGTTTTGCAATGTTCCTATATGTTGCAAGAGCAGGGCCGTACCCTCAATCGCTTTATTAGCTCATGAACCTATTAATATTTCAGGTTTGCGGCCTTTGAGAGGGACTTTCGATGTCCAACGAAGGCAATCTATTCAGTTTGCTGTGCATTGTTTTATCTGTAGAGTTTGGTTACCTCATTTTCCTTGTGGTTGTACATCAGAATTTGATCATTTATGGCAATTTTTGTTATCAAACTACTACTACTCCTTTGCTCTGCAAACATCACACACCAAGGGGGTATCCTCGGTAGCACATTACGTTTGCGGAGTCTTTAATAAGAAAGTAATGATTCTTGAAACGAGTGAGTTCTTTCTGAATCTCAGTATCTTTGTCAGAAGATGAACCGATGAGCAGAGATCAGGAACAGTAAAGGGTGCAAGATTTGCACCTTATCAAACGATGCAAATCACCAGAGACAGAACTACGGAAGAGACCTACGGTTATACAATGTGATGTTGTTCTAGATCCGCCGGAGTGCCTGGAGACCATTCAAATGGTGGTGGTGGTCAGTATAAATCTCAATAACGTAACGTAACCTGGATCTGGCACCTAACTGTGATGCTACGTAGCTCGTGCAAACAAACAGTGTGAATGTAAAACGTACTGTAGCCAACAGGAAAGTATCAATCACCTTCTTGCTCATATTGATTTTCATAGAGAAAGGACGAGTAGTAACGTATAAAAAAGAATGGCAGCAAAGTCAAGTGCCTGGATCTGCTTCTCCCTCATAACCTGTATCACCTGCCAGCAAAGCTCTGTATCCCCTCCCGCCGTATCCTTTGAAATGCCCCAATCTTTCTAACTGGAGCTATAGTATTGTATCACATTACTTATCCCCTTCTTGCATAACTGTGTTGTGTGACGATTCTGGACAATTTGTCCCTTCTCCCCAATGGGCCACCCCTTTTGAGGCTAGGGAGGCGAGCCTGCTCGGCAAGCCTCTCCCTAAGGGTTTGGGCAAGTGGGACCTCACTGGGAGAGGCTCCCCTCTTGGGGACAAGGACTCCCATTCCATTAAGCAACTCCCAGTCGAAACCACTCTTTCCCCCTATATGGGTGTGGGAAAGACTGACATCTCCTGATATACCTATAAACAACAAAGACCCTTCTTCAACTCTATTGGCTTCAGGTAATGCTGAATCTCATCTGCATGCCCAAATCAAAGAAGAGGCAATTAACGCTGTATGTTGGAATGACGTAAATATACAATGGAGGAGAGATTCCTACGGAGGGAGAAGAGTCCTTCTTACGCAGAGGCAAGCCTCTGTGGAGATGCCATTCTGCAAGGGGTGAGGGGGGGCAACCCCAAGCCGGTGCTGTGCTAGAAGTAACACTCGCTAGCTGGAGGCTGCAAGGCAGGCAATCTGATGGAGAAAGAGTTCTGATCAGTCGAAAAGCTGAGACAAAGAAGACTAGTCTTCCCTGTTGGCGTGACCACCAGAAAGCAGCGGTGGGCTTGGTGCCCGGCAACCGACGTTGAGACCAGAAGAGAGAGCGTAGCCGTGTCCCTGAACTTCACACGTTAAGCGTTTTTGCCGAAGTGATGAGAATCAAAAGTAAAGTAAAGGCTCCCAACATGAGGACACCAGTGAGCGTTACAAACTCTGGCTGTCAAGAGGACCAAAGTCAAAATCCTGGGAGAACGAGGCAGAACTCTAACCCAAGTAAAACAGGCTGCAAGAGATACAAAAGCTGCATTTCAAAGGCAGCGAAGCCACAAAGGTTATTAGAACCTAAAAGAACCAAAAGGGCACACGTCCTATGCAAAGGGGAGTGAAAGACATATGTAGGCTTTGTACCAAGGCTGGGAAAGCCGACGAAGAGTAAAGGAGAGTGAAATAAAATGCAAACACTATATGCCAAGCTGGGGAAGCCAGCACCCGTATGGGAAAATACGGAAATGAAAAAGGCACAGGCCCTATGTTTTCTCATTGGGCCCAATGCACCTATTAAAGAGCCACAGGACTTTGTGGAGACCCTGTGCCACAAAGTGGTATTGGTATAAGTGTGTTCAAAAAGGATCCTGGAGGTATTTGACCACTGGTAAACTCTGACAAAAGTAAAAAAAGGCAGGGAACTTCCCTCATAGCGAAAGGGCCAGTTAGGCATTTTCCTTTCATTTACATAAATCACATTAGACATGATCCACTGTAGTCTGAGTTCTTGTGGTTCACCCCAGTTGCTTCCTAGCTAGACGCAAGCTACATAAAACACAGCTGAAGGACACATACATTTCCATGTGGTCAGGTCTGTGGCTGCCTAAATATGCAGCTGGAACTCCTTTAAGCACACACACTAACAAAGATGAGTAAATAATGAGGTTCCTTGCTTATTTCCATATAAAACCCAGGTTTTAGTGCCAAAAGGAAGCGCACAGCTGTTTCCCATAAACAATCAGTTGCACTCGATGTAGCTTTGAAGCAGCCCTTATTCTAAGGTCTACCCTCTGTTTTTTGTTCTGGGACTTAGCACATTGCTAACCATTTCTAATTTAGAATAGAGTAGCACTGAGTAAAGAAATATCCCGGACTGCCAAAATGTGGTGAAGTCGGAAAGCCAGTGCCATTAACCACCGTCCCGGAACACCTTCCCACCTTCCGTGCAAAGTCTGAAGGCTTCTAGAGAAGGTGAACGCCGCCCAAAACCTTTCCTTCCTCTCAACATGAAAAGAAATCCTATTGGGCACTACTTAAGAGATCATTCTCAAGAGATTTCTAAAAAGATGTCCACATTGTGTGTGTAAAAGAGCAATTTGAAGTTCCCCAGACTACTGAAAAAGATGCTATATCATTTCAAAGAGATTCTTTTCAACAACGCAGCCATTGATTGCAAAGTTACCATGAACACATTGGAGAATGTTGGCAGTTGATTCACCGCCACCCCAGGATTTTACACACATGGAACTTGTCAATTGGGTCCACCTTGAAAGAAGATGACAAGAGTTTAGATTCAACAGCTAGCTCACATTCACGATTACGAATTCCGTAAGCTGCCTCACCATCACTTTTGACATCTCTTGGGTTGCACGCGTCTGTGGTCACATTTACATTGGCTGCACCAGTGGGCCATTCCGACTTCATGGCCATTCATCATCTCCAGAGTGACACTTTGGGTACGTGAACACGTGGAGAACAACATGGGAGGGATCCATTTCTTGGGAATCGGACATGTACAACTATGTGGCAGTGCAGGTAACCAAAGCAAAGTGGGCCAAACTGGATAGATGGTCTAGAACCGAAGACCGTAGAGTGTTCATGGGCTGAAGAACCAAAGTGAATCAGATGTTGCACAACTGCTTCTGACAACGCAGAACAATTATGCCAAATGGTCATAACCTGCACAGTGGCCTACATTGTCTTATAAAATTCATGGCATACGACCAATCACTTAATATGAAAATTACTCAACCAGACACAGTAGGACAACAACCCAACGTTTTTATAAGATTGGAGAGTATCTTATATGCAGAGGTAACTAGTTTGTCTGTATCGACTTGTTCAAATATGTGTATAGTTTTCACAAAAGTTCCTCAACACTTAACAATATTATCTCACTTTTCAGAATGACGTAATTTAAAAAGCACCAACATTTAAAAAACGAGATGGTATCACGTCTGTGTGCACTGTGCCTCATAGCTAGTTACCTATAGATCAGTAGTTTCCCTTCAGTGTGCACTGTGCCTCATAGCTAGTCACCTATAGATCAGTAGTTTCACTTCTGTGTGCACTGCATCATAGCTAGTTACCTATAGATCAGTAGTTTCCCTTCAGTGTGCACTGTGCCTCATAGCTAGTTACCTATAGATCAGTAGTTTCACTTCTGTGTGTACAATGCCTCATAGCTAGTTACCTATAGATCAGTAGTTTCACTTCTGTGTACAATGCCTCATAGCTAGTTACCTATAGATCAGTGGTTTCACTTCTGTGTGCACTGTGCCTCATAGCTGGTTACCTATAGATCAGTAGTTTCACTTCTGTGTGCACTGTGCCTCATAGCTGATTACCTATAGATCAGTAGTTTCACTTCTGTGTGCACTATGCCTCATAGCTGCTTACCTACAGATCAGTAGTTTCACTTCTGTGTGCACTGTGCCTCATAGCTAGTTACCTATAGATCAGTAGTGTCACTTCTGTGTGCACTGTGCCTCATAGCTGCTTACCTATAGTTCAGTAGTTTCACTTCTGTGTGCACTGTGCCTCATAGCTAGTTACCTGTAGATCAGTAGTTTCCCTTCAGTGTGCACTGTGCCTCATAGCTAATTACCTATAGATCAGTAGTTTCCCTTCAGTGTGCACTGTGCCTCATAGCTGGTTACCTATAGATCAGTAGTTTCACTTCTCTGTGCACTGTGCCTCATAGCTGGTTACCTATAGATCAGTGGTTTCACTTCTGTGTGCACCCTGTCTCATAGCTAGTTACCTATAGATCAGTAGTGTCACTTCTGTGCCCCATAGCTGGTTACCCATAGATCAGTAGTTTCACTTCTGTGTGCACTATGCCTCATAGCTGGTTACCTATAAATCAGTAGTTCACTTCTGTGTGCACTATGCCTCATAGCTGGTTACCTATAGATCAGTAGTTTCACTTCTGTGTGCACTGTGCCTCATAGCTGCTTACCTATAGTTCAGTAGTTTCACTTCTGTGTTCACTGCATCATAGCTAGTTACCTATAAATCAGTAGTGTCACTTCTGTGTGCACTGTGCCTCGTAGCTGCTTACCTATAGTTCAGTAGTTTCACTTCTGTGTGCACTGTGCCTCATCGCTGGTTACCTATAGATGAGTGGTTTCACTTCTGTGTGCACCCTGTCCCATAGCTAGTTACCTATAGATCAGTAGTGTCACTTATGTGCCTCATAGCTGCTTACCTATAGATCAGTAGTTTCACTTCTGTGTGCACTATGCCTCATAGCTAGTTACCTATAGATCAGTAGTTCACTTCTGTGTGCACTATGCCTCATAGCTGGTTACCTATAGATCAGTAGTTTCACTTCTCTGTGCACTATGCCTCATAGCTAGTTACCTATAGATCAGTACTTTCACTTCTCTGTGCACTATGCCTCATAGCTAGTTACCTATAGATCAGTACTTTCACTTCTCTGTGCACTATGCCTCATAGCTAGTTACCTATAGATCAGTACTTTCACTTCTCTGTGCACAATGCCTCATAGCTAGTTACCTATAGATCAGTAGTGTTACTATTATTTGCATACTCGGAAGTGCGACCCATTGAGAAACCGATTAGGACACATTGAGGAAAGCTCTAACGACCAAACACTATATCCCACAATCCTAAGAAGGCACCGTTTTTTTCTGATACGACGCGCAGAAAAATCTCCCCAAGAGTCGAATCACTACTACTGCTGCATTCTACTGTATGCATTGGTGTCTGTGTTTTTAGGATATTGAAATTAATCCTGAAGAAACAGGCGCTGGAGCATGGAGCACATGCTGACTGCTCATACGTATTAATAATCCATTTACTAAATGGATTTTTAACACTGCAGTGTCTTCCAATGCGTTTTTCAACATAACTACATTAACCAGCTCTAAATTTAACGTAGCCGGTTTTGGAGTAGAAATCTTTTTCTAAATGCAATCGTCCAAATGATCTCACCCCACAATAAAATACATGTGCTTTCTGTTTTTTATGCAATTTACTATGCACACCACTAAAACTCCTTTTTACTAAGTGTAATAGTAACTTATCCAAGGGGAGGGCAGTTCCATGGGGGCATAGGGTCAGCGACGTCCAGCTGCCTCCAGTAATTACCAGGGAACGCGCTCAGTCTTTCACAGTATTTCTACAAGTTCATTGTGTTTAACGCCCTTTCAGTGACTTTACCCCTCAGACTCTGCTCCTTGGTGGTCCTAGTGGGATTTACACAGGAGGGTGGGTTCATATAGAGTTTGTTTGCTGCTCCGTGCCTGTCCCTGTGCCAGAGTTCAAGTAGCCCCCTTGCAAGACTACATGGCTGCAATACTGATCTAGTCTGGGTGACCTTGACCCCGAAGCAGAAGAGTTTGTACATCACAGGTAATCTTCTATAATTGATCACTCACGTATGTAATCATGTATTCGACTCTTGATCTGTTTGGGTCGTAGCTCTGAGGAAAGTTGGAGTTTCTGGAGTAGAAAGGCTGTCTGGAGCACTAGCAGTTTTGTTTTAAGTGCAATCTTGGACCCCCATCTTGGAGTATATTGGGGTCTCCTGCGTTTCCATAGAGGACACCTTTAAGCTGTGTCAGGATTACACAGGCTTACTTCAGTGTACACAGGCACATGGATGTTCATTTCTAGTACTGACTTCAGGTACCGGTTTTTCTATCTAGTCAATAAACATTTAAAAATGAAAACCAACATAGAATACCTAAAAGCACTTTAGAATATTTTTTCACCGAGAAGCGATGCCACTTGGATGCTACGCGGAATTCCGGCGCCATGAACTCTCGCAGCTGTTTTTATGATATTTTGAATAGTTCCTGGTGATCTACACAAATGCAGGGCACTGAACGTGTTTTGGGCTGCCCCTATTTAAACTTTTCTACAAATCGTTCTGATTCTTTGAGTGTATTAACTTAACCGTGGACTTTGTTCAAGTCTTAAACATATTTTTGTTCTGTCTCCTTCCATATGATGGTGTAATGTTGTTTTCTTGATGAAATCCAGCAGAATGCAGCATGAATAGATTGCCTGGGAGTGCCCACATGTGGGGCCACGTTTGTAAGGCTAGGGGGCTCCAATGTGTTTCCCTCGGGCAGGCAACACGAGGCTCACCTTTTTGGCTACGATGTGACGCTGTTTTGTTCATATTTTTCATGATTCAAATGCAAGCTGATAAACCAAACCTGTATGGGTCTACGTCCCATCCACTTTCCTCCATACTCGCGGGGTGTCTTCTCAACAGGGGGGGGGGGAGCACTCTACAGAGCAGAATTTAGAAAACGGCAGAGGGTGCATATGCAGGATCTCCCACGCACCTGCTCCTCGCCTTAGCTGCCCCTTGACGCCCAGCCACTAGTCTTGCGCCACCTATAGGGAAGGAACTTTTTCCGTTGCTGCCCGCGGAGGTCTTTGCGTGCCAAGGTCATCGGGCACTTTCTCTGTTCTCATATCGTCTCATGCGCTGTCCTTCCTCTGCAGGACTTTTACAACCGAGATCTGCACCACCAACGTCTTTAGTCCTTGGGGTCTGATAACGTCTGACTCCCCTTTTCCCCGGCGCTTACGGACTTAAACGTTACCACTCATAGGATGTTTTCTGGCAGCCGGTCCCTCAGACCTTCAAGGACTTTTTTCAGGGTAGTGTTTTTTCTCTTCTCCTCAGTGCCGGTGTGTGTGACACATGTTCCAGAACTCCTAATGGGAATGCCCTTAAGATCCTAACATCTTACTGGAGGTGACTCCGGGGTGCCCCCTCACCCAAAACCTTTCTGGGGGAACTCGGGGAGGTCCTGCAAGTCGTGTATTCCTGGTTTCATGACTGAGGGGTTGGATAAGGCAAGTTTGTAGGATGGGTTCTCCTGAGGACTCACTGGTGCCTTTGAAACAACCCAAGTCAACCGCTGGGATCTTTCCTAAAGGACCTTGCGATAGCCTTCTTTCGGACTGGGTTGCCACCAATGTTGCTGCGGTCCATTCGAGGAAAGCTCTAGTGGAAAAAATGGCACCAACTATTTATGCCGCTTCTGCACTGCATCCAATCAACACCACATGTGTGCGTTTGCAAGATGGCATCCAAGGGTCCTCTTCAAGGGGATGCCCATGGACACCCCAGAGTGCTTGCATCTTTGGGAAGGACCCTAACCCCCCACCCCCGCCAAGCTTGAGACAAGTAGATACATCCAGTCATTGGATGAACTTTTCAGGACACTCCCCTCACAAGGACGTTGCTTCCCTCATTGCTGAAGCGAGAGGGGCTTCAGGTGTTCCTGTTCCTCTGAAGATGGGACTTGTGTGTAGTGGAGCCCTTCCACTGACACGTGGCGATGTGCACCCTCAATTCCGCGTGCCTTTATAACCATGTATGTACCTGCTGCGCTTGTCCCATAGACTGTCTCTCTTGCAGGCCTCCGTCCTTGCTTCCAGGCACTCTTGACCCTCACCTGATGGAGATTATTATCTGAGGCACCCCAGATCCTTCTGACCATCCCTGAGCAGTGCCTTTATCTCTAGGGGCTGCACCTCGTATCCTTCTGCCGCCTGCCCATCAGTTAATGCCCACCTGCCCCAGGCACAGCCCTGACCTGAGTCACAGCCAGCCATATGCATGCTTGGGATTCCTCAGGAGGGTAGCAGACATCACTCGGAATGACTGGGAGTGAACACCGGCATCCATTGAGTCTTTCCTTCAGTGCATTTCAGCATCTCAGCATTCCTGGATGTGCAGGCTACCTCTTAGCGGCAGTCTGGCCTGGTAGGCCCCTGTAAGCTGGAGCCTTTCTCCAGCCTGTCTCCAGTTAGAGGCAAAGAGGGTGTGGGACAAACCACAAGCCATTGCCTACACAGATAATGCAAGGTTGTATACAGCATTTGACCCTCTTTGCCATCCACAGATGTTGCTGAGCGTTGGCCAACACTAAAACGTCCTTCTCCATGTCGTCCTCCTCGCTCCCTCCGAGTAAGGAAGAGCAGGCCCTTAAGGAACGGGACTACTTTAGAAGCTCTCTCCAAATGCAATCCATGATGCTGTTTTGGTTGCCTGCAAGGTCAGGCTAAGGTTCAAGACTGGGCAATTTTCTGGCTCCTTTTCTGATGATAAAAAGGACCAATTACTGGCTGGTGTGGGTGAAGCCAGCACAGTGGCTTTGGGCAGAGTGGATGCAGCTGGCGATGCAAACTGATAAACCTTTCAAGGCTTGTGGTTCAGGTCGGACATTAGGAGGCAAATTCTCTTAGAAACAAGGCAAGGTGTGCTTTCCATTCAGTGGCCTTTAGTTAATGTAGCCAATCATAGATGCCATTCGGATCGAGGAGAAAACTGTCACGTCATAGCACAGTCCATCACTATCATTTCGAGGCTGTCTTAGAAAACTGTGGACCATGGTCGGCCTTCCCAAGCCTTCGGGGCTTCCTGCTCTGGATTCAGGAGCACAGAGATTGTCACAACTGTTCTCCTGGAATCTATTTTTGCAAAGGGCACCGCACCAAAGACGTCTACTCCTCGGCAAGGGAGCCCAAACCCAAGTAGTGAGGTTTGACAGCAGGTGACTCACTCGGCCCTAGTGCGGGGAGCTTAGCATTCCACCTGGACTCATGGGGAGGAGCGCCCATTATAAATGGATTCTCTCACATCTAGTGGGGGTAGCGCCTTCTCTACACCCTGGCTCGTCCTGCCAGCCCGCTCTCTCTCTCTCTCACATTAGTCCTAGATTGGCAAACGACTCGTACAGTAGAGCTGTAGATACGCTCCCTTGCTCCAGGAAGGCATAGGGTTCTATTTTTCACTTTTTCATGTGAGAAAAACGACTGGCTGCATGCAGGCTGATTCCCAGTCTTTCCTACTTTCACATTGTGTCTCCACCACAGACCCTTTCTTCTGGACAGAGCTGTTAATCAGCTCTCGTGGCCCTAATGTCATTGCATGTGCTATTAGTACAGTATGCAAGACTCTACATCCATGCATGCATCCATGCAGTCACGAGAACCGGTCTTCCAGCTCCAGTTATGCATGGTTCCAAGATTGGCCACAATGCTTAACAGTATTGCAGGCCGTTTAGTGGTGGCCTCAATCTCAAACCCTCACAGTTGGGGTCTCCTTGTCCGCCTCCCCCCTCCCCCCGCCCCTGATGCCTCTTCGTCCATCACCATGGAGGTTTTCCCTGTCCGGGTGGGGAACCACATCGCATCACCTGCAAAATCACAACCTTCAGGCTTCACACGAGAACATTTTGACGTTTAACTTTTTCAGCCCTCCATTCATAGGTGTCCATTCTTAACCTACATGGACCACATGACGGTTGTTCATTATGTTGACAAGTCTGTCAGTCTGCAAGTATAAACTTTCGCTACGCTTTTGGATCTTTGCACAATTCATTTTCCTGTTGCCCTTTCATCTAATAGACGCAAACAAAATGCGGGTGGGGGGGGGGGGGTATTCGGCAGCAAGTCACAGGTCCTCCCGAGTGGGAGCTCAACACGAGAGTTGTGAGGAGGGTTTTCGGGCCTTTGGCTCTCTGAGAACTCTGCGGAACTCTGCGGAACCTCTCATTGGGGGCTGCCTTTTTCTTCACTCTGTGTTAGCTCCACTTCCATTAGTTCAAACCTAGTTATTCAAAAGCTCCACAAACTGCAGGATGCTTCTCGTGGCCCCCTTTTTTGCCAATAAGACTTTCTGGAACTATTGGAGAAGCGTCCATGCTCCTACTGCCTCCAACTCTACTGAGCCAATCGGAGGTTGAGTCTTCCATGTCTTCTCACTGTTGCTCAACCTAGCTCTCTGGTCCCTCTGGAGCGCTCATCTTTAAAAGTGCATTAGTAAATGGATATTTGTTTTTGTTGGTCCCTTCAGAAAAGGTGGTACCCTCTTCGTGCCCCTTTGGATGATGTCCTTTCGTTCCTCCAATCTCGCCTCAAGCTGTGGGTGTCGATCTCAATTCAGGAGTCAATTGTTGCTGCACATTCAAGACGCAGAGAGACATTATTATGAATTCCTACACAAATTGTTCCCTGTGGTGAAGGACCCACACAAGCAACTTGAGCCCAGGACTTTGAGGGCTTTTCTGGTCACCCTCACTCCTGCCCTGTGGATTAATGAGTTGCAAGCTGCCTGCCTTTAAGGTAAGAGCATCCAATTTCATGAGGATTAACTATTTTAATGCACCCACACTTTTTGCTAAAGATGGAGTCAGAGTTCTAAATCAACAGAGAACTTACACTTCTGGAATTGTTCCTGGATTGCAGAGGTGATCTGGAAGGAGTAGTCCACAACCTGGACATGTCAGTAGAGTTCAAATTCTGTTTGGCCCACTCCAACAATACAGATGTTCAAAAAAGTTACTTCGCCACTTAGGAGCCCCACCAACACACATGTGTAGCCTGGAGACTGGTCCTTTGCATCTCTGAATGCTACAAGCTTCAGTGTCTTTGTCTACTGAAGGGTTTGCATCTACGTCTTGGATGCAACACGCCGTCTGCATGACTTTTTAGTGGCATGAGCCGCCTGTTGAAATCTGCAAAGCCGCTACCCTACGGCTGATGCCAGCTTTGGCAGTGGTGTTGTACCCAACATTTTTGGCTCTGACTCTTTTAGCCATTATTCTTCCTCACTTCCTTAACTTGCTTAGAAGCCTCCCACATGTGTGTAGGGTAAGGAACAGGATGCAGGAGCACGTTAATGGTTCCTATGCGCCTCGTGAAGTCCATAGTCCCATCTTCTCCAGAGGGGCCGCCATCCATCCTGGCAGGAATGTCCCACATCGTCCCCGGCTCTACAAACTTTAGTCGCATGCCTTCTCTGAACGGGAATGGCAGTGGCGAACGAAGGTGCATGGGAGGGGGAGGAGTCACCAGGTGGTTCTTCTTGCGCATGAGTCTGCTGCTTTTTTCTAGAAACTGCTCCACAGAGTGCTTTGGTCCGGTGTCTGTTGGGAGAACTTCCTACACAAATAAAGCAAAGAGGATGAGGAACTAGGCATGCGCTAGTCACTACGGTCAGTAACTTTCCATTTTCCAATCAGAAATTGTTGGGTTTTCGTTCAACTCTTTGACTTGTAATGGCACCTCTATAAACCTAATGTGGTTTCCACGTTGTTCTGTTCACTGAATTTATAGTTCTGTATATGTCGACTGCACGGCAAGTGCCATGTGCCGTCACAGGTTCTACCAGACCGGTCATGAATTTCAAACTGTGGGGTTGTTCTTTCTATATAATTATCAAGTTATTCTGAAAATGCTGCTTATTATAGAAATTGGCTACTAAATTGGTTTCCAATAAACAGCCTCAAGCAAACACTAGTTGATTGGTCTGTTCTCCATGTTTCCCTTATTGTTTATGTTTGAACGCGGCTTTCTTAAGCGCATAGAATCACACTTTAGAAATCTGGAGACTGTATAATTGTATTTAAGTATAAAACAATATGGAAGATGAGACAAACAAGAAACTCCTGCATGATCAGAAAGCCTGTGAGCGAGAAGAGAGAAATCAACGCGATGAGAGAAAGAAACCAAGCATCACAGAGGAAATCGCACGTCTAATCGGTCTAGTTGAGCGCCGCCGCCTGCATGCCAAAAGGTAAGGAACTGTGGGCAAGTAAAACCTTGATGCCGGATGTTCTATGTGCATGATCTCCTAGAACATGTTATTTCTAACTAATGACATCTTGATCATAGGGTCCTCATGAATATTCATAGACATGGATATCTCTGCGTGTGAGATCACTGAAACCAAATAGAAATGTTGTGGGTGCCTAGTTGGCTCATTTTTGGATGTATATGGTTTGAACGCAGCACAATTGTTCGCGGCTGAATTGACCGTGGTCAATTTGGCCACAAAGCCAATTTTGCAGCGGCCAAATCCGCCCAAACTAAAAAAAAACACCCACCCCCATAAACTCCCCCCCCCCTACTTATCTTTTTGCCGTCCATTCATCTTCTAACCCTGCGACATCTGATCCGTCCCTCCTACGTGGGTCGGATACGATGCCCCATGGTCTGCTTTTCTTTTCTTTTTTTTTTTTCTTCCTGTCCCCTGCTTCCAAACCTCCAGAAGCGGAGGACCCCCTCACTATCCCCAAATGCCATCACTACCAAACATGTTTGGTAGTGATTACCCAAACTGATTATTTACGAATGATCGAATGGTAGTGGCCAAATTCGGACAGATTTACCATACGATCATTTGTGAACGATCAATTTGGTTAATACCTAATTGTTTACTGTTGTCCAACCATAAACCTGCATAAACCACAACAAGGCTACTGTAGCTACTTCAATGGCCAATGAAATCCTCCGCCAGGCATTTGATGTGAACGTCTTCTGCACAGAGTGGAGCAGCTCTTCTGTTCCCCTGCTCCCCTCCGCATGAACAGAGCAGTCCTCGGCATGTTCCTGAGTGACTCGGGAACCTCCGGATGCTGCCATGAGAGAGAAGGAAGCACACATGTTGCCTATTCTTCACGCCTGCTATGGCTGCACAAACTGCACATGTATCGCTTGAAAGCTGAGATTATCGTCTTTCCAGCAATATATGCTATTGGGGTACAGCCCATTAACAATCGCAGCAAGAAGCAATCATTTGCCGGAAAGCACGAGACGCCAGGGCACACTCATGCCCACTTGTCACCCAGAATACAACGACTGGCACTTCTGCATTTGTAATGAAGGAAGAAAAGGCCAACCACAGAATACTCTCTGAACAGGGCTTTACTTGGGATTTTCTGAGAGGGGTAAATGTAACTAAACTGTGGAAGGCAAGACCATGTACCGATCGGAAAGCTGGTTTCCAAGGGGTGCTCAGCTTTCCAAGGGTCAGCTCTAGGCTGTTGAAGTGCATCTGTGTGTCTGGGTGAGGATTAAACAGATCAAAGGAGAAGTCTTCCAGACCTAATGAATCCTGGATCTCGCTTCCTCCCGGTCACTTGACACATTTGGCCAGATGTGGGGAATGTATACACAGGTTGGCTCCCCAGCACCCACTTCCTGGCCCAAGCATCTCAACTGACTGCTCTACTTTTTGTGGCTGCTTCATTAAGTGGGTTGAGCACTGTGGGGAGAACTTCAATCGGAGATCCTAGATCCGGTGTGGTGATCCTGGTGAATCGGGTCCTGACGATGAGTCCGACCTCGTATTGCCACGGCCCCAGAGTCGCCGGTAAAATGGATTAGGCCTCGCTGTGTTTTTGAGATTAAAACCAGGTCATCTGCATATAATGACCGTCATACATGAGTTCACCTCGTTTTGGGCAGTCTGAGTTTATCTCTCTAAAACTCTCACCTATATCAGAGACGTAAAAATTAAATAAGGAGGGCGCAGATGTTTACTTTTTTTCAGTAGTATTTTTTTGATGCGCACACACTACCACAGCCACTCCTCTTCAGGAATAGGGGACACCATAGTAATGGGTAGGAGCATTCGCGCCAGTGTAAGACTGGATTTACATACACTCTAGATTGGGAAGCGTGATCGTTATTAGCATATTACACTTTTTGTGACAAATTAACAGATATAGTGAGGAGGGATTGTAGTAGGTAACTAGGGGATAACATGCACTATTTTTAGCGATTAATTATGCAAATATACAAGGAGTGTCACTAGTATTTTAAGGCCTGGAAATATAAAGGAGTGTGCCATTGGGCCCAACAAAGTATTTACTATGGAGCACACACCTTGATTGGTATGGCTTTCAAGAATAAAGAGTGGATTAGTAAAATCACTTATAGGGTTTAAGTAGAAAAAGCATATTTAAGGAGGAGGAAAAAGAACAGTGAATGCAAACAGGGCTAGGAACTGCACTAATGAAGGAATACAACTGAAGGGCAGCAATGGCTCTTGGTGAGGAACACAGATGGATTCATTTAGTAAACAAAGGCTTGCTTAATGGACATTTATTTAGCAGTTATGGATTGCAACTAGAAACGGGGAGGATTTGGCACAAGTGTTGAGCATGTCATGGATCACTAAGTGACTAAGGGCATTATGCACGAGGTTTGGGAAGAGAAGGCATTATGCACGAGGTTTGGGAAGAGAAGGCATTATGCACGAGGTTTGGGAAGAGAAGGCATTATGCGTGAGCTTTGGGAAGAGAAGGCATTATGCGTGAGGTTTGGGAAGAGAAGGCATTATGCGTGAGGTTTTGGAAGAGAAGGCATTATGCGTGAGGTTTTGGAAGAGAAGGCATTATGCGTGAGGTTTTGGAAGAGAAGGCATTATGCACAAGGTTTGGGAAGAGAAGGCATTATACACGAGGTTTGGGAAGAGAAGGCATTATGCACGAGGTTTGGAAAGAGAAGGCATTATGCACGAGGTTTGGAAAGAGAAGGCATTATGTATGAGGTTTGGAAAGAGAAGGCATTATGTGTGAGGTTTGGAAAGAGAAGGCATTATGTACGAGGTTTGGGAAGAGAAGGCATTATGCACGAGGTTTGGAAAGAGAAGGCATTATGTATGAGGTTTGGAAAGAGAAGGCATTATGTATGAGGTTTGGAAAGAGAAGGCATTATGTACGAGGTTTGGAAAGAAGGCATTATGTACGAGGTTTGGAAAGAGAAGGCATTATGCACGAGATTTGGGAAGAGAAGGCATTATGCACGAGATTTGGGAAGAGAAGGCATTATGCACGAGGTTTGGGAAGAGAAGGCATTATGCGTGAGGTTTGGAAAGAGAAGGCATTATGTACGAGGTTTGGGAAGAGAAGGCATTATGCACGAGGTTTGGAAAGAGAAGGCATTATGTATGAGGTTTGGAAAGAGAAGGCATTATGTGTGAGGTTTGGAAAGAGAAGGCATTATGTACGAGGTTTGGGAAGAGAAGGCATTATGCACGAGGTTTGGGAAGAGAAGGCATTATGCACGAGGTTTGGGAAGAGAAGGCATTATGCACGAGGTTTGGGAAGAGAAGGCATGCACGAGGTTTGGGAAGAGAAGGCACTATGCATGAGATTTGGAAGGAGAAGGCATTATGCGTGAGGTTTGGGAAGAGAAGGCATTATGCACGAGGTTTGGGAAGAGAAGGCATGCACGAGGTTTGGGAAGAGAAGGCACTATGCATGAGATTTGGAAGGAGAAGGCATTATGCGTGAGGTTTGGAAAGAGAAGGCACGATGCACGAGGTTTGGAAAGAGCAGGCATTATGCGTGAGGTTTGGGAAGAGAAGGCATTATGCGTGAGGTTTGGAAAGAGAAGGCACGATGCACGAGGTTTGGAAAGAGAAGGCATTATGCACGAGGTTTGGGAAGAGAAGGCATGCGTGAGGTTTGGAAAGAGAAGGCATTATGCGTGAGGTTTGGCAAGAGAAGGCATTATGCATGAGGTTTGGAAAGAGAAGGCATTATGTGTGAGGTTTGGGAAGAGAAGGCATTATGCATGAGGTTTGGGAAGAGAAGGCACTATGCATGAGATTTGGAAGGAGAAGGCATTATGCGTGAGGTTTGGAAAGAGAAGGCACGATGCACGAGGTTTGGGAAGAGAAGGCATTATGCGTGAGGTTTGGAAAGAGAAGGCACGATGCACGAGGTTTGGAAAGAGAAGGCATTATGCACGAGGTTTGGGAAGAGAAGGCATTATGCATGAGGTTTGGAAAGAGAAGGCATTATGCGTGAGATTTGGGAAGAGAAGGCATTATGCGTGAGGTTTGGGAAGAGAAGGCATTATGTGTGAGGTTTGGAAAGAGAAGGCACGATGCACAAGGTTTGGAAAGAGAAGGCATTATGCACAAGGTTTGGGAAGAGAAGGCATTATGCGTGAGGTTTGGAAAGAGAAGGCATTATGCGTGAGATTTGGGAAGAGAAGGCATTATGCGTGAGATTTGGGAAGAGAAGGCATTATGCGTGAGGTTTGGGAAGAGAAGGCATTATGCACGAGGTTTGGAAGACATGGGGATAATTAGGTTAGAGATTTGCCATGATTTGGGTATGAAGAGGGGGGAGCGACATACACGAGCATGCACATACTGAACATCCATATAGCCATCCCCACAATAGTAGATAGTAGCATCCCAACATGAAAATGTAACTTAATAGATAGGCTATTAAAGGGCATAAGGTTCTTCTTTCAGCTAGTTTGACAAGAGGTCGCTACATAGGAATAAGTGGTGGTGAAACAGTATTTAATTTTCAGAATTTGTTACCCAGTGCCAGGGCAAGAGAAGTCACCTATAGATAACTGGACAATGACCCTGGAGGGAATTAATATATTGTGCACTTAGATATGTGAACGTACGCCGCAATGAACATACACACCCACATATAGGCTGCCCTCTCTTTACATAAGGTTTACTAGTAAGAAACATTGTCCTGCTAAAAGGCAATATAAGAGAACATAACGTTAGGGTGACCAGATTTAAAAAGTAAAAAACGAGGACAGGGAAACTAACATAAAAGTGGGACTAACTCTTGAAAGTGGTTCTCAAGGCACTGCACTTCAGTAGAAGTTGGAGGAGAAGGGGATTTAAGTGTTACTGTTCAAATAAACACACATTATAATTAATTTATCACAAACTAAAACCATCTTAAGTTGTAAAAATGCAGCATTTCTTCTGTGACAGATTGTGCATTCATGCCTGCCAGCTATAAAGACCGACTGCCAAAAACCGGGACCACTGGTTTCCAATGGAAACTTAATCTTGAGAAAGGGGGACAGAGCACCAAAAACACACATGGAACTTGTCAATTGGGTCCACCTTGAAAGAAGATGACAAGAGTTTAGATTCAACAGCTAGCTCACATTCACGATTACGAATTCCGTAAGCTGCCTCACCATCACTTTTGACATCTCTTGGGTTGCACGCGTCTGTGGTCACATTTACATTGGCTGCACCAGTGGGCCATTCCGACTTCATGGCCATTCATCATCTCCAGAGTGACACTTTGGGTACGTGAACACGTGGAGAACAACATGGGAGGGATCCATTTCTTGGGAATCGGACATGTACAACTATGTGGCAGTGCAGGTAACCAAAGCAAAGTGGGCCAAACTGGATAGATGGTCTAGAACCGAAGACCGTAGAGTGTTCATGGGCTGAAGAACCAAAGTGAATCAGATGTTGCACAACTGCTTCTGACAACGCAGAACAATTATGCCAAATGGTCATAACCTGCACAGTGGCCTACATTGTCTTATAAAATTCATGGCATACGACCAATCACTTAATATGAAAATTACTCAACCAGACACAGTAGGACAACAACCCAACGTTTTTATAAGATTGGAGAGTATCTTATATGCAGAGGTAACTAGTTTGTCTGTATCGACTTGTTCAAATATGTGTATAGTTTTCACAAAAGTTCCTCAACACTTAACAATATTATCTCACTTTTCAGAATGACGTAATTTAAAAAGCACCAACATTTAAAAAACGAGATGGTATCACGTCTGTGTGCACTGTGCCTCATAGCTAGTTACCTATAGATCAGTAGTTTCCCTTCAGTGTGCACTGTGCCTCATAGCTAGTCACCTATAGATCAGTAGTTTCACTTCTGTGTGCACTGCATCATAGCTAGTTACCTATAGATCAGTAGTTTCCCTTCAGTGTGCACTGTGCCTCATAGCTAGTTACCTATAGATCAGTAGTTTCACTTCTGTGTGTACAATGCCTCATAGCTAGTTACCTATAGATCAGTAGTTTCACTTCTGTGTACAATGCCTCATAGCTAGTTACCTATAGATCAGTGGTTTCACTTCTGTGTGCACTGTGCCTCATAGCTGGTTACCTATAGATCAGTAGTTTCACTTCTGTGTGCACTGTGCCTCATAGCTGATTACCTATAGATCAGTAGTTTCACTTCTGTGTGCACTATGCCTCATAGCTGCTTACCTACAGATCAGTAGTTTCACTTCTGTGTGCACTGTGCCTCATAGCTAGTTACCTATAGATCAGTAGTGTCACTTCTGTGTGCACTGTGCCTCATAGCTGCTTACCTATAGTTCAGTAGTTTCACTTCTGTGTGCACTGTGCCTCATAGCTAGTTACCTGTAGATCAGTAGTTTCCCTTCAGTGTGCACTGTGCCTCATAGCTAATTACCTATAGATCAGTAGTTTCCCTTCAGTGTGCACTGTGCCTCATAGCTGGTTACCTATAGATCAGTAGTTTCACTTCTCTGTGCACTGTGCCTCATAGCTGGTTACCTATAGATCAGTGGTTTCACTTCTGTGTGCACCCTGTCTCATAGCTAGTTACCTATAGATCAGTAGTGTCACTTCTGTGCCCCATAGCTGGTTACCCATAGATCAGTAGTTTCACTTCTGTGTGCACTATGCCTCATAGCTGGTTACCTATAAATCAGTAGTTCACTTCTGTGTGCACTATGCCTCATAGCTGGTTACCTATAGATCAGTAGTTTCACTTCTGTGTGCACTGTGCCTCATAGCTGCTTACCTATAGTTCAGTAGTTTCACTTCTGTGTTCACTGCATCATAGCTAGTTACCTATAAATCAGTAGTGTCACTTCTGTGTGCACTGTGCCTCGTAGCTGCTTACCTATAGTTCAGTAGTTTCACTTCTGTGTGCACTGTGCCTCATCGCTGGTTACCTATAGATGAGTGGTTTCACTTCTGTGTGCACCCTGTCCCATAGCTAGTTACCTATAGATCAGTAGTGTCACTTATGTGCCTCATAGCTGCTTACCTATAGATCAGTAGTTTCACTTCTGTGTGCACTATGCCTCATAGCTAGTTACCTATAGATCAGTAGTTCACTTCTGTGTGCACTATGCCTCATAGCTGGTTACCTATAGATCAGTAGTTTCACTTCTCTGTGCACTATGCCTCATAGCTAGTTACCTATAGATCAGTACTTTCACTTCTCTGTGCACTATGCCTCATAGCTAGTTACCTATAGATCAGTACTTTCACTTCTCTGTGCACTATGCCTCATAGCTAGTTACCTATAGATCAGTACTTTCACTTCTCTGTGCACAATGCCTCATAGCTAGTTACCTATAGATCAGTAGTGTTACTATTATTTGCATACTCGGAAGTGCGACCCATTGAGAAACCGATTAGGACACATTGAGGAAAGCTCTAACGACCAAACACTATATCCCACAATCCTAAGAAGGCACCGTTTTTTTCTGATACGACGCGCAGAAAAATCTCCCCAAGAGTCGAATCACTACTACTGCTGCATTCTACTGTATGCATTGGTGTCTGTGTTTTTAGGATATTGAAATTAATCCTGAAGAAACAGGCGCTGGAGCATGGAGCACATGCTGACTGCTCATACGTATTAATAATCCATTTACTAAATGGATTTTTAACACTGCAGTGTCTTCCAATGCGTTTTTCAACATAACTACATTAACCAGCTCTAAATTTAACGTAGCCGGTTTTGGAGTAGAAATCTTTTTCTAAATGCAATCGTCCAAATGATCTCACCCCACAATAAAATACATGTGCTTTCTGTTTTTTATGCAATTTACTATGCACACCACTAAAACTCCTTTTTACTAAGTGTAATAGTAACTTATCCAAGGGGAGGGCAGTTCCATGGGGGCATAGGGTCAGCGACGTCCAGCTGCCTCCAGTAATTACCAGGGAACGCGCTCAGTCTTTCACAGTATTTCTACAAGTTCATTGTGTTTAACGCCCTTTCAGTGACTTTACCCCTCAGACTCTGCTCCTTGGTGGTCCTAGTGGGATTTACACAGGAGGGTGGGTTCATATAGAGTTTGTTTGCTGCTCCGTGCCTGTCCCTGTGCCAGAGTTCAAGTAGCCCCCTTGCAAGACTACATGGCTGCAATACTGATCTAGTCTGGGTGACCTTGACCCCGAAGCAGAAGAGTTTGTACATCACAGGTAATCTTCTATAATTGATCACTCACGTATGTAATCATGTATTCGACTCTTGAACTGTTTGGGTCGTAGCTCTGAGGAAAGTTGGAGTTTCTGGAGTAGAAAGGCTGTCTGGAGCACTAGCAGTTTTGTTTTAAGTGCAATCTTGGACCCCCATCTTGGAGTATATTGGGGTCTCCTGCGTTTCCATAGAGGACACCTTTAAGCTGTGTCAGGATTACACAGGCTTACTTCAGTGTACACAGGCACATGGATGTTCATTTCTAGTACTGACTTCAGGTACCGGTTTTTCTATCTAGTCAATAAACATTTAAAAATGAAAACCAACATAGAATACCTAAAAGCACTTTAGAATATTTTTTCACCGAGAAGCGATGCCACTTGGATGCTACGCGGAATTCCGGCGCCATGAACTCTCGCAGCTGTTTTTATGATATTTTGAATAGTTCCTGGTGATCTACACAAATGCAGGGCACTGAACGTGTTTTGGGCTGCCCCTATTTAAACTTTTCTACAAATCGTTCTGATTCTTTGAGTGTATTAACTTAACCGTGGACTTTGTTCAAGTCTTAAACATATTTTTGTTCTGTCTCCTTCCATATGATGGTGTAATGTTGTTTTCTTGATGAAATCCAGCAGAATGCAGCATGAATAGATTGCCTGGGAGTGCCCACATGTGGGGCCACGTTTGTAAGGCTAGGGGGCTCCAATGTGTTTCCCTCGGGCAGGCAACACGAGGCTCACCTTTTTGGCTACGATGTGACGCTGTTTTGTTCATATTTTTCATGATTCAAATGCAAGCTGATAAACCAAACCTGTATGGGTCTACGTCCCATCCACTTTCCTCCATACTCGCGGGGTGTCTTCTCAACAGGGGGGGGGGGAGCACTCTACAGAGCAGAATTTAGAAAACGGCAGAGGGTGCATATGCAGGATCTCCCACGCACCTGCTCCTCGCCTTAGCTGCCCCTTGACGCCCAGCCACTAGTCTTGCGCCACCTATAGGGAAGGAACTTTTTCCGTTGCTGCCCGCGGAGGTCTTTGCGTGCCAAGGTCATCGGGCACTTTCTCTGTTCTCATATCGTCTCATGCGCTGTCCTTCCTCTGCAGGACTTTTACAACCGAGATCTGCACCACCAACGTCTTTAGTCCTTGGGGTCTGATAACGTCTGACTCCCCTTTTCCCCGGCGCTTACGGACTTAAACGTTACCACTCATAGGATGTTTTCTGGCAGCCGGTCCCTCAGACCTTCAAGGACTTTTTTCAGGGTAGTGTTTTTTCTCTTCTCCTCAGTGCCGGTGTGTGTGACACATGTTCCAGAACTCCTAATGGGAATGCCCTTAAGATCCTAACATCTTACTGGAGGTGACTCCGGGGTGCCCCCTCACCCAAAACCTTTCTGGGGGAACTCGGGGAGGTCCTGCAAGTCGTGTATTCCTGGTTTCATGACTGAGGGGTTGGATAAGGCAAGTTTGTAGGATGGGTTCTCCTGAGGACTCACTGGTGCCTTTGAAACAACCCAAGTCAACCGCTGGGATCTTTCCTAAAGGACCTTGCGATAGCCTTCTTTCGGACTGGGTTGCCACCAATGTTGCTGCGGTCCATTCGAGGAAAGCTCTAGTGGAAAAAATGGCACCAACTATTTATGCCGCTTCTGCACTGCATCCAATCAACACCACATGTGTGCGTTTGCAAGATGGCATCCAAGGGTCCTCTTCAAGGGGATGCCCATGGACACCCCAGAGTGCTTGCATCTTTGGGAAGGACCCTAACCCCCCACCCCCGCCAAGCTTGAGACAAGTAGATACATCCAGTCATTGGATGAACTTTTCAGGACACTCCCCTCACAAGGACGTTGCTTCCCTCATTGCTGAAGCGAGAGGGGCTTCAGGTGTTCCTGTTCCTCTGAAGATGGGACTTGTGTGTAGTGGAGCCCTTCCACTGACACGTGGCGATGTGCACCCTCAATTCCGCGTGCCTTTATAACCATGTATGTACCTGCTGCGCTTGTCCCATAGACTGTCTCTCTTGCAGGCCTCCGTCCTTGCTTCCAGGCACTCTTGACCCTCACCTGATGGAGATTATTATCTGAGGCACCCCAGATCCTTCTGACCATCCCTGAGCAGTGCCTTTATCTCTAGGGGCTGCACCTCGTATCCTTCTGCCGCCTGCCCATCAGTTAATGCCCACCTGCCCCAGGCACAGCCCTGACCTGAGTCACAGCCAGCCATATGCATGCTTGGGATTCCTCAGGAGGGTAGCAGACATCACTCGGAATGACTGGGAGTGAACACCGGCATCCATTGAGTCTTTCCTTCAGTGCATTTCAGCATCTCAGCATTCCTGGATGTGCAGGCTACCTCTTAGCGGCAGTCTGGCCTGGTAGGCCCCTGTAAGCTGGAGCCTTTCTCCAGCCTGTCTCCAGTTAGAGGCAAAGAGGGTGTGGGACAAACCACAAGCCATTGCCTACACAGATAATGCAAGGTTGTATACAGCATTTGACCCTCTTTGCCATCCACAGATGTTGCTGAGCGTTGGCCAACACTAAAACGTCCTTCTCCATGTCGTCCTCCTCGCTCCCTCCGAGTAAGGAAGAGCAGGCCCTTAAGGAACGGGACTACTTTAGAAGCTCTCTCCAAATGCAATCCATGATGCTGTTTTGGTTGCCTGCAAGGTCAGGCTAAGGTTCAAGACTGGGCAATTTTCTGGCTCCTTTTCTGATGATAAAAAGGACCAATTACTGGCTGGTGTGGGTGAAGCCAGCACAGTGGCTTTGGGCAGAGTGGATGCAGCTGGCGATGCAAACTGATAAACCTTTCAAGGCTTGTGGTTCAGGTCGGACATTAGGAGGCAAATTCTCTTAGAAACAAGGCAAGGTGTGCTTTCCATTCAGTGGCCTTTAGTTAATGTAGCCAATCATAGATGCCATTCGGATCGAGGAGAAAACTGTCACGTCATAGCACAGTCCATCACTATCATTTCGAGGCTGTCTTAGAAAACTGTGGACCATGGTCGGCCTTCCCAAGCCTTCGGGGCTTCCTGCTCTGGATTCAGGAGCACAGAGATTGTCACAACTGTTCTCCTGGAATCTATTTTTGCAAAGGGCACCGCACCAAAGACGTCTACTCCTCGGCAAGGGAGCCCAAACCCAAGTAGTGAGGTTTGACAGCAGGTGACTCACTCGGCCCTAGTGCGGGGAGCTTAGCATTCCACCTGGACTCATGGGGAGGAGCGCCCATTATAAATGGATTCTCTCACATCTAGTGGGGGTAGCGCCTTCTCTACACCCTGGCTCGTCCTGCCAGCCCGCTCTCTCTCTCTCTCACATTAGTCCTAGATTGGCAAACGACTCGTACAGTAGAGCTGTAGATACGCTCCCTTGCTCCAGGAAGGCATAGGGTTCTATTTTTCACTTTTTCATGTGAGAAAAACGACTGGCTGCATGCAGGCTGATTCCCAGTCTTTCCTACTTTCACATTGTGTCTCCACCACAGACCCTTTCTTCTGGACAGAGCTGTTAATCAGCTCTCGTGGCCCTAATGTCATTGCATGTGCTATTAGTACAGTATGCAAGACTCTACATCCATGCATGCATCCATGCAGTCACGAGAACCGGTCTTCCAGCTCCAGTTATGCATGGTTCCAAGATTGGCCACAATGCTTAACAGTATTGCAGGCCGTTTAGTGGTGGCCTCAATCTCAAACCCTCACAGTTGGGGTCTCCTTGTCCGCCTCCCCCCTCCCCCCGCCCCTGATGCCTCTTCGTCCATCACCATGGAGGTTTTCCCTGTCCGGGTGGGGAACCACATCGCATCACCTGCAAAATCACAACCTTCAGGCTTCACACGAGAACATTTTGACGTTTAACTTTTTCAGCCCTCCATTCATAGGTGTCCATTCTTAACCTACATGGACCACATGACGGTTGTTCATTATGTTGACAAGTCTGTCAGTCTGCAAGTATAAACTTTCGCTACGCTTTTGGATCTTTGCACAATTCATTTTCCTGTTGCCCTTTCATCTAATAGACGCAAACAAAATGCGGGTGGGGGGGGGGGGGTATTCGGCAGCAAGTCACAGGTCCTCCCGAGTGGGAGCTCAACACGAGAGTTGTGAGGAGGGTTTTCGGGCCTTTGGCTCTCTGAGAACTCTGCGGAACTCTGCGGAACCTCTCATTGGGGGCTGCCTTTTTCTTCACTCTGTGTTAGCTCCACTTCCATTAGTTCAAACCTAGTTATTCAAAAGCTCCACAAACTGCAGGATGCTTCTCGTGGCCCCCTTTTTTGCCAATAAGACTTTCTGGAACTATTGGAGAAGCGTCCATGCTCCTACTGCCTCCAACTCTACTGAGCCAATCGGAGGTTGAGTCTTCCATGTCTTCTCACTGTTGCTCAACCTAGCTCTCTGGTCCCTCTGGAGCGCTCATCTTTAAAAGTGCATTAGTAAATGGATATTTGTTTTTGTTGGTCCCTTCAGAAAAGGTGGTACCCTCTTCGTGCCCCTTTGGATGATGTCCTTTCGTTCCTCCAATCTCGCCTCAAGCTGTGGGTGTCGATCTCAATTCAGGAGTCAATTGTTGCTGCACATTCAAGACGCAGAGAGACATTATTATGAATTCCTACACAAATTGTTCCCTGTGGTGAAGGACCCACACAAGCAACTTGAGCCCAGGACTTTGAGGGCTTTTCTGGTCACCCTCACTCCTGCCCTGTGGATTAATGAGTTGCAAGCTGCCTGCCTTTAAGGTAAGAGCATCCAATTTCATGAGGATTAACTATTTTAATGCACCCACACTTTTTGCTAAAGATGGAGTCAGAGTTCTAAATCAACAGAGAACTTACACTTCTGGAATTGTTCCTGGATTGCAGAGGTGATCTGGAAGGAGTAGTCCACAACCTGGACATGTCAGTAGAGTTCAAATTCTGTTTGGCCCACTCCAACAATACAGATGTTCAAAAAAGTTACTTCGCCACTTAGGAGCCCCACCAACACACATGTGTAGCCTGGAGACTGGTCCTTTGCATCTCTGAATGCTACAAGCTTCAGTGTCTTTGTCTACTGAAGGGTTTGCATCTACGTCTTGGATGCAACACGCCGTCTGCATGACTTTTTAGTGGCATGAGCCGCCTGTTGAAATCTGCAAAGCCGCTACCCTACGGCTGATGCCAGCTTTGGCAGTGGTGTTGTACCCAACATTTTTGGCTCTGACTCTTTTAGCCATTATTCTTCCTCACTTCCTTAACTTGCTTAGAAGCCTCCCACATGTGTGTAGGGTAAGGAACAGGATGCAGGAGCACGTTAATGGTTCCTATGCGCCTCGTGAAGTCCATAGTCCCATCTTCTCCAGAGGGGCCGCCATCCATCCTGGCAGGAATGTCCCACATCGTCCCCGGCTCTACAAACTTTAGTCGCATGCCTTCTCTGAACGGGAATGGCAGTGGCGAACGAAGGTGCATGGGAGGGGGAGGAGTCACCAGGTGGTTCTTCTTGCGCATGAGTCTGCTGCTTTTTTCTAGAAACTGCTCCACAGAGTGCTTTGGTCCGGTGTCTGTTGGGAGAACTTCCTACACAAATAAAGCAAAGAGGATGAGGAACTAGGCATGCGCTAGTCACTACGGTCAGTAACTTTCCATTTTCCAATCAGAAATTGTTGGGTTTTCGTTCAACTCTTTGACTTGTAATGGCACCTCTATAAACCTAATGTGGTTTCCACGTTGTTCTGTTCACTGAATTTATAGTTCTGTATATGTCGACTGCACGGCAAGTGCCATGTGCCGTCACAGGTTCTACCAGACCGGTCATGAATTTCAAACTGTGGGGTTGTTCTTTCTATATAATTATCAAGTTATTCTGAAAATGCTGCTTATTATAGAAATTGGCTACTAAATTGGTTTCCAATAAACAGCCTCAAGCAAACACTAGTTGATTGGTCTGTTCTCCATGTTTCCCTTATTGTTTATGTTTGAACGCGGCTTTCTTAAGCGCATAGAATCACACTTTAGAAATCTGGAGACTGTATAATTGTATTTAAGTATAAAACAATATGGAAGATGAGACAAACAAGAAACTCCTGCATGATCAGAAAGCCTGTGAGCGAGAAGAGAGAAATCAACGCGATGAGAGAAAGAAACCAAGCATCACAGAGGAAATCGCACGTCTAATCGGTCTAGTTGAGCGCCGCCGCCTGCATGCCAAAAGGTAAGGAACTGTGGGCAAGTAAAACCTTGATGCCGGATGTTCTATGTGCATGATCTCCTAGAACATGTTATTTCTAACTAATGACATCTTGATCATAGGGTCCTCATGAATATTCATAGACATGGATATCTCTGCGTGTGAGATCACTGAAACCAAATAGAAATGTTGTGGGTGCCTAGTTGGCTCATTTTTGGATGTATATGGTTTGAACGCAGCACAATTGTTCGCGGCTGAATTGACCGTGGTCAATTTGGCCACAAAGCCAATTTTGCAGCGGCCAAATCCGCCCAAACTAAAAAAAAACACCCACCCCCATAAACTCCCCCCCCCCTACTTATCTTTTTGCCGTCCATTCATCTTCTAACCCTGCGACATCTGATCCGTCCCTCCTACGTGGGTCGGATACGATGCCCCATGGTCTGCTTTTCTTTTCTTTTTTTTTTTTCTTCCTGTCCCCTGCTTCCAAACCTCCAGAAGCGGAGGACCCCCTCACTATCCCCAAATGCCATCACTACCAAACATGTTTGGTAGTGATTACCCAAACTGATTATTTACGAATGATCGAATGGTAGTGGCCAAATTCGGACAGATTTACCATACGATCATTTGTGAACGATCAATTTGGTTAATACCTAATTGTTTACTGTTGTCCAACCATAAACCTGCATAAACCACAACAAGGCTACTGTAGCTACTTCAATGGCCAATGAAATCCTCCGCCAGGCATTTGATGTGAACGTCTTCTGCACAGAGTGGAGCAGCTCTTCTGTTCCCCTGCTCCCCTCCGCATGAACAGAGCAGTCCTCGGCATGTTCCTGAGTGACTCGGGAACCTCCGGATGCTGCCATGAGAGAGAAGGAAGCACACATGTTGCCTATTCTTCACGCCTGCTATGGCTGCACAAACTGCACATGTATCGCTTGAAAGCTGAGATTATCGTCTTTCCAGCAATATATGCTATTGGGGTACAGCCCATTAACAATCGCAGCAAGAAGCAATCATTTGCCGGAAAGCACGAGACGCCAGGGCACACTCATGCCCACTTGTCACCCAGAATACAACGACTGGCACTTCTGCATTTGTAATGAAGGAAGAAAAGGCCAACCACAGAATACTCTCTGAACAGGGCTTTACTTGGGATTTTCTGAGAGGGGTAAATGTAACTAAACTGTGGAAGGCAAGACCATGTACCGATCGGAAAGCTGGTTTCCAAGGGGTGCTCAGCTTTCCAAGGGTCAGCTCTAGGCTGTTGAAGTGCATCTGTGTGTCTGGGTGAGGATTAAACAGATCAAAGGAGAAGTCTTCCAGACCTAATGAATCCTGGATCTCGCTTCCTCCCGGTCACTTGACACATTTGGCCAGATGTGGGGAATGTATACACAGGTTGGCTCCCCAGCACCCACTTCCTGGCCCAAGCATCTCAACTGACTGCTCTACTTTTTGTGGCTGCTTCATTAAGTGGGTTGAGCACTGTGGGGAGAACTTCAATCGGAGATCCTAGATCCGGTGTGGTGATCCTGGTGAATCGGGTCCTGACGATGAGTCCGACCTCGTATTGCCACGGCCCCAGAGTCGCCGGTAAAATGGATTAGGCCTCGCTGTGTTTTTGAGATTAAAACCAGGTCATCTGCATATAATGACCGTCATACATGAGTTCACCTCGTTTTGGGCAGTCTGAGTTTATCTCTCTAAAACTCTCACCTATATCAGAGACGTAAAAATTAAATAAGGAGGGCGCAGATGTTTACTTTTTTTCAGTAGTATTTTTTTGATGCGCACACACTACCACAGCCACTCCTCTTCAGGAATAGGGGACACCATAGTAATGGGTAGGAGCATTCGCGCCAGTGTAAGACTGGATTTACATACACTCTAGATTGGGAAGCGTGATCGTTATTAGCATATTACACTTTTTGTGACAAATTAACAGATATAGTGAGGAGGGATTGTAGTAGGTAACTAGGGGATAACATGCACTATTTTTAGCGATTAATTATGCAAATATACAAGGAGTGTCACTAGTATTTTAAGGCCTGGAAATATAAAGGAGTGTGCCATTGGGCCCAACAAAGTATTTACTATGGAGCACACACCTTGATTGGTATGGCTTTCAAGAATAAAGAGTGGATTAGTAAAATCACTTATAGGGTTTAAGTAGAAAAAGCATATTTAAGGAGGAGGAAAAAGAACAGTGAATGCAAACAGGGCTAGGAACTGCACTAATGAAGGAATACAACTGAAGGGCAGCAATGGCTCTTGGTGAGGAACACAGATGGATTCATTTAGTAAACAAAGGCTTGCTTAATGGACATTTATTTAGCAGTTATGGATTGCAACTAGAAACGGGGAGGATTTGGCACAAGTGTTGAGCATGTCATGGATCACTAAGTGACTAAGGGCATTATGCACGAGGTTTGGGAAGAGAAGGCATTATGCACGAGGTTTGGGAAGAGAAGGCATTATGCACGAGGTTTGGGAAGAGAAGGCATTATGCGTGAGCTTTGGGAAGAGAAGGCATTATGCGTGAGGTTTGGGAAGAGAAGGCATTATGCGTGAGGTTTTGGAAGAGAAGGCATTATGCGTGAGGTTTTGGAAGAGAAGGCATTATGCGTGAGGTTTTGGAAGAGAAGGCATTATGCACAAGGTTTGGGAAGAGAAGGCATTATACACGAGGTTTGGGAAGAGAAGGCATTATGCACGAGGTTTGGAAAGAGAAGGCATTATGCACGAGGTTTGGAAAGAGAAGGCATTATGTATGAGGTTTGGAAAGAGAAGGCATTATGTGTGAGGTTTGGAAAGAGAAGGCATTATGTACGAGGTTTGGGAAGAGAAGGCATTATGCACGAGGTTTGGAAAGAGAAGGCATTATGTATGAGGTTTGGAAAGAGAAGGCATTATGTATGAGGTTTGGAAAGAGAAGGCATTATGTACGAGGTTTGGAAAGAAGGCATTATGTACGAGGTTTGGAAAGAGAAGGCATTATGCACGAGATTTGGGAAGAGAAGGCATTATGCACGAGATTTGGGAAGAGAAGGCATTATGCACGAGGTTTGGGAAGAGAAGGCATTATGCGTGAGGTTTGGAAAGAGAAGGCATTATGTACGAGGTTTGGGAAGAGAAGGCATTATGCACGAGGTTTGGAAAGAGAAGGCATTATGTATGAGGTTTGGAAAGAGAAGGCATTATGTGTGAGGTTTGGAAAGAGAAGGCATTATGTACGAGGTTTGGGAAGAGAAGGCATTATGCACGAGGTTTGGGAAGAGAAGGCATTATGCACGAGGTTTGGGAAGAGAAGGCATTATGCACGAGGTTTGGGAAGAGAAGGCATGCACGAGGTTTGGGAAGAGAAGGCACTATGCATGAGATTTGGAAGGAGAAGGCATTATGCGTGAGGTTTGGGAAGAGAAGGCATTATGCACGAGGTTTGGGAAGAGAAGGCATGCACGAGGTTTGGGAAGAGAAGGCACTATGCATGAGATTTGGAAGGAGAAGGCATTATGCGTGAGGTTTGGAAAGAGAAGGCACGATGCACGAGGTTTGGAAAGAGCAGGCATTATGCGTGAGGTTTGGGAAGAGAAGGCATTATGCGTGAGGTTTGGAAAGAGAAGGCACGATGCACGAGGTTTGGAAAGAGAAGGCATTATGCACGAGGTTTGGGAAGAGAAGGCATGCGTGAGGTTTGGAAAGAGAAGGCATTATGCGTGAGGTTTGGCAAGAGAAGGCATTATGCATGAGGTTTGGAAAGAGAAGGCATTATGTGTGAGGTTTGGGAAGAGAAGGCATTATGCATGAGGTTTGGGAAGAGAAGGCACTATGCATGAGATTTGGAAGGAGAAGGCATTATGCGTGAGGTTTGGAAAGAGAAGGCACGATGCACGAGGTTTGGGAAGAGAAGGCATTATGCGTGAGGTTTGGAAAGAGAAGGCACGATGCACGAGGTTTGGAAAGAGAAGGCATTATGCACGAGGTTTGGGAAGAGAAGGCATTATGCATGAGGTTTGGAAAGAGAAGGCATTATGCGTGAGATTTGGGAAGAGAAGGCATTATGCGTGAGGTTTGGGAAGAGAAGGCATTATGTGTGAGGTTTGGAAAGAGAAGGCACGATGCACAAGGTTTGGAAAGAGAAGGCATTATGCACAAGGTTTGGGAAGAGAAGGCATTATGCGTGAGGTTTGGAAAGAGAAGGCATTATGCGTGAGATTTGGGAAGAGAAGGCATTATGCGTGAGATTTGGGAAGAGAAGGCATTATGCGTGAGGTTTGGGAAGAGAAGGCATTATGCACGAGGTTTGGAAGACATGGGGATAATTAGGTTAGAGATTTGCCATGATTTGGGTATGAAGAGGGGGGAGCGACATACACGAGCATGCACATACTGAACATCCATATAGCCATCCCCACAATAGTAGATAGTAGCATCCCAACATGAAAATGTAACTTAATAGATAGGCTATTAAAGGGCATAAGGTTCTTCTTTCAGCTAGTTTGACAAGAGGTCGCTACATAGGAATAAGTGGTGGTGAAACAGTATTTAATTTTCAGAATTTGTTACCCAGTGCCAGGGCAAGAGAAGTCACCTATAGATAACTGGACAATGACCCTGGAGGGAATTAATATATTGTGCACTTAGATATGTGAACGTACGCCGCAATGAACATACACACCCACATATAGGCTGCCCTCTCTTTACATAAGGTTTACTAGTAAGAAACATTGTCCTGCTAAAAGGCAATATAAGAGAACATAACGTTAGGGTGACCAGATTTAAAAAGTAAAAAACGAGGACAGGGAAACTAACATAAAAGTGGGACTAACTCTTGAAAGTGGTTCTCAAGGCACTGCACTTCAGTAGAAGTTGGAGGAGAAGGGGATTTAAGTGTTACTGTTCAAATAAACACACATTATAATTAATTTATCACAAACTAAAACCATCTTAAGTTGTAAAAATGCAGCATTTCTTCTGTGACAGATTGTGCATTCATGCCTGCCAGCTATAAAGACCGACTGCCAAAAACCGGGACCACTGGTTTCCAATGGAAACTTAATCTTGAGAAAGGGGGACAGAGCACCAAAAACCGGGGCAGTCCCGGCAAAACCGGGACGTCTGGTCACCCTACATAAAGTGCATATTATTGGGCTCAAGAGAGACGGAAAGGGCACACGCTATAGTTCCATATCGGAGCATTAAGGATTCCTACTGGCAGAGCCAGGCAGAAGAGTGTGAGTCAAACTCCCAGAGGGGCTAATAAAAAAGCGAGGAGAATACATCCACTAAGTCAGTGGAGGAAGGCGCGGGTACGGGGACAAGCTGAAAGTGCACATATGTGTGGAGTTATATGTTAGTTCAAAGGTGTGTGTTGTGTCTAAACTAATTAACATAAAACGATAGTAAAATCTTTTAATTAAAGCGATAATTAGAAGTTCCGAACCAAATGACGTCCATCTGGGGGGTAAAATCAAAAAGAAAATAAAGAATTAAACGAACTTTAAGATATAAATATTAAAGCTAGGATATACTAAAAATGTAAAGGCAGGAACAAAAATAGCATCTTTGGATAAGATTTATGGAAAAGATGTTTGTATAAATAAGCAGCAATTGATGCCTGCTCACATTGACCACTGTGGTGTATTTGATCAAATAAAGATGAGAATAAAAGGCCAGGCATGAGAGAACTTCCACCAGTGCACAAAAGAACATATGAGAGTAAGTAACAAGAACATTATATTATGTATATGTGTGTTTAGGAAAACATTTTGATTAATTGTTATAGGTGGAAAAGGTGTCATTTTTGGAAACACAGAAGGAATGTCTATATGGCCATAGTGGAGTATAGTGATACAATTGATATGTTATGATGATATGGAATTTATAATGTGCCTATGCACAAGTGCGTCAAGGCGCGACGAGGCAAGGGAGGGGAACAAAGGGAGGACAGACAACGATCCTACTAGGCCAGGTGTCATTCAGATCACGCAAGTGCATGGGAAAGGGGCAGGGACAGTGCAGTACAAGATTATAACAATAAGTAACGGCCAACATGTGGCAAGTGCATGGGAAAGTGCGGACATCAAGTGTCAGTGGATGGAAGGGATAAAGAAACAGTCCCCAAGTGCAGGGGTTGCCAGTTGGGCAGTGCAGGTGTGACACACTGGCGGGGGAGGGGACCTGGGCCCGAGATCAGAGGGTGGCCAGTGCAGTTCAGGTTACAGCCAGGAGGACAGGAGAGGAGGAGAAAAAGCAGAAGCAAAGCAAAAGGTTTTGAGGTGTTTCTGGAACAGGAGATGGTTCTCCTCTATAAGGGAGGCTGTTCCAGAGGGAGGCACCAGCCGAAGAAAGAGATCTAACACCAACTCGGTGCTTGGAGAAGCGACTGACCCTGAGGGAGTTGGAGGTGAATGAGCAAAGCGCTCGAGAAGGAAGATATTTGGAAGAGAGAGTTGAAGGTATTGAGGCCCCAAGAAATATTATGAAAAAGAGTAAGTACAAGTGGGTGACTCAAAGAGAGAGAAAAGTTCAGTACCAGTGGACACAAAGTGTGTCAATCTCCTTATTCCATCATTATTAGGAGAAGGAGCACCCAGGTGCGTAAAAGTAAAGGCAGTAAGGGATACAGTCATTTTAAATTGATAGAATTTTATTTCTTCCCAATTAAAGGGTAGCATTTGTAGGCAAATAATACTATAGATATGCAAATATGGCCATACCCAAGTGAAGAAAAACAAAGAAAATACATCAACATAGGAAGGTGGAGTAACCTTTTTATAATTATGCTGATAAAAAGTATTCAATCTGTATATATGGAGAATGCATACAAATGTAGAGATATGCAAACATTGTTTGCACATCTGCCACACTTGCATGCACTTAGTAGGACGAGTGTTTATTCCCAGAATCATGGGTTGGTAGATTAGGGTAGGAAGGAAGACAAAAATGTTAATTATATCTCAACAGAATGAACACAGCAAAGAAAGAAGAGACTGCGGTCCCATGCCATCGGAAGAAGGACTAGAAAAGCACAGAGAAGATTTTCAACATAGTATAGAAAATGAAAAGCAGACCTGCCACAGCGTCAACGTGTGCCATCGCTTTACTTAAGGAAAAAGGAGTTTGTGTCCTATCTAATGATGGACATAAGGAGATGACCCCAGACCCATCATATGAAGGAAATGCACAAACGGGGCCTATTTTAGAGAAGTACAGTTCTTCTGACTAGCTCACAATGACTTTTTTCCTCTTTGGTTTCTGCAGGAAACAAAGGACAATATTATCCATGAATGTGTCACGAGGAGAGGAGAAGAGGAGGAGCGGCTAAAGAGCAACCCCTTTTTTAAAAAGCTTTTTGGATTTATAATGCCTGTTTTGTCTTTTATTTTATTTTTTATTATAAAGAAGGGGTTAATTTAACCCCAGTGGTGTACAAATTACAAGCCATGGTTAAACAACTCTATCAAGGATAGAGGAGAAATCTTCACTTTTTCACTTCAAAGAGGACTTTGGCTATGACGTTTGAGTTTTAGCACGCCACTAAGAAGGACATAATGGGGTGTGAGCCTATGAAAAAGGTGGGGCAAGTGAGGGTAAACAAACGTATATATGCATTTTCTGGTCCCACATCACAGGCACACCCGGGAATAGGCATAGATGAACAGAGGTGACACTAAGGTATGAATGAAAGGAAGAAAAAGGAGCCATTCAGTATATTTCAGATGGAAAGGGAGCACCTGCATGACCAGTGATCTGGGGCCCCCGAGCCTATGAGCAGGGAGAAAGACCCCAATGTTACAAAAAAGGGGTTTTACGGGGACCCAGCCAGATGCCCATTTGTTTTTTTTTTAAAGAAGAAACAATTCTCTGTATGAACTCCCCCATTCTTGTGTCCCCCAGAACATTAATGTCCCCTGACTGACTATTTTATTCCAATCAGAAGATTGAGGGTTGGAGTCCTCCGTGGTCACAAAACAATGCGCCCTAAAGCCTGGCCTATGAACTAAGGGCCCCTGAACTTTCTGCAAAGCAGCTCAAAGAGGAAAAGAAAGGAAGAGAAATTAATAATAAATGGACCACTGGAAGGTCCATGGACTTGTGATAAAAGAATAACAAAAAGAATAACCGCTTAGAAGCTGGCGAACGGGGAATAAGGCAAGGACAAAGGAAGCAGCGTGGGGTGGGAGGAAAGAGAAAAGAAATAACACGTGAACATGTATGTACAAGGCAGTATGAAAAATCAGCTGGCGAATCCCCCAAAGGAATATAAATGTTGTTTAAGGAGATCTCCCGATTCTCGTAGTGACCAAAATCACTCGCCGTGCATGTAAAATAATGTTTAATTGGGTAGCAGGGATGGGAACAAGGTGTAATCTGTTATCTATAATGCGCTTAATACCCAGAGGTTTCTAAGCAAGTACCCGGGAATCAAACCTGTGTTGCTCCGCATCGTCTTGCTTCCAAGGCGAGCGCGTTGCTCCTGAGTTATCCTCCCGAGACATAAGGTGGAGAAAACAAAGTTACTGTTTGAGGATGCATACATACATATATACAAGGAATAAAAGGGGAATAAATGCCACACCTTTGACAAGAAAAGGGTTACATATACATTTGACTAGGAGAATACATATGATTAGTGACACTATTGGTTCTTTAGAAGTGTCTTTCATGATACCTCCCATGTTGAGATAGAGCATTGCGTTGAGGGGGGTGACTAAGATAGGGATGCATAGGTGCACTGCATACAGGGGAGGGTAAACACTAGGTATAAGATTAAGTAATGGTTGAATATTGAGTAGTGGTTGAATATCGACTGGAGAGTGCAATGTAAAAGAGGTCTGAGTCCCGCTTATGGTAGACTGGCAAATATGGTAATTAGGACCAATATTCCACTCACCTGTCCAACATGGCCAAACTTTTAAAATCTGCAAGGAGCTGGCCAATCCTATTGCACAATCTTCCTCTACCACACCCACCCAGGCCCTCTGCTCGGCCCTAACCTCTCATTCACTACAAAAACTCTCTGCTCACCACCCTCCCCCTACCTCTCTCTGGCCTTCCTTGGCCACCCCTTCTCCCCTCCTCCTCTCCTCCCTCTCTCCTGTCACACCTGATGAGGTTTCCAGACATGTCCGGTCTAAGAAAGTCTCATCCAAACAGGTGTCTCCCTGCCCCTCCAGAACCATCAAGAACAACACTGACTCTCTCGCTCCAGCCTTGGCGGGCCTCTGCAACCTCTTTCACCACTGGAATTTTCCCCTCTCCTCTTAAGCACTCTCTTGTGCACTTCCTTCTCAAAAAACAATCAGCCGTCCCATTTCTTCAATCTTCCTGAATCTAACGGCCACACCTTGTGGATCAGCTGTTTACCTCACTCTCTACACCTGCTGGAACTCCATACTTACCCTGCATACTACTCTGCTAGTGAGATGAGCCATTTTGTCTGTTTCTCCTGTGCATCACACTTCCCACTCCCCCTTCCATGCACTTTCCCCTTTCCCTTGCACTTGCACGTTCTCTATGTCACAGGGCCTAGTAAGATCATTGTTTTTGTACCCCCCCTGTTCCCCTCCCTTGCCTTTTTGCGCTCTGAAACACTTGTGTACGACCCTGATATAAATAAAATATCAGTATCCATTCTGGGAAACATTGCGCAATCTCCGTCCCCCCTTTCCTTGAGAAATGAACATGAGCCACACAATCCCCTGCATCCACTCTACTGTCCCGATGAACCGCTTTGCTCACAGAGACTGCATTACTGGTTGCTATTGTTCATAAAGGTTATATCAGCGACTAGTTGAAATGAAATATCTGTTTTCAAATTTAGAAAACTAATGTATACCTTGCATTGGGTATTTAACATTTGGGTGTCTTTCAGGCCACTTGGAAATTTAATAAGCTGGCCCAATCTTGGTGCTCAAATGACTCCTTTTTTGTGGTGCGTTTTGAATGTGACGATACCGTTCAATGCTTGGAAAAAGAAGAGTTGGAGTTTATTACCGACGACTTGCGTGGCGATGACCAGGGGCAAATTTGTGCCTTTTTTGATACTGTTGAACCGGACCATGACGGAAAAGATGTGATTATGAACAAGGATTACTCTGGAGCAATTGTATTGTCCGGTGGTAAGTTGTTGTGAGTCATTAGTTGATACTATGCCGGCCATCTGAATCTCTCATAGCTTCTCAAGGTTATTTCAATAATGCAAGGGGTATTTGTTAAGAATCATATAAGAATATTTATGATAAATTGATTTATGTAGCGCACCGCCACCATTATCACAGTCCCCAGATGCTCACGTGGCTCTACATAGAGGATTTAGGGGGTTGCTTAGTAAGGGAAGGCGGATAAGTATAGAGTTTGTGCTTTTCCTTCGATCCTTGTGGAACCAGGACAAACTTGTTTGCTGGGTTGTTTCAGAGGTGGGCACTGGATTGTCGTTCCAGAGGGGGGAGGTTCAGTGCCAGGGCTGTTCAGTGGTTGTAAGTGTTTGTTGAGTCGGGTGTGTGTTGTGAGTGCTGTTTGCAGTACTATAAGTTGCATTCATTTTATATATATTTTTTTTCAGAACGATCAACCTGTATAACTTTTAAACGAAAAAATGTGATCAGATACATGAAGGTGATGCCCTCTTTTGCTACCTGTAAGGAAAGGCACATGGGGAAAAAAAACATCTGGAGGAAAGAGAGGCGCTAGTGTAGTCATTTGGCGATTACGGACCAGGGACAATGGAAACAGTTGATCGGCCCCTGATAGAAAAAGATTACAACATGATGGAAAACATAACCGGTATGTGCTTTGAATAATTGCATTGCTGAATAACTGCATTGCAATCTTGGTAATTGTCATTAGAATGTGTACTGTATTCAAATGTGTATTAATATTTGTGCTATTATTTCAGCATACTGGGACACAATGGATTCCCGTCAGCAGGTAGCAGTTGAGCACTGCTTGGGAGTGGCCCTTCAGTGGATAAAGAGAAGGCGGGCGGGAGCCACAGAAAGTTTTTCCAGATCCAAATCCCAACCCTGGTCCATCAACTGCATCAGAGGTAAGTGCCATTAGAGTTAAACCAAAGTTGGTTGGTGCCCTTACGAAATAAATAAATGCTTTTTCTCTATCCAAATGCTATCGGTTGTAGGCTTCTGTGTGCCTCCACCACAATCTCAAACCCCCCTCCCCAACATTTCTATGAAGCCATAGAGCTTCTAGACGACGGTGTCAGAGGGTGGGAAAAGGTAGCTCAAATACTGTGGCTCATGTATTCACCGGTTATTGTCCATCACTCCCTATATGCCCACATGGAACATATTGCTTTGTCCATTACTTATGACCTGTTATGCTTCAAATGTCATATAGTGGTGTCCTAAGGTTTATTTATGGATTGCTACAAAAGCACATAGCTAAATTGCCACAGGTATACGTGATCTTCCCATAGGTATACGTGATCGGCATCAGTTGTCCCGGGAGCTAAATGTAGCCCCTTTTAGGCATGGTGTGAGGCTAGCCAGGCTCTTCAAGGCTACAAGCAGGGCTAAATAGCCCCCAGCTCCCCTCAATGTCAAACCCTGTGCATTTGTTTTGCTTGTATGGCTCCTTTACCAATGCCCTGTCCATGGGGAAACATGTGGGAAACATGAGATTGGTCATTTCCTCACAGTATACCAATTATGCAAAGAAATGGGAAACAAGATAAACGGAGAGCCAATAAAATGGGGAAGTGGCACTAATATATATAACATTCTAAGGAATTCCCATGGTTTTATCAGCTTTGAGCAATGTAGTTATTTTTCATTTTTTGTGTACACAGAGAATAATACCCCGTGTGAAAGAAGGGAACTGCAGGTTTGCAGATGTTGCTGAACCCCGTCAAGTTAAGGGGGATTGTCATATCTGCCAAAAAATCAGACTAGCAACCCTGGCCATTACCTACTGAACAAGCTGCTGGATCTTTTGTTCACAAAATAACTGATGGCCGCAAAGGGGAGGTTAACACTGGATCGTCATTGACAGGAAGCTATACAAGGTACATAAATGGAATTACGAAAGCACATTAGAGGGCATACAGTGAACATTGTCTATGCTTTATTTCTCACAGCCATGTGTCGACCAAAAAGTACTTTGCGTGCTCTTTTCAAACTTTTTACAGAAATCTTTTTTTGCATTTCAGAATTTATCCATGTTAAAGCCAGGGAAATGGGCTTTCCAGTGCTCTCTGCATCCGAGTACACAAAAGCCCTCCAAAACAAAATTGGGAACTACCGGATGAAGCAGTAGGAGCCAAACCTTGTCTTTTCTACACAAGTGCAACTCCGTATTCCCTTGCTCTTTGACCTTGGCCTGGATACTTGTATGACTCCCTGGACTGGTTCTGTGTCCCCTCTCACCCTTGCTCCCAGGGCTGGACCCCACCGGACTCGCTTGCTCCCTGGGCTGGGCCTGGATACTTGTATGACTCCCTGGACTGGTTCTGTGTCCCCTCTCACCCTTGCTCCCAGGGCTGGACCCCACCGGACTCGCTTGCTCCCTGGGCTGGGTCTGGATACTCGTGTGACTCCCTGGACTGGTTCTGGGACCCCTCTCACCCTTGCTCCCAGGGCTGGACCCCACCGGACTCGCTTGCTCCCTGGGCTGGGCCTGGATACTTGTATGACTCCCTGGACTGGTTCTGGGACCCCCCTCACCCTTGCTTCCTGGACTGGTTCTGGGACTCCCCTCACACTTGCGCCCTGGGCTGGACCCCACCGGCTGGTTCTGGGTCCCCTCTCACCCCTTTTTAAAAAAAAGATGATAAAGCCCCCGTGTCTGGGATTGCTAAAGTCGTGTTTTTGTGCTATGTACACAGTGTTCGATTGAACCTCTGCCTCTTTTTTAATAAATATAGTGGGGGGAAAAACAAATGTGTTGTTTCTTTTTAAATATAGGTAATATGCCATTACCTGGTCTTGACTTACATGGCCATTTTACCTAAATGACTGTTAACACCAAATAAATCCTCACTATTGTTCTAAAAGCAATTCAAAATGCAACTCTCTGAAATGGGTAGCAATTAAGCCACAGTGACGCTTTTAAAGCCCAATTCAACAAGGTGCACCAAATGTGTTTTTAAGCATTTCTTTTCAGGATTATAGTTAACATTATTTTTGGATTTAAACTCCTAAATTAATTTATTTCCCACTCATAAACCGAAACAATGCCTATATTGTTAAAGGATATTTTGGGGATTGCTTTGTTTTTTTTCATTTTTAAAGTATTATTTGGTGACTACATTAATTGCTTTTGGATTTCAAAAGGTTTATTTGGGGATTGCATTGCAATGCAATTGGATTTCTACGAGGAAGGATTTCTAAATAACACATTTTGGGTGCATTAAGCCAAAAGGAAGCCAGATGTAATCCATTGCTTTTGGATTTATTTAGGGATGGCATTGCTTTTGGCCTTTGGGTATTTATAGGATTGTGTGGGGATTGGATTGCTTTTGGATTTTTATAGGATGGTTTGGGGAATGGATTGCTTTTGGATTTTTAGTGGATTGTGTGGGGAATGGATTGCTTTTGGATTTTTAGTGGATTGTGTGGGGAATGGATTGCTTTTGGATTTTTATAGGATGGTTTGGGGAATGGATTGCTTTTGTATTTTTAGTGGATTGTGTGGGGATTGGATTGCTTTTGTATTTTTAGTGGATTGTGTGGGGATTGGATTGCTTTTGTATTTTTAGTGGATTGTGTGGGGAATGGATTGCTTTTGGATTTTTATAGGATGGTTTGGGGAATGGATTGCTTTTGTATTTTTAGTGGATTGTGTGGGGAATGGATTGCTTTTGTATTTTTAGTGGATTGTGTGGGGATTGGATTGCTTTTGTATTTTTAGTGGATTGTTTGGGGATTGGATTGCTTTTGGATTTTTAGTGGATTATGCAGGGATTGGATTGCTTTTGGATTTTTAGTGGATTGTTTTGGGAATGGATTGCTTTTGGATTTTTATAGGATTGTTTGGGGATTGGATTGCTTTTGGATTTTTAGTGGATTGTTTTGGGAATGGATTGCTTTTGGATTTTTATAGGATTGTTTGGGAATGGATTGCTTTTGGATTTTTAGTGGATTGTGTGGGGATTGGATTGCTTTTGGATTTTTATAGGATGGTTTGGGGAATGGATTGCTTTTGGATTTTTAGTGGATTGTGTGGGGATTGGATTGCTTTTGGATTTTTATAGGATGGTTTGGGGATTGGATTGCTTTTGTATTTTTAGTGGATTGTGTGGGGATTGGATTGCTTTTGTATTTTTAGTGGATTGTGTGGGGATTGGATTGCTTTTGTATTTTTAGTGGATTGTTTGGGGATTGGATTGCTTTTGGATTTTTATAGGATTGTTTGGGGATTGGATTGCTTTTGGATTTTTAGTGGATTGTTTTGGGAATGGATTGCTTTTGGATTTTTATAGGATTGTGTGGGGATTGAATTGCTTGTATTGTTTTGGGATTGCATTTCACTGAGGATTGCTAATTAACATATTTTGGGTGCATTAAGCCAAAAGGAAGCCAAAAGCAATCCACTGAGTACAATGGGAGTTTGTGGAGTTAAAGAGGATTTAAAGAGGAGTTTCAATGTTTGGAAAAATCCAGTAGCAATCCACTTTCAATCCAGATTTTTTTGGTAGGGACTGCTCTGGATTCCAAAACCTCGCTTTTAACACATGTGCAAAATGTAACGATGAAAGAAAGTGTAAGAATGCAAATGGTGTTCAGCCCCCAAAGAGAAGGCCGCCGAGTGTGTGAAGCAACACCGGTCCGGGGGCTGCCGGCCTTGCAATCTGGAGTCTGTGCACTGCTCCCCTGACACCTGGAGCAGCAGAGCACTGCAACTGCGCCGTCCACAGCTCAATGCATGCTCTATGCTTTGAGAAGTGCCAGCCGGGACCAGGGCAGAAGGGTTTGAGTAATGGCGGCCGTGAGCTAAAAATAGTACCGAACCTCCTGCTAACGCAGAGGCGAGACTGGTTTTTAGTCATTACACGTGACCCACTTGATATACAAAAACCCCCTTCCCTCACGCATTTCAATCCCCCTGACCTCCAGCGCCAAACCCTGACCTAAAGAGGCTTTAAGCCACCCACCAAACCAGTCCCCAGGGATATGGCTCACTGGGTGCCTGTGCAGCGCACTGCGGCCTGGCCAAGCAAAGAAGCCACAAATGGGTCATGATGTAACGGTAACCTGGTCACGCATTCTGCTTCAAGTGCCGAGAAGCAATTGCACGTTTATGCGGAGTGAACATACATATCAGAAACACATGTTCAAACCAACATGTTATGTACATTCTATCCAAACATATTTGTTTTCAAATGCTCTCCACCTACATGTAAATAGTTTTGTATACACCCTCCCCTCATGTAAACCAGTATCCTTTGCTTAGCGAATCTTTTTGATGTTTGTTAGGAACCAAACGGGGAGGCATGGCCAAGCCGCGTGAAGGTCTTTTTAATGTTCATTGGATTATGGGTGCTTGAAGGAATGTAGACGTGTTGTTTCTGTACTTTGTAAATGTAGCATAAACCAATGCAAACACTGGCACGGATTATGAAAGTGCGCAAATGCACTCCTCATTTCCTGAACATGCTGCTAGTTTGTCCATAACTCGAGCCCTGGCACTTTAGGGGGAGTTCCCGCTTGCAGTATTTTTGCTGCAGGTTTGCTGATGCAGCTTCGGCCTGTAAAGGTCATTGTAGTGCCCTAGCGCACTAGAACGAGGGGGTCCATTCTTGGGGTTCCCTGTTATGCATTGAGTAAAAGTAGGTCAGAAGTCGCAGGTGAAGTGACGCAGTCCACGACATCCGCCCTGCACTGGGCTGTCACCGGCCTGTCACACACAGGAAAAGCTGGCACATGAAAGCGGGAAACCACTATCCAGCTGCACCCCAATGTCCGCATTCCGTGTCCATGGTGAATGACCATCTGTGTGCCCGCAAGCGTGCCCGCGCACCCCCAGAGATGAGCGGGGAGGGGAGACATCTGCAGGACTCACGGCATTGCTTGCCCACCCTTGACCCTAATTCTGTGCGAATGCCAGCGGCGAGGGGCGCGCCCAGGGCCCTTGGCATGGATAATGGACCAGAGATTATCGCACTTTTCACTTCTTGGCCCTGCTATGACCTGCCATCATAAACCTGCCAAAGGCAGGAAGCCCCTGTGCACCCAGCTAGGTGTGAGAAACCCACAGCACGCATGGCAAATAATGACAGTATGGCAAGGTTGCCTGGAGATGAAGGAAAGGGGCCTTAATGCACTTACATGTTGTTCCATTAGTCAGAGCAATAATCATTGAAGATTCCTGTCCACTAGGGATGACGTCACCACAGGTGATTATTATTCCAAGCCCTGAGATATTTCCACGGAATTATTGCAGGTGGCGCGCAATGTTTCCCATCTAAACAAAAAATGTCAGTGAAAAGACATGGTGCGTGTTGACAAAAAGTAATGTCTGTAATGTTTTGCATGCAAAATACCAGCAAACATTTGAAAAGAAAAGCACACTTTGTTTCCATGAAAAAGTTTCTATAGGCTCGAGGCAAACCCTTTGCTTGCTGTGGAACAAATGTCACACAGGACATCCCCCACAGAAAGCCTGGTTTAAATCCCATCCCACCACTCCCCCACCCCCAGCTATATTACAACTGCAATAAGGTGTGGCTGCTGCAAGGTGTGGAAAACAGACTTTCTCTAGACTTGGAAGATTCATGGAATTATTTTGTTGGGAACTTGCGTGCGAAATCCTGATCGTCAATTTATGGAATCGACTGCGCAGCACTTTTTCGTACCTTGTGTGGACTTCGCGCAGGCTCAGCACAACTCTGCGAGCGTGGGCGTGGGCCTGGCTTGCCCAGAGGACACGGAAGGGAGCAGAACTCGAAAAAATTGAAAGGACAAGTGAAAATGTGGACGTTACCAGGAACGTCCCACAGGTAGTCCATCGCAAGCCCACTAACCCTATTGCGCAGAACATGCATTCATGGATCCAACCACGCAACCTCTCGGCAAGGAAATGGTCTTCCAAGCCCTTGTTAGATTAATTACCCAAAGGCCGGCATACATACACTTGCACATAGGATTAACTTGCCAAAGGTAAGATTGGGTGTCGGATTTAGGGGTGCGTGTACGCAGGCGAGGTTCTGATTTGAGTTAGGGGTGCACTTATGCAGTGTTGTCTGGGTGCCGGTAACAGTTACAGGGGACCCCGGGCAACGGCCCAGAGATGCATGCACTGTTTAACGGGAGCATGTATTCGTGCACAGGGGGCACGCAAAGGTAGATTTATTTGGCTGTTTTTGCTTTGCGTGGATAGTTACTTTGGGCAAACATTTACATGAATACGTGTAGCGTGCAGAAAAACCTCAGCGCGCAGGCTCGCACAGTCTTGTTCTTGGCGCGCAGGCATTGCAGGATGTCTGCGCTCTATACCATGAATTGGGCCCTTGGTGTCTTTGAAAGGGCTCTATTTGAGACAAATGGCCCTGGCTGGTGCATCCCCGGATTGTAAACAGGAGGTGTGAGGGCAGGGGCTCCAATTAAGGGAGGCTGGAGCTCCAACTTCAAACCACAAACTCCAAACACAAAGATATTAAATAAAACTCTGATTACAGGCTGGCCCATAGTTATCCAGGTGATTTTAATGATATAAAATTCATCCACCTACCACTTGGGGAACTGCAATGGCCATCTAAAATGGGTTTCTGGCTGATCTGAAAATGTTACAAATTTGGGAGTTGGTAAACAAGTGGAGTGTAAAATTAAGAATATGGTGAATGAAATTCATGTTCCCAATGGTTGTGCTTTTTGTGAAAATGGCAGAAAATTGCCCCACGCCCATGTAAAATAGTATAGTCCTAGCTGTCATCTCATTTAATTCCCCATGATTAGCTGAATCAGAAAATAGATAAATAATGGAAGTTGGGTGTACAATTATGAAGTTTTGCCACATAAGTGGATTTTTGCCAAGAATACACATGAAAAGAAATGGGGATTGAAAATGAAGCTGCCATATGTTTGCTCCAGATTCTGGAACCAATCCGTAGAGAGGCAGAAGTTGGGAGGAGAGAGAAGAGTGACTGTCCAATCCCATTTGTGAGAACTCTTGCAAGGCACTTCAACAAGATTGTAAACTTGATGGTGTCATCGCTGCTACATAAGGTGGAATGCACTATGAAGAAGGGACAGAGCTGCTGAAATTTACCATCAAAGGATGGCTGCTAAATTCACCATATAACAGCAACAAGAAAACGCCAGAAGAGATTGCAGAAATTGCATTTGGGTGGAGCTGTCTGTTGCTGGGGAGGCCTAAAAATGCTGACTGGGCACCACCCTGGGAAGAGGAGTGACTATCATGATCCCTGCCCCCAACCCTCATAGGCAAGTCAATGGGGCCAGGCTACAATTCTCCATTATGGCCTTAAAGGCCTTGCCACCTCATCAAAGGCTCTCCTGGCGTCAGTCCTGGCACCTCTGGTGCCAGGCTCATACTCGATGTGAGGATGATATGGGATCTGGACTTGTTAAATGAGCTTTAGTGCAACATGGAGGCACCCACATAGCTCAGTTCTAAGAACTGTGCTATGCGGTCTAGTGTTTTGGGTGTGGTCAGGCCTTGGAATACCTGGGGGCTATATAAGCCACGCCCAGGTAGAGTAACACGCTTTGCGTTACTCTGCGGTAAGTGGCTGATGCTCACCGTGTTCAGCTCGGTCTCCTGAGTTCCTTACCTGCCTACCTGGAGCCACGTACCTGAAAGAACAACAAGAACATCTTTAGTGCAATACTCACCTGTGTATCCTGTTTGCAATCCATCGCTCACCCGGTCCAGTGAACACAGCATCCCAACGCCGCATCCAACTCCCGAACGCTGCAAACTGGAAAAAAGGGAGCGAAAACAGGATTAGTAAGCGGTTACATATTTCAATTCAGAAAGCAGCAAGAACCATCAGACGCTTACCTGAATTCGAGCCCCTCTTGGTCAGCAGCCGTTCCGGAACCTCACAACGACCTACAAAAGGGAGAAAACACAGGTTAGCACATGAAAAGTCAAGAAGGCGCCGTGCATCACGCATTCACTCACCCATTAGTGCTCTCTCGGTCAGCATCCACTCTGGGACATTACAGCAGCCTACAAGAAAGAGGGGAGACACAGGTCAGTACAAGAAAAGACAAATAGCACTGCACATCGCGCATTCACTCACCGCCTCGTGCTCAACCCCAATCAGCACGACAATAACCTCTTCCTGCACCTAGGGGAAGAAACAGACATTATCAAGGGACAAGAGACGGACAGATTATCAAGACTGTAAAGAAAAACAGCACACTTACCTTAACGAACTGGAGTCACAGCAGGTCTGGACTCGAACAGGGCCCGCACCAGTGAAGCAACTAGGTTGCGACGCGCCCACAGCAGCTACGCGCCCCTGCACCGAGAAGCAGGACGGAGAACGTATCATACAAAAAAGCAAGGTGAGGAAAAGGCTTAAGGGGAAGGTTTGGTCCTCAAGGGAGGTGGGAGCCAAGCAACAAGAGACCATAGGGTTTTGAATTCGATATTCCTGTATTGCAGGCCCAATCCTCGACCGAACAAATTCCAAGGGAAGGGTTCGAAAGTGCGAGTGGTCCAACCTGGGCTGAGTGGCGTCCCCGTGGATATCAGGTGAGTGTTACAATGGCCCAATTCCTGCCCTATCCTTCCATAACCTGTTGGTAACATTTGATGTACATAGCCTTCACACCTCCATTGCTCATGACAAAGGATTGGAAGCATTAGAATGGGCACTTCTACAAGAACAAGACTGCAAAGCTGAAAAAAACATTCATACTGGAACTAGCCACCATTATTTTGCAAAATAACTTATTTAGGTTCTATCAACTATTTTATTTACAAGCATCCGGCACCTCAATGGGCTCAGCAATGGTGCCAGCATACGCCAACCTATTTATGCATCATTTGAACATTCAGAACATAATCTCCCACTCAGTTTGGGGATCCAAACTGATCTGTTGGATGAGATATATTGACGACATGTTCGTCATTTGGAGAGGGAACAAAGAGTCACTCGAGATGTTCCGATCATACATCAATTCAGTTAATGACAGAATCAAATTTACAATGGAGATAGGTAATCCAAGAATTCACTGCCTAGATGTTGAACTGGAATTGAAGGATGGAGAAATCATCACTAACCTCTTTACAAAACCAACTGATGTGAACAATAGCTTACATTACCTGAGTCACCATGCGAGACACCTGAAGAATAACTTACCGTACAGTCAGTTCCTTCGGGCTAAAAGGATCACCTCAGTTGAATCTACACTTACTGTAGAAATGGATAAGATGACAAATAAATATCTAGAGAGAGACTATTCTGAGAACATCATTACAGCTGCAAAGGAGAGATCGAACTTGAAAACAAGAGAAGAACTACTCAAGAAGAAACCTGAACATAAGAAGATACCTTTCCTATATACTTTGAAATATTCAAGCCAAAGCCATCATATTACTCGCTTGATAAGAAAAAACTGGAGGATTAACCAGATGGACCCCCACCTTTAGAAACTCTTTCCCGAACCACCTCTGATCGCCTACAAAAGAGGGAAAAACTTTCGGGCCCAACTGGTGAGAGCCGAACGTACTCCGGAACAACGACAACTAACACTACGGACTAAGAAACTTGGAACTTTTGCATGCTTACATTGTGGTAACTGCAATAACATCACAAAAGGGGACTACATAAGACATCCAAGAACAGGTGCAAAGATCAAATTGAAACACTATACCACCTGCGATACTAAATCAGTAATTTATGCCCTGAGTTGCCCCTGTGGGATATACTATGTGGGCCAAACAACAAGGAAAATGAAATAAAGGGGTAACGAGCACAAAAGTAACATCAGGCCAAAGAAAGAACGAACGATCACCTGTGGCGCAACACTTCGCAGACAAAAGATATACAGTGGCCCAACTACGTTACCAGATACTAGAAGTTGTCACAAAAGCACAAAGAGGGGGCAACCAAGCCAAAAGACTGGATCAACGTGAATTGTTCCTGATTGATAAACTGGACAGTATGAGCCCATATGGAATGAATGAAGATTTCCACTTGGGTGCATTTCTGTAAATAGGCTTAAGAATACACAACATGCATATAAAACTGGTGAACATCAGGGGTACCAATGGGTTTATATTCACTATGTTACAAATAAGCTTGGGTTCTTATACTTGGATCTCCCGTAGATAGTGAATTTCAATTACACTGAGGATGAGGTTGTGATCGGCAGGACTCTACAATTATATTTGACCTCTAATGGAAATAAACAATTTTCCAATATACCATGACTATCGGATGTATTACATATAAAGAATGATATACCTGGAAATAGAAGTAATTATGGTCGATAAAACTAAAAGTAGATGTAAACAAAGGTGCCCTAAGGTTGGCTTGTAAATACACCATTAGAGTACTAGGGGACGATAGAATGTATCGACTTCCCCAGAAGATCTTTTCTTTAGCGGATTAATTATCACATCCGTGTTCTATGTCAATATCCCTTCACGTGGGCTATACCTCCTAATGTATTACATTGTTATTCTCCACAGGATATACATTACGCCCCATCATTTTATTTTACCTTAGACTCTGTATTCCACCATTTATTTATTTATTTATTCAGATTTATTTAAAGCGCACGTCAGCCCGGGGGCATCGTGGTGCTGTTACATGAAGACATACATAATCTGGTTACAGTGGAAGGAAGATGGTTACAAAGCAATTTTCATTACAAGACACATTTTGTATCAGACGTCTGCGAGCTAGCGTGGGTGAAGGAAGGATGAAGTTAGTTGAATAGAGTGGTTTTGAGAGATTTGTGAAAGGAATACAGAGAAGGTTCTGCTCTGAGTGAGTTGGGAGGGCATTCCAGAGCTTAGGTGCTATGTGTGGGAAGCCAATGCCGCCGGCTTTGGCTCTTTTTATATTATGTTATGTTATTTTGCATTTATATAGCGCCTCATGTACCATTGGTATGGTCTGAAGGCGCTGGTAGGTTGAACGCCCTTGGGAACCGAAGTTCAAGTCAGTAGAGAGAGTAGAGGGAGTCAAAGGTGCGAGTGAGCACCGTATATGTGTGCAGCTGGTGTGGCATTCGTGTAATAGCTGCTTCTTAGCGGTAGGATTGGTGGTTGAGAGGTCAAGAGTACGTGTTTTGTTCTGGCAGGATTTATCCAGACCGATTGTGGCTGCGTTAGGCCTGAGGAGAACGCCTGGCTGGTTGTGTGTAACCAGCAGTGTTTAGTAAGAGTGATGGGGAGTATGAGGCAGATGTTGGTATGAGAACAGCTATACCGAGTGGTGTCATAGTATCGCTGTGTTCTATTTGAGTGGTGGTGTAAAGAAGAGAGTAAGCGTGGAGATGTGAATATGGTGGTTTATTTTAGGTGCTTGAGATCACGCCCATTCCAATAGTTCCATGAGCTTCATTCGTTCCATGTATTCCGACTGTTGCGTGCGTTACGACCGTTTCAAGCACTCAGGCCGTTCCTTTCATTGTTCTTTCAGACGTTCCAGGCCCTCCAAACCACTCCCATCCGTTCCGTGCATTCCCACATCCGTTCCTTGCATTCCCACATCCGTTCCATGTACTTCAACCATTTTATGTACTCTGCCATTTTATGCACTCCACCATTTTATGCACTACTCCTTTCATTCGTTCTACCCATGTTATCCTTTCTCCATGCATCATCCATACACATAGGTCATCTTCACACTGCTCCTTTCATTCGTTCTACCCATGTTATCCTTACTCCATGCATCATCCATCCACATACGTCGTCTTCACACGTTCCATTCACTTAACTAATTCCACCCATTTCACTCGTTCCATCCACTTCATTAGTCCCAGGGCACGCTATCAGGCACACTTCTAAATTCAACCAGGGCAGGCTATTAGGCACCCTTCTAAAATTCAGCTTTGCACAGATAGGATATTAGGCGCACTTCTAAATTCAACCAAGGCGTGCTAATAGGTACACTCCTAAATTCAACTTTGCACAGAGAGGATATTAGGCAAACCAATTCAACTCTGCACAGAGAAGATATCAGGTACACTTCTAAATTAAACTAGGGCGTGTTATCTGGCACACTTCTAAAATCATGCACGGCACGTTAGACACACTTCTAAATTTAACTTTGTACAGAGAGGAGATTAGGCACACTTCAAAATTCAAAGAGGGCACACTTCTAAAATCAGGCAAGGCACGTTATTAGGCACACTTCTAAATTCAACTTTGTACAGAGAGGATATTAGGCACATTTCAAAATTCAATGAGGGTACACTTCGAAAATCAGGCAAGGCACGTTATTAGGCACACTTCTAAATTCAACTTTGTACAGAGAGGATATTATGCATACTTCAAAATTCAACGAGGGCACACTTCTAAAATCAGGCAAGGCACGTTATTAGGCACACTTCTAAATTCAACTTTGTACAGAGAGGATATTATGCATACTTCTAAATTCAACCAAGGCACGCTAATAGGCACACTTCTAAATTCAACTTTGCACAGAGTGGATATTAGGCGTACTTCTAAAGTCAACCAGGGCATGTTAATAGGCACACTTCTAAAGTCAACCAGGGCACGTTAATAGGCACACTTCTAGAGTCAACCAGGGCACGTTAATAGGCACATTTCTAAATTCCACTTTGCACAGAGAGGGTATTAGGCACACATTCTGAAGTCAACCGGGGCACGCTATTAGGCACACTTCTAGAGTCACCAGGGCATGCTAATAGGCACACTTCTAGATTCAACTTTGTACAGAGAGGATATTAGGCACACTTCAAAATTCAATGAGGGCACACTTCTAAAATCAGGCAAGGCCCGTTATTAGGCAAACTTCTAAATTCAACTTTGTACAGAGAGGATATTATGCATACTTCTAAATTCAACCAAGGCACGCTAATAGGCACACTTCTAAATTCAACTTTGCACAGAGTGGATATTAGGTGTACTTCTAAAGTCAACCAGGGCATGTTAATAGGCACACTTCTAAAGTCAACCAGGGCACGTTAATAGGCACACTTCTAGAGTCAACCAGGGCATGTTAATAGGCACATTTCTAAATTCCACTTTGCACAGAGAGGGTATTAGGCATACATTCTGAAGTCAACCGGGGCACGCTATTAGGCACACTTCTAGAGTCACCAGGGCATGTTAATAGGCACACTTCTAGATTCAACTTTGCAAAGAGTGGATATTAGGCGTACTTCTAAAGTCAACCAGGGCATGTTATTAGGCACACTTCTAAATTCAACTTTGCAAAGAGTGGATATTAGGCGTACTTCTAAAGTCAACCAGGGCATGTTAATAGGCATACTTCTAGATTCAACTTTGTACAGAGAGGATATTAGGCACACTTCAAAATTCAACGAGGGCACACTTCTGAAATCAGGCAAGGCACGTTATTAGGCACCCTTCTAAATTCAACTTTGTACAGAGAGGATATTATGCATACTTCTAAATTCAACCAAGGCACGCTAATAGGCACACTTCTAAATTCAACTTTGCACAGAGTGGATATTAGGCGTACTTCTAAAGTCAACCAGGGCACGTTAATAGGCACACTTCTAGAGTCAACCAGGGCACGTTAATAGGCACACTTCTAGAGTCAACCAGGGCATGTTAATAGGCACATTTCTAAATTCCACTTTGCACAGAGAGGGTATTAGGCATACATTCTGAAGTCAACCGGGGCACGCTATTAGGCACACTTCTAGAGTCACCAGGGCATGTTAATAGGCACACTTCTAGAATCAACTTTGCAAAGAGTGGATATTAGGCGTACTTCTAAAGTCAACCAGGGCATGTTAATAGGGACACTTCTAAATTCAACTTTGCAAAGAGTGGATATTAGGCGTACTTCTAAAGTCAACCAGGGCACGTTAATAGGCACACTTCTAGAGTCAACCAGGGCATGTTAATAGGCACATTTCTAAATTCCACTTTGCACAGAGTGGATATTAGGCGTACTTTTTTTTAAAAAAAAATATTTTTTATTTCATTTAGTTTTTACAAACTTTTTGAAAACTTTTACTTTTACAATTCTTAATTCCTAGTTTCCGCAGTGACAGTAAAACAAAAAAGGCAGCAATCAAATAACCAAAAAGCAACTGATTGGAAGTGAACTTGCACTTGGCTCGTCTCATTTAGTTCCTGTCTTGTGGCCATTGATAAAGTTCATTGCACACTTTTCTTGATTGCAGTCTTAGCTGTTTGCTGAGTGTGTCTTCTCTAACTTACTGAATGTGACATCTGTTGGGGTCACTCATTCTCCCCACACGGACTAATTGCCTCTAGTTGTATTTGCATTTGGTCGAGGAATCTCATTGTTGCAATCAACAGTGCTCTCACCAATGTGAAGGCGCTTCCACCATTCCTCTAGATCATATGTTTGAACTTTGCTTCTCTCCTTTCCGAGGCATTTTTCTTGTTGTACTTTAAATTCAGTGCACCGCAAGACCAGATGTTTTAGATCTTCTGTTTCAATTTCGCAGAACCTGCATTTCGATTTGTCCATAGGAATCTTCCTGCGATGAATTAAGACTTCCTTGGTTTCGTAGATATTCAAACGAAATTTCAGGTATAGCCTTCTTAGGCGTTTACAGGGTGACAATATTAGATAGGACGGGAGCGTATTGCGTCTTTTCGCTTCTGGAGGCGTATTCTGCATAGTTTTTTGTGACAACCTTTTATCATTGATTTCGATCCAGTCCCAGTCAAGCAGTTTCCTCTTAACCAGATCTGGATTCCACCACAAAGTTTTTTCCTCTGTGCCCAGTTGTGCTAGTATCTCTCTGCACTGATGTTTCCAAAGATGCAAAGCCGATTTTTCATGTCCTTTTTCCTCCGACAAGAATTTTACAGATGGGAGGTTTGCCTCCACGAGTGTCTTCCTGAATAATGCCAACTTATTCCAGGTGATTCTTGAGTTAAGGGTAGAAACTCCAACCTCATACAATACACAGGCTCTAGGTGTGCTTAAGGGGATCTGGAGAATCTTTTTTCCAAAAGAGACTTTCACATCGGGCCCAAACTTTATAATCACAACCGAACATGTTCTCAGCGCCGTAGACGATAATTGGAGTCACTTTACCTTGATAAAATCTCCTTATCGGCTCGTAGGAAAATTTGCCCTATCTTTGCTGTAAGATGGTGCCTTGAGCTGTTAGTAATTTGCAGCTATTCAGGAGTTTTTTTACCATTTGGGTGTCATTGATGCTAGAGTTGATCATGATCCCTAGATATCTTGTATGTGGTACCTGGTTTAGTTTATTCGAACCTATTGACCACGTTGTTTTTTTTTTTTACCTGTAGATCTATCTCTTTGGTTTCCTAATATTAAGATCTCCGTTTTGGCCACATTGATGTCAAGGCCTAAATCCTCTGTGAAGATTTTGAGAGCTGAGAGTTTTCTTTGGAGACCAATCGGAGTTTGGTCTAGGATCACCATATCGTCTGCATACAAAATATGGTTTATTGTCACTCCATTTATCTGTGGTGGAAATGACACAACATCTGCCAGAGCTATTCCTACTTCGGATATGTAGAAGTTGAACAAGGTGGCCCCTAATGGGCAACCTTGCTTCACACCTCTCTCCGTTGGTATGGGGTTGGTTAGGTTTCCCTCACGATCTAGTCTCACCTGAATATAGGTGTCGGAATACAGCTCGCGGATAGCGTGGATGAGACTCTCATTGCACCCCCTTTCTTTGAGTTTTTTCCACAGGGTATCTCTATCCACGCGATCGAAGGCATTCGCCATGTCGATAAACGCCAGGTATATTTTCGTCCCGTTCTAATGACGTCGATTTTTAACAGGTTCAGAATGAGTAGGTTTGCCCCACAACCTACACCTTTAACAAAGCCTGACTGGCGTTCATCGTATATTTTCTCTTCCTGGATCCACTTGGTCAATTGGGCTAGCAACATCGAGGCGAACACTTTCCCCACTACATCCAGTAAGGCAATTGGACGATAGTTTGCCGGGTCCGAGCGAATACCTTTCTTGTAGATCGGGACAATAATCCCAGATTTCCAAGTCTCAGGTATTTTCCCTTCCTTTTTTATGGCAGTGAAGAGCGGATGACAAGTCTGACCATTCTTCGCTGTTTGCCTTAAGGTCTGCGTTCGACAAACCGTCTGGACCCGCAGCGCGAGAGGCGTTACATTTCCTGATGGTAGTTAGTATATCGTCTCTCTCCATTTCGATTTCCCACTGCTGACTTGTCTCCACTTTTGTCGGGCTCAAGTTTTTTCTTCTTTTGAATAGTGCTGTGAAGTGGTTTTCCCAGTCCTTTTCCAGAACTGTACTTGATAGTAGCGCTTTGTCAGAGTTCTTTGTATCATTAATTATGTCTCAAAAGCCTCTTGTGTTCTTTCGGTTTAGAGCCTTCAACATTGCTTCCGCGTCCCGTTGTTCCATGGTTGCCTTGCGATTTTTGCACCAGTTGTTATACTTGTTTTTTTCCTTTTTTATCTGCACCATTAGGTCCTCTGCGTTTGCGGCGCATATTTTCCTTATACTTTTTCTTACCTCTCTCTTTCTGGCAGCTACCTCAGGATCATATCTGTGTTTTTGTATCACAGGTCTCGTCTGGGACGTTTTTTTCTTGACTTCATAGATCTCAAAGAACTGTTGATATTCCGTTGATCTTGAGGAATTCTGGTCTTGCGCTTCCAGTAGCAGTTCGGTAATTGTCACAATATCGCACTGATTTATACGCAGTCTGTTGCGACCTGGGACCAAGGATAGGTCTTGTCTCCATTGTTTACGCTCCATTTTATTGGTGGTATTCCATTTCGCTACCACCATGTTGTGGTCACTGTATTTAGTCGTGATCACTTGAAATGAATCAATTTCCTGGAATATGTTGCCTGAGACAAACACATAATCCAGTATTGAATTTTGGGCTCCTCGTGTCCGTCGGTTTAGCTGGAGTATCACCCTTTGTTCCTCCATTTAGCATTACTAGATTTCTTATCGACATCTCATCAAGCCATCGCTCACAGTTTGTTTTTTCTCTGCTATTCACTTGTTGCTTTGATTGAGGGTTCTCGATCAGTTTCATATTAAAATCTCCACATATAATTATTAAGGCTTGTGGTTCTCTCATTAGAATGCTGTCAATTACATCTAAGATGTCATCTTCAAATTTGGAGTGCAATTTCGTGGTTGTGTTCCAATATACATTTAGAATGTAAATGGTCTGGTTATCTAATGTTGCCATGTTCACAGGATCAGTGCAAGTCATTTGGAGATGGGGCGAAATGTTCCAAGCATTCTTGATTCTCAGGCCGCTTTTTCTGTTTATCAGGGTTAACTGACCCGACATTGGGCGGCCTTTCTCTTTGCAGATTGCAGGATTAACCATGTTTCTTGTGTGCATATAACATCGGCATTCCTCAGGTATACGGGTGCAGAACTCAGCAGATGGGTGAACCCTCTCGTGTTCCAGGAGGTTATCACCAACTTTTCCTTTAGGCATTAACTCATCGATGTTCCATTTAAGGATTTTGCTATCCATCCCCATGCATGGGACTCCTCCTCTATAACCGAGTTGTCCTTACACATCACTCTCTTTGTGTTCTCACTGTTCTCCACTGTTATTTTAAATTTCTTCAGTTTTATCTCTTCCAGTGAGAGCTGTGCATCAACGTCCTCGTCCACTGATTTTCTTTTGGTTAGCTCGTAATCTTCCATTTTTGCACTGTTATCCATTTGAGTGGACAGCTGTGAATCTTTTTGATTTTTCTGCAGGCTATTATCTGCCTAGGTACCACAGTCTTCTCCTCCCAATGCACTGTCAACCTTGTATACTTGGTAGCCTGCATTCAACAATTGTCTCTCGCTTGTCATAATCTGTTCCACAACCTTTTTTCCCACAATGTGTAGCAAAACAAATTTTTGATTCGAGTCTGCTATTATTTCGACTCTTTCAATTTGAGGACTCTTTACAGATCTCAGTGCTGGGATCTTTTGAAATATCTGTAGTACTGTGTATCTGTTTAGTGGCGGATCGCTTTTGTTATGGTTGATTCTTTCCACCAAAATTCTATATCCAATTGCTTTATCATTGCTGGTAGATTTTCTTGTGTGATCAATAGGATTAGAGGTTTTTCTCCCACTTTCTGGAATTGAGGTTGCTGCCGTTTGGGCCCCCTCCATCAGTTTGCCTGTCGGACCTTTCTTGATTGACTTGGTCACTGGTCCCGGTGTGTTACACCCAATTGTTTTTTGTTGACATTGCATGCTTCTTATACGTTTCTCTTCTAACGTAAAGAAGCGTTTGGCAGATCCCTCATTAGGACGCTTATTCTTCAACGGCAAATCTTCTTCTTTTGGAGTTTGAGGCCATGAGAAAGCTCTCTTTCCTGGTTGCCCCATTTCTTTCTCTGGCTCAATTTCCGACAGGATCTTTCCTGTCATGATCGATTCTCCTTTCTTTTTATCCTGTTGGTTTTTTGCATTACCTTCCACGACGATCTCGCAGACGCCTTCCGTGCCCACGTCGTCGGCCACCGAAGAACTATAAGTTGACATATTCAATAGTTCTTCGTCGTCCTCATCGTCATTTTCACTCTCCACTGGGGCTTTTTGTTTAACTTCTTTTTCCGTTGTCTCTGAGGGTTGAATCTGCCCCGTGGAAGGTGATTCAATGGCCGTTGTTCCAATGGCCTTACTGGGCTCTCTAGTGCATTGTTTGCTATTTGGGCCCGTAGGTTCAGTGTTGTTTACTGTGATGGTTAGCGCTTTTATGTTCCGAAAGAAGTTCGCCGAGCTTCGTGGGTTTTTGCTCTTCTGTATTTGCTGGTTTTTAGATTTCATTTTACATTTACTCTGTTTTGGAGCGGTAACTCGGCATTACCTTCCACGTCGATCTCGCAGACGCCTTCCGTGCCCACGTCGTCGGCCACCGAAGAACTATAAGTTGACATATTCAATAGTTCTTCGTCGTCCTCATCGTCATTTTCACTCTCCACTGGGGCTTTTTGTTTAACTTCTTTTTCCGTTGTCTCTGAGGGTTGAATCTGCCTCGTGGAAGGTGATTCAATGGCCGTTGTTCCAATGGCCTTACTGGGCTCTCTAGTGCATTGTTTGCTATTTGGGCCCGTAGGTTCAGTGTTGTTTACTGTGATGGTTAGCGCTTTTATGTTCCGAAAGAAGTTCGCCGAGCTTCGTGGGTTTTTGCTCTTCTGTATTTGCTGGTTTTTAGATTTCATTTTACATTTACTCTGTTTTGGAGCGGTAACTCGGCCTTGCATGTTTAGGCCGGTGTTCTCTTTTAATTTTTTGGAATTGAAGATGTCAAACCACTCAGTTTCATTCTTTTTTTCAGTCGTGTCATCAGCTTTAGAGTTTACTGGAGTAGTCCTCTCCTCATTGTCGTTGCCACCTGCTCTCAGCTCCTCCACAACTTCATTCTCACTTCCTTTGTCTTCCTTTCCCTTATGTGTTGTCTCCGTAAGGTCAATTTCTTCCACCTTCCCTTCTTTTGCTGATAAGTCATAGGGTGTGGTTATCGAAACTCTATCACTCTCTTTGATCTCTTTCGTGGTGGCTTTATTGATGTTTATTTTCACCTCACTGATTTTCACTTTGTCTTCTGCAATTGGAACCTTTTTTCTATTTAAGTCCTTTGGACAGTCACTCAACACGATGGTTATCTCAGAGTCTATTTCAGAACAACAGTTCTGAATAATTTTTGATTTTGTGTGCAGAGAATTTGGATTTGACGTTCTGTCTTCTGGTACAGGCTCATTTTTGTTGCCTATTGAGTTCACCATGCGTCCTGTTTCTGCACTCGGCTGAATTTTTTGGGGGACACTCGTCCCTACTTCCTCTGTTCTATGTTCTCGATCTTTTTGGAAAAGCATTAAAGCTTGTTTCGTCACTTCTGCGAAGAGTCTTTTGTCTTCCGTTGTCGCTTTTAGAGATTCTCTTAGTGCCATTAATGAAATGTCGTTGCCTCTTCTGGTTGTCACAACCTGAGCCGTCATGTCTCTTAGATCTAGCTCGAGTTTTACAATTTTTGAGTTTAACAGGGCGACCAAGGTTGTTTGGTCCCGGAGGCTTTCATTTAGATTTTCATAACGTTTCAGCAATGGTGCTACTGCTATTGTTGTAGCTGACATCAGTGTCAGGCTCAGTGTTCCGGCTATGGTCTCCACTAACTTCTTTTCGTCCATTGCTGTTTCCGGAGTCTTAGAATCCAAAAGTTGATCAGGCTGCGGACTCCTCTTTTTGGGAGACGTCATATTTTCTACGTCATCCAACTCGGCTTGTCCTGGTTTTATCACATGCTTGCTCGGAGACCCGGATTTAGGTGTCAAACTCTGCCTTGAGTTTCTTTTAAATCTTTTGTTTGCACCCTCGTGATCTGAATTCGAGCTTAACTTTCTCCGGCTCCTTTTTTGTGAGACCATGATCTCTTCATTTCTGGCCTCAAAGGATGGTGTATTTTCTTCTAGAGTCATCAGATCAAGTAGACTTTTTCCTTGATCATTTGGCATTCAGTTTGTGGGGATGGCTTTCCACAGCAATTTGTTGATGAGTTTTTTTCGTTGTTTTGACAAGTTGGAATTAATTTCCACTAGGTCTCTCAGGAGTTGATCTGCAAGTCCTACTGTGTCTTTTCTACGAGGGGGCTCGGCCGTTCCAACTTTAGATGTTCTTTCCTTCCATCGAGCAGCACACACCCACTCCTCACAGGGGGCCTCTTCTGTCACCATGATGTTCACTTTTCCAGTTGACTCTTCATCAGGGGGTTTTGTCACTGAAGATCTTATTTTATTGGCCGCTAAGTCATCTTTTTTCTTCATTTGGGTCTGGTACTTTAAGTTTTTTCCGTTCCCCTTATGCATTGAGGTCACTCTTGTCCATGCTAGGGTCTTTAGCGATAAACCCTTTGGGGTGGTTTAAGAGACTCATCAACATGATCTACTGAGAGCCTATTTAGACGTCTCTAATGGCTAAGGGATGTCTCAGCTGGGTTGACTGGCGTCGTTAGAGCGGACTCCTCCTTTGGCACACTGCATTTATTATTCGGTTGTTTCCTGTTGTTTTTCTGTCGTTCCTTTCGTTAATGGGTGTGGCCTCCTCCTCTCGTGTGACATCAGGATAATTTCTGGGCTCACCCAGGGCTTCTGGCAGGTCACAATTTGAATTCCCACTTGCCGACCTCCTCCAACCAGTGACATGTTTGCACTCTTCGTTCCTGACATGTGATGGTAGGTGGTTACCATTTGTTGTTGACTTGGCATGGGCATGGGCACAATGTACCATGGCGGTGCATACTTCCAGCCTCGACTCACAACCCACTTGACCCTCCCCTTGTTGCGTGCGGGTCATCTTTTTCTGCCCTTACCAAGTCTATAGTTTCCATGATTCTTGCCGAGGTGGGCGAGGGACTGTTTCGTTTTGATCCATTCTCACTCACACTTCGCACTCTCAGCGACCCCCACTCCTCTGACTTTTCGGTATCCCTTGCAGGCAATACATCTTCATCTTCGTCGTCCTCAAGCTCTGAATCACTTGCCCTCACATATTCACTGTCAGTGTCCAGCTCATCGCTGGCTACATCGCTGGCTACATTGGTGTTGTCTGCGCCTTGGTTTGGCGCCACACAGTCATTTCACGCTTGTTTTAAGTTGTTGTGGGCCCCGCATTGGGGCGTCGTGGCCGCGGTCATCCCACATTGGGGCACAGTTCTAACATCATTTCCCCCCCCCCACCCCTGCCGGTGACATTCCTCCTCGTACTGGGGGGGGGTGTTTGAATTGAATGTTCGAGTGTTTGGAGCTGCTAGCCCCCACTTGGCGTACGCTCGAGTATTAGGCGGAGCGCTTGACCTCATCTTTGCGGCTTCCTCAGGAGCCTCAACCCCGCCACAGGCTCTCCGCAGTTCAGCAGAGCGTAAGCCGTGTTTTTTTTTCCTTCTTTCTCCCCACAGTGTCTATCGCACAACTCACGGCGGCTGGCCGGGTGGAACTGATAACTGATAACTAATAAAGGGAGGGGGAGGGGGAAGAGTACGCGGCAGCTCTTACCGGGACCTCTTGTGCTTTACTTTGCCAGCTTCAGTCAGCATCCGTTGGACAGCACTCCAGCCCTCACAGGTCCCCCACGGACCACCAGGGAACACAGGAAACACTCGCCACACCACACATTTCAAGCCATCTTTTATAAAGCTTTGACTACGGACAAAATTGTCAGTTGGCAAAGCTTTATAAAAGATGGCTTGAAATGTGTACTTTCAAAGCCATCTTTTATAAACCTCGAAATATGTCGAGGAATCCCCAGGTTCGCCGAGGGTTAAAGACGCCTCGGCGACCTGGGGAATCAAAGGGACAGTAACTGCCTCTGGTGACCTCTTGCGCGAGGGGTCACCAGATGCAGTTACTATGACTGACGGAAGTGGCAGCCAGTCACAGCGTCGCTGTGGCTGGCTGCCACTTCTGTCAGCTTGCCTGACTTCATTGCAGGCGCATCCTCCCGTCGCGTCTGCGGCTGCGACGGGATAATGCATCCCGCCAATGTTGCGGTAGGACGGGGCCCTGGCAGGGCCCGGTTCAGTCCCACTTTTTGGAGACTGCCGGGGCCGGGCCCCGGCAGGCCCCGGCCCACTTTAAGCACTGGTTTTGGGGATGTGTAGTGCAGCGCAGAGGGCATTGTTTTGCACTATTTGGAGCCTCCTTAGGTTTTTTGACAATGTGCCTGCCAGGAGGGCTTTGCAGTAGTCCAATCTGGCTCCTATAGTAGCTCTGGCTATGGAGAGGCAGTTGGGCGTGGTGAGGTAGGGTTTTATGGCGTAAATGAGTTTGGTGGTCAGAGCAGAAGCTGAGGCGATGGCGCTGGTTTGTCTGGTCATTGAGAGTGTGGCGTCAATGTAGACTCCCAAGGTCTTGACGGCAGAGGAGACAGTTATGCTAATACTGTCGATGATCATGTGAGAATAATCGGGGCTGAGTTTGGTTAGTGTTTCGTTGGGGGCTAGGATGATGATTTCGGTTTTGTCTCCGTTTAGGCAGAGACCATTGATAGCCATCCAGGTTTGGATAGTCGAATAGATTTTGAGGAGGGCTTCTGAGTCTAGGTCGTAGTCTCCGGAGAGGGGGAGGAGAACTTGCGTGTCATCTGCGTAGTTTGTGTATGCTATGTTGAGGGAGTCCAGTAAGTCAAAGAGGGGTTTGGTGAATAGGTTGTAAAGGGTCGGTGCAGTGCAGGACCCTTGTGGGACTCCACAATTTATAGTGGTGGGGGGGGCGGTGCTGGCCTGGTCAGAGTACACTTTCATGGCCCTACCTTCAAGGAAGGATGTGATCCAAGTGGTTGCCTTGTGAGAGAAGTGTGCAGCATTGAAGAGGTGAGATGTGAGAATGCTGTGGTCGACCAGGTCAGATGCTGCAAAGAGGTCGAGCAGAATGAGGAGAGCAGGTTTGCCTGTGTCCATTATTTTTGTAATTTGATTCTTTAAATCTAGAAGGGCAGTTTCAGTCCCATGGCCTTTGCGGAAACCTGATTCTTTTGCCTAGGATGGTGTTGGTTTCCAGGTATTGTTGGATTTGATTGTGTGCGGCTTTGTCTAGGATTTTGAGGAGAAAGGGGACGGTGGTAATGGGGTGATAGTTGTTAGGGGAGGAAGGATCGAGAGAGGGTTTCTTCAGGAGCGGGCAAACCCAGGCTTCTTTTAGGCATTGTGGAACAGTTCCAGATGCGAAAGAAGCATTGATGAAAGCCGTAATGATGGGGGTGAGGGATTCTGAGAACTCTTTGATTAAGGAGGGTTGGCAGATATCCCCTTTGCAGGTGGAAGGTTTGATTTTTTTAAGGAGGTCCTTGACTTCCGTCTCTGAGACTTCTTTGAAAGCAAAAAGGGGTGTTTGTGAGAGAGAGTTATTGGTGGGAGGTGTGGGCGAGCAGGTGGGGGTGTTGAGAGCTTTGCGTTGGGAGGCTATTTTGTCTTGGAGTGTTTTAACTTTATTGAGGAGGGCTGCCTGGATGCCTGTGCACCATGCTTCATCCTTGATGATTTTGTCTCGGCTGGAGGCAGGTGTGGTGAGTTCTTTGAATATGGAGAATATTTCTCTTGATTTGGAGCTGGCATTAGTGATTCTCTGGTTGTAGGATTCGGATTTAGCATGGAATAAGGCTTTTTTGTAGGTCAAAGAGATCTCTTTAAAATCTTTAAGCGAGGATTGGTTAGGCGCTGCTTGCCATCTGGATAGAGCTTTGCATTTCTTGATGCAAAGGTCAGATAGTTCTTCAGTGAACCAAGAGTTGCAGTGCATTGATTTTTTTCCCTTTTTTTTCTTCTAGAGGGGCAATGAGTTCGATGGCTTGAGTGAGTGTGCTGGAGTAGATGTTGGCTAGAGAGGTAGGGTCATGGACGAATGGAGGCTTGAGTTCAGGGATATTGAGGAGAGGGGCGAGGTTGGAAGCAGGGAGTTGTTTGGAGCTTCTTACTTTTGCGGGTGGGGCATAAGTTAAGGTTTTATGAGTGGGCGTGGTAGGAATGGAGAATTGAATGAGGTAATGGTCCATCCGTGGGAGGGCCGAGATGGAGGTAATTGCAGATGAACAGTTGTGATCAGCTAGCCAGTCAATGGATCTGCCTTTGTTATGAGTGGGTGCAGTAATTTTGTGTTCGAACCCCATGTTTGATAGTTCTTTGGCTAAATTTGCGGCTGCTTTGTCCTTCGGGTCAGATAAACCAAGGTTAGTGTCCCCTAGAAGGACGCTTTTGGTGGTGCTTTTGAGGTTGTTGCCTATGTTTTGGAGGTGTTGCTTTTGGTAGTCAGAGGGTGATCCTGGTGGTCTGTAGGTGATAAAGAAGTTTATGGTGCAGTTAGGTGAGAGGGCTAGTTTAGCAGTGAGGAGATCAGTGTTGTTGTCCCATTGTTGATTACACATTCTTATGGAGAGGGTGTCTTTAAAGATGAGGGCAATGCTGCCACCACCTTTACAGTTTTTACGGTCCTGTCTGAGGATGGTATAGTTTTGAGGGAGAGCGAGGTGGATGGATGGACTGGAAGCTTCATGGGGCCAAGTTTCGGATATGGCAATTAGGTCAAGATTGTGGATGGTGATAAGGTCATTGATTTCAATGGCATGGGCATGGACAGAGCGTGCATTGATGAGAGCACATCTTAAGTCTGGTCGTAGAGTGTGTGTGTTGGTGTTGGTGGTGTTGGAGGTGGGCGGTGTATATTTGGGTGTGTGAGGCTGGGGCGTGATAGATGCAGCTTGATGGGTGCTAGGGTAGTGAGCGTGGTCAGAGAGGTAAGGCTGGGCGGCTGATGTATGGGTGCGAGAGCTGAGTCTGTTGTTCCTAAGGAGTGTGGAGTGCTGCGGAGAGTTAGGAGGTGTTTGGTGCGTGTTCTTAGTCTACAGAGCCTGAGGTGGAGTGGGTGATGTCCGATCGGATTGGTATGGTGGTGGAGTGTGGAATGGAGTGCAGACGATGGTGTGGTGTGTATGAGGTCAGATGGTGGGGTAGGGCATGGGTGGGCATGCTGGTCTGGGTGCGCATGCGGCATGCTGCAGATGGCCAGAAAGGAGAGGGATGTGATGAAGATGGATAAAGAGGAAGGGAGGTGCATAGGCGCTTTGGGGTGTATGCCAAGGGGCTGCATTTGTAGACAAGAGATGTACAGGTAGGTGGGCAATAACACCGTTGGTCAGGGCAGGCAGTTAACACAGTAGATCAGGGCCGCTAGGGACAGGCAGTTAACACAGTAGAACAGGGCCGCTAGGGGCAGGCAATAACAAAATTGAGCAGGGCTGCTAGGGGCAGGCAATAACACAATTGATTAGGGCTGCTAGGGGCAGGCAATAACACAATTGAGCAGGGCTGCTAGGGGCAGGCAGTTAACACAGTAGAACACAATAGATCAGGGCCATGTAGCATGGTAGTCAATTATGGTAGTCAGGCTGTTGAAAGTTAGACTTGAGCTTGCGGGCAGCGCGGGAGAGGTGGCGTGAGACGCTACGCCTGAGATGTGAAAGGGTCAGGGGGGACATTGGCTAGCTGGAGGCTGCATGCGGAAAGAAGTTTTGTAGTGGCATGTGGAGGACTCACCTACGTTCCTTTGCGAGAGGAGGAGCGTGCATGGGCAGCATGATGGCCCCTGAGCGCCTGTAACGCTCTATCAGCTCAATCAGCTGTTGGCCTTCTTCCTAGGCCTTACTCCGCCCGCCGGCTACCGCCCGACGGTGATTGGGCGTGAGTAATGTGGATGGCCTCAACCAATGGGGATATTCCTGGATGCCTGGAGCCTTGAGGACAGGGTCAGGCAGATCCAGGCATCACGGCGGTGGCCATCTTGGAATTTCGTTCGGGAGTCGAACGCTGAGCGGAACGGCACTGCAATCAGTGTGGAGTTGAGAGGGGCAAAGCGGCCCTTGCAGATCCGGAGGCTGGTGGTGGTGGGGGGGTAGGCAGTGGGTATAGAGGACTGCGTGGCTGCACATGTAGTGCCTGGCCTTACCTCTACCTCCCAGATCCTGCTGGTGGGCACCTGCAACACGAGGCAGGGCAGCGAGCACCTGCTCCGGCAGATGTGAAGAGAGACTTGAATTAGTTAACATCAACCAGTATGTACCATTGAGACTGGTTAGCATACCTTGAATAAATTACTCCTTTAAAATTGACTTGCTAAATGTAGGATTCCAACTCTAAACTCATATGATTATCCAACGCGTCTATGATGCGTTTTGACACTGTTTTACGTGAGACGTAATGACATCACATGTTTACATGTGACGTCACTACGCGCACAAAGTTACCGGCCATTTTATCACTCTCTTAACCAGAGGTGTACCGAGTAGCATTTACTGAAGACGCAAGCTTATCCTGCAGTGGATATCAACAGAATAATAGACACTGATCTGCACATGAGGAATTAGAAACAGGTAAGATTCTTTAACGAAGCTCTTATTTACGAGCAGTAACTTTCCCTCTGTCCTGTACCCTGGACCGTTTACTATGCCGCCATTTATACTCCCACCTGTCTTTCTCTGTTATTTCGTTTCTCCAGTCCAGGAGAACCCAGTAATACCAGAACGGCCCTAGAGAAGGCAACTTCCACAAATGTACCTGCACTTTAAGAAATGGCAGGTAAGCTGCTGCCACGTGCACTTACTTAATCTCTTATTAAGTACCTGTTCGCATTAGAACTTCCTTTTCCCACTCTTTTTTCAATTTATAATCAGGACATTAGAGCAATACCAAGAGCCTCCGACACCCTCTAGAATCACGGGACGAAGCACAAGTTTGACTCAGAAATCTGCGCAAGGTACAAGTCTCTAAAATCTCCTAATACCTATATGCCCAGCATGTAACTAACTGTGAACCCACCATCAACTAAGCAGACTCATTTCTGAATAATAGGTCACATACTATCCATGACTAGATAAATATCATTGAAATGTGATCAATACCATTTGCTGAATTTACAGTTTTAGTGACAACCTCGGGGCACCAACGTGAGGTAGGAAACACTATAATTGGTGGCATATCGAATTAGTAACAATTACTTTTTTGAATATGTTACCTTTAAGATAGAATCTGAGAAATTGTGGTTTCTTTTTTAGATATCCAGAAAAGCATCACTGAATTTTAGAATTGAAGAAACTATCGACAGCGATAGACCATGAAAACCCTAAGTAGCTACTCTTGATGAAGGGATTGTAATTCCCGAAACGCGTTGAGCTTTATGTATCACTGTCTGTGAAATATAACAGAGATTGTTACACATGTTTTGCACTTTATGAAATCAATATGTTAAAAATAATGACAACCGTAAATGTAGGAAACAAGTGAAACTTATAAAGCTATGAGTATAATAGCATTTGTGAATAAACAAATACATTTCCTAGAATTCTTTTCTTTACAAGAACTATTGGGAATGAGCGGGTTGGAGAAAACCCATCATTATATCTAACCTTTAGATACACGTGCAGAATAATTTCTTTTGGAACTATATATATATATATATAAATGATTTCTGAACAAGTCCACTTACCTTTGTTTTGGGTATAACTGCACTTAGAAAGTCTTACATCTTAACTGCCATTTGACACAACCCTGAGTGTGCAGGGGACGCAAGGGTTCCACAGCTTGGGGACACCCTTTCTTTTCTAGTTCTCTATCTTTCCAGAGAGCCCTAACATGCAGCTGGCTGTCCTGAATTTTAAATAGAGGTTTTCTATGTAAGTAGAAGTGAACCCTTTGCAATCAAAAGGTGGGGGAATCTGCTGGCCTTAAATCCTTTCCCTTTGTAGTGGGCGGGGGAGGGAGGGGTACTGTGTAGATCATTAGCCTATTAAACTAAAAATATTAATTTAATTATTTCCCTTTGGCATAACACTACGGGGTGATTTTTTGGTTAAAATTCTAAATTAACAATGCTCCCTTCCCAGCGTGCCCTGAAAAACTATAGCCTATAATTTAATTGGGCAATCCTTTTTGTCCTGTTCACCCCAATTTATTTAAGGAAGAGGGGTGTCTTTTAAATCACCCCAATCTGTGATATGCAGCTTCCACAGCACAAGCCTTTAAGTGGAGGGGTGTCTGAAATCCAAAATTATTCACTCACCCCAATGTTTCTGTCAGACTTACCCAACCCAATAAAGTAGGGGTGTAGGGGGATCCTAAAAACAAACGGCTAAATTACCCTGTGTTTATTTTAAACCAAAAGTGTGCGTGAAATCATAATTGCCATATGCAATTGTCCAAATCTGAAAAACCAAACCGCTAGCCTTTTAAGCTTGCAGGAAAATCCAAATTGCACAGCACTACAACTATAGATTGTGTTCACTGACCAGCGCTAATTATTTCGTGAATTGAAATTGAGAACAAGTATTGTGATGTTTTCTTTCCCATAACTAATTTGTATAATTGATTTGTGTATATGGCGAGCCACAAAGAAGGTGTCGTGTCTAGTTAACTGTGATGTCTATTACTTCAAATTTAAATAAATACAAACATATTTCCTGAACACCGGTCTGGTTCATGGCTCATTGGTAGCTCGGGGGGAGGGATCCAAGGGGTATTAGATGAATTGGAGATAGGGCTGAATAAAAAGAACCAACATTAACCGTTTGTGTGACACTTTGCTTGTGGAGGGAAGGAACGCCTCTCAATAAACTGTTACAGAGACACGTATATACATCGCTCAAGCTTTAGGAGTTATTCCTCTGTCTGTTAAAATCATTTTTAATATCAGCATTTCGATTGAGTGTTTCCAACAAGGGTCCCGTTGTCCTTGCCTGTATAAGAAAGTTCCACAGCTCTGAGCAAGGCTGAACGAGTTGGAGTAAACTCTTTGGTAAGCTGCTTATCCCCAGTTATGCTGTTTCCTTCCATAAAGCCCCTGGTTATTTACAAGTCCCACCATGTAGGTATGTCATTGAACTTGACTAACAGTTCTTCCGCATTGGGGAAATTGTTGGGAGATGTGACGAATCCAGGGGAATTGTCCCTTCGCCTCAAGGGGCAGACACCCCCTTGGAGCCCATGGAGGTGACCCCGCTACGCAATACTCTCCCTAGGGGGCTGTGCAAGCGAGATGCCACTGAGGTTTGACCCCCCTCCTCAGTTACAAGGAATCTCCACGTAAGGATTTTATGGCACCATCCTTTACTTCAAAGTCCCAGTGTTTGTCTTCCGTTCTATTCCAGGGAGGGACATAAAGACAACCAGACACCAAGAGAAGGGGGACGAATTAACTAGAGAGCAAGAAACACCAGCTTGCGTGAGCATGCACTTGAAGGAGTCTCCCTCTCGCAGGCGGAGTTGAGCTGAAGAGCGTTGCAATCAGCGTGGTGGGTGGCGACCAGGGCAGAATGTGGAACACTGATGCTTTCTTTATGCTGGAGAGCCAGATGGGTTTGGGGCCACAGAGAAAGGAGTGAAAGCTAAATTGGAAGAAACGCACCAACGTCCCTCCTTTCCAAGGATGGAGTCCCGGAGAGGAAGCACAGACACGAGAAAGCCGAACCCACAGGCCAGATACGGGTTAAGAGCACAGATCCGCGCTTGACAGAAATACTGTCTCCACGCACCAGCACCGTTGCTTGATAAAAGGTAAGTGTTGCTGTGTGAGGCCGGGTGGAGGGTGCAATTCAGGCTGAGAATCTGAATGCCCTATTAGGGGCAGAGAGAACCAACAATCAAAGCAGGGTTTAGCAGGCCTGTAGCACACACTAAACTGAGATTATGACTACCCCATTAAGGGGTGAGATTATAAACAATCAAAGCAGGGTTCAGCAAGCCTGTGGCCCAGGCTGTGCTGAGAATCCAACTACCCCAGCATGGGGTGGATGTAAGGGAGGAAGGGTCCTTTTGACTCCCCCCCCTCCTCCCTCCTACATTCTGTATGAAGTGAATCCTATGCTCATTCAATTGCTGGAGACGTCCCTTGGTCCGGGCTACTGGCGAAAGAGCTTGGAGGCCATTGCATGACACACATCGACTTCATTTTGTACGTCCCCAGACTTCATTTCTAATAAGCCCCCTCTCCCCTCATCCAGCACTGCGCACAGTCAGCCCAACCACCCCCACCTCCCCCTCCCCTGTCTGCGCGGCGGCTGTCCTGTTCTCACGGAAGCCTGGCCGCAAATTATTACAAACTGACACTGCATTGCTTCTCTTCCTCTGAGATCATTGCCCTGTGTGTGACCGGGCTGAAGCCTGAATCTGCATTGCTTCTCTTCCTCTGAGATCATTGCCCTGTGTGTGACCGGGCTGAAGCCTGACACTGCATTGCTTCTCTTCCTCTGAGATCATTGCCCTGTGTGTGACCGGGCTGAAGCCTGACACTGCATTGCTTCTCTTCCTCTGAGATCATTGCCCTGTGTGTGACCGGGCTGAAGCCTGACACTGCATTGCTTCTCTTCCTCTGAGATCATTGCCCTGTGTGTGACCGGGCTGAAGCCTGGCACTGCATTGCTTCTCTTCCTCTGAGATCATTGCCCTGTGTCTGACCGGGCTGAAGCCTGACACTGTATTGCTTCTCTTCCTCTGAGATCATTGCCCTGTGTCTGACCGGGCTGAAGCCTGACACTGCATTGCTTCTCTTCCTCTGAGATCATTGCCCTGTGTGTGACCGGGCTGAAGCCTGACACTGCATTGCTTCTCTTCCTCTGAGATCATTGCCCTGTGTGTGACCGGGCTGAAGCCTGACACTGCATTGCTTCTCTTCCTCTGAGATCATTGCCCTGGTCACACTGCATTGCTTCTCTTCCTCTGAGATCATTGCCCTGTGTGTGAACAGGCTGAAGCCTGGTTTATGAAGACCATTCAGCTCCACAGACATGCCCCAGCCCCTTCAACCCCCCCCCCACTTTTAGGAATTGCTGCCTGTATTACCTTCGCTCCACTATGTTCCTTTCATGTATCAGTTGGTGGGACCGACCCTTCCTCTTGGGCCACCCTAGATTGCCCCCCATATAACTAATCCAGTGTGATCATATATTCTCCCTGTACTAACACCTATCAATCCACTCGTTTGAACCATGAGGCGCCAGTCGAATGAATCTCAGAATTACACTTTCAGATAAGGCACCTGGACCACCGCGCCCCTGTCCCCACCGAGGCCTAGGCTAAGAATGTGAATCTTTACCCACAATTTATAGACGTCCCTGCATTTTTGGCATACATTTTATGTCTCACATCAATCCTTGCATGTTAGTAATCACTGTGTAGTTTAGATTAGTTAGAACAATCGACAGTGTGGACTCAGCCTGACCTTCATCCCTCTCAGATGAGCCCAGCTGACCCGCATGCCACAAGAAGCAACAAGCTCAGCACCAGCCAATCGAGCAGCATCGTCACAGTATATTCTATAAGGTATTATTTAAATGAGCCAATGAAGTGGCACCATATAACACATATGGAAATCGTCACGGATGACGTGTATTATGGTTAAAATGTGATGTTTCTGTATTTTTGGCAGAGCGCTCTCAGAGCAGCAGAGTCCTCTGCATGCATCCTTTACTATTATTTAAAGCACCCTTTGTTTGACTCGCAATCTTTCTCCTGGTCTCATGCCCTACTGGGGTGTGCCCATTTATTCATGGGATAAGAGACAATCGAAGCAGGGCTCATCAGGCCCATAGCCCACGCTGAGCTGAGACTCTGACTACCCCAGGAAGGGGTGAGATAAGAGACAATCAAAGCAGGGCTCAGCAGGCCCGTAGCCCACGCTGAGCTGAGACTCTGACTACCCCAGGAAGGGGTGAGATAAGAGACAATCAAAGCAGGGCTCAGCAGGCCCGTAGCCTACTTGAGGCTGAAAGTAAAAATACCCCACGAGAGATAAGGGGAGAGTTTTGTTTTTGTAAATATTGACCTATCCAGGTCAGAAGAACCTATCACAGCCAATAAAGAAAACACATCCCAGATTGAAGGGGATAAACTAGGAACTGTTCAGACTGGCTGATAAGGTCTTTGTTTTGGCAAGAGGGAACAGACACATTTGTTTTGTTGTTGGGATTACTACACCAGCCGGAAGGCTGCAAAAGACTTTGAGAACTCTTTGGGTGGGTGTTAAGATGGATTTCTGAACTCTGACCTCGTGGGCAGAGGTTCAGAAGGCCAGCCTAGTTTCTTGGAACATGGTAACCTTCTGGACAAGCCAGACCAATCAAGGTAGAATTGGTGGTGGTCAAGACCAGGTCTCAGAAGGGGTGAGGGTGATCGGAAGTCCACAATGAGCACACACAGTAAACGACACCACAAATTACTCTGTCAGGTGTATATATCAAACATACATATACATTTATTAAAGGCCTTTTAAGTCAAACACAAGATGAAACCACAGCGATATTAACACAACACTATACTAGGAAACATATATACAGTAACTATTTGCCTAAAGTAATATTAAACTGCAACCTGAAACAGAAGGGGGGTAGACAGTGCAAATATACTTTAGGCAGTTCTTCAGCACCCCAAACCCTAACTAATAGGCAGTCCAATTGCTACAAAGTGTGGAGCCTTGTGCTCAAAAGTATGTTCAGCGCGGCAGCACTTGATCGTGCGGTTAAGTACAAAACGGGTCTCTTCAAGGGGCTGTAATGGCTCAGGAAGGTGGAGGAGGCGATGAAGAATAAAGTTCTGCTATTCTAGGAGGGTCTCCACAAGAGGGCAGAGCGATTTCCAGGAATTGGGAATAGGATGGTAGTGCAGCCTACCCAAACAAAGGAGAGTGGCCCTTGGGGGGCACTCATATGATAAAGTCTATGGATGCGCCAGGGGCCACCGGTGAGTGTTGCAAGTACTCACTGACCCTCGACACAGTCCGGACCAATCTTCACCAGTCAAGTCCAGTTCGCTCGCAGGTTCGAGTCCTGCAGTTGTGTGTTTCCGCGATTGCAGGGGCTGCGTTCTGGGACCTCAGTCCGTGTCATGACGGTGGTCTTTTCTGCACTTCTGGGAAAGGGATCGGGCCAGTTCCACTTCAGGTCGTCTTAGGGCACAGGAGGGCACAGCTGCAAAGCACCCACGAAGCTTGTCACCACAGCGGGGCGACACCGATACCGCATAGGCTCAGGCGGATACTCCTAATTCCAGACCTATGAATGCTAGGTGTACGAAAAAAGAGTTTACGGTTCCCAAAGTCTCAGGTCCAAACTCGAGACAGCGGCGGTTCCAAGACAAAGGTCCCGTACGAGCTGGTCAGTTCACTGGGAGGTCCAGGAACACTTCCAAAGAGGCTTGTTTGAAGGTTAAGCAGGAGGTGCCAAGAGTAGTTCATCCCACTACTCCAACGGGTTGAAGCACATGTGCAGTTTTTCTGTGATCGATGAGAAACAGGGGCTCCGACGGGACAACAGCGGGGTCAGGGTGCCAAACCTTCCACCGGGTCACCAGGGGTTCCACAGATCTGCTTCAGCGGTTCAGGATACTTGGCTCCTTTACTACGTTCGGAGTGAACTCCGAAGATCGACCTGGAATAGTTCTGGACTGCCTTCTCTCATCCAGAATCTCCTTCACGCCAAAATGAAGAGAAACCAATGGGAGATCTGCTCACATTCAAACATTCCAGACGTGGACCAATCACGGACCACAGTGGTCCCAGTCATCCCAGCACACCAGCATCCTGGCACCCAGGATATGTATTGGAACTAGACAGCTTCAGCCCACATCCTGGGCGTACACACACAAGGCATGCAGAAGCCCGTGAAAGCTTTGGTTTGCGCAGGGGTCTGCATGACCAAATAAGGAATTTCCCAGGTCTTCTTGACCTGGGGAAGGCAAAGGGACAAAATGACCAAAGGACAGAACAAAGAACCTAGTGGAACGGCCATTTTAGGCACTGTCCACTGTCCTGGGCGAAGCTCAGTAAATGTGTTTTGGACCATTGAAAAGAGTAAAAAATGCTTTAAAGGTAACTGCTGCCACCAGCTCTGACCTGGGCCCAGTTGTACATTCACCAAAAATCCTTTGAGGGGGTCTAGGGCCTTAGAAATGAGAGACCTCAGCACACTGTACTTGAAGGTACATTGTGCATTGAGCAAATGTTGCCAAGAAATGACAACAAAATGAAAGACTAAGGCAAACAAAGTCTCCCAGTACTGACAGTCTGAAGGGCATGTCAGTTTCCCCCGTGACGACGAGTGAAAGCGCAGGGGAGTGCAGCAGAAGGCTGGGCTCCACTGGTAAAAGTAAGGCAAGGATGGTCAGACAAAAGCAAGAAGTTGGGGGTTCAAAACTGGAGGAAACATTACACATAAATGGAAATCTTCCTAACAGTGGGGATCACAAAACTAGCCACCACTAATTTACTCAAGGGAGAGTAACTTCATGGCGGTTGGGCAGATGTTGAGTTGGAATAGATCTCGACAGTGGATAGTTTTCTTTGTAGGATGTCCTGACAAGCACCCTTTTGTTGTTTTTTTAGAATAGGGGCACATCTTTGAAGCAGGATTTAGCGGAGGCATGTTCTTTATTTTGAATACAGCCTCTTGTTCAAGCACGTCCTCTAGTCCATCTCCTATGTCTAACGACCACCAAGATTACGAGTGACCTCTAGGTTTTCAATGATTGGTGGATAGTTTGCTTTGTGATGCCATCAATCTGAGTGGTTGTCAGGTTGCCTCTAGCCTTGCACTGAAGAGGTAGAATTGGAAAAGGGCAGCTTGTAGTTGGCTCTTTTTTCTTGGTCACCCACTTGGCTTTTCTTCATTTTCAGGTTCAACTGGTCTTTTCACTTTGTTTAATAGAAATGCTGCACGATATTCTATGAGGCGTAGGATTCCAAACCCACATTTCCTTTTGGAGATGTTTAGGTGTTTTTTTCCACCACATGTCAATGAGGTGCATGTGAGGTTTGCATAGAAATTGCTGTAGCTAGTCAAAAATTGACAATTATGGGAGCATGTTCATGCAATGAATTGTCATGTGGTGTGTGTGTGTGTACATGGTTTTGTTGACTTGATTTGTGATTGACTTCATACTGGACATGCTCCACTTTATCCTGTACTGTGAGAAAGTGCCATATTCATGGACAGTCTTCAGTAGCCATGGAATCAAGGTTTGCAGGCGCTCGTTGGCCAGCAGCATGCCGTTGTTGAACCAGAGTGCAAAACTCTGTTTGGAAATACAAGGCAGGGCTCATGCTAATAACATTGCAGACATTGTAAAAGCGTGTGATTAGCGATTAGCCATTTATCACACTTGAATGCTTTTCTTCATTGATATTGATAATGTATTTATATTGCGCTCGTACACATCTGTTTCAGAGCACGGCCAGAAATGGGAGCACAAAACAATGATCTTACTAGGCTCAGTGACATTGATAACGCGCAAGTGCGTGGGGGTGGGGACAAGAGCATGGGAGTTGGGGATAAGTGAAAAATGTGGAGCAAAGCAGATACAGATAAGTAAATAAAAGACAACAAACCGTGGAAGCGCAACCAGCCAGCAGCAACTGCTGGGTTTAATGCAGCAGGCAGGGTATGTCTGATAAGTGCAGGAAGAAAAGTGGGGGGCTGTATGGGTACAGATACAGACCCCAGTGCAAGGGGTGGCACGGAGGCAGTGCGGGAGGGTGACAGGGTGAGCAGGTATTTGGGCCCGGAAGACAGACACCTACCGCAGGGAAATCTAGAGCCTGTACTTCCCCTGAGGAGGATGGTGGCAGTTGAAAGGGTCTCAGTTCCTGCTAGCCCGCCCCCACCTTGTGCCAGTATGTTCACTATGCCTTGCAAATTAAATGCTTGCCAGATTCTTTCTATCCGTCGTAGGTACAACATACTGGGCTGAAGAAGCAGCAAGCACCATCAGAGAGAGTGGTGTAACAGCACGTGAGACATTTAGAAACTGAAACCCAGCCAAGTATGGACAACCCTCCAACAGCTCCCACAGTCAGTTTTCCCGCTGCCAAATCGGAGAGCAACAATGAGGAGCGAGACGCCACGGGAGAAGAGCTAAATGTACGCAGCAGTAAGACAGCCCATGCTGCGCTCCGTGGCAGCAACTACAAACGGCGATAGGCTGCAGACAATACCCTGCACCACCAGGAACTGAATAAATAGCTACTGACCCCCACACAGACTCTCCTTACCTTTTGGGGACCTGAACTAGAACCCCCCCCAACATGGACACTCCACTGTCTGGTCAGCCATTACTATTTGTGGTGGGGCCACTCGGGTAAGAGGGGTGGGGGGTAAGCCTATTAAGTAACATCTTTGCTGTAAACTATCCCCTCCCAGGTGGGGAAGGTGGGTCCAGATTGGTCAGGGAAAGTGGACCAATGGGAAGCAATAAAAGAAGCCCAGGAAAAAGGAAGCTGTGGGTTGCTTGGGTAAGGTCAGAGGAAGAAGTAGCGGACCTAGAGGCCACCAGGATGAAGGCAGGAGTAGCAGAGGGTGGAGGTGATTTCTAGAGAAGGTGCGGCATTGGTTAATAAGTGAGTGGTGCTGTGGTGTGTGATGAATCCAGGGAATTAATCCCTTCTCCCCAAGGGGGAGACGCCCCCTTTGGGACTAGGGAGGTGAGTGTGCTACGCAATATCTTCTGCGAGGAGTCCCGCTGCAGGTGACCCGCTACATCTAAGTCCACAATGTTTAGGGGTTACATGGGGGTTGAACAAGCTAACTATATACAGGGCCCCTTTAACGTGGAAAGCGTGGTTTCTGACCTGTACTCGTTACCACCTTCTGACGATGACCCGGACCAAGGTCTTCACTTGCCTTCAAGGGAGGAACTTAAATACCACTGAATGGAAGCAACAAGAGAGGGAAGCGCCCACAACTTGAGAAACTCCTCCCACCTATTGTGAGAAGCGTCCAGAGCTTGAGAAACTCCCTTCCTTCCCACCTATTGTGAGAAGCGTCCAGACCTTGAGAAACTCCCTTCCTTTCCACCTATTGTGAGAAGTGTCCAGAGCTTTAGAAACTCCCTTCTTTCCCACCTATTGTGAGAGAAGAGTCCAGAGCTTGAGAAACTCCCTCCCACCTATTGTGAGAGAAGCGTCTAGAGCTTGAGAAACTCCCTCCCACCTATTGTGAGAGAAGCGTCCAGAGCTTGATAAACTCCCTCCCACCTATTGTGAGAGAAGTGTCCAGAGCTTGAGAAACTCCCTTCCCACCTATTGTGAGAGAAGAGTCCAGACCTTGAGAAACTCCCTTCCTTCCCACCTATTGTGAGAAGCGTCCAGAGCTTGAGAAACTTCCTTCCTTTCCACCTATTGTGAGAAGCGTCCAGAGCTTGAGAAACTCCCTTCCTTTCCACCGATTGTGAGAAGCGTCCAGAGCTTTAGAAACTCCCTTACTTCCCACCTTTTGTGAGAAGCGTCCAGAGCTTGAGAAACTCCCTTCCATCCCACCTATTGTGAGAAGCATCCAGTGCTTGAGATACTCCCTCCCACCTATTGTGAGAGAAGCGTCCAGAGCTTGAGAAACTCCCTTCCCACCTATTGTGAGAAGCGTCCAGACCTTGAGAAACTCCCTTCCTTTCCACCTATTGTGAGAAGCGTCCAGAGCTTGAGAAACTCCCTTCTTTCCCACCTATTGTGAGAGAAGAGTCCAGAGCTTGAGAAACTCCCTCCCACCTATTGTGAGAGAAGCGTCTAGAGCTTGAGAAACTCCCTCCCACCTATTGTGAGAGAAGCGTCCAGAGCTTGATAAACTCCCTCCCACTGATTGTGAGAGAAGTGTCCAGAGCTTGAGAAACTCCCTTCCCACCTATTGTGAGAGAAGAGTCCAGACCTTGAGAAACTCCCTTCCTTTCCACCTATTGTGAGAAGCGTCCAGAGCTTGAGAAACTTCCATCCTTCCCATGAATATGGATGGAGGACAGTTTTTTTTCGGAGACATTCCGAAAACAACCTGTTTTTTCAGAGACATTCTGATGAGGACCTGTTTCTTGTTTTGTAGAGTAGGAACTCTGTCATAGAAATAGGGTTAGGGGGTGTTGTTTAATTTCTAAATAAAGATTATCATTGAACCCTGTACTCTTGTCTGTCTCCTATGTCTGACTTATCACAGTTGTATGTGTGCAAGAAGAACAGGTGTGGTTAGGTGACATAGTGTAAGGTGTGAATGTGAACTGTTTGAGACTGAGTGAAAGGAGCGTGTCTGAGCGGAGGTAGGTGGAGTGGTAGTACTCCGGATGAGAGAGTAGTGGAGTGAGTGGAAAAGGGAATAGAGGAGTGAAGGATGGAGTACAGTAAAAGAGGGAGGAGTAACCTCAAAGCCTGGAGGCAAGACTTAGAAGGAACAAGAGACATCAAAGGGACAGAGGAGAAGAGAGATTTGAGGCGGGTGGAGCTGAAAGAGGAGAGTTGTGAGAGTTACAAATACATGAGCATGGTAGAAGACCAACTCAAGCAGTGTGTGTGCGAGGCACAGTCCATAACCATTGGACCAGAGACTAAGTGAACTGGATTCTGGGGAAACTTGTTCTAAGATGAGATAAAGGCTGCACAGAGAAACGGGGGCGTCCAGACAGAGGGACTTTAGTCATAGTCTGTAAGTGCCAATAAAAATAGAGAAGACATCAAATCTCACAAAAAGGTACACGAGTTACAAAAAGGGACATGTCCTAGAAACAAAGGTGCATTCATAGATTACTGCAGCTTATTATATTAAATGCAGCATCTAGGCCAAGGTGGTCATAGACCAGGTTGACCTGCTCAAGGTCTATCCCAACACTTGGATTTCCTAGGTAACCAAGTTGCCAAGCATGGCATTGCTTTGAAAATCATACAACTTACATTCAACGAAAGCCCAGCGTCTGATCGAGTCACAGGCATTTTGTACAAAAAAAGACCTGTCCATTGTAATCTATAAAATACCTTCCTGCAACAAAACATTATCACAGAACCAAAGAAAGAGGTATAGATTTTGATAATTCCAAATGAGGACAGATGCAAAATTCCATCTTTTGTGGAAGGATTTTTTATGAATTTAGGACCACTGATCCGCTCTGCACCGTGGCCTGACCATGTCCTCTTGGTGCCGCTCTGCAATGTGGCCTGATCGTGTCCTCTTGGCGTAGTCTTAGGCTCCTTTTAGGCATTCTGTTTTTTGGGGCAGCTCCTATCTTGTCTTAACGCCCCGCCTCAGCAGTGGGATGGTGGACCTCTGTTGCAGAGACCTATATGAAGCGAGCGAGCAAGCAGCAGCACTGCAGGTGTCTAAAGCTGTGGCATCTAACGCCTTCCTAAGCAGGAGCAGTTTTTTCCAGTAGAAGTCGATCTGGAATAATTGATTGCTTCTGTCTGTAAAACATGTCTTATGCCAATTAGAATTTTTTATCATGTTTCCAAATAACTGCTCATTACACTTTTATTTAGATTCCTGTTTCCATGCTTAAAATAAAATTATGGGGTACACAATGTACGCTGAGCTATTCATTGAACTATTCAGTGAGCTGGCATCTCCAGGCGCGCGACTAGAGAGTGGGAGGAAGACGGCAGCAATTTTGCCATGTGGGGATAGAAGCTGCGTCGTTCATGTGGACATAAAAATATGAGGCACGCAAGCAAAAGGAATGGAGAGATGATGGAATATATTTTTGTATTAACTATGTACGGTTTATAATAAACATTCATACATTACATCTTCAATCTACAATTAATCCAAATGCATAGCCATAAATCAAGAGCACATACAAATAATTTCATCATTCTTAACAATACAGAAAAAGAAAAATAATTCCATCATTCTAAAAGAATTTGAACCATCGAATCCATCTTTCATTATGTTGAAGTCCATATTGTGTGCAGCTTTTTAGCGATCAACTTGTGCATTTTCCTACTCAATAAGTTACCTAAAAATTCACTAATATCCATGAATAAAATCTTCATCTAGCAATTTATATACATCCTTGATTAAGTGCACTAGTGTGATAATAATTAGTTTTCTGGTGCCAGATGGCAACAAAGCCCACACTAATTCTGTAGGATCAATCGTAATGTCTACAAGACACTTCTGGAACCATTGCTTCCTACGCGTACTTGTTTCCCCTCATTCTGTAATAAGGTGTCTCCAAGAATCGTTACTGGTCTTGCAGAGTCGACACTGCCTGTCGTCTCCTAAAAGACCACGTCTAGGACCCACAGCATCCAAGGATCATAGTATGCTCAAACTAAATCTCAAATAGGTTATCCTAATTCTTCTATCCGGGAATAATAATAAATATCCCAGTAACTTATTAAAATACCTGCTGACATATTTTAATGTTCGGATGGCTTGTATTTTTGGATGGTTTTGCACTGAACACACTAATCCCATAGTTTCATTTTCTGTTTTACAAGATTAGGATTGGTTGTCAAATCTTCAAATGACGCCCCAATGTTATCCAAGCCTAATAGGCGTTTGGAGTACATGTCATTCAAAACTACTGATGTGCCGGCTTGACAGGCGGTGCTCAAATCTTCATCTAATGATCCGTTAATCGGGCACAACATTTTATGGAACATCATCGTCTTGCAGGCAACAGAGTCTAAAGTTTGTAAGCCAAAGTCAACTCTTCTAAAAGCTATTGGAATGGACCCCAGAAGGCAGAGACATCATCTTCAAATGAATCCCTCCATTCGGTCTAGTGAATACTTTTGGGGGATATTTAATACCTCCATCCCGTATAGCAGCATTGGCATAATTTTTACAATGTAATAATCGACAGCTGGAAGTAGTCTAAAGGTGCAGTGTTTTGTATATATCTTGGACACTTGTGAAGCTAAGTGTATCAGTTTACAGTGGAGTCTTTCAATAACTTTGCCACGTCTCTTAGTAGCGTGAAGTGGAAAGCCCTAGTCAACGATGCGGTCAACAACTCTCAGCGCAGGCCACTCATGTACCGTTTGTGTTTGACCTTTCTTTTCCCTTTGCTAAACACCATCATAGTCCATTTCAAGGGGATTTAGTTGTAACCTGTTCTCTTCAATAGACCTGTCTAATGCTGTTGGAGACCTAGACAACCCAGTAGGAGTCACATCAAAGATCATAATATCATCTACGAATGCCGTTACGCCAACTCTCAGATGTACAGTTTTAGACGGCATAGATTTTACCTGGTCCAAAGTGTCAAACATCTCATATATAAATTAAAAAGTCACGGCGCAAGTACACGCCCTGTCTCAAGCCAAGCGATGTGTTGATCTCCCTAGTAACGCTGCCCATCATGTTAAATCGCATCTTAATCGTGCTACTTATGCATGGTGATTAAGGTATTCAATAACCCACTTATGCAGCTTGCTCCAACGCAGGGGTTAGTTCAACACATTCTGCATATAAAATGTTACCAGTGGGCCCAAAAACGTTTTGTTGTAGCAAGCCAACAATAAACCCCTTTAGGGTACAGCCCCGGCCTGATTTGAACCCTGCCTGGAATTCCAGGATAGTATTTGCCTCGTTTACCCAATTGCCTAGATCTTGCAACAGTAAAGAGGCAAACATCTTGATACAAGAATCATGCAAAGCTATTGGGTGATAGCTTCGGGGGCCCTGCATAGAGCTCTTGCTAAATACCGCCACTATGTAACTCTGGTACCACGTCTGTGGTAGCAGCATTTCCGGGAACAGTTCACTCAAAATTCCAGACCACAGTCCTGGGTCAGCCTTTAGAGCCGGAGCACTTCACCCATCTGCCCCACCTGCTTTTGCTATCTCAGCTCCAGTAATCATTCATTCTATTATTTCTAACTCAAAGCGCCTTTCCCTGTTTCCCGACATCGAACTCTCCTTCAGGTTGAGATGCCCCGTAAAACTCACACTAAACATCTGCAGAAATGGGGTTCATTTGAACTTCCACCTGTGTCCTGGCCAACTCCAGGGCTATCTTCCAGGAATCTTGTGCATTGTCGTGATCGTGGCCTGCACCGCTGCCCAGTCTTCGCTGCCATTTCCATTGCACTTCTGATAAGTCCCCTCCAGCACAGACCGGGAGCCCCCCGCCCCTCGCCCCAAAGCTGGACAAATTAACGAATGCCATTTCTCTATTCTCTTTTCTTTTCGTGAATCACTCGACAAAAGGGGTGTTTTTTTAGACGTTTAGTACTTTCCCACTGACGTAATTCTAAACACCCCAACCCACTGCATGATGCTGTTGATTTTCACGCGTGTAATTCTCTAGATTCATGTGTGTGTGTGGGGCTCATTTGCAGCATATAACATTCCTTGCCATTAACCCTTTCCTAATGAATGTTTGCCCATTTCATGTTTACATTCGAATTAGCTCCGCAAGGTTGGTCAAGGTTTGCACATTTCTAACCATGTGTTCTTGGAAACTAAGACTAGGTAACAAAATTGTGCGCGGGCACTCGGATTGTTCTTAATCATGAGGGTAATAAACCCTCAGAAGCACCTGGTGTCCGGGAGTGCTGATTGGACACCAGCGTGTTCCAATAATGACTCTCAAATATCTCTACCCTGGAGGGTACAAGCGCTGTAGCTTAATCTAAAAAGGGGACACTTTGTCTTCAGACATTACTTGCGAAGACTTCTTAGATTAGAACAATGAATAACTCGTATTAATTATCTTTGAATGGAGAAATTGCAAGTTTAAGCTCCACAGTATAGATCAAAAACAGCACTGCTGTTGCTTTTCCGCATCAAAGATCATTTCTGTGTAAATGGGTGAAGCCTCGGACACAAGAAGGGAACTACAACATGTAAGCACCCCCCCCCTTCCCAAACTGCTCTGGGTATAAAGCCGCTGCCACTATTAGTCTGTTATGCCCTGAGATGGAGGGCACGCCGGATGCAGGAGAAACTGCTCTGGTTATAAAGCCGCTGCCACTATTAGTCTGTTATGCCCTTAGATGGAGGGCATGCCCTGAGATGGAGGGCACGCCGGATGCAGGGGAAACTGCCATGGGTATAAAGCCGCTGCCACTATTAGTCTGTTATGCCCTCAGATGGCGGACACACCAGATGCAGGAGAAACTGCTCTGGGTATAAAGCCGCTGCCACTATTAGTCTGTTATGCCCTGAGATGGCGGGCACACCAGATGCAGGAGAAACTGCTCGAGGTATAAAGCCGCTGCCACTATCAGTCTGTTATGCCCTGAGATGGCGGGCACACCAGGTGCAGGAGAAACTGCTCTGGGTATAAAGCCGCTGCCAATATTAGTCTGTTATGCCCTGAGATGGCGGGCACACCAGATGCAGGAGAAACTGCTCTGGTTATAAAGCCGCTGCCACTATTTGTCTGTTATGCCCTGAGATGGAGGACACACCGCATACAGGAGAAACTGCTCTGGTTATAAATCCGCTGCCACTATTTGTCTGTTATGCCCTGAGATGGAGGGCACGCCGGATGCAGGGGAAACTGCCATGGGTATAAAGCCGCTGCCACTATTAGTCTGTTATGCCCTGAGATGGCGGGCACACCAGATGCAGGAGAAACTGCTCTGGTTATAAAGCCACTGCCACTATTTGTCTGTTATGCCCTGAGATGGAGGACACACCGCATACAGGAGAAACTGCTCTGGTTATAAATCCGCTGCCACTATTTGTCTGTTATGCCCTGAGATGGAGAGCACACCGGATGCAGGAGAAACTGCTCTGGTTATAAAACCGCTGCCACTATTTGTCTGTTATGCCCTGAGATGGAGGGCACACCGGATGCAGGAGAAACTGCTCTGGTTATAAAGCCGCTGCCACTATTAGTCTGTTATGCCCTTAGATGGAGGGCACACCGGATGTAGGGGAAACTGCTCTGAGTATAAAGCCGCTACCACTATTAGTCTGTTATGCCCTGAGATGGAGGGCACGCCGGATGCAGGAGAAACTGCTCTGGTTATAAAGCCGCTACCACTATTAGTCTGTTATGCCCTTGTTATGCACTGAGATGGAGGGCACACCGGATGCAGGAGAAACTGCTCTGGGTATAAAGCCGCTGCCAATATTAGTCTCTTATGCCCTTAGATGGAGGGCATGCCCTGAGATAGAGGGCACGCCGGATGCAGGGGAAACTGCCATGGGTATAAAGCCGCTGCCATATGCCCTGAGATGGAGGGCACACCGGATGCAGGAAAAACTGCTCTGGTTATAAAGCCACTGGCACTATTAGTCTGTTATGCCCTTGTTATGCACTGAGATGGAGGGCACGCCGGATGCAGGGGAAACTGCCATGTGTATAAAGCCGCTGCCATATGCCCTGAGATGGAGGGCACACCGGATGCAGGAGAAACTGCTCTGGTTATAAAGCCACTGGCACTATTAGTCTGTTATGCCCTGAGATGGAGGGCACACTGGATGCAGGAGAAACTGCTCTGGGTATAAAGCCGCTACCACTATTAGTCTGTTATGCCCTTGTTATGCACTGAGATGGAGGGCACACCGGATGCAGGGGAAACTGCCATGGGTATAAAGCCGCTGCCATATGCCCTGAGATGGAGGGCCCACCGGATGCAGGAGAAACTGCTCTGGGTATAAAGCCGCTACCACTATTAGTCTGTTATGCCCTGAGATGGAGGGCACGCCGGATGCAGGAGAAACTGCTCTGTTTATAAAACCGCTGCCACTTTTTGTCTGTTATGCCCTGAGATGGCGGGCACGCCGGATGCAGGAGAAACTGCTCTGGTTATAAAGCCACTGCCACTATTTGTCTGTTATGCCCTGAGATGGAGGGCACACCGGATACAGGAGAAACTGCTCTGGGTATAAAGCCGCTGCCACTATAAGTCTGTTATGCCCTGAGATGGAGGGCACACCGGATGCAGGAGAAACTGCTCTGGGTATAAAGCCGCTGCCAATATTAGTCTGTTATGCCCTTAGATGGAGGGCATGCCCTGAGATGGAGGGCACGCCGGATGCAGGGGAAACTGCCATGGGTATAAAGCCGCTGCCATATGCCCTGAGATGGAGGGCACACCGGATGCAGGAAAAACTGCTCTGGTTATAAAGCCACTGGCACTATTAGTCTGTTATGCCCTTGTTATGCACTGAGATGGAGGGCACGCCGGATGCAGGGGAAACTGCCTTGTGTATAAAGCCGCTGCCATATGCCCTGAGATGGAGGGCACACCGGATGCAGGAGAAACTGCTCTGGTTATAAAGCCACTGGCACTATTAGTCTGTTATGCCCTGAGATGGAGGGCACACTGGATGCAGGAGAAACTGCTCTGGGTATAAAGCTGCTACCACTATTAGTCTGTTATGCCCTTGTTATGCACTGAGATGGAGGGCACACCGGATGCAGGGGAAACTGCCATGGGTATAAAGCCGCTGCCATATGCCCTGAGATGGAGGGCACACCGGATGCAGGAGAAACTGCTCTGGGTATAAAGCCGCTACCACTATTAGTCTGTTATGCCCTGAGATGGAGGGCATGCCGGATGCAGGAGAAACTGCTCTGTTTATAAAACCGCTGCCACTTTTTGTCTGTTATGCCCTGAGATGGCGGGCACGCCGGATGCAGGAGAAACTGCTCTGGTTATAAAGCCACTGCCACTATTTGTCTGTTATGCCCTGAGATGGAGGGCACACCGGATACAGGAGAAACTGCTCTGGGTATAAAGCCGCTGCCACTATAAATCTGTTATGCCCTGAGATGGAGGGCACACCGGATGCAGGAGAAACTGCTCTGGGTATAAAGCCGCTGCCAATATTAGTCTCTTATGCCCTTAGATGGAGGGCATGCCCTGAGATAGAGGGCACGCCGGATGCAGGGGAAACTGCCATGGGTATAAAGCCGCTGCCATATGCCCTGAGATGGAGGGCACACCGGATGCAGGAAAAACTGCTCTGGTTATAAAGCCACTGGCACTATTAGTCTGTTATGCCCTTGTTATGCACTGAGATGGAGGGCACGCCGGATGCAGGGGAAACTGCCATGTGTATAAAGCCGCTGCCATATGCCCTGAGATGGAGGGCACACCGGATGCAGGAGAAACTGCTCTGGTTATAAAGCCACTGGCACTATTAGTCTGTTATGCCCTGAGATGGAGGGCACACTGGATGCAGGAGAAACTGCTCTGGGTATAAAGCCGCTACCACTTTTAGTCTGTTATGCCCTTGTTATGCACTGAGATGGAGGGCACGCCGGATGCAGGGGAAACTGCTCTGGTTATAAAGCCACTGGCACTATTAGTCTGTTATGCCCTGAGATGGAGGGCACACTGGATGCAGGAGAAACTGCTCTGGGTATAAAGCCGCTACCACTATTAGTCTGTTATGCCCTTGTTATGCACTGAGATGGAGGGCACACCGGATGCAGGAGAAACTGCTATGGGGTATAAAGCCGCTACCACTATTAGTCTGTCATGCCCTTGTTATGCACTGAGATGGAGGCACACCGGATGCAGGAGAAACTGCTCTGGGTATAAAGCCGCTACCACTATTAGTCTGTTATGCCCTGAGATGGAGGGCACGCCGGATGCAGGAGAAACTGCTCTGGTTATAAAGCCGCTACCACTATTAGTCTGTCATGCCCTTGTTATGCACTGAGATGGAGGGCACACCGGATGCAGGGGAAACTGCCATGGGTATAAAGCCGCTGCCATATGCCCACTATTAGTCTGTTATGCCCTGAGATGGAGGGCACGCCGGATGCAGGAGAAACTGCTCTGTTTATAAAACCGCTGCCACTTTTTGTCTGTTATGCCCTGAGATGGTGGGCACGCTGGATGCAGGAGAAACTGCTCTGGTTATAAAGCCGCTGCCACTATTTGTCTGTTATGCCCTGAGATGGAGGGCACACCGGATACAGGAGAAACTGCTCTGGTTATAAATCCGCTGCCACTATTTTTCTGTTATGCCCTGAGATGGAGGGCACACCGGATGCAGGTGAACTGCTCTGGTTTTAAAGCCGCTGCCACTATTAGTCTGTTATGCCCTAAGATGGCGGGCACACTAGATGCAGGAGAAACTGCTCTGTGTATAAAGCCGCTACCACTATTAGTCTGTTATGCCCTGAGATGGAGGACACACCGGATGCAGGAGAAACTGCTCTGGTTATAAAGCCGCTGCCACTATTTGTCTGTTATGCCCTGAGATGGAGGGCACACCGGATGCAGGTGAAACTGCTCTGGTTTTAAAGCCGCTGCCACTATTTGTCTGTTATGCCCTGAGATGGAGGGCGCACCGGATACAGGAGAAACTGCTCTGGTTATAAATCCGCTGCCACTATTTGTCTGTTATGCCCTGAGATGGTGGGCACACCAGATGCAGGAGAAACTGCTCAGGGTATAAAGCCGCTACCACTATTAGTCTGTTATGCCCTGAGATGGAGGACACACCGGATGCAGGAGAAACTGCTATGGGGTATAAAGCTGCTGCCACTAGTTGTCTGTTATGCCCTTGTTATGCCCTGAGATGGAGGGCACGCCGGATGCAGGGGAAAGTGTGCGCCTTTTTCTGCAGAGCTTTATGCTGTAATAAAGGGGAGTCAACTGCACTGCTCATGTGGTGGCTGGGGTGAAAGGTGTTCAGGGGACTTCTCCAACCCGTGGGCCTTATGTTTGACACCCCCGGTCAAAAGTATTTCATTTATCTCTTGGCTGTGCCAGATAGTTATTTTTCTGAGACTCTCAAACTGCCTCTTGGCTTTGCCATTAAAGTGGTTCCTCAGAGATGTCACCATCTTCTTGGCTCTGCCAGGAAACATCTCTTCAAAGTTTTCACTTGCCTTTTAGTTTTGTCAGGGCAGCGGTTCCTCTAAGATTTCACCATCTTCTTGGCTTTGTCAGGAAACATCTCCTCAAAGATTTCATCAGCCTCTTGACTTTGCCAGGGAAGTTGTCCCACTGAGATTTCCACCGACTCTTGGCTTTGCCAGGGAAGCAGTTCCTTAGAGATTTCACCAGCCTCTTGGCTTTGCCAGGGAAGTTGTCCCACTGAGATTTCCACCGACTCTTGGCTTTGTCCGGAAACATCTGAAGGATTTAATCAGCCTCTTGGCTTTGCCACGGAAGTGGTTCCTCAGAGATTTGACCAGCCTCTTGGCTTTGCCAGGGAAGTGGTCCCTCTGCGATTTCCACAGACTCTTGGCTTTGCCAGGGAAGCAGTTCCTTAGAGATTTCACCAGCCTCTTGGCTTTGCCACGGAAGTGGTTCCTCAGAGATTTGACCAGCCTCTTGGATGTGCCTTTTTCTGCAGGTGGAAGTTCTGGCACTACATCATCCTTTTTCACACTGTTTAAAAGGCTCTGGCGCGTGGTTAGTGGCAAGTTCCGCTCATGGCTCTTGATGACTGTCATTTGGTTCTTCCTTTTAAAGTTTGCCACCGGGTTTATTTATCCTCCACGCGGAGCCGGCTTTGGGGGTTCTACTCCAGCTCTATTTCCCAGCACACACTGTGAGTTTTCCCAAGTCACATGGCAGGTTGGACGCCATTTTGTAGCAATACAGTGCAGCAAGTGAGAGCGTTCTGCAGCGACCCTGCAAGCCCTCTTCTCCTCATGAGGCCATTTGCCACACTTCCTTTGCATTTCTCAATGCACGGATTATATATTAGAGTGTAATTAACGTTTTTCATATTATAGCCTCTATTGACAATATAGGAATATTGACGGTAAGTGAGCGTGCCTGCAGAGGCATGTAACGTCCTCTCCTTTACATGTGAGCTACACACAGCCTTCCTCGCCCACAATTGCACGTCTCTCTGTGCACGACAATCCGGGACGAATGTGAACATGTGCAAGGCATACGGCTTGGCGTGTGGCAGATCCCATGTTCAGTATGTAGCCTAACGTGCACATGCGTTCTGCACTATGAAGTCCCTGTGTCATGCCTGCTCCCGCTCCCCTTCCGGGAGGAGCGTGTTCGTGGCGTTTGCATTTTCTGGCGCTGCCCCTGCCCCTGCCCAGCCTGCGGCACTGCATTTCATTAGCATTTCCTGCAGTGCTAGCAGTTTTCATGCCGCCTAGAAGAGAAGGTGCCAGAAGCAGAGACGGGGTTTCCCGAGGCGAGAGGCCGGAGCTGGTCTTTCTGCTCAAGGCAAAGTGGATGGCAAGCAGAGAAGAGCATCCCTGCACCGCAGCAATTAGACTTAAAAGGTCTGGCGTTATTTATAATTGCAACGGCGTTCTCTGCCACAGAAAATCACTCTTAATGAATCAGTGTGTTGTGGAAATGATTCAAAGAAGCTGCTCACTTATTGTGTTATTAGAATTGTCAGTGTTTTTAAACGTCAAAAGTCACGTGTATGCTTAGAAGAATATTGGTGTCACACAGGAGAATATTGAAAATGGATTTGGTGGCAGGTCTGTGCTTGTTGTGCCCTCATGAGTGGTGCGGTGGCAATGGCTGTTAAGTGGTAGTCATTCCATTGCTGTCACTTTATAATGTACTAAGCAAATAGTCCCTGTTCTCCGAATGGGTTCTGTGGGCAGACATAACAACACTCATCAATTGTTGACAATCAATGATCTTGTAGGTCGCTGTTCCGATTCGCTTTTCGCTTGATGAGCTTTGCGCTCTGAAGTAAACAGCACTGAGAATGGCCGTGTGTGGGTGGCTGACATATCCTGGAGCAGACGTTGGGGGCAGGTGAGAGTGGGTATGTTTCTGCATACTGGGACCTTCTGTGCTCTCTCCCTACCTGTCGCCTCAACCTGGCCTGGTGGGGTTTCTTGCGGTGCAAATGTCCCAGAAAACGTGCATTTTAGGGTTACAGACGGTCCTTCCACGAACACGTTGCTGTTTCGCAGATTTCAGGCAACCGTCTCATGTGTGCAGGGGCTGAAATTTGGGGAGCTGGGTGGGGTGTCCATATGTCACGTAGCCAGTAAAGTCCGAACAGGGTCCTAACCGGTAACTATGCATAATTTGGTGCAGATTAGTGAAATGGTGTGGAATTGTATGAGGAGCAACACTCAACCAGAAACTTAAACTTTTATAAATATAGATTATCTCACCACTGCACACAATGTGGTTTTGCGGTGAAGTGGAGGATCTGTTTCCACCGTTTTGCTGCAGGCAAATCCTCCACGTTACATCCAAAAAATGGTCTGAATCACCATGGCGGAATTACCGCTGATTTAATACTGATAACCCCCATAACCCCGGGCGTCCTCTGCACTCAGAAAAGGCGGATTAAACTGCCACTTCTCATAATCCCGTAGTATGTCCATGGAATGGAGTGGTCGAAGCGGTATTAGAATCTGCCGGCAATTGCACACATTTTCCTGCCAAATTACAGCCAAACTTATAATGCAGCCCAATGTCCTTATATTTCCAAGAGCAACCGGGAGGGTAGCTCAGGGGACTACGTGGTCGTCTTGGAAGCAAGAGGACACCGAGCGCCACAGGTTCGATCCCCGGGTCTGCGCTTAGAAACCTCTGGGTATTAAGCGCGTTATAAATAACCTATCATATCATAACCCTCAAGCCCTAGAATGTGAACAAATAAAGGCAAAACCAGTAGGTTTGCTATTAGTTTTAATTCCTGTATTTCTTATTGTGGAGCACTTTCTAGCAACACAATACAGTGGCAGATTGCTCTTACATAAGCAAGGGAAAGTGGGTTCTGTGAGTAACTGGGAATAGAGGGTTGCCTGTGAGGGAAGCTCTGACGTGGGACATTTGCCAGAAGGCATCAGTGGACGTGTGCGCACTTAGGCATGCAGTTAAAGGAGGCCAGCGCCCTAGCACAGGTGCTCGTGATTAAGCACCGAAGGCACGCACGCTTCCAGCGTGTGGTAGAGTTTGGTTTGGAGCAGGTCCGGCACCCCCCCCACACCCACCGGCTGCAGCTTCGCGGACGCCCTCCATTCAGCTCCAGGGCACCAACCTGTAGATGCAGCACAGGATCGAGGACTTTCGCCTCACGTTCCCCCAGGGTTTTCCAGACGCCACGCGTCTCGAAGAAAAGGCTTCGCCCTCATCCACCGATTTCACACCAAGGAGCCAAGCTCCACCCAGTGCTCCATGCCTTGAGGATTCCATTTGACTCCCTTAGCGAACGCTCGTCGGCCAAGAGTTATTTTACTCTGGATCTGAACCTCAACCCGTGCCACCCACAGACAGGTCGGCTTGGCTGTCACATTTTCAATTGGATGTACATTCCTCTCCACCGTTGAGGCCAGCCTGTGGAGTTTACCCCACTGAAAGATTCTACACTATTTTTCCGTGGGGCCGACCAATCGCCCTGATGAAGGCGCTAGTATGTACAAGCATAAATCCTTCTGATGCAATTCCAAGATGGATGCCTCTGCCGCCGAAACGTTATCTCTATGCAAGGAGGATGAATGAACCCACTGTTTGGGGGTGTTCTTTTTGGTTGATATTACTTTGTGATTCAAATATATCTGCTGGTCAAAGCAAAAACTTACCCAATGCCATGTTCCCCCTGCCACATAGGCATACGACTATCAGGGTTATTTTTCTTGGTGGCCAAACCCTTTAGAATAGGCAGATTTACCACTTATTAGGCACCTGAAATATAAAATGCTTTCTTTATATAAGCTCATACACCATATACTTTAAATTTGGGCATTCTTCGAAGGACATAGATTTCCACAGTTCCTTATAAGCAAACAATCTTTAGTCTTCTTGATCTTCACATGTTTCTTTTACGGCTTATTCAAGGATGACAAGATGTTTTATTTGTGACCTCACTATATGTTGTTTGTTCATAATTTTGAAATGTATTATATGCAAGTATTTATAAGAACATTTTGTTATCTCTCAATACAAACAGTGTATATCTACAGCCCCTGACGTGTACGTGTTTTTCTTCTTTCTGGACAATTTCACGGGCCACTAACTTGGGGATATATTCCATTAGTACAATTGATAAGGGCTCCCCAATATAACCTATATGTTTTGTTTCATTTATTGACAAAGATTGGGTTGAACCTACTCGAGTAGCAGTACTACTTTTTCTGTGTTGTTGTACTCTTTGCCCGAGTCTGCTACCTGTCACCACGGGCATACTGAATCTTTTAGTGTGGGAGAAGGCGGGGCAGGAGCCCTATTGAAAATAAATGCGGGGGGTGAGATTGGACTACTTGTCATGATGCCTACCCCCGGGGACCCAGACCAAGTCCAGCAACCCCGGAAGCAGGCATCAAGTTACCCCAAGCAAGCCCAACAACCCCCGCTAAGGGCTATTTGGGTGCAGTCCTGGCGCCTATGACGCCAGGCTCATATGGAGAGTCAGTCCTGGTGCCAGTCTCATAGATTAAAACTTACCTGATGCAGACCATGCTACAAACTTACCTGATGCAGACCATGCTGCAAGAGCTCCAAGCCAAACGAGGCTTGGAAGTGACTATTTTACCTAGGGACTATTTTTTTACTCGGGTGGGGCTGGGGAGGAATACTTACCTGGGGCTACTTTGGTGGCTATTTAAACCACGCCCGAAGAGCAGCACACACTTTGCGTTATTCTGCATCCAGCAGCGTAACGCTCACCGTGCCTGCAAGTCTGCATCCAGTCTTCTGCCACGCCTCGAGTTTGGAGCTCCTAGCAAAAGGGAGAAAGAAGGAGAAAAGGTTAGAACAAGAGCAATACCTTTGATCCTTACCTGAATTCCCGATCCATCGCGCCTTCGAGCTAAGAAGAAAGAAGTTATTTTATGCACGACGCCTCGCCTGCTGCAGCGCCACGCTTAACTCATCGGCCTTCGCAGCATCTTCACATTCCACCGCATCCTCCTGCATGTTCCCGCCGCACTCCGGCACCTAAGGAGAAGACAAGAACAGCAAGGTGAGCCAAGGGAATACACAGGGGAATATTAGTTACCCCCCCATAGACTTACCTGCTTTTACCACAGGGGGTACTATTCTTCTTCACGGTCGGCGCAGCTTCCACTGCATCCTGGCCGAACCCCGGCCCCTAAGGGGAAACAAAAGGACAGCAAGGTGAAACAAGGGACTAACAAGGGGAACCCTCCTCACCACAAAAGACTTACCTGATTTTACCGCCGGAGGCATCATTTCCCGAGACTTCATACTTTCTCTCAGCGCCTGAATAAGGGAGAAAGCAACGGGTTACATATGGACATTATTTTATCGAACTGTGTTGGAAAATACAAATCCTTACCAGAACATTACCGGTTGCCATGAGGAACTCTTCAGTAGAGTCAAGCTGCAACCTGCAAGGAATCGGACAAGAGTGAAATTCAGGCATTTGAACTCTTACGAACTACATACTTACGGCATCTTGCCGGGAATATCGGAGTCAATATTGTCCTGGAACTCACCAATTCCTTCGAGTCAGTGAAGCAACTGGTTATCTACGCGCCCCTGCGCTCAATGCAGGATGGAGAGCTCATCTTTTCAAATCATCAGGTGAGTCTATAAGAGGGAACATCCAAGGTGATCAGTGGGAAGAACAGCGGGGTGGGGGGATTTACGCTCAACTCCACGGGTGGTTAATTCCCTTTCTCCATTTGCAGAAGAATATTCCTACGGGCCAAGCAAACGAAGCTAGGTGGGCCAGACAAGTCCATCATCTCGTCCCTATGCGTCACATTGGTGGAGACCGCAGCAGTCCAGTCCAGATCGACGCCTCTGTGGGAGCCAGGTGAGCGTAACAGAACGCGAAGCCTACCCACAAATTCTCACCCGGGCGTTATGGATACCTCAGAGAATGACCAATTGGCCCAATTACTAGGGGAACTAAGGGCTGAAGTGCATCAAGAAACCAATGCTCTTAGGAGATAACTGATTTTGTCAAAGGAGCGAACTGATGATCTTGCTAGGCAACTATTGCAAAGCCAGGCTGGACAAGCACCCCTACCTGGTTCCGGGGGGAATCCAGCTCCTGTGTCATCAAGTAACCCTGTGCAAATAAACCTACCAGGAAATATTCCATTAGCCCCCCCCCCCCCGAACTCTTTGTCGGAGATCCCAAAAGGTTCGCCGTGTTTATGAAGCAATGCCGCTTGCACTTTTTATGCAGACCTGGAGCCTTCCCAAACGATCAAGCCAAGGTAGCTTTATATTGTCATATCTCAGCGGCAGTGCAGCTGATTGGTCAATTCCACTAGTTACTCAGGATGACCCAATTCTTCGGGATGCTCAGGGCTTTCAAACTAGCATGGAAAGACTATTTGCCCGGCACTCCCAAGGACAGGCCCTGGATAACGAACTTTTGTCCCTACGACAGGGTAACCAGGACCTTCTATCCTACATCGCAACCTTTAATAGTTTGATAGTGGAAACTGGATGGCCTGAGGTAAAACGAATCGCGTTATTTCATCGAGGGCTTCGAGGAGAATTCAAGGATGTCTTGGCTCAAGTCGTTAACCCACCTCAAGACTGCGCTGAATATATAGACTTAGTGGTCCAGTTAGATTACAGACTTCAGAACAGAAAGGCTGATCGAGCCAAGTTTGAGAATCAGGTGTTGGTCAAAACCCACGCTAACCCCAAAGGAGCAGATGCTTCAGAACCCATGCAAATCGGAGGGGTTAAAGGATCCTTAACCCAGAAGGAAAGAGAAAGGAGACTGCAAATGCAATTGTGTGTCTATTGTGGAACTTCTGGACATTTTCTACGGGATTGCCCTGTAAAACCACCCAAGAAGGTGGTAGGAGCTGCTGATAAAAGCCATATGGAGTCAGACTCGGGAAACGACCACGCCCGACAAGCGTAGAGGTCCGCTTGCCGAGCTTGAAGAAGGATACTCAGACCTTGCATTTCATCATACCAATGGTCCTCGTACATCCAGGGCAGCCATTGCGTATGCACGCAGTAAGGGCATACATTGACAGCGGGGCCATAGGAAACTATGTGGACTATGAATTGGCTTCCAGGATGAATCTACCCCTCTGCCGAAAAAACCACCTCAGATGTCATCACCACAGTTGATGGAACTGAAATTGCCTCTGGGCCTGTAACTTATTCCACCGCAGAGATGACACTATTGGGTTAGAATGGGCATCGAGAGACTATTGTGTTTGATCTAATCAAAGCCCCACAGTTCCAAATAATACTGGGGATACCTTGGTTAGAAACACATAATCCTTGTATTGATTGGCGAGAGAAGAGAATAACCTTCCCGGATTGTGCACAAACCTGTTACCCAAAGAAAAATCAGAACGCAGGCCTGGCCACAGTAACCACAGCAGTCATGCAACTACCTCCAGAATACCAAGAATTCCAGGATGTCTTCCAAAAGGAACAGGCAAACACCTTACCTCCTCACAGATCGTACGATTGTCAAATCGATCTCATACCTGATGCACAACCCCCTTGTAGCAGGATCTATGCCCTTACGGAACCTGAGAACCTTCACCTACAACAATACTTAGACCAGTACCTTGCCAATGGCTTTATTCGACCATCCATGTCCTCTGCATCTTCAGCTTTGTTCTTCGTACCCAAAAAGGAAGGTGACCTCAGAACGTGCATAGACCAACGCGCATTGAACCAGATAACTGTTAAGAACCGATACCCGTTGCCTCTGATCCCTGAACTACTAGACCAAGTGAAGGACGCTTGTATATACACTAAATTAGATCTCCGGGAGGCATACCATCTGGTACGTGTAAAAGAGGGCGACGAATGGAAGACTGCTTTCCGCACTAAGTATGGGTTATTCGAATACCAGGTGATGCCTTTGGGGTTGTGCAATGCACCAGCAGCCTTCCAATACTTCATGAACGATGTCCTTCGTGAACTCATTGACGTTTGTGTTGTCGTATATATCGATGATATTTTAGTATACTCCTCTTCAGAATCTGACCATGTGAAGCACGTCCGAGCAGTCCTTGAGAAATTGTGCCAGTACAAACTATATGCAAAACTAGAAAAATGCGTTTTTCATGCCACAGAAGTTGAATTCCTTGGGTTTATCCTGACCCAAAAGGGAGTCCAAATGGACTCACGAAAGGTGGACGCAATCCTTAAGTGGCCATCACCAAGTTCAGTTAAAGGATTACAAAGCATGCTCGGCTTTGCCAATTTCTACCGCAGATTAATCCCGGATTTTTCACATGTTGTACATCCCATCACAGCACTCTTGCGAAAAAATAAACACTTTATGTGGACTGAAGAAGCTGAAAATGGCTTCCAAGAGCTGAAAGCGAAATTCACGTCTGCACCTGCATTAAAGCACCCGCGCCCTGAACTTCCATACATAGTGGAAACTGATGCATCCAGTCTAGCCATGGGAGCTGTCCTGTCTCAAAAGGACCCTGAAACTGGCCAGCTTCATCCAGTAGCATTTTGGTCCAGAAAGTTCTCGGCACCCGAGTTAAACTATGCGGTTACCGACAAGGAGTTATTAGCCATTAAATCCGCCTTCAAGGCTTGGCGGCACTATCTTCTCGGTGCCAGGCACACCATTACTGTGATCATCGATCACCGGAACTTACAGTATTTAAAAAAAGCCAAGGCCCAATCGTCACGTCAACGCCGATGGGCATTGTTCTTTGCCGAGTTCGATTTCGTGATAACCTATCGACCAGTTTGTAAGAATGGTAAAGCAGACGCCTTATCCCGAATAGGGATGGGAGAGGCAGAAGTGAACCCAGAACCAGTACCTATAATTTCCGAACAAAGGATTCTTGGCATGACTACTCTACAGACACAAGAGGACATTCAGGTAAAATCCAGCAACTCTTGATCCTACAGCCCTGCAAGACTGGGTAAAGAAAGGCCCAGACTACTCTGTCACCAATAATCTGCCTTATTACCAAGGGCGGCTATTTCTGCCACACAAGGAACTACAAGAGCTAGTCATTTCCCGTTATCATGATACCCTAATGGAGGGGCACCCAGGTATTGCAAAAACTGAAGATAAAATTAAAAGACAATTCTGGTGGCCCACCTGGCGAAAGGATATTAAATCATTTGTGATGTCTTGTGGCATTTGCTCCCAAAACAAAAGTCAAAAGAAAAAACCAGCTGGACTCTTACAACCTTTAGACATTCCGCCTACACCATGGCGCACCTTATCCTTAGACTTTATTATTGATCTACCCCCATGCAATGGATTTAACACCATTCTAGGTATTGTGGATCTTTTTTTCAAGATGGCCCACTTTATTCCTTTAAAAGGACTACCTTCAGCCTCAATCCTGGCCAAAGAATTCCTCAAACATTGTTTGCATACATGGATTTCCGTCCGTGTTGGTCTCTGAACGGGGCAGTCAATTCATTTCACATTTTTGGAAAAAATGCTGTCAATTGGTGCAAATCGATGTGAGGTTATCAACCAGTCACCATCCCCAGACCGATGGTCAAACGGAGAGGACCAACCAGACTTTCGAACAATACCTGCATTGTATGTTACATCAGACTGAGAGTAATTGGAAGGACATTCTTTGGATCGCCGAATATGCATACAATAATTCAGTACACTCTGGAACTGGACAAAGCCCCTTTTATACCTTATATGGGCACCATCCTCGAACCCCAGACCTTGACTCACCCCAAGACTTAGAAATGCCCGCAGTGGACCATCTGCACGCTACGATTACACAAGCCTTTAAGGAAGCAACTGAACATTTAAAACAGGCAAAAGAAAAATACAAGAAAGATGCTGATCAGCATAGAAGTGATACTCCACAATACCAGATAGGGGACCAAGTATGGTTGGCCACAAAACATATACCTCTAAAGGGAGCACAGACCTTTAACCCCAGATATTTGGGACCTTACTCTATTAAGGCCATTATCAACCCGGTGGCTGTCAAGTTGGACTTACCTGCTAATATGCGAATTCATCCCATCTTTCATGTGTCACTTTTGAAGCCAGTACAACCAGGGACAAGACTAACCAAGCCACCAGACCCCATCCTTGTAGACGGAGAACCCGAATTTGAAGTTAAGAACATCCTGGACTCCAAGCTGATAAAGTCAAAACTTTTTTATTTAATCGACTGGAAAGGTTACGGACCACAGGAAAGGTCATGGGAACCTAGTGACCATGTTCATGCACCCCGATTGGTGAAAAAATTCCACCGAAATTTCCCAGACAAACCAAAACCACAGGGAAGAATGACTTTAGGAGGGGCCTTGCGGGGGTAGTGCTGTCATGATGCCTACCCCCGGGGACCCAGACCAAGTCCAGCAACCCCGGAAGCAGGCATCAAGTTACCCCAAGCAAGCCCAACAACCCCCACTAGGGGCTATTTGGGTGCAGTCCTGGCGCCATAGGTGCCAGGCTCATAGATTAAAACTTACCTGATGCAGACCATGCTGCAAACTTACCTGATGCAGACCATGCTACAAGAGCTCCAAGCCAAACAAGGCTTGGAAGGGACTATTTTACCTAGGGACTATTTTTTTACTCGGGTGGGGCTGGGGAGGAATACTTACCTGGGACTACTTTGGAGGCTATTTAAACCACGCCCGAAGAGCAGCACACGCTTCGCGTTATTCTGCATCCCGCAGCGTAATGCTCACTGTGCCTGCAAGTCTGCATCCAGTCTTCTGCCACGCCCGCCTCGAGTTTGGAGCTCCTAGCAAAAGGGAGAAAGAAGGAGAAAAGGTTAGAACAAGAGCAATACCTTTTGATCCTTACCTGAATTCCCGATCCATCGTGCCTTCGAGCTGGAAGAAAGAAGTTATTTTATGCGCGTCGCCTCGCCTGCTGCAGCGCCGCGCTGAACTCACCGGCCTTTGCAGCATCTTCACATTTCACCGCATCCTCCTGCATGTTACCACCGCAGTCCGGCACCTAAGGAGAAGACAAGAACAGCAAGGTGAGCCAAGGGAATACACAGAGGAATACCCCCATTGACTTACCTGATTTTACCACAGAGGGTACTATTCTTCTTCACAGGTCGGCGCAGCTTCCAATGCATCCTAGCCGAACCCCGGCCCCTAAGGGGAAACAAAAGGACAGCAAGGTGAAACAAGGGACTAACAAGGGGAACCCTCTTCACCACAAAAGACTTACCTGATTTTACCGCCGGAGGCATCATTTCCCGAGACTTCATACTTTCTCTCAGCGCCTGAATAAGGGAGAAAGCAACAGGTTACATATGGACATTATTTTATTGAACTGTGTTGGATAATACAAATCCTTACCAGAACATTACCGGTTGCCATGAGGAACTCTTCAGGGTCAAGCTGCAACCTGCAAGGAATCGGACAAGAGTGAAAGTCAGGCATTTGAACTCTTACGAACTACATACTTACGGCGTCTTGCCGGGAATATCGGAGTCAATATTGTCCTGAAACTCACCAATTCCTTCGAGCCAGTGAAGCAACTGGTTATCTACGCGCCCCTGCGCTCAATGCAGGATGAAGAGCTCATCTTTTCAAATCATCAGGTGAGACTATAAGAGGGAACATCCAAGGTGATCAGTGTGGAGAACAGCGGGGTGGGGGGATTTATGCTCAACTCCACTGGTGGTTAATTCCCTTTCTCCACTTGCAGAAGACTATTCCTACGGGCCAAGCAAACGAAGCTAGGTGGGCCAGACAAGTCTGTCATTTCGGCCCTACGCGTCACATTGGTGGAGACCGCAGCAGTCCAGTCCAGATCGACACCTCTGTGGGAACCAGGTGAGCGTAACACTACTGCAACGTCCTTTTTGCAGGCACATCCAAACAGAACTTAAATAAACTTCAAGTATTGCAGAATAATGCTCTCAGAGCAGCACTGAACATCCCAAAACAGGACCACATCACAGCTGCCAGAAAAGGGCTCACTGGCTCCCGATTAAAGAAAGGATTATCTTTAAGACTCTCTCTGTCACCCACAAATGTTTGAATAAAGTGGCTCCCCCAGTACCTGTCCCAGAAAATTGAAAGAACAAAATTCAACAGACCAATAATATTCCTCCATGCTCACAAACTAGCCGTACCAAGAGTGAAAAGAGCCTGGGAGCGGGTAAGCTTCTCAGCAGTCGCAGTTAACCGTTGGAACTCCCTCCCAGCAAATCTAAGAGCAGAGACCTCATACTGGGCCTTCTGAAAAACCCTGAAAACCTGGCTCTTTGCCTAAACCACTGCCTACCCGGATGCATGCAATCTGTCTTGAATGTACTGAACTTCTTTCTCCTAAACTGAATGTCTTCTCCCAATGGATTACTGATCTACCCCCTGCTATGAATCAAGCCTGTGTATAAATGTAACTGTATGCAACAGCGCCCTGGTGCCCGAGGGTTTAGGGACTCTACAAAGTGAACATTGTCATAAGTGGCGCAATACATATAGTAAAAACCTGTGCGGCTGATTGGATGGACCCTATATAGGTGCTGCCTTTATCCATATGGGATGGCAGTTTATTGGTCCAAGCCCAGTCCGTCCATCTTCCAACACGTGGGTGCTGCGGGGCTCATCTTCTCACGTCGAAGGTCAGAAAACAAATTAATTATACTCCTACTATACAGCTTGTTTATCACTCATACTGTGCACCTGGCAGGTTTCAAATGGACACACAGGAGGTTCCAGGGCACTCTAACCTTCACACACACATTTCACTCACACATCCAGCCTCAAGGTTTCCACCCTCGTTTTGAACTATAATTTATCCCTCCCAGCACCTCACAACAGAAATCACATGATTGTCCCTTCAACGGCACACCCTGTCCATCCTCTTTTAACATGTCGGGACTTGTTACTTTGGGGTTGGTGGTCAAAGGGCACTTGGAATTCGGGGATCTTAGGGTATCATCAGTTATATGGGCTATAACTCGTGGTCACTCGGGAATGGTCTCGGCCATGCTTTGGCCAAAGTGAGATAACATGCACACCAGGTGCTGGCCTCTAGTCACAGGTTTGTAGGGCCCATTCCTTTTGGGTGAAAGACACATCTTTGCAACATTTTCAAGAACAATTAATAAACAATGCGGCGGGTGGGGGTGTGATCTGTCCTCATGGGAGCTTGGGCATGAGTGGAGATTTCTGTAATCTTGTGGACTTGGCAAAAACACAGAGGTGATGGCTGGAAGATTTAGAATGAATCTTAACCTCTGGCATTGCTCTGGGCAACCCTCCAGACCATCGTTCTTCACCTGCCGAGCCATTACAGAAGGGGAAAGACCATATGCAAATCAGGCTTGGTCTCACCCCAAAAGGGGCAGTCCAGCCCGAACTGCTAGGGCACATCCCTTCTGCATGAGACCACAAGCATCTCCAAACATGTTTCGGCCTTGTTGGGCCTCATCAGTGAGGAGTAGCTTGGGTCTCTAGGCCCAGCAGGCACAGGCCCACGTCTGGGCATACCCATCCCACTCGGGGTGACAAAGTAAAAACAAGGAGGTGCTGGCTGGAAGGTTTAGAATGAATCTTAACCTCTGGCATTGCTCTGGGCAACCCTCCAGACCATTGTTTTCACCTGCCAAGCCATTACAGAAGGGGAAAGATCATATGCAAATCAGGCTTGGTCCCACCCCAAAAGGGGCAGTCCAATCCAAACTGCTAGGTCCCATCCCTTCTGCACAAGACCACAAGCATCTCCAAACATGTTGAAAGACACATCTTTGCAACATTTTCAAGAACAATTATTAAACAGTGCGGCGGGTGGGGGTGTGATCTGTCCTCATGGGTGCTCGGGCATGACTGGAGAGTTCTGTAACCTTGTGGACTTGGGCCTAGTGCATATAATGCAGCCTTTACCGTGCAAGCCTTCTCTTCTACCTAGGATTAATATCTGTAAAAATAGCGAGGCCGCCCGCACCCTGGGCCACACCATATAGATACACTGTAACTGATTATATTAGCATAGGGTCCTGCTGAACGGGAAGGCTGCCCTTTCACTGTCGACCCTCACCGCTAGCTCATCACAATGCCTCAAATGCATCTCACCTTAGCTTAAAGTGCCGGCGGGGGGCTGCCCCCTTCCGAAAATTCCCCCCATTTTTTTCCTTCTACAGTAACAGATTCTGGAATGGTTCTGCGCTCCCGCTTCCCAGTTTCTACATCCACATATGGCTTATCCCTTTATACTGGCACCCAGGCCCTACATACTGATCGCATACTCTCCCCCCTATTTGCATACTCTTCAGGTGAACAAGTCATGTAAATGCAACCCCCTTGCCTCGCCAGGTCCACCCAAACCTCTGTGGAATTGGATCCAGGGGTGGGGAAACGACAGTGTGGTATAAAGGATCAACTTCATCTCATACAGGATGGGGAACATTTCATACTTCGGGCCACCCTGTGGGACATCTGTTTGTACCTCAATGTTTTTTGTTTCGCGAGGTGCTTTTTAACCCCCAATTGATACCATCATTCTTGCGCTATCAGTTTCCACAGTGGCACAGCATCGAAGGACCAGCTGACAAGTGCATAAAATGACCAGGATAAACACAATGATGGACATTAACACCTTCACACTTGCTCCTAGCCACGTTGGGGCCCAGACAAATGTAATTTCCAGCCAATCACTGGCCTGTATTCCTCCCTCCTTCATACGAACACCCAGGCCATGGACTGCAATAATGTGGGATAATGATGCATTTTCCACGTCTTCTGGAGGTACGAACGTGCAACAAGAATCACCAAATATTTTGCAAACCCCACCCTCCATTGCTGTTAACATGTCCAGCACATACCTATTCTGCACTGTCATAAGTCTTAACGCCTGCAACTCAACCATGATCACATTGAACCCATTCTCTGTGTCGTGCACCAGCTGGACCAGCTCCCACCTCACAATCTGCAGCCATTTGGCATTAGCTGCAGTCTAAAAAATTACTCTTTTGTACTAAAAAATCTGTATTCTTCTGCTATTTCAGCAAGCAATGAGGAAGAGTCTTTAGAAAAGTAATTTGATCTTTTCATCCTCTGCGGTTGCTGAAACTGTCCTTTCCATAGCCGGATATGGGGCTCTTGAGTGGGCACCAAACTCTTATCTTCATTTACCACTGTGGGAAAACTTGTTGGCCCCCTGCTGGCAGGACACCCCCCACTACCGCCCCCCGGTCAGGTGATGTTCTGTCTGTGCCGACAAAGACTGTACCCTTGCTGCGGAAACAGAGTCTATGTTCTTCTTCCTTGGGCACTTGCACCGGCTTTTCCATCGTTGCAATCCATGTCACCTTTGTGATATGCTCTGTCCAGATTTGCGCACAGAAGTTGACCACTCATGCTATTCTTTCCTTGCTATATGTTACCAGTCCTTATACCAAGCAAGGTAGTGTGCTGTCCTGCAAATTATTATTGATATACTTCCACCTCTTCACCATCAGATAAGGCAACACCACACACTTGTTGTTTCTTGGGTCGTCTGTGCATTTTACAAAATCTGGGCCCACCATTTGCAGTTCCACACTATGTGCCTGGAACGTTCCTTCTATTCTGCATAGCCCAAGATGAACCAGGCATTGTGCCTCTATAATTGGGACTGCTTGTGACACTAACACCTTGGGAGCCCCTGACTCGTGCAGAATGAGTGAACACACATAACAGCTTCCATTAACAGCATTTCTCCCCATACTATCATATCAGAGTACCAGGAATGAGAGAATTCGGGGTGATCAATATCCTCGATCACATCAAAGCCCAACCCTTGATATGTGTCATACTTTCGTCTTACTTCTCTTTTCATTCTTCCATACACATTCTCAAGAATGGCCTCTTGGGTAGTACCGTCGGAAATACCATTATCCTATCCATATTGGCAGACAATTCCCTCCTCATTGAAAACAACCTGTTTTCTGCTTCCTTCACAGAGGTAACCTGCATATCAAAGTCATTTAATCAATTTCCATTATTAGTGTTCACATTAGTACTGATATATGTAACTCCACTCGTGTTATTAACATTTATATGTATTGTTCCATTTGGATAATATACAATCCTACTTCTTCCATTCCCCCCTTCATAGGAGCTCCCTCTATAATACCCTCCCCCAATACACTCCCAGTAGTATTTGCAATATCATGCACAATCCTCCAGCAAGTGCTGACCCACTATAATAGATATATGTCCACAATCTCTCATTCGTGTCTCTATGCCTCGTGTCCCTACTTAACAAACTATGTACATTAGTGGTGTCCATCATCTTCTTCCATGCAATAGAAGCACATACACACAAGACAACACAAAAGGGAGAGACGTACACTGTACAAAAGAAAAAAGAAATGGGAGGGGCAAGAGGGAGAGACCGAGAAAAAGAGAGAGAAAGAAACCAAGAAAGGGCAAGAGAAAAGAGAGAGTGAGGAAGAAAAGAAAGAAACAACGCTCCAAGAAAAGAAAAGTGCAGAGCTAGAAGATGATCCTTGGCCTGCCACTCGGATGTGCCACTTTGCCGTGTCTCCTCTGGATAGGCCAGTAAGGTGCTCAGTGTACAGGTACTACTACCCGTGCTCTTAAGACAACTGATGTACCACAGTACTTTCTGGAGGTGCCCTACGAATATCAGAGAGGTGGACCCAGTTGTGCAACTCCTTGACTTTAACATCCCACAATCCTTTGTCTTTGAGCGCAAGCTCTGTGAGTGAATCTTGCTGTTGCAAAAATGACCTTTCAACTTACTGAATGAATTCGATACAGCATAGCTTCATGTGTACGTTGAATCCCTTTATCATTTAATAGCAGTTTCAGATGCTGTGCACTTGCACGATCTGAATGTACCATGCCTTCGAAGACCGTCTGTTTCTCCCTTGTCTCCCCTCCTTTCATGGTTGCGCCTTGAAACACTTGTGTACAGGCGCATTACAAATGAACAATAAATAAATAAAATAAAGATACATACACCTCAATTTCAAAGTAATGGGGCAAATTAACATGTAGTGTACAATTATTTTATTTGAAACTCTGCACAAGGGGCATAAACCAGACCTCGAGGACGACCATGACTGAGTGTACCATGCTGTTTAAAGAATCCCCAACCTCACACAAACATATAGTGATCGTTCATATGCAGGGTGAATTTCATGCAGAAATGATTTACAGTCACCTGTTGAAGAGAGGGTTCCGGGAATGGCCCTTATGTCCCCTGCACGATTGTCAACCTGCATAATGAAAGGTGTAACTCGCTTTGTGGACAGTCACTGACTGCACCAATGTATTACAGATATGACATGAGATATTCTCTCAGACAGCCATTCAAACCCTATCCCGTTGATGGTTTAGATCAGACAGGTCTCATCAATGGACCATTTTGACTGACAGCAAAGCCAGGCATCAATGACATCATTAGAGACATCACAACATAGCCGCGAAGCAAATATGTATTCATGCATGAAATTATAGACATGCACTCGTTTATTACTTGTAGAAATGAAAAACATGCCTGTAACTCCTGTTGGCTTAGGACGGATACATTCACATAGTGCTAAGAACCTTTCCTTTTTTTTGTTAAAAGCGAACCTGCAAGACGCAGAATATACGTGGATCAAGCTTGCATATGTTTTATTGCAACTAACCATTAGAAGCCATGAAGACACAGAGGGAACCTATAGGGCGACTGAAATGAATCCAGTAGGACAGACTGGCCTCGGACACATGGATGGGGAGATATGTTCCCTGCCACATGAGGCACAGACCTGGTGTTCACAGCTAGGGACCGGGCGGCCACCTGCAAGAATTCCCAAATAAATTCCTCATAATTGCAGACAGAAGGGCTTCGTTTTGCGGTCCACTCACAAGTGACCCAACAGGACAGGACAATGTCCATTTACTCGAGGTGGGAAGAGAAGCTGTTCCCAGCGAGACAGAGTGGAATGATAGAAGTGTTGCCCACCAAAACGGAAAACTGCAGGCACTCTCCCAGGCTAGGCAATCAGACCAGTGGCAAGAATAGGGAATACACATGGAGGGCCATGTTCCTTCCCATCACCTTGAAAAGGTACACCAAGGTATGTGACCAGAAAGGGGCCCAGGCCTAAGAGGACCCGCTCTAGCCAATCTAGAAGCTCCATTTGTGAGGTTTTATAAAATGTTTCACAAGCCTACAGTCTTCCTGCAACCCTGCAACAGTGTAGTTTACAACTTTTAGGGGTAGTCTCAGGCGGAGCTACTGATATGGGGGACCAATAGACTCACTAATGTATAGTTGTTATATACATAGCTAGCCTAAATGGACCTATGAGGATACCCCATAGGTTTTTGGGGTGGACCTGATTTTTGTGACGTCACTTGTGCATACAAACGTTCAGGAGCTGAGATTGATGGAGAATAGTTTTTCCTGTATGATCCTTGTCTGTTTTGGAAAATAAAGACAGTAAACTTTCCCCCATGGCTGAGCCTTCTGTTTTTGCATTGGGCAGTCTTTGATGGGCCAGAGATTCCTCTTGTGTGCAACACTGTCATAGTAGTTAATAAAAACTCAGGACCATTTTTGAGTGAGGCCATCTTCCCTTGTTATTGGGTAATAATGTCCCCATTGCGGCACCTAAAAACTCAGCTGAACTCTGCAAGGAACTGGCCAATCCTGCCGCAGTCTCTACCTCTCCTGTCCCTTGCCAGGCCCTCTGCATGGCACTGGCGTCTCACTTCATCTGTAAAACTCAGGACATCCTGTCCTCACTCGCCTCCTCTCCCCTCCCTCCTTCTCGCCTTTCCCCTGTTCTCTCCAGACAAGGTTTCCAGGCAAGTCTGATCTATGAAAGTTTCATCAGAACAGGTTCACCCCTGTTCCTCCAAAACCATCAAGGACCACATCGGCTCCCTGGCCCCTGCCCTGGCTAACCTCTGCAACCACTCCTTCGGCACTGGAGTCTTCCCATCCGCCCTGAAGCACTCCCTTGTGCACCCTCTTCTTTAGAAACCCTCTGCCGACCCCTCCTGCCCGGCAAACTATCGCCCAATCTCCATCACTCCCTTCTTGTGCAAGCTCCTGAAGAAACTGGCCATCTCCCAGCTTAATCTCCACACTGAATATGTTGGCTGTCTTCATGACCATCAGTCTGGCTTCAGAGCTGCCAGAAGCACGGAAACTGCTCTCCTGAACATCTGTGAAGACCTGCTCTCCAACCTTGACTCTAACACCCCCTGTGTCCTCATCTTGCTTGATCCCCCTTCTGCCTTTGACACCGTCAACCATGCCATCCTGCTAAATTGTCTCAGTGAGAACCTGGGTATCACCGGTCAGGCCCTGGCATGGATGACTTCTTTCCTCTCAGACCGACCCTTCCAGGTCCAACTTGGGTCCTTCCTCTCCGCTATCTTTTTCTCTACCTGTGGTGTCCCCCAGGGGTCTAACCTCTCTGCCTGGCTGTTCAACCAATACATGGCACTCCTTGCCCACCACATTGCCGCTCTCTGCCCCAACTTTCAGTGCTATGCGGATGACACTCAGCTCATTTTCAGGCTGCCTTCGACCACCTCTTCTCTGTCCCTCATCTCTGACTGTCTGCTATCCAGGAGTGGTGTGCCGCCAATGACCTCTGCCTTAATGCCAGTGAGACTGAGATTCTCCTCATCGGCACACCCGCTCCCTCCTTTCCTGTAGCTCTCTGGCTAGCCTCTCTTGGCCCTCTCTTCGTGCTCCCACCTGCAAGGCTAAAAACCTGGGGGTCTTCTTCGACTCCACACTCTCCTTCTCTCCTCACATCTCTGACGTCTCTAAGAACGTCACACTACCAGCTGCACCTCCTCAGAGGTATACTTCCTTTCCTCTCCTTCCCCCAGAAGCTCACTGTCTCCAGAGCGCTGGTTCTCTCTAGGCTGGACTACTGCAACAGCCTCTTTCTAAATCTGCCTGCTTCTACTCTCCGCCCTCTACAACTCATCCAGAACATGACTGCGAGACTTGTCCTTGGCGTCAGGCCCAGGGATCGTATCTCCCCAGGACTGAAATCTCTGCACTGGCTCCTAGTGGCTGTGAGGATTAAGTTCAAAACCCTATGGATTGTCCGCAAGGCCTTCTGGGGCAAGGTGCCTCAATACCTTCAACTCTCTTGTTATTGCAAGAAACTCTTGGTAGCTACATGCATATCCTTAAAGGCATATTGAATCTATGAACGCGGCTCCCAATCTCGCTATACGGTAGACTATCTCTCTTTAAGATGGTAATTGTCCCGAAACTATTGTATTACTTCATCAATATCCCAGTGTGGCCAGGGGGCGCCCTCTTTGACAAATTGAAGTCTCTCATGGTCGGCTTCACGTGGGGCTGGGGAACACCATGGATCAAGTGGGAAGACATGCAAGACCATATGACCGGGGAGGGCCCCAAGCACCGGACCTCGAACTGTACTATGAGGTTGCACAGGCACACTTCGCTGGGCACTGGTACTCATCACGTACGCATCCACTACACATAGACCTTGATAAATACAGCGCATCCCCCTCAGACTAGCATACAATAGTTCTCAGCAAACACTCAGACACATGCACCTTCGACCAGTTCGTGCGACTGTCAACGCCTGGACCAGAATGTTTAAGAGATTGAGCATAACGGCACCCTACGTGGGAGCAATCCCCCTTTGGAACTGCCCGGGGCTCCCCCCTACATATGACAAAGACATGCAGAATATATGGGACCCAGGCGGCATTATGACATTACATGACCTATTCCCACGGGGTTCTTTCGTTGCACTCACTGACTTCTCAGAAAAATTGGGCTCCAGCCCCATCAAAACACTCCGATATCACAGAATCAGAGCGGCCATTAGAGGGCATTGGCCGTCATTCCCGAGTGAACCCGAGGCGTGCAAAGTTTTGAATGAAGTGGTAATGGGCGGGAACCCGAGGGGCTTGGTATCTAAGTTTTTCAAGATGCACTAATACAACCCGTTAAGGTCCACGAGAGATGGGGGTAGATATAGGGACCACGTTGGAAGACACACAGTGGACCCGTGGTGCCGCCTGACAGAGGAGGAATCCCTCAACGCCATACACAGACTACAGTATACTGTGCATTGTACCCGGGAAGATAGCTCAGCGGGTTCAGCGATCACTGCTGTGATCTGAGCGTCATCTGCAGGTCGCTGGTTCGGATCCTGGCAAGGCCAACTCAGCCTTTCATCCTTCCGAGGTCGATAAATGAGTACCAATTTCGGTTGGGTGATATTGTATGTAAATATGTGCTCTGTAAAGCGCTTTGGATGAGGGTGCTATATAAATAACACGTCATTAACGTTTTCATTATACTCCCGCGAGGTTTGCCCCACTGTCGTCTAGTGCCTGTGTCAAGTGCAATGCAGAGGTCGCCGAGGCGCACCATATGTCCTGGGAATGCCCCGAAATAACCCAAGTCTGGCGGCAGGTGGCAGAAGTATTGCATACAATGCCATACACGCACGGGAGTCCCCCCGCTTCTGACACTCCCTAACTATCTGGTGGGGGACATAGGTGAGATAGCGATTAAACTAAGACGACCCTTCAATCTGGGATGTCTGTTGGCTAAAAAATGTCTCCTTCTGAAATGGAAATCCAGGTCAGCCCCAGACATTGCAATGTGGATCCGAGAAATGACGAATGTGACACTAAATAAATAAATAAATGCAATGTGGGGTGGCCTATGTGTCTCTAGTGAGGCCAAGCTGCAGACCGAGAGATATCTGGGAGCCGTCCCGGGAATACTTAACTGCACAGGATACTGGATGATGTTGACCAAACTACATGCGTATGTAATTGATCATATGCTGCGAATGTCACCTGCATGTTTCTGCGTGTACTCCACTGATCGGTGCACCTGCTGCAACTCTGTTGTGGACTGTTTTGCAAGGATGTATGTTTTTCGCCGCACTGAACAAATAACGTTTTTTTTTAAAATAAATAAATGAATTAAACTATTTCATTGCCCTTTCCGATACCTGTGCCAGTGAGGTTAGCTTAGAGCTAAGTATATCAAAGTCCAGTGGCAATGTGGAAAGCAGCCATTGAGAGAGTCTTGAGATGGGGACTGGAGGGCTGCAGGGTGAGGTGGAGGGCTGCAGGGTGAGATGGAGGGCTGCAGGGTGAGATGGTGAGATGGAGGGCTGCAGGGTGAGAAGGTGACTGGGGGGCTGCAGGGGGAGATGGAGGGCTGCAGGGTGAGATGGTGAGATGGAGGGCTGCAGGGTGAGAAGGTGACTGGAGGGCTGCAGGGGGAGATGGAGGGCTGCAGGGTGAGATGGTGAGATGGAGGGCTGCAGGGTGAGAAGGTGACTGGAGGGCTGCAGGGTGAGAAGGCGACTGGGGGGCTGCAGGGGGAGATGGAGGGCTGCAGGGTGAGATGGTGAGATGGAGGGCTGCAGGGTGAGAAGGTGACTGGAGGGCTGCAGGGTGAGAAGGCGACTGGGGGGCTGCAGGGGGAGATGGTGACTGGAGGGCTGCAGGGTGAGGTGGTGACTGGAGGGCTGCAGGGTGAGGTGGTGTCTGGAGGGCTGCAGGGTGAGGTGGTGACTGGAGGGCTGCAGGGTGAGATGGAGGGCTGCAGGGTGAGATGGGGACTGGAGGGCTGCAGGGTGAGATGGTGAGATGGAGGGCTGCAGGGTGAGAAGGTGACTGGAGGGCTGCAGGGGCAGATGGTGACTTGGGGGCTGCACGGTGAGGTGGGGACTGAAGGGCTGCAGGGTAAGGTGGTGACTGGAGGGCTGCAGGGTGAGGTGGTGACTGGAGGGCTGCAGGGTGAGGTGGTGTCTGGAGGGCTGCAGGGTGAGGTGGTGACTAGAGGGCTGCAGGGTGAGATGGAGGGCTGCAGGGTGAGATGGGGACTGGAGGGCTGCAGGGTGAGATGGTGAGATGGAGGGCTGCAGGGTGAGAAGGTGACAGGAGGGCTGCAGGGTGAGAAGGCGACTGGGGGGCTGCAGGGGGAGATGGTGACTGGAGGGCTGCAGGGTGAGGTGGTGACTGGAGGGCTGCAGGGTGAGGTGGTGCCTGGAGGGCTGCAGGGTGAGGTGGTGACTGGAGGGCTGCAGGGTGAGATGGAGGGCTGCAGGGTGAGATGGGGACTGGAGGGCTGCAGGGTGAGATGGTGAGATGGAGGGCTGCAGGGTGAGAAGGTGACTGGAGGGCTGCAGGGTGAGAAGGCGACTGGGGGGCTGCAGGGGGAGGTGGTGACTGGAGGGCTGCAGGGTGAGGTGGTGTCTGGAGGGCTGCAGGGTGAGGTGGTGACTGGAGGGCTGCAGGGTGAGGTGGTGACTGGAGGGCTGCAGGGTGAGGTGGTGACTGGAGGGCTGCAGGGTGAGGTGGTGACTGGAGGGCTGCAGGGTGAGGTGGTGACTGGAGGGCTGCAGGGTGAGGTGGTGGATGGAGGGCTGCAGGGTAAGAAGGTGACTGGAGGGCTGCAGGGTGAGGTGGTGACTGGAGGGCTGCAGGGTGAGGTGGGGACTGGAGGGCTGCAGGGTGAGGTGGGGACTGGAGGGCTGCAGGGTGAGATGGTGACTGGAGGGCTGCAGGTTGAGATGGTGACTGGAGGGCTGCAGGGGGAGATGGTGACTGGAGGGCTGCAGGGTGAGATGGTGACTGGAGGGCTGCAGGGTGAGATGGAGGGCTGCAGGGTGAGAAGGTGACTGGAGGGCTGCAGGGGGAGATGGTGACTGGGGGGCTGCAGGGTGAGATGGTGACTGGAGGGCTGCAGGGTGAGGTGGTGACTGGAGGGCTGCAGGGTGAGGTGGTGTCTGGAGGGCTGCAGTGTGAGGTGGTGACTGGAGGGCTGCAGGGTGAGGTGGTGACTGGAGGGCTGCAGGGTGAGGTGGTGACTGGAGGGCTGCAGGGTAAGTTGGTGACTGGAGGGCTGCAGGGTGAGGTGGTGACTGGAGGGCTGCAGGGTGAGGTGGTGACTGGAGGGCTGCAGGGTAAGAAGGTGACTGGAGGGCCGCAGGGTGAGGTGGTGACTGGAGGGCTGCAGGGTGAGGTGGGGACTGGAGGGCTGCAGGGTGAGGTGGGGACTGGAGGGCTGCAGGGTGAGATGGTGACTGGAGGGCTGCAGGGTGAGATGGTGACTGGAGGGCTGCAGGGTGAGGTGGTGACTGGAGGGCTGCAGGGTGAGATAGTGACTGGAGGGCTGCAGGGTGAGGTAGTGACTGGAGGGCTGCAGGGTGAGGTGGGGACTGGAGGGCTGCAGGGTGAGGTGTTGACTGGAGGGCTGCAGGGTGAGATGGTGACTGGAGGGCTGTAGGGTGATATGGATGGCTGCAGGGTGAGAAGGTGACTGGAGGGCTGCAGGGGGAGATGGTGACTGGAGGGCTGCAGGGTGAGGTGGTGACTGGAGGGCTGCAGGGTGAGGTGGGGACTGGGGGGCTGCAGGGTGAGATGGTGACTGGAGGGCTGCAGGGTGAGATGGAGGGCTGCAGGGTGAGAAGGTGACTGGAGGGCTGCAGGGGCAGATGGTGACTTGGGGGCTGCACGGTGAGGTGGTGACTGAAGGGCTGCAGGGTAAGGTGGTGACTGGAGGGCTGCAGGGTGAGGTGGGGACTGGAGGGCTGCAGGGTGAGGTGGTGACTGGAGGGCTGCAGGGTGAGGTGGTGACTGGAGGGCTGCAGGGTGAGGTGGTGACTGGAGGGCTGCAGGGTGAGATGGAGGGCTGCAGGGCGAGAAGGTGACTGGAGGGCTGCAGGGGGAGATGGCGACTGGAGGGCTGCAGGGTGAGATGGCGACTGGAGGGCTGCAGGGTGAGATGGCGACTGGAGGGCAGCAGGGGGAGATGGTGACTGGAGGGCTGCAGGGTGAGATGGCGACTGGAGGGCAGCAGGGGGAGATGGTGACTGGAGGGCTGCAGGGTTAGATGGTGACTGGAGGGCTGCAGGGTGAGGTAGTGACTGGAGGGCTGCAGGGTGAGGTGGGGACTGGAGGGCTGCAGGGTGAGGTGTTGACTGGAGGGCTGCAGGGTGAGATGGTGACTGGAGGGCTGTAGGGTGAGATGGAGGGCTGCAGGGTGAGAAGGTGACTGGAGGGCTGCAGGGGGAGATGGTGACTGGGGGGCTGCAGGGTGAGGTGGTGACTGGAGGGCTGCAGGGTAAGATGGAGGCCTGCAGGCTGTGGTGGGGACTGGGGGGCTGCAGGGTGAGATGGTGACTGGAGGGCTGCAGGGTGAGATGGAGGGCTGCAGGGTGAGAAGGTGACTGGAGGGCTGCAGGGGCAGATGGTGACTTGGGGGCTGCAGGGTGAGGTGGGGACTGGAGGGCTGCAGGGTGAGGTGGTGACTGGAGGGCTGCAGGGTGAGGTGGTGACTGGAGGGCTGCAGGGTAAGAAGGTGACTGGAGGGCTGCAGGGTGAGGTGGTGACTGGAGGGCTGCAGGGTGAGGTGGGGACTGGAGGGCTGCAGGGTGAGATGGTGACTGGAGGGCTGCAGGGTGAGATGGTGACTGCAGGGCTGCAGGGTGAGGTGGTGACTGGGGGGTTGCAGGGTGAGATGGTGACTGGAGGGCTGCAGGGGGAGATGGTGACTGGAGGGCTGCAGGGTGAGATGGAGGGCTGCAGGGTGAGGTGTTGACTGGAGGGCTGCAGGGTGAGGTGGTGACTGGAGGGCTGCAGGGTGAGATGGTGACTGGAGGGCTGCAGGGGGAGATGGTGACTGGTTGGCTGCAGGGTGAGATGGTGACTGGAGGGCTGCATGTGAGATGGAGGGCTGCAGGGTGAGGTGGTGACTGGAGGGCTGCAGGGGGAGATGGTGACTGGAGAGCTGCAGGGTGAGATGGTGACTGGAGGGCTGCAGGGTGAGATGGAGGGCTGCAAGGTGAGGTGTTGACTGGAGGGCTGCAGGGTGAGGTGGTGACTGGAGGGCTCCAGGGTGAGATGGTGACTGGAGGCCTGCAGGGTGAGGTGGTGACTGCAGGGTGAGATGGTGACTGGAGGGCTGCAGGGTGAGGTGGTGACTGGAGGGCTGCAGGGTGAGAAGGTGACTGGAGGGCTGCAGGGTGAGGTGGTGACTGGAGGGCTGCAGGGTGAGGTGGTGACTGGAGGGCTGCAGGGTGAGGTGGTGACTGGGGGGTTGCAGGGTGAGAAGGTGACTGGAGGGCTGCAGGGGGAGATGGTGACTGGAGGGCTGCAGGGTGAGGTGGTGACTGGAGGGCTGCAGGGTGAGGTGGAGGGCTGCAGGGTGAGGTGGTGATTGGAGGGCTGCAGGGTGAGATGGAGGGCTGCAGGGTGAGAAGGTGACTGGAGGGCTGCAGGGGGAGATGGTGACTGGAGGGCTGCAGGGTGAGGTGGCGACTGGAGGGCAGCAGGGGGAGATGGTGACTGGAGGGCTGCAGGGTGAGGTGGAGGGCTGCAGGGTGAGATGGAGGGCTGCAGGGTGAGATGGTGAGATGGAGGGCTGCAGGGTGAGAAGGTGACTGGGGGGCTGCAGGGGGAGATGGAGGGCTGCAGTGTGAGATGGTGAGATGGAGGGCTGCAGGGTGAGAAGGTGACTGGAGGGCTGCAGGGGGAGATGGAGGGCTGCAGGGTGAGATGGTGAGATGGAGGGCTGCAGGGTGAGAAGGTGACTGGAGGGCTGCAGGGTGAGAAGGCGACTGGGGGGCTGCAGGGGGAGATGGTGACTGGAGGGCTGCAGGGTGAGGTGGTGACTGGAGGGCTGCAGGGTGAGGTGGTGTCTGGAGGGCTGCAGGGTGAGGTGGTGACTGGAGGGCTGCAGGGTGAGATGGAGGGCTGCAGGGTGAGATGGGGACTGGAGGGCTGCAGGGTGAAATGGTGAGATGGAGGGCTGCAGGGTGAGAAGGTGACTGGAGGGCTGCAGGGGCAGATGGTGACTTGGGGGCTGCACGGTGAGGTGGTGACTGAAGGGCTGCAGGGTAAGGTGGTGACTGGAGGGCTGCAGGGTGAGGTGGTGACTGGAGGGCTGCAGGGTGAGGTGGTGTCTGGAGGGCTGCAGGGTGAGGTGGTGACTAGAGGGCTGCAGGGTGAGATGGAGGGCTGCAGGGTGAGATGGGGACTGGAGGGCTGCAGGGTGAGATGGTGAGATGGAGGGCTGCAGGGTGAGAAGGTGACTGGAGGGCTGCAGGGTGAGAAGGCGACTGGGGGGCTGCAGGGGGAGATGGTGACTGGAGGGCTGCAGGGTGAGGTGGTGACTGGAGGGCTGCAGGGTGTGGTGGTGCCTGGAGGGCTGCAGGGTGAGGTGGTGACTGGAGGGCTGCAGGGTGAGATGGAGGGCTGCAGGGTGAGATGGGGTCTGGAGGGCTACAGGGTGAGATGGTGAGATGGAGGGCTGCAGGGTGAGAAGGTGACTGGAGGGCTGCAGGGTGAGAAGGCGACTGGGGGGCTGCAGGGGGAGGTGGTGACTGGAGGGCTGCAGGGTGAGGTGGTGTCTGGAGGGCTGCAGGGTGAGGTGGTGACTGGAGGGCTGCAGGGTGAGGTGGTGACTGGAGGGCTGCAGGGTGAGGTGGTGACTGGAGGGCTGCAGGGTGAGGTGGTGACTGGAGGGCTGCAGGGTGAGGTGGTGGATGGAGGGCTGCAGGGTAAGAAGGTGACTGGAGGGCTGCAGGGTGAGGTGGTGACTGGAGGGCTGCAGGGTGAGATGGAGGGCTGCAGGGTGAGAAGGTGACTGGAGGGCTGCAGGGGGAGATGGTGACTGGGGGGCTGCAGGGTGAGATGGTGACTGGAGGGCTGCAGGGTGAGGTGGTGACTGGAGGGCTGCAGGGTGAGGTGGTGTCTGGAGGGCTGCAGTGTGAGGTGGTGACTGGAGGGCTGCAGGGTGAGGTGGTGACTGGAGGGCTGCAGGGTGAGGTGGTGACTGGAGGGCTGCAGGGTAAGTTGGTGACTGGAGGGCTGCAGGGTGAGGTGGTGACTGGAGGGCTGCAGGGTGAGGTGGTGACTGGAGGGCTGCAGGGTAAGAAGGTGACTGGAGGGCCGCAGGGTGAGGTGGTGACTGGAGGGCTGCAGGGTGAGGTGGGGACTGGAGGGCTGCAGGGTGAGGTGGGGACTGGAGGGCTGCAGGGTGAGATGGTGACTGGAGGGCTGCAGGGTGAGATGGTGACTGGAGGGCTGCAGGGTGAGATGGTGACTGGAGGGCTGCAGGGTGAGATAGTGACTGGAGGGCTGCAGGGTGAGGTAGTGACTGGAGGGCTGCAGGGTGAGGTGGGGACTGGAGGGCTGCAGGGTGAGGTGTTGACTGGAGGGCTGCAGGGTGAGATGGTGACTGGAGGGCTGTAGGGTGATATGGATGGCTGCAGGGTGAGAAGGTGACTGGAGGGCTGCAGGGGGAGATGGTGACTGGAGGGCTGCAGGGTGAGGTGGTGACTGGAGGGCTGCAGGGTGAGGTGGGGACTGGGGGGCTGAAGGGTGAGATGGTGACTGGAGGGCTGCAGGGTGAGATGGAGGGCTGCAGGGTGAGAAGGTGACTGGAGGGCTGCAGGGGCAGATGGTGACTTGGGGGCTGCACGGTGAGGTGGTGACTGAAGGGCTGCAGGGTAAGGTGGTGACTGGAGGGCTGCAGGGTGAGGTGGTGACTGGAGGGCTGCAGGGTGAGGTGGTGACTGGAGGGCTGCAGGGTGAGGTGGTGACTGGAGGGCTGCAGGGTGAGATGGAGGGCTGCAGGGCGAGAAGGTGACTGGAGGGCTGCAGGGGGAGATGGCGACTGGAGGGCTGCAGGGTGAGATGGCGACTGGAGGGCTGCAGGGTAAGATGGCGACTGGAGGGCAGCAGGGGGAGATGGTGACTGGAGGGCTGCAGGGTGAGATGGCGACTGGAGGGCAGCAGGGGGAGATGGTGACTGGAGGGCTGCAGGGTTAGATGGTGACTGGAGGGCTGCAGGGTGAGGTAGTGACTGGAGGGCTGCAGGGTGAGGTGGGGACTGGAGGGCTGCAGGGTGAGGTGTTGACTGGAGGGCTGCAGGGTGAGATGGTGACTGGAGGGCTGTAGGGTGAGATGGAGGGCTGCAGGGTGAGAAGGTGACTGGAGGGCTGCAGGGGGAGATGGTGACTGGGGGGCTGCAGGGTGAGGTGGTGACTGGAGGGCTGCAGGGTAAGATGGAGGCCTGCAGGCTGTGGTGGGGACTGGGGGGCTGCAGGGTGAGATGGTGACTGGAGGGCTGCAGGGTGAGATGGAGGGCTGCAGGGTGAGAAGGTGACTGGAGGGCTGCAGGGGCAGATGGTGACTTGGGGGCTGCAGGGTGAGGTGGGGACTGGAGGGCTGCAGGGTGAGGTGGTGACTGGAGGGCTGCAGGGTGAGGTGGTGACTGGAGGGCTGCAGGGTAAGAAGGTGACTGGAGGGCTGCAGGGTGAGGTGGTGACTGGAGGGCTGCAGGGTGAGGTGGGGACTGGAGGGCTGCAGGGTGAGGTGGGGACTGGAGGGCTGCAGGGTGAGATGGTGACTGGAGGGCTGCAGGGTGAGATGGTGACTGCAGGGCTGCAGGGTGAGGTGGTGACTGGGGGGTTGCAGGGTGAGATGGTGACTGGAGGGCTGCAGGGGGAGATGGTGACTGGAGGGCTGCAGGGTGAGATGGAGGGCTGCAGGGTGAGGTGTTGACTGGAGGGCTGCAGGGTGAGGTGGTGACTGGAGGGCTGCAGGGTGACATGGTGACTGGAGGGCTGCAGGGGGAGATGGTGACTGGTGGGCTGCAGGGTGAGATGGTGACTGGAGGGCTGCATGTGAGATGGAGGGCTGCAGGGTGAGGTGTTGACTGGAGGGCTGCAGGGTGAGGTGGTGACTGGAGGGCTGCAGGGGGAGATGGTGACTGGAGAGCTGCAGGGTGAGATGGTGACTGGAGGGCTGCAGGGTGAGATGGAGGGCTGCAAGGTGAGGTGTTGACTGGAGGGCTGCAGGGTGAGGTGGTGACTGGAGGGCTCCAGGGTGAGATGGTGACTGGAGGCCTGCAGGGTGAGGTGGTGACTGCAGGGTGAGATGGTGACTGGAGGGCTGCAGGGTGAGGTGGTGACTGGAGGGCTGCAGGGTGAGAAGGTGACTGGAGGGCTGCAGGGTGAGGTGGTGACTGGAGGGCTGCAGGGTGAGGTGGTGACTGGAGGGCTGCAGGGTGAGGTGGTGACTGGGGGGTTGCAGGGTGAGAAGGTGACTGGAGGGCTGCAGGGGGAGATGGTGACTGAAGGGCTGCAGGGTGAGGTGGTGACTGGAGGGCTGCAGGGTGAGGTGGAGGGCTGCAGGGTGAGGTGGTGATTGGAGGGCTGCAGGGTGAGATGGAGGGCTGCAGGGTGAGAAGGTGACTGGAGGGCTGCAGGGGGAGATGGTGACTGGAGGGCTGCAGGGTGAGGTGGCGACTGGAGGGCAGCAGGGGGAGATGGTGACTGGAGGGCTGCAGGGTGAGATGGCGACTGGAGGGCTGCAGGGTGAGAAGGTGACTGGAGGGCTGCAGTGGGAGATGGTGACTGGAGGGCTGCAGTGTGAGGTGGTGACTGGAGGCTGCAGGGTGAGATGGAGGGCTGCAGGGTGAGGTGTTGACTGGAGGGCTGCAGGGTGAGGTGGTGACTGGAGGGCTGCAGGGTGAGATGGTGACTGGAGGGCTGCAGGGGGAGATGGTGACTGGAGGGCTGCAGGGTGAGATGGTGACTGGAGGGCTGCATGGTGAGATGGAGGGCTGCAGGGTGAGGTGTTGACTGGAGGGCTGCAGGGTGAGGTGGTGACTGGAGGGCTGCAGGGGGAGATGGTGACTGGAGAGCTGCAGGGTGAGATGGTGACTGGAGGGCTGCAGGGTGAGATGGAGGGCTGCAGGGTGCGGTGTTGACTGGAGGGCTGCAGGGTGAGGTGGTAACTGGAGGGCTGCAGGGTGAGATGGTGACTGGAGGGCTGCAGGGTGAGGTGGTGACTGGAGGGCTGCAGGGTGAGATGGTGACTGGAGGGCTGCAGGGTGAGGTGGTGACTGGAGGGCTGCAGGGTGAGATGGAGGGCTGCAGGGTGAGAAGGTGACTGGAGGGCTGCAGGGGGAGATGGTGACTGGAGGGCTGCAGGGTGAGGTGGTGACTGGAGGGCTGCAGGGTGAGAAGGTGACTGGAGGGCTGCAGGGTGAGGTGGTGACTGGAGGGCTGCAGGGTGAGGTGGTGACTGGAGGGCTGCAGGGTGAGGTGGTGACTGGGGGGTTGCAGGGTTAGAAGGTGACTGGAGGGCTGCAGGGGGAGATGGTGACTGGAGGGCTGCAGGGTGAGGTGGTGACTGGAGGGCTGCAGGGTGAGGTGGAGGGCTGCAGGGTGAGGTGGTGACTGGAGGGCTGCAGAGTGAGAAGGTGACTGGAGGGCTGCAGGGGGAGATGGTGACTGGAGGGCCTCAGGGTGAGGTGGTGACTGGAGGGCTGCAGGGTGAGGTGATGACTGGCGGGCTGCAGGGGGAGATGGTGACTGGAGAGCTGCAGGGTGAGATGGTGACTGGAGGGCTGCAGGGTGAGATGGAGGGCTGCAGGGTGAGGTGTTGACTGGAGGGCTGCAGGGTGAGGTGGTAACTGGAGGGCTGCAGGGTGAGATGGTGACTGGAGGGCTGCAGGGTGAGGTGGTGACTGGAGGGCTGCAGGGTGAGATGGTGCCTGGAGGGCTGCAGGGTGAGGTGGTGACTAGAGGGCTGCAGGGTGAGATGGAGGGTTGCAGGGTGAGAAGGTGACTGGAGGGCTGCAGGGGGAGATGGTGACTGGAGGGCTGCAGGGTGAGGTGGTGACTGGAGGGCTGCAGGGTGAGAAGGTGACTGGAGGGCTGCAGGGTGAGGTGGTGACTGGAGGGCTGCAGGGTAAGGTGGTGACTGGAGGGCTGCAGGGTGAGGTGGTGACTGGGGGGTTGCAGGGTGAGAAGGTGACTGGAGGGCTGCAGGGGGAGATGGTGACTGGAGGGCTGCAGGGTGAGGTGGTGACTGGAGGGCTGCAGGGTGAGGTGGAGGGCTGCAGGGTGAGGTGGTGACTGGAGGGCTGCAGGGTGAGATGGAGGGCTGCAGGGTGAGAAGGTGACTAGAGGGCTGCAGGGGGAGATGGTGACTGGAGGGCTGCAGGGTGAGGTGGCGACTGGAGGGCAGCAGGGGGAGATGGCGACTGGAGGGCTGCAGGGTGAGATGGCGACTGGAGGGCTGCAGGGTGAGAAGGTGACTGGAGGGCTGCAGGGGGAGATGGTGACTGGAGGGCTGCAGTGTGAGGTGGTGACTGGAGGGCTGCAGGGTGAGGTGATGACTGGCGGGCTGCAGGGTGAGATGGAGGGCTGCAGGGCGAGAAGGTGACTGGAGGGCTGCAGGGTGAGATGGTGACTGGAGGGCAGCAGGGGGAGATGGCGACTGGAGGGCTGTAGGGTGAGAAGGTGACTGGAGGGCTGCAGGGTGAGATGGCGACTGGAGGGCAGCAGGGGGAGATGGTGACTGGAGGGCTGCAGGGTGAGATGGTGACTGGAGGGCTGCAGGGTGAGGTGGTGACTGGAGGGCTGCAGGGTGAGGTGGTGACTGGGGGGCTACAGGGTGAGATGGTGACTGGAGGGCTGCAGGGTGAGGTGGTGACTGGAGGGCTGCAGGGTGAGGTGGTGACTGGAGGGCTGCAGGGTGAGGTGGTGACTGGAGGGCAGCAGGGGGAGATGGTGACTGGAGGGCTGCAGGGTGAGATGGAGGGCTGCAGGGTGAGGTGGTGACTGGGGGGCTGCAGGGTGAGATTGTGACTGGAGGGCTGCAGGGTGAGGTGGTGACTGGAGGGCTGCAGGGTGAGGTGGTGACTGGAGGGCTGCAGGGTGAGAAGGTGACTGGAGGGCTGCAGGGGGAGATGGTGACTGGAGGGCTGCAGTGTGAGGTGGTGACTGGAGGGCTGCAGGGTGAGGTGATGACTGGCGGGCTGCAGGGTGAGATGGAGGGCTGCAGGGCGAGAAGGTGACTGGAGGGCTGCAGGGTGAGGTGGCGACTGGAGGGCTGCAGGGGGAGATGGTGACTGGAGAGCTGCAGGGTGAGATGGCGACTGGAGGGCTGCAGGGTGAGATGGTGACTGGAGGGCAGCAGGGGGAGATGGCGACTGGAGGGCAGCAGGGGGAGATGGCGACTGGAGGGCTGCAGGGGGAGATGGCGACTGGAGGGCTGCAGGGTGAGATGGTGACTGGAGGGCTGCAGGGTGAGGTGGTGACTGGAGGGCTGCAAGGTGAGGTGGTGACTGGGGGGCTACAGGGTGAGATGGTGACTGGAGGGCTGCAGGGTGAGGTGGTGACTGGAGGGCTGCAGGGTGAGATGGTGACTGGAGGGCTGCAGGGTGAGGTGGTGACTGGAGTGCTGCAGGGTGAGGTGGCGACTGGAGGGCTGCAGGGTGAGATGGCGACTGGAGGGCAGCAGGGGGAGATGGTGACTGGAGGGCTGCAGGGTGAGATGGAGGGCTGCAGGGTGAGGTGGTGACTGGGGGGCTGCAGGGTGAGATGGTGACTGGAGGGCAGCAGGGGGAGATGATGACTGGAGGGCTGCAGGGTGAGATGGAGGGCTGCAGGGTGAGGTGGTGACTGGAGGGCTGCAGGGTGAGGTGGTGACTGGAGGGCTGCAGGGTGAGGTGGTGGATGGAGGGCTGCAGGGTAAGAAGGTGACTGGAGGGCTGCAGGGTGAGGTGGTGACTGGAGGGCTGCAGGGTGAGGTGGGGACTGGAGGGCTGCAGGGTGAGGTGGGGACTGGAGGGCTGCAGGGTGAGATGGTGACTGGAGGGCTGCAGGTTGAGATGGTGACTGGAGGGCTGCAGGGGGAGATGGTGACTGGAGGGCTGCAGGGTGAGATGGTGACTGGAGGGCTGCAGGGTGAGATGGAGGGCTGCAGGGTAAGAAGGTGACTGGAGGGCTGCAGGGGGAGATGGTGACTGGGGGGCTGCAGTGTGAGATGGTGCCTGGAGGGCTGCAGTGTGAGGTGGTGACTGGAGGGCTGCAGGGTGAGGTGGTGTCTGGAGGGCTGCAGTGTGAGGTGGTGACTGGAGGGCTGCAGGGTGAGGTGGTGACTGGAGGGCTGCAGGGTGAGGGGTTTGACTGGAGGGCTGCAGGGTGAGGTGGTGACTGGAGGGCTGCAGGGTAAGTTGGTGACTGGAGGGCTGCAGGGTGAGGTGGTGACTGGAGGGCTGCAGGGTGAGGTGGTGACTGGAGGGCTGCAGGGTAAGAAGGTGACTGGAGGGCTGCAGGGTGAGGTGGTGACTGGAGGGCTGCAGGGTGAGGTGGGGACTGGAGGGCTGCAGGGTGAGGTGGGGACTGGAGGGCTACAGGGTGAGATGGTGACTGGAGGGCTGCAGGGTGAGATGGTGACTGGAGGGCTGCAGGGGGAGATGGTGACTGGAGGGCTGCAGGGTGAGATGGTGACTGGAGGGCTGCAGGGTGAGATGGAGGGCTGCAGGGTCAGGTGTTCACTGGAGGGCTGCAGGGTGAGGTGGTGACTGGAGGGCTGCAGGGTGAGATGGTGACTGGAGGGCTGCAGGGTGAGGTAGTGACTGGAGGGCTGCAGGGTGAGGTCGGGACTGGAGGGCTGCAGGGTGAGGTGTTGACTGGAGGGCTGCAGGGTGAGATGGTGACTGGAGGGCTGTAGGGTGATATGGAGGGCTGCAGGGTGTGAAGGTGACGAGGGCTGCAGGGGGAGATGGTGACTGGAGGGCTGCAGGGTGAGGTGGTGACTGGAGGGCTGCAGGGTGAGGTGGGGACTGGGGGGCTGCAGGGTGAGATGGTGACTGGAGGGCTGCAGGGTGAGATGGAGGGCTGCAGGGTGAGAAGGTGACTGGAGGGCTGCAGGGGCAGGTGGTGACTTGGGGGCTGCACGGTGAGGTGGTGACTGAAGGGCTGCAGGGTAAGGTGGTGACTGGAGGGCTGCAGAGTGAGGTGGGGACTGGAGGGCTGCTGGGTGAGGTGGTGACTGGAGGGCTGCAGGGTGAGGTGGTGACTGGAGGGCTGCAGGGTAAGAAGGTGACTGGAGGGCTGCAGGGTGAGGTGGTGACTGGAGGGCTGCAGGGTGAGATGGAGGGCTGCAGGGCGAGAAGGTGACTGGAGGGCTGCAGGGGGAGATGGCGACTGGAGGGCTGCAGGGTGAGATGGCGACTGGAGGGCTGCAGGGTGAGATGGCGACTGGAGGGCAGCAGGGGGAGATGGTGACTGGAGGGCTGCAGGGTGAGAAGGTGACTGGAGGGCTGCAGGGTGAGATGGCGACTGGAGGGCAGCAGGGGGAGATGGTGACTGGAGGGCTGCAGGGGGAGATGGTGACTGGGGGGCTGCGGGGTGAGGTGGTGACTGGAGGGCTGCAGGGTAAGATGGAGGGCTGCAGGGTGAGGTGGGGACTGGGGGGCTTCAGGGTGAGATGGTGACTGGAGGGCTGCAGGGTGAGATGGAGGGCTGCAGGGTGAGAAGGTGACTGGAGGGCTGCAGGGGCAGATGGTGACTTGGGGGCTGCAGGGTGAGGTGGGGACTGGAGGGCTGCAGGGTGAGGTGGTGACTGGAGGGCTGCAGGGTGAGGTGGTGACTGGAGGGCTGCAGGGTAAGAAGGTGACTGGAGGGCTGCAGGGTGAGGTGCTGACTGGAGGGCTGCAGGGTGTGGTGGGGACTGGAGGGCTGCAGGGTGAGGTGGGGACTGGAGGGCTTCACGGTGAGATGGTGACTGGAGGGCTGCAGGGTGAGATGGTGACTGGAGGGCTGCAGGGTGAGGTGGTGACTGGGGGGTTGAGGGTGAGATGGTGACTGGAGGGCTGCAGGGGGAGATGGTGACTGGAGGGCTGCAGGGTGAGATGGAGGGCTGCAGGGTGAGGTGTTGACTGGAGGGCTGCAGGGTGAGGTGGTGACTGGAGGGCTGCAGGGTGAGATGGTGACTGGAGGGCTGCAGGGGGAGATGGTGACTGGTGGGCTGCAGGGTGAGATGGTGACTGGAGGGCTGCATGGTGAGATGGAGGGCTGCAGGGTGAGGTGTTGACTGGAGGGCTGCAGAGTGAGGTGGTGACTGGAGGGCTGCAGGGGGAGATGGTGACTGGAGAGCTGCAGGGTGAGATGGTGACTGGAGGGCTGCAGGGTGAGATGGAGGGCTGCAGGGTGAGGTGTTGACTGGAGGGCTGCAGGGTGAGGTGGTGACTGGAGGGCTCCAGGGTGAGATGGTGACTGGAGGCCTGCAGGGTGAGGTGGTGACTGGAGGGCTGCAGGGTGAGATGGTGACTGGAGGGCTGCAGGGTGAGGTGGTGACTGGAGGGCTGCAGGGTGAGAAAGTGACTGGAGGGCTGCAGGGTGAGGTGGTGACTGGAGGGCTGCAGGGTGAGGTGGTGACTATAGGGCTGCAAGGTGAGGTGGTGACTGGGGGGTTGCAGGGTGAGGTGGAGGGCTGCAGGGTGAGGTGGTGATTGGAGGGCTGCAGGGTGAGATGGAGGGCTGCAGGGTGAGAAGGTGACTGGAGGGCTGCAGGGGGAGATGGTGACTGGAGGGCTGCAGGGTGAGGTGGCGACTGGAGGGCAGCAGGGGGAGATGGTGACTGGAGGGCTGCAGGGTGAGATGGCGACTGGAGGGCTGCAGGGTGAGAAGGTGACTGGAGGGCTGCAGGGGGAGATGGTGACTGGAGGGCTGCAGTGTGAGGTGGTGACTGGAGGGCTGCAGGGTGAGATGGAGGGCTGCAGGGTGAGGTGTTGACTGGAGGGCTGCAGGGTGAGGTGGTGACTGGAGGGCTGCAGGGTGAGATGGTGACTGGAGGGCTGCAGGGGGAGATGGTGACTTGAGGGCTGCAGGGTGAGATGTTGACTGGAGGGCTGCATGGTGAGATGGAGGGCTGCAGGGTGAGGTGTTGACTGAAGGGCTGCAGGGTGAGGTGGTGACTGGAGGGCTGCAGGGGGAGATGGTGACTGGAGAGCTGCAGGGTGAGATGGTGACTGGAGGGCTGCAGGGTGAGATGGAGGGCTGCAGGGCGAGGTGTTGACTGGAGGGCTGCAGGGTGAGGTGGTGACTGGAGGGCTGCAGGGTGAGATGGTGACTGGAGGGCTGCAGGGTGAGGTGGTGACTGGAGGGCTGCAGGGTGAGATGGTGACTGGAGGGCTGCAGGGTGAGGTGGTGACTGGAGGGCTGCAGGGTGAGATGGAGGGCTGCAGGGTGAGAAGGTGACTGGAGGGCTGCAGGGGGAGATGGTGACTGGAGGGCTGCAGGGTGAGGTGGTGACTGGAGGGCTGCAGGGTGAGGTGGGGACTGGGGGGCTGCAGGGTGAGATGGTGACTGGAGGGCTGCAGGGTGAGATGGAGGGCAGCAGGGTGAGAAGGTGACTGGAGGGCTGCAGGGGCAGATGGTGACTTGGGGGCTGCACGGTGAGGTGGTGACTGAAGGGCTGCAGGGTAAGGTGGTGACTGGAGGGCTGCAGGGTGAGGTGGGGACTGGAGGGCTGCAGGGTGAGGTGGTGACTGGAGGGCTGCAGGGTGAGCTGGTGACTGGAGGGCTGCAGGGTAAGAAGGTGACTGGAGGGCTGCAGGGTGAGGTGGTGACTGGAGGGCTGCAGGGTGAGATGGAGGGCTGCAGGGCGAGAAGGTGACTGGAGGGCTGCAGAGGGAGATGGCGACTGGAGGGCTGCAGGGTTAGATGGCGACTGGAGGGCTGCAGGGTGAGATGGCGACTGGAGGGCAGCAGGGGGAGATGGTGACTGGAGGGCTGCAGGGTGAGAAGGTGACTGGAGGGCTGCAGGGTGAGATGGCGACTCGAGGGCAGCAGGGGGAGATGGTGACTGGAGGGCTGCAGGGGGAGATGGTGACTGGGGGGCTGCAGGGTGAGGTGGTGACTGGAGGGCTGCAGGGTAAGATGGAGGGCTGCAGGGTGAGGTGAGGACTGGGGGGCTGCAGGGTGAGATGGTGACTGGAGGGCTGCAGGGTGAGATGGAGGGCTGCAGGGTGAGAAGGTGACTGGAGGGCTGCAGGGGCAGATGGTGACTTGGGGGCTGCAGGGTGAGGTGGGGACTGGAGGCCTGCAGGGTGAGGTGGTGACTGGAGGGCTGCAGGGTGAGGTGGTGACTGGAGGGCTGCAGGGTAAGAAGGTGACTGGAGGGCTGCAGGGTGAGGTGGTGACTGGAGGGCTGCAGGGTGAGGTGGGGACTGGAGGGCTGCAGGGTGATGTGGGGACCGGAGGGCTGCAGGGTGAGATGGTGACTGGAGGGCTGCAGGGTGAGATGGTGACTGGAGGGCTGCAGGGTGAGGTGGTGACTGGGGGGTTGCAGGGTGAGATGGTGACTGGAGGGCTGCAGGGGGAGATGGTGACTGGAGGGCTGCAGGGTGAGATGGAGGGCTGCAGGGTGAGGTGTTGACTGGAGGGCTGCAGGGTGAGGTGGTGACTGGAGGGCTGCAGGGTGAGATGGTGACTGGAGGGCTGCAGGGGGAGATGGTGACTGGTGGGCTGCAGGGTGAGATGGAGGGCTGCAGGGTGAGGTGTTGACTGGAGGGCTGCAGGGTGAGGTGGTGACTGGAGGGCTACAGGGGGAGATGGTGACTGGAGAGCTGCAGGGTGAGATGGTGACTGGAGGGCTGCAGGGTGAGATGGAGGGCTGCAGGGTGAGGTGTTGACTGGAGGGCTGCAGGGTGAGGTGGTGACTGGAGGGCTCCAGGGTGAGATGGTGACTGGAGGCCTGCAGGGTGAGGTGGTGACTGGAGGGCTGCAGGGTGAGATGGTGACTGGAGGGCTGCAGGGTGAGGTGGTGACTGGAGGGCTGCAGGGTGAGAATGTGACTGGAGGGCTGCAGGGTGAGGTGGTGACTGGAGGGCTGCAGGGTGAGGTGGTGACTGGAGGGCTGCAGGGTGAGGTGGTGACTGGGGGGTTGCAGGGTGAGAAGGTGACTGGAGGGCTTCAGGGGGAGATGGTGACTGGAGGGCTGCAGGGTGAGGTGGTGACTGGAGGGCTGCAGGGTGAGTTGGAGGGCTGCAGGGTGAGGTGGTGATTGGAGGGCTGCAGGGTGAGATGGAGGGCTGCAGGGTGAGAAGGTGACTGGAGGGCTGCAGGGGGAGATGGTGACTGGAGGGCTGCAGGGTGAGGTGGCGACTGGAGGGCAGCAGGGGGAGATGGTGACTGGAGGGCTGCAGGGTGAGATGGCGACTGGAGGGCTGCAGGGTGTGAAGGTGACTGGAGGGCTGCAGGGGGAGATGGTGACTGGAGGGCTGCAGTGTGAGGTGGTGACAGGATGGCTGCAGGGTGAGATGGAGGGCTGCAGGGTGAGGTGTTGACTGGAGGGCTGCAGGGTGAGGTGGTGACTGGAGGGCTGCAGGGTGAGATGGTGACTGGAGGGCTGCAGGGGGAGATGGTGACTGGAGGGCTGCAGGGTGAGATGTTGACTGGAGGGCTGCATGGTGAGATGGAGGGCTGCAGGGTGAGGTGTTGACTGGAGGGCTGCAGGGTGAGGTGGTGACTGGAGGGCTGCAGGGTGAGGTGGTGAATGGAGGGCTGCAGGGTGAGGTGGTGACTGGAGGGCTGCAGGGTGAGATGGTGACTGGAGGGCTGCAGGTTGAGGTGGTGACTGGAGGGCTGCAGGGTGAGATGGTGATTGGAGGGCTGCAGTGTGAGGTGGTGACTGGAGGGCTGCAGGGTGAGATGGAGGGCTGCAGGGTGAGAAGGTGACTGGAGGGCTGCAGGGGGAGATGGTGACTGGAGGGCTGCAGGGTGAGGTGGTGACTGGAGGGCTGCAGGGTGAGAAGGTGACTGGAGGGCTGCAGGGTGAGATGGAGGGCTGCAGGGTGAGGTGTTGACTGGAGGGCTGCAGGGTGAGGTGGTGACTGGAGGGCTCCAGGGTGAGATGGTGACTGGAGGCCTGCAGGGTGAGGTGGTGACTGGAGGGCTGCAGGGTGAGATGGTGACTGGAGGGCTGCAGGGTGAGGTGGTGACTGGAGGGCTGCAGGGTGAGAAGGTGACTGGAGGGCTGCAGGGTGAGGTGGTGACTGGAGGGCTGCAGGGTGATGTGGTGACTGGAGGGCTGCAGGGTGAGGTGGTGACTGGGGGGTTGCAGGGTGAGAAGGTGACTGGAGGGCTGCAGGGGGAGATGGTGACTGGAGGGCTGCAGGGTGAGATGGAGGGCTGCAGGGTGAGGTGGTGACTGGGGGGCTGCAGGGTGAGATGGTGACTGGAGGGCTGCAGGGTGAGGTGGTGACTGGAGGGCTGCAGGGTGAGATGGCGACTGGAGGGCTGCATTGTGAGATGGCGACTGGAGGGCAGCAGGGGGAGATGGTGACTGGAGGGCTGCAGGGTGAGATGGAGGGCTGCAGGGTGAGGTGGTGACTGGGGGGCTGCAGGGTGAGATGGTGACTGGGGGGCTGCAGGGTGAGGTGGTGACTGGAGGGCTGCAGGGTGAGAACGTGTGCCGGGTGCTGGTAACTATTCCATCTTTGCAATTCATAGGGTTAAAACATCTAGAAAGCTGGTACAATGAATCATACAGCCGCGGGAAGGGGGGGAGGGGCCCCATGCCATGCCTCATACCTCTGACCTGTGTGTATGGGGGTCCCTATGCCTCATACATCGGACCTGGTGGGATGGGCCCTATGCCTCTTACATCTGACCTGTGCATTTAAACTAAGCAGCTGCCATAAGACTGGGCAAACAAATGGATGCCATCTGACTCCCTGGGCATTGCATGTGGCAAAGTAGCCCCAGGGGGATATATCAGCGCACACTCGATGCCGGTCAGCAAACAGAATGTGTGATGCTGCACTGGGCATCAGAGGGACCAGCTGTGCCAGCACCGCCTCGGGGGTGGGGGTACTCCCCGGGGTGCGCTCATCTTCACGTTACTGCCCACTGTGCAGTGTAAGTGTTCCCGACTCCTGGGGGGCAGGTTGGCTGACCCTTGCGTTCCATTCCCTTCCTCTGATCCCGAATAGTGCCGCGAAGCCGCAGCGCACCCCGGCAGGAGCTGCGTTTCCGGAAGCTCTGCTGATTAGGCGCCGCGTGGCCGGCCTGGCCTCTTTCTGGGACACGCTTGACAGGCAGGAGCTATTTATAGCGCCTCTCGGCTCAGCAGCGCAGGCCTCCGCTGTCTTCTGCTCGTTCTTCAATGCACAGTGAACAGGCCCCGTGCGCAGCTGTCATCTTACATTGCGACAAGTGCAAGGGAGCCAAGTCTCAAATAAAATAACCCCCCCTTAAGACACAGCTCTTCCTGTTGCCTTTATGCAGCGAAAGTGAATGGTAGCAATTATTATTCAGAAGATAACATCTAAAAACATATTTACTGCAAAATGCCTTCAGGGCTATTATTTAGAAAACTACCCAAGTTAAGATGAAAGGTATTTCCTAAGCATTGTCTGAGCAGGCTTTCAGAAAAATCCCTTAGAGACCTTGAGCAAGGAATCTGGCCGTGTGCAGAGCATGAAAGATATGGGTGATGCGACAAATCCAGCGAGATGGGGCCAGGGAAAGGCAGAAGCTACCGGACCCTGAGCCTGGGGGTGGCTATGTGCGGGAGCACCACGTAGGGGAGGACAAACTCCAGGGAGGCAGAAATACTCCATCAAAAGAATCCTTCCGCTCTCATTCTTCAGGACACCCATGGCCCCTTACTACATTCCTGTATGGCTTATTGTTGATTGATGTAATTTATTTATTTACTGGCAGCCCGCAGGCATCAGGGCGCCACAAAAACACACCAAGATGAATAAGCGAGACCAGACGGAAGCATTCAGTTAGATGAGTCCACAGTGTACCTTCAGGTGGGAGAACCAGAAAGGAAAAGTGATTCAAAGAGGTGCGTTTTCAGTGCTTTCTTGAAGGACCGTAGAGTTTGCATGTCTCGGATGGTCACGGGTAGTGTGTTCCAGAGAGAGGAAGCGATCTACTCGGGCATCTAGCTCTTGAGTACTTCACTCTTGCAACCGTGCTTGGGAAGAGGAACGCAAAGTGTTCTTAGGTTGGTAGAGGGGATCAGGGCTTTGAGGTATTCTGGGGCTGTACCAAAGAGGGAGTGATGTGTTAACGTACCAATGTAGCATTGGATGTGTTCCTGCAGCGGGAGCCAGTGTAGGTTTCTCCTAGAATTGGAAATGTGGGATTTCCTAGGTATTTTCAATGCAACGCGACTGCATCGTTTTGGATAACGTGAATGGCATGAATGTTGGATTCTTAGGCTCCGCCGAATAGTGAATTACAGTAATCCAACCTGGACAGGATCGTAGCCCGTGCCACAGTAACGGAATTCTTCTCACAGAGGAAGGGCCGAATGGATCTGTCAAGTCTAAGGTGGTAATTACACGTCCGGCGGAGGTACTGCACCTGGGTGTCAGTTTAATGGTGCCTCCAGAATAACCCTGAGAGTTTTGTCCTTTGAGTGGGTCTTAATGATGTTACCTTGAATCACGAAGGGATAATACGAAGGGTCTAGTTTGGAAAGTCCCTGGGGAGAGCCAAAGACCAAAAGCTCTGTTTTATTTCCGTTGAGACAAAGCCAGTTTTTAGACATCCATCTCTCAATGGCATTATAGATGTTGTCTAGGATCCTTGAATCGATGGCATGGTCCCCGGATAGCTCGATGACCAACTGTGTGTCATCGACATAGTTAGTAAGAAATACGCCCGCTCTTCTAGGAGAGTACAGCAGGATCTAATGTATAAATTGAAGAGAAGGGGGGAAATGGAAGCACCCTGTGGAACGCCACACTCTATAGTGGAGGTGGAGGAAAAGGTTGCGCCCCAGTGGATCTTAGATGCGTGTTTGGATTGTATTGTAATGTAGATTGAGGATTCCCACGTTTCATAGCCAACAACCTTATTTACCTTCCCTCCCCCTTTATAGTACTGAGACGAGTAAAAGGGATCGAGTAATGAAGATGACCAGAAGCGGTAAACCAACACAGCGTTCTAGTCATTCGAAATGCTAACCAATGCCGGGAAGTTTAAAACTGACACAGCTGCACAGAACAAGAGAGAGTCTGTTGCTGAATCTGACTTCTTCTGATGCTGGGTGTGACACCGGAGGCGAGCAGACTGCAGGACGCAACACAGAGGCTGATGGGAACGGCGTGCAGATGGACCAAGCCGAGAGAAGCTCACTGCACTATTGCCACAAGTAGCTGGAGCCGCCAGAAGCAGAGGAAGGCAAAGCGGGAACCAAGCGGCTAATGGAACGCACTCCCAGTCAGCAGGCTGGGAGCAGAGAAGATGGAAAAACACGAGGAATGCCAAAGCTGCCAGTGAAGACCGGTAAGCCCAGGGAGAGTGAATGGGATACCGGGCACCTCAGGGCGAAAACCACGTACAATAGACAATGCAAGAGAGCCTAAGTAAAGGAACTGAAATAAATGGTACAAATGCAAACATTGTTAAATAAGGGTGAGTGACCCAATACCTGAAAGACATTATTTCCTGGATGAAAGAAAGAGAGATTGGTAAGATAGTGAACCAGGCAAACAGTGAGTCTGGGACTCACCCCCATGAGAGGACAGGAAAAGCCCTGGCAGGAAAGCAAACCAAACAGTATGCAAGTCTGGGACCCGCATCCAAGTGTGAAACCCTGGTAGGAGAGTAAACCAGGGGTAAGAAGGGAAGTGAGAAAACGCGGGAGTCAAAACCCCTCCTTAAAATTGTCGAACAGTGCCAATCAAAAAGGGTAGAAACATACCCCTTTAAGAAGGATTGGAATTCAGGGAGTGAGAGATTGAAACATTCAAAAGAACTTTGTGCTTAAGGAAGACTCAAGGGAAGAGTCGTCCCCATTTGAAACTGTGAAGTAAAACATTGTTTGAAAGGAGAAACGCAGGGGAAGAGTCGTGCCCTTGTGAAGCAGTTGAACAGTATTGACCTTTTTCTGGAGGTACCGGATAGGAAGACCAGAAGACATCTAGAGGAAAAGAATCCTTTCCTGGGGGGGTTCTTTATTCCTTTTCTTTTCTACACCTTAAAAACGTTGGGCCTGCTAAACCCACCGAAATATCGCCCAAACAAATTACTGTTAACGCCACTTGGTCTAGTGTAATTTCCACCAGATTACAAGTGGTGGCGGCGGCAGCGTAATTCCCCATTTAATTTTAGTCCATGAGTCCATTGGGCTCAATGGGGCTTTTTTGGTTGAATTATTGTAGCAGAATTTCCGCCACTGTAATTCTGCCAATTTTTTGCCGGTGAGTTGGAGGATTTACCTCCAGGATTTTCCTGCAGGCAAATCCTCCACTCCAGGCCCGAGCTCGGAATTTGGAGTTACTGCCAACTTTACCACTTCCCGCCATACTCATAAAGAGCAGTTTATTTTTAGGACTTTGAAAGAAAGCTACAAGTATATGGGGAAAAAGGATAGCTCAGGAGCAACGTGTTTGTCTTGGAAGCAAGACGACGTAGCGCAACACAGGTTTGAATCTCGATTCTGTGCTTAGAAACCGCTCGCTGGTATTAGGCGCGTTATAAAAGAACCATTATAATTATAATAATGATATAGGATACAGAAATCTCCGAGTTGCACCGTATATTGAGTTTAGCGTGTAAGGGTCAGTTTAGGGTTTTGGACACAGGGCAGAGGACGATCTTTGGATTAACATCTTGACACAGATATTCCTTAACTTTGTTGATGCAGGAAAACCCCTTCTAGGATTAGGGTTCGGTAGGATTTCTCTGACCCATCTTATTATTTTGACAGTAAAAGTTCCATTTCAATCTTAAATCTGTTACTGTGTCGAGAGTTGGGAGGGGGAGTAGAACCCCTGGACGGAGTTGCCACAACAACTCAGGTCGCACTGTAACCTGATAGGCTGGAGGGTCTCCCGCCAAGAAGACCACTCCACTGTGTGAGTGACAGCTAGGCTGTATGAATGGGTCTCTTTCTGCATAAAAGCAGGGTCCTGAGGACTGGAAGAGCAAGACGTCGCCACTGGAACTACGGAACCAAAGGGGAGAGAAGCCATAGACATCTTCAGCATCTACACCACCGGTGAAGCCCTGCCGGATTGTCTTACCACTTTTTTTCCACACGACGAGAGGAGATCTTCATCGAAAGAGCCTTCTTCCCTTGAGCTGGTGGGACCAACCAGTGCACCCATCGTCTTCTCGGACCTGCCTTGGTCAAATCGACAGTGCCCAGCACTTGGAGACCAGATAGCCAGGCAGCTATCGACCCGGACCGTGATTAAAAGAAGCGTACCTTTTAAACTTCGTTTGGCAGCACCGCGGCTGGTTTCATCCCTGGGTAGTGCAGTGACTCGAACCTTCCTCCACGACGAGAGCCTCTCTTCCTCTGTTGTATCCCTCGAACTGCAGGAACTACCAGGAACAATCGCCACGGCAGGAGCCACTTCTTCACATTTAAGGTACATTGTTCCGCCAGGCCTCCCTTTCCCCGTGGTAGCCCTAAAGGTGTTTTAAATCCTTTAGCTACCTGTTGGGTCTGCCCCCGTTCTCTTAACATTGTCTTTCGCCTTGCATCTACCTTTTCAATATTCGTTTACCAAAGACTTGACTGCAGCTAAAAAAACATTTTTGCTCCTAAGCTCTTGGTCCTGTACCACTGACTCTGGCGCAGGCCTATTGACTCTGGCTGATTTGTTAGATCTGCTCTCACTAGAGTCATTTTCAATGAGTAATGTGTTGATGCACCTAAATCTTCTAAACCAGCCTCTTCCTTCCTACTGTTTTAACTTGTGGAGTGCCATTTTGCTCAGTTTGCATTCACTTATCTTTCTGCTAAAGTGTTACTGTGCATTACTTGTTCACAAAACTTCAGGGAAGTGTTGCTAGGGGGTGTCTGAAGATATTTCGGTTTAACTTGTGCTTTCCCTCCCTTTCGTTAAATTGATAGAGTGCCATTTGTAGTTGGTTTTCACTGTGCCGTTTTGCTCAGTTTTCACTCTACCGCAAACTTGTCTACAATTGAATAGAGAGTTGTATATACTTTTCCTTGACTGAACTTAACTTACTTTATCAACTGTGATTCATGTGCTAAACTAGATGTGTATAAAATAAATATATATTCTCTTTTTAATACAAAGCTTTGGTCAGTGTTTCCTTGTACCATAGTATTGTACTACCTATTGTGTAAACCCTGAACACTGCTCATCTTCTTCTTGAGATAAGTCTGACTGCTTATCCACAGCTACCAACTAAATCTTTGTGGTACAGGCTGATACCAAAGGGGATTTATTGCTCTCACCTGTAGTCTTAATCTTGTACAGTGCTCCCTAAGGGAACTGCACAGGATTCTGCCAAACAGTCTCAGAGGAAGATTATTTACAAAAGGTAGTGATTAGAGATAAGAAAAGGTAAAAAGGCAGTGACCATTGCTGTGCCACTTAAAAAAATAAATTATATGGGATTTTAGGAAGATATTTAAGTGTGATTGTTGGGTGATTAGTAAGTAAGGGGATACAGAACAAGCTCTGTGAAACAATAACCTTGTCATGCATTTCATTTCACTTTGTGTCTGTATATGATTTTGTTAAATTCTCATTAATTTCTATGCTGGAGCTTGTAGGCTTCCATTCAGGATGGGGAAAATAAAGCTACAGTCATAGAGGATCATGTTCCAGGTCAAGCGGAGTGGAAGAAGTGGCGCTAAATGCATGTAGCTTCAATTTTTATGAGCTGCAGGATTTTGTATGATTTGACAAGTGAAGTTGGAGAGCAGATCAGACTTAACAAGTTCCCCCTGCCAAATCCAATTGGTAGTCCACCAGCATGTATTTTTATGTTGGCGGAAAACCAATAGGTTCTTATGGGACTTGCCTGAACTTTACACCTGAAAAAAGCATTAGAGTCCAAAGGAATCCGTTTTGGATGGCTCCCCCAATCGTTAATTGTGCAAGTAATTTACACTTTTCCAGACACGTAGTGGTAAAGCAAATAGCAAACGCGATTTTCGCCTGTGTTTTACTCTTTACTTTTCCAGTACTTGCTGGAAACGATGAAAATTAATGAATGGCCCCTGTTGCAAAAATGGGCAAGCAGGAGAATTCTGATCTGTGCAATTTAGGATTCATAACAAAATGCCCCCTTTAATCTTTTCATCAATATGTTTCTACAATGATGAATAGATTGTCAGGTTGGTTTATCATGTGACTTGTGCATTTTTTAAAAAAGTAATCTGTATACAATTTAGTATTATTTTAGTTATTCAAAGCCAAACTTCAACACATATTTGTACCAACTTAAGCTTGTAAAATGTGTGGTCACGTATCTAAATTTCAGGCTAGGCTCAAATAATGGCTTTGCCACTTCACCAAAGTGTGTGATCCTGGGCATATTTTTTTATTTCACTGTGCCTTACCTGTTAAAATTAGGTGCCCCTAGAACTGATTCAGTTTGCATTATAAGCTATTCCAAAAAGCATAACTTGTGGTTTAATAGATGGCAGCAGAGGCATTAGGACACGCACACATTTAACTTTGAAAATATCCGGGCTACATTTATTGAACACAATTCTGTCAGTCAATAGCAAATCAAAGTAAACACATCAAACAAAGAATCATCATGGACAATTCCATATTGCAACCAGTAAGTAAACAGTATGTAGCAGACAATGATGTACAGGGGCACCCCCCACCAGGAGCAATACCAGGAGGCCGCAAACCCCTCAACCAGCACCGTCTGCCTCCTGATGCAGCCCTTTCAGCCCTAGCACTCCCTTGCACTCAACGCAATTAAAATGTGCTGCACAAATGCAACAAAAAAATAACATTTTTTGTTTCAAATGTAATTTTTGACATGAACCATTGATGGGAGCCATTCAGAATGGGACTACTGTAGGGGTTCAGGTGGAAAGAAGGGGGGAAGGAGTTTGGGGAATGGGTGCATGAAGAGAGGTTTGTATACATGTGTATGTTATTGGAGGAGATGTTGTTGTGCTCAAAATATTGTTAAGATCAACAAGACTACCTGTATTGAATGGACATGGTATATGCTGTTCTTGAAATTTAAAGAATTTTGAATTTTTTAAAAATGTTGTAGGAATCAAAATCTCCTAGTCCTTGCTTCAGTATTCTGGGTGGGGGTCTATCTTTCACAACAAGATGGAGGGACCACAAGCATCTCCTCCGGGGCCTGCTGGGAGTAGCCACAGTGCTCAGGAAGGTATTGTTGGGCGGACACCATCTGAGACGGTAAAAAGACTGGGGCCTCACTGCTCAGCCCTCTCAGAGGAGGAGGAGGCGGCATCACCCTCAATTCTCCCAAGCCAGTCCAGGAAAGGCATGCTGGGTGCTGGTGTGACAGGTGGGAGGGGAGGTAAATGAAAACTGTGGTTATGGCAGCTGAAGGAAGGTGACTGGGCAGTGAAAGGTGGAGCAGGATCAGATATAACAGAAAGGGGAGAGCAGATGGGAAGATTGATGTTGCAACACTATTTTCCTTGCTTCTCTTTTGAAGACATTTTTTGCTGAATCACGGATCTGTGAAATCAGGATCAACACCAGCACTTTGTTGAGGGTACTCCTAGACCCACACCCAATGGAATATGGCCCCCCCTGATCAAAACCCTGGCCCACCCAGATAATATTTCCTGGAGCCGGGCCTGACCCTGACATGCATATATTCTATAAGTAGACATGATCCTCAATCCATTCCCACCCCTCGATAGGTTTTGAAGTTTGCCACATAGGATGATGTCATAGATGACGCATCTAGCATTAAATAAGCTCAAAATAAACAACAGGATAGTGTGATCTTGCATGAGTTGAATCGAGTGTTTATTCACCCTGCTGTACATCTTGAGATTAAAGCAGTATTTTACCATCTCCTTTGACTCTGTCCAGTTATTTGGTCTGACGTATTTTATTTATAATTCCATCTAGCAACAGATGCTTCAAGGTGCAAGAGCACACCGTCACTACCCAATAGTTCTCCCTAGGGGTGGTTCAATGCGAGAGGACCTCATGGGGAAGGACTCCCCCCTCAGGAGACAAGGAAGATCACCTAAGATACAGCCTGTTGAGCCACGTCACTGCCCAACATTCCCTAGCCTGCCCTTCCATACCAAGCCTTTTCATCTGGAGTAAGCCCATGTATTTTTGTAGCACGTGGGATACTGCCAGAACAGAACCTACTGAGACGATGAAGAACACAACAACCATGGAGAGTAACCAACTCTTACGTACTGCCACAAGGTGGCTCACCAGAGGTATAAGGAGTGCCAAAGAGACATTATCTGCAGGTGTTTACATTGCGCCAGGGTGGAGTTCCCAGAGATCAAAAGAAAACAAAAGAGAAGAGGGACTAAAGTGTGTCCAATCGCAGGGAAGCCGGGAGCCAGCTGAAGCCAGGGAGGTGCGAACTCTGCGTGAGGGCTGGAAGAAAGGCTGTCCTGTGGATGCCGTCAGCAGGCTGCAAGAGCCCATTGAAGGTCTGAGGGGAGCAGATCCAACTTCAAGGTTGAGGGGAAGAAGCGGTGGCGTGATCGTAACAACGTGGACTGTCGGGTCCCAGAGCGAAGCCCAGACCGTAAGGTACATGGGGACTTTTGAAGGAGAAGAGAAGAGCAGAGGAAGCCCTTGATAAGGAATCACTTCCCAGGAAGGACTGGTGGCGTGCGCATCCCACGAGAAGGCAAAGCGAGTCACAAGAGACCCGATAGGCATTCAGGGAGGCTGAGAGAGGGACACAATGTAATGTTTCTCACCCCAGTGGCAGCTGTAGGGCTATTGGGGAACAGAACTGTGTAGGGTGCACCAGGGAGGATCTCCCTCGTACCAGTAGTAACAAAGTAGCTACTGGACACTGGAAGAGTGAAAAAAGCATCCAAGGAGAACTTCCTCATCACAGTGGCAGCAGTAAGCCCACTGACCACCAGAGAAGGGTCTGGGACCCTACCAAGAGTGATAAAAATAAACAAAACCGGTGTCCATAAATTGGAACACTTGTGTCCCCGAAGCGGCAGAACTGCACTCCGAGCCCATGAAAAAGTCAGCGCGGGCCACAACAGAAAAGAAAAACTTGAGGTTAAATGACTAACAGGTTTATCAATGTTTAAAAACTAAAAGCAAAACAACATGCAAGCAGAGGCAGGACACCAATGAGATATGTCCCGTTGATGTGTTTCGCACTTCACATAGCGCTTGTTCACACACAGGGGGCAAGAAAAAGATATGAGCTTAAATACATGATGATAGTCCTTTCACTATGTCTACTTACTACAAACCTCTCCATGTAAACAGTTAGCACAGCGGCAGACATCTTGTAGTGTGTTAACATTAAGAAATAAAGCAAGCAGAATGTGCATACCATATCAAACAAAATCAGTTACCAAATAGACCAAACCAAACCATATGTAATATTACAATGAACAAATAAAACCCGAAGTGGGTACATTGGTCAGTCCTGGTCTACATATGCAGTCAACGAAGACCAATAAAGTGCACAGTGCAATCTGTATATTTAAGAATTTCACAACATTGCATTAAATGTACAATGAACAAATGAAACCCTAAAATGAATACATTGATCCATTATGGTCCACACACATATTAAAAAAATACCAATAAAGTGCATAGTGCAGTCAATGCATTATATAATATCATGATATCACACCAATGTGAACATTGTAAAAATGAAGATTAAACACCAACACTAACGATAATGGTAGACACAGTAACACATTCTGTCTAGTCCAATACAGGACAAAATGCCAAAGCAACAGAAGAAAGTGCAAATGCATAAGGCAGCAGCAACTATAGAGCGATGACAAAATTCAACTCCTATAATAATCATGATCGCATTCTGTCACGTACGACGCTTGGCACAGTACTAAAGTAGCATAATGAAGTGCAGAATCCTGGAAGCAGCTTTAATCAACCGTGTTATATAAACCATACACCGTGATAGACTAAAATCTGTGAAAAAACAATCGCAATCCATCTAAGTAATTGATGGAAACTGATAATTGTAAAATACAATAGATGTTCTAGTAATGGATATGGTCTACCACGCCTGTAATAAATATATCATAGTCTCTCAAGATTAAAAATGAAAGCAGCAGAATATATATGTATTTTTGTACACAACAAATTATTTTAGTGTCAAGAATATATCAAGTGTTCACATTACAATGCATGGTTTGTGTCAATACACATGATTTCAAAAACAAACATTATTACAAATAGTTCAACATTTCATAACTTCAATCTGTGCTCAACGCGTTCCGGGACCTCTATCCCTTCGTCGGGAACAAAAAGTTAATTCCGTCCTTCTTTTATAGAACTCTAAGATGAAGACTATACTCTTAGTATGTGCTCTACGTTTATTATTCTAATATGTCACTATCATCACTAATATGCTGGCCTGGCTCATGAACCCATTGACCTGGTGTACCTCAAATTATCAAATGTTCTAGAATCTTCACTTCTACTCTGATCAGACTGGCATCAAAACCTGTTCGATAAGTAGGAGATGACAAGAAATGTATCTTCCCTAATTCCACTTCTATTACCAAAAAAGGTTAAAAAAGCTTCCTTACCTATGTTCAGGTAATCAAATTAACTGTTGTTTTTCTCAGTTTGGCCCGTGGAAGATGATTTCCAATCAGATCTCTAGGTACCAAATGAAACATTTAATGGAAGTCTCATGCATAGTTCCCAGTATCCAAAACATACCTTAGCTTCTTAGGCAAATTCAATAGATGTGCCAATTGGACCGTTATATAGTTAGGTGACAACGCGCTCCTCTCCCCATCCCTATAGATAAAAAGTTAAAATGTCTTTGCTAAGCATTGTGTGTTCATGTGTACTGCTTGTACATACTCTGATGTACCCAGGCTTACCTCTTGAGCATTAACTGATGCGATCATGAGATGGTAAGGTATCCAATTCCTACTCCATCACGGGAGAATAAGTGGTAACCCTAGAAGTGAATAGTAGATCACAAACATTAATTCCCTTAGGGCGCGCAACATTAAGTGGAAATCTCTATCCTACTGGTAAAGAGAAGGTTTACAGCACAGAATGATGCGGCAACTGTATCCAGTTTCAACTCGAGCCTCGCGGCAGCATTCAAAATGGCCACTTTAAATAGGCAACGTCAGTGCAGCGTCTTGCATGATGATGTCACTTGTTCAATCACGCTCATCTACTTGTTCTCATATTACTTATGTGAGTGTTATCTGATAGCCTAAGCATTCTAATAACAGCACTATTTGGAATAGAGGACACTAGGAATTTGCTGAACGTGAGTGGTCTCTGATATTATAAGTACTGCTGTACCCCAAGCATTTTAATGACAGCACTATTTGAAATAGAAGACACTAGGGATTTGCTGAACAATCTCTCAATGGAGGGTGTCTGATGTACAAGTGTCATGCATGGTAGATGCATGACTGTCGCGTTGTCTATTGAAAATACAAAAGGGAAAATAATAATTCAAAATTAAGAAGGGTCCCTCACAGACTCTACAATAATATTAGGGGTCAGTGATAGAAGGAATATGACCATTCCAGAGGGTGTCTAATAAATATCTCCAGACAGGGCTCATGTCGAATGCATGAAGCCCGGTAGCCGGTGGTACGGCAGGTGAATGTGTGGTAACAATGGACATGCGTACAATCTATGTGGTATGAAACGCATAAAATCATTTGACATGGCATTGATTGGATTGACAGTGAATTATTAATGCCAATAAAACATATTATGAGAGTGTGGAAATCGCGTAAGAAACCACACACCGATAGTTGGATGGTGGACATGCGCACACTTTCGAGGTTTGAGAGATCCCAGGCATCTCTCCTTCATCGAGAGACTGAATATTGTGATAATTGGGATTCTTTTAATGATTTGTTTGTCTAGGGTATAGAATTGATATACTTGGTGAAATATGGGATTTGGGTGTGGGGGTTCATGTGTCGTATTTTGGTCTTGATTGTGTTTGTGTGTAAGTGTTGTTTGTGGTGTAGTGCTTTACTTGATATGTGAGGGGTCTTTGTATTGGAAGTTATAGTTTACTGATAATTGTATTTTGGTGCAGGAAATGTTATGTATACTGTTATTTCTATGACTCTCACCAATATGTGTTGATGTTATTAATGGGTTGAAAATTTAAATAAAGTTATTAAAAAAATAATTTGACAAGTAACATTCCTAATCTGGCATCTACAAAAATGCTCCTAGGTAGAATGCCTCATTCATAAATCCAGGGGTAAGACTATCCAATTGCTCTTTGGTTTAATCACTTGGCTAGATCCTCACCCCTGTTGTGTTTACGTACTACTTCTAGAACCATACATTTCAACTACTAAGAGTGAACCACGCATACAAGGAGAACTTCCTCGTCCAGTGGCAGCAATATTTCCTCTGACCACCAGAAAGGGTCTCGGACCCCAACAAAAAGGAAATGAGCAGCCAATGAGAACGTCCAATACAAGGGATCTGAACACCATAGGAGATCTTCCTCAGTGGAGTAGCAAAGATAAGTCCATTGACCAGCAGAGCAGTGCTTGGGATGCTGGTACCGAGAGAGAGTGGCAAAACATACAGCAAGTTGAAAGACACGAAAAAGTACTTTTCAAATTCTAGGAGAAGGGAGTCATTCGCCCTGGTCTTATTGTGAACTGTACAGACCAGTTGCAGGAGAAGGGAGTCATTCTCTTGGTCCAGAATGTGGAGTTGTACAAAGATTGTGCGGAACACGCAAGCCAGGGGAAGGGAGTCATTCCCCCTGGCAACCTTTTTGCAAGAGAGCATTCTTTTGAACACCACCGGAATACCAGGAGAAAGGAGTCATGCTCCCGGTAAGGAACGTTCTGTTGGATTATGTTAGTCTTTAGTTGCAGTGTAAGGGATGGTGGACTTTGATTTTGACGGACATTCTGAAGGATCATTTAGTATTAGTTTGAGGCAGGGAAACCCCTCTTAGATGATAGGGATAGAGAAGGTCTCTTTTCCATAAATAAAAGTCTATAACTACCACCATGCCACCTTTGTGACAGCTTCCTTCTTTGGCACCCGTACGGTACCTGTGCATACTCCACCACATGCATAAGTCTGCTGCAAATGTTTAAGATTACATTAAGGAGCACTTTTGGGAACTGGTGTAACTTAAACCTTATAATAGCTTCATGACTTGGTTCCATCATTTTCTGTAGTACAGGAAATTCTAGTGTGTGTTTGTGTGTGCGTGCATATTTACAGCGAAGTAAGATGTTCACTGTGCCTGAATCGAAGAGCACCAGAATTTTAAGATAATGCCAGTTTCCAGATCTTCAATGTTGCAGAAGGCGGAAGGGGAACCATTCTCCCAAAATGAACTCTTAATAGATGGTGCGGACGTGTACCCATTGACCTGGGTATCCATTGACCTCTGATCATTTGTACCAGGGCAAGAGAATCAGAGATGCTACTGGATTCTCAGCCTTGTGATGTGTTAGCAAAGACTCTGGCAAGAAAAAATCAGCACCAATTCATGGGGCTCACACCATAAGGACATTGGGGGGGCTATATATATATATATATATATATATATATATATATATATATATATATATATATATATATATATATATATATATATTCAGTAAAAAACGTTGTTAAAGGGACGTTATGGTTAAGATGAGCTACTAAAAACCTATGAAATTCAGTGAAAATACTTTGTTAAAGGGACGTTATGGTTCCAAGTAAAACCGAAAAACCCCAGAAATTCGCCAGTTATGGTAAGCTAAGCAACCATAACTCGCGCCACCACCGTGCACTACTAAGACTAACACCCAGGACATAAAAGATGACATCACAAATGTCATTGATGACATCACTGATGACATCACATGTGTATGTACTTTTCATGAAATATGTGTACAAGGGATTCTTATTATAATGTTGCGAAACAAGTGTCAAGGATCATTGCAATACATATCATACCCTAATTAGTGCATTGAACGATGCATTGATATAAATAGCATTCTATTATGGGGTTCTATCTAGTATACTAAGCAACTCATACACACACACATATATATATATTCAGTGAAAAAAACTTTGTTAAAGGGAGGTTATGGTTAAGTTGCGCTACTAAAAACCTATGAAATTCAGTGAAAATACTTTGTTAAAGGGACGTTATTGTTCCAAGTAAAACCGAAAAACCCCAGAAATTCGCCAGTTATGGTAAGCTAAGCAACCATAACTCGCGCCACCACCGTGCACTGCTAAGACTAACACCCAGGACATCAAAGATGACATCACAAATGTCATTGATGACATCACTGATGACATCACATGTCTGGCTCCCTCTTTTTTCCTTTACTGACATATCTAGGCCACATGGTTTTCTTCAGTAACAGTCAGGAACTAAAAATTGTAAACATACTATATTTGTAGACTTATCCTTCAAGTAGGTTCTTACAGTAATTCCCTTAGGGTCCAGTCACATCACATGAAACATATACATAGGGGAAGCCACAAGCTTGAAAGACAGCAATCCTTTCTGTGCATGAAGATAATCAATAGCCTTATCAGCACTTTCTGATAGTTCTGTTGTTTTTTATGGCTGTACTTTCCCTGTATATGGTCATATTTGTATACATTGTACTCACACTACTTTCCTTAGGGTTCAGTCACATCATGTGATACATGTACATAGGGTAAATAGCAGCTTTCAAACAGAGCAATCATTTATTTGCATGAAAATAATCAGTTAGGTTATGAATTGTTTCTGCTACTACTTCTGCTTTTTTGCTTACTTCACTTTCTTGTCTCTTTGTGTTTTGTCTGTAGTAATGCAATTATGTAATACATGGGTTTTATTAGCTATTTATTACATGTTTCACAGTACACAAAACTCTAATAGGAAAACAATTATCATTTCAGTATTTAACATGGCAAGATTATGAATATGGCACCTCCATCATGTATGCTGCACACACTGCCTATGTTTCTGCATGAGTAGCTTAGTATTCTGGATAGAACTTCATAATAGAATGCTATTTATATCAATGCATTATTTAATGCACTAATTAGCTCATGATATTTATCCCAATGATCCTTGACAGTTTTTTCTCAACATTATATCAAGAATCCCTTGTTCAGAAATTTCATGAAAAGTAAATACTCATGTGATGTCATCAGTGATGTCATCAATAACATTTGTGATGTCATCTTTGATATCCTGGGTGTTAGTTAGTCAGTGCACGGTGGTGGCGCGAGTTATGGTTGCTTAGCTTACCATAACTGGCGAATTTCAGGGGTTTTTTGGTTTTACTTGGAACCATAACGTCCCTTTAACAAAGTTTTTTCACTGACTTTCATAGGTTTTTAGTAGTGCAACTTAACCATAACTGTCATGCTGCGTGGCACTTGGCGCCTGTGGAACCGCTGGCAGAGCGGACATTATCCTGTCGTGCACGCTGGTAGCCTGTCACGCCCACCTGCAGCTCCGCCCGTGCGTATGCGCGCTTACGCGGCCCGGGGTATAAATACAGCTCCTTCCGGGTTGTGTACGCGTTGCAACGCTTCCGGTTTCCTCCGTTAGTGCTGTCTGCCTTTTTGCCTGCTCTTCCCTCGCTCGCACTCGCTGCTGTTGTACCCGATCTCTATCGGGTCCTTGTCCTCTTCCCCTTGTCTTGCCTGCTGCCCCTTTTTCCTTCTACTATTTCCCTTCCTCTCTCCTCGTCTCTCTCCTTCTCCCGTCCCTTCTCTGCTTCCGTCCTTCCTCTTTATTTTTCCCCTTCCTTTCTTTTTCTCTCCTCCTGCCTGCCTCCTTGTGTACCAGACCTAGGCCTGTTTTCTTGGATTGCTGATTCTTCTGATTCGGATACCTTCCTCTGTGATCTCCCGTGTACCAGATCCCGGCCTGTTTAAGGACTGCCTATTCATTGTGCTTCACCTATGGACTTGGTTCTCCTTGTGAGATTCCGTACTACTTACTGTCTACTTTCCTCCAGAGCCTCATCCTTTCTACCACGGAGTTCAGCTTCAGCCGACTGCATTCTCCCAGCATACCAGCTCATTCCTTAGGAGAGTCACGCAGGTCGCTTAGGGGTTTTTTGTGCCTTTTGGCTTTTTCCCCTTCCCGGCGTTCCCGGGAGGAGGCACCGGAAACCCTTTTTGGGTGACACGGTGGCTTCCTTCCGTGGGCGCCCCTACCTACATAAAAAAAAGGAGCGACCAAGAAGTAAAGGAAAGAAGGGTACAGGAAGAAGAGACGAAGGTGAGGAGTTAGGGGAGGGTGGTGAATCGGATTCTACGTTCTCTGGCGAGGATATCACCGATCCAGGTGACAGTTTGCAACGCCAAATTGAAGTTGAAATGGCTGCGCCACAGCAAGTACAGGAACTTGTAGCAGCAGTCCAGAGCTTAAATGTGGAAATGCAGAATCTCAAGGCTGCCAATGAGAACGACCTTCCACTGATCTTCCACCGCTCCCCCTTGTGTCGGGCAAGTTTGATGGCACTCCAAAAAAGGTAAAAGAGTTTTTGGATGCGTGCCATTTACACTTCTCATCCCGCCCTCAGACCTTTTCCTCGGACCATGCCAAGGTGGGGTTTATGATAGCACACATGTCAGGTAATGCCCTGGCATGGGCCACTCCGTTGGTGAACCTGCCGGATCCAGTCTTACAGGATTATGATGCTTTCAAGGGTTTGATGCAACAAACCTTTCTACGTACCGAAAGCACCTACTTGGCTTCAGAAGATCTGGTGGACATCCGTCAAGGGAATTCGGATCTGCTAACCTACATTACAACATTCAAACAGGTGGCAGCTGAAGCTGGGTGGCAGGAGCAGGCTCAATATGCAATCTTTCGGCGGGGTCTGAGAGAAGACTTAAAGGATGAGCTAGCCAGGATAGAAAGACCTGTATCCTTTGCGGAACTCCTTACGGCTACCCTCAGGATAGATTTCCGCCTGACCGAACGACGGATGGAAAGAAGAAAGACCAAGACAAATGCTCCCCCTCTCCTGGAAACACACCCGTCTCCTTCTGTACCCTTCTCACGCTCCTCCAAAGAGGAGCCCATGCAAATTGGAACAGCGCATGCTCCACTCACCCCTGAGGAACGCAAACAGCGCAGGGACGGCTGCCTGTGCATGTATTGCGGAGCTTCTACTCATATGTTACGAGACTGTCCGGAGGTTCCACCCAGAAGGTCGGGAAACGCCCGCCCTCGGTAAGTGTTGGGACTCACTACCGAGGGGCTGGTCCAAGTCCTTACGCTTCTCTATCGGTGTCATCTCTCGAAATCCCTGAAGACTCTCTTCTTATGGTGCTCACTGTTACCCTCAAACTAGAATCTACAGAAGTGACCACATTAGCTCTACTGGATTGTGGTGCTGCCGGCAACTTCATCGACACTCACTGGGCTAAACAAAAAGGTCTTAAAAGAATTGTCAAACAGGAAGACCAGAAGGTTGAAGGAGTGGATGGTGAGCCCTTGAGCTCAGGCATGATCACCCACACCACCGAGGAACTCACCTTGTCGATACAACAGCACACAGAAAGAATTATATTTGACATCATCAGAGCCGCACACTTCCCCATCATTCTGGGAATCTGCTGGCTACGCAAGCACAACCCCAGCATTGACTGGTCTAAAAATCTATTGAATTTTCAATCTTCATTATGTAGAGCTGAGTGTTTACCCGAGCCAAGATTCAAAACTGTCAAGACATCTAATAGTTGTGAGACTAAGTCTGTCCATTGCTTGCCCCATTACCTAAGGGAGTTCTCAGAGGTTGTGACAGAAAATATACCTATTGAACTACCTCCACACCGGCCTGAGGACTGTTGCATCGAACTAACTCCGGGAGCTTTAGTACCATTCGGCAGAATGTTTCCTCTGTCACTGGAGGAAAAGCAATTTCTCAGAGGTTATCTGGACGGTAACATGGCTAATGGGCTGATCCGACCTTCAAAGTCTCCTGCTGGAGCTTCCTTGTTTTTCGTTTCCAAAAAAGATTCGAAGGACCTAAGACCTTGTATTGATTATCGAGGCTTAAATAAAGTCACTGTTAAGGATCGTTATCTGATGCCTTTGATAACTGAGATCTTACAAGCCGTCCACGGTGCAACAACGTTTACCAAGCTTGATTTAAGGAACACCTACCACCTTCTCCGAGTACAGAAAGGAGATGAATGGAAGACTGCCTTCCGGACTCCGTTCGGGCTCTTTGAGTATCAGGTCATGCCATTTGGGTTGGTTAATGCCCCTTCTATTTTTCAACGGTTTATGGACAGACTGTTCTCCGATTTGTTGTGCCAAACAACTCTAGTGTATCTTTACGATATTCTAATATTTTCCAACAATGCCAAAGAACACGAGGAACATGTCAAGGAAGTTTTCCGTAGGCTTAAGAACAATCACTTATCTGTCAAACTTGCTAAATGTGTGTTCTCCGCTTCATCCATACCTTATCTGGGTTATATCTTGTCCAGCCAGGGTATCTCAATGGACCCCCACAAGGTGTCATCCATCCTAGAATGGCCTTCACCCTCTTCAGTGAAAGAAATTCAAAGATTCCTGGGTCTGGCGAACTTCTATCGTAGGTTCATTCCCAATTTCTCCCAGAAGATCCTGCCCATCACTACTCTCCTCAAGAAATCTTCTGAGCCGTTCAGATGGTCGGCTGAGGCCGAGGATAGCTTTGGGGATCTTAAGAATGCCTTTTGTGCTGCACCCATACTACTACAGCCTGACCAGGAGCTGCCCTTCATCCTGGAGACCGATGCCTCTGCTGCTGCCATAGGAGCTGTCCTTCTCCAAGAGGTTCGGGGAGTAGAGCATCCTGTCGCCTACTTCTCGAAGACACTTAACGCCAGTCAAAGAAACTACTCTGTCATTGAACGAGAATTACTAGCAATGAAATCGGCTTGTGTGGAATGACGGCATCTCCTTCAGGGAGGCAGGTATCCATTTACTATCCGGACTGATCACAAGAGCCTGCAAGTCCTGAGGCAATTCGAGTGCTACAACACCCGACAGGCCCGATGGGCTCACTTCTTCACCCAATTCGATTTTCACATCACTTATATCCCAGGAAAGATGAATGTGTTGGCTGACTCCCTTTCACGGCGTTGTGATTACCTACCCGATTCCGAGTCTCCTCGTGAACACATGTTTCCCCGACCCAGAAGTATCGGAATGGTTTCGACGTTCCTCAGTCAGATAAAAGATGAATCGGGAGGGCGCTTTGAAGTAGAGAGACATCCCAAAGGCTTGGCGTACTAAATTAGAGATGGTCTTTATCTGGTCAAGGGTAGACTCTACCTACCCACGCCTGCCTTTCGCAAGATGGCCTTGAACTGGTATCACGACACAAAGCTTGTTGGTCATCGGGGCAGTACAGGAACCCTGGAATTCCTTCGTCGTCACTTCTACTGGCCTAGAATGAGGGAGGACGTGGATCGTTATGTTCAATCCTGTATCATCTGCCTCCGAAGTAAATCCCCTCGTCAACGACCTATTGGATTACTCGAACCATGTGCTGTGCCTGACGGCCCCTGGAGCTCAATCTCTACTGATTTCATTGTGGATCTCCCCTTCTCACAGGGGTGCACATGTATAATGGTGGTGGTTGATTCATTTACTAAAATGGCTCACTTTTCCCCTTTGCCCGGAGTTCCCACTGCAGCCAACATGGCCGAAGTATTTCTCCAAGACATCTTTAGACTGCACGGTATGCCCTCTAAGATCATCTCTGACAAGAGAAGTCAGTACACCTCTAATTTTTGGAAGGCTCTCTGTGAGCGGCTGGGGATTGAAAGAGCTCTCACGTCGGGGTTTCACCCCCAGTCTAATGGACAAACTGAACGGCTAAATGGAACTCTAGAACAATACTTAAGGTGTTTTACTAATTCCCAACAAGACAACTGGCACTCGTGATTGGCTCTGGCCGAATTCTCCTACCACAATTCCGTGCACTCAGCTCTAGGGGTTAGTCCTTTTTTCTGTAATTATGGCTACCATCCCCGGTCTATTCTTCCTGTCTCCTGTCTTTCTACTAATATACCATCTGTAGCTTCCTCACTCACCCGCCTTAGAGAGATACACAAGAAGGCTAGGGAAAGCCTTCAGGCAGCACAAGAAAGCTATAGGTCCAAAGCCAACAGACATCGTCAACCCGTACCAGGTTGGGAGGTTGGTTCCAGAGTAATGCTTTCTACGAGATACTTACCTCGTTGGGCCCATCCATCCAAGCTATCCCCGAAGTTTTTAGGGCCTTATAAGATTGTACAAAGGATCAACCCTGTGGCTTTCCGTCTTAAACTCCCTGCCAGCCTGAACAGAGTTCATCCTGTCTTCCATGCGTCTCAGCTTAAGCCCTTTCATGTTGATACCTGGAGGCGTCAAGCTGAGAGAGTTACTATTCCTCAGGATTCCATTCCGGAAGAATACGAGGTAGCTCAAATATGCGTCTCCAGGTATCGTAGAGGCAAACTAGAATACCTTGTACGATGGAAGGGCTTCCCCTCCTCCGAGAATTCCTGGGAACCCATCTCCCATATTTCTGCCCCTACACTGTTGCACAAGTTCCACTTTTACCATCCAGGCAAACCAGGGGGAGGGTCCCTTGGGAGGGGGCATACTGTCATGCTGCGCGGCACTTGGCGCCTGTGGAACCGCTGGCGGCGCGGACATTATCCTGCCGTGCACGCTGGTAGCCTGTCACGCCCACCTGCAGCTCCGCCCGTGCGTATGCGCGCTTACGCGGCCCGGAGTATAAATACAGCTCCTTTCGGGTTGTGTACGCGTTGCAACGCTTCCGGTTTCCTCCGTTAGTGCTGTCTGCCTTTTTGCCTGCTCTTCCCTCGCTCGCACTCGCTGCTGTTGTACCCGATCTCTATTGGGTCCTTGTCCTCTTCCCCTTGTCTTGCCTGCTGCCCCTTTTTCCTTCTACTATTTCCCTTCCGCTCTCCTCATCTCCCTCCTTCTCCCGTCCCTTCTCTGCTTCCGTCCTTCCTCTTTATTTTTCCCCTTCCTTTCTTTTTCTCTCCTCCTGCCTGCCTCCTTGTGTACCAGACCTAGGCCTGTTTTCTTGAATTGCTGATTCTTCTGATTCGGATACCTTCCTCTGTGATCTCCCGTGTACCAGATCCCGGCCTGTTTAAGGACTGCCTATTCATTGTGCTTCACCTATGGACTTGGTTCTCCTTGTGAGATTCCGTACTACTTACTGTCTACTTTCCTCTGGAGCCTCATCCTTTCTACCACAGAGTTCAGCTTCAGCCGACTGCATTCTCCCAGCATACCAGCTCATTCCTTAGGAGAGTCACGCAGGTCGCTTAGGGGTTTTTTGTGCCTTTTGGCTTTTTCCCCTTCCCGGCGTTCCCGGGAGGAGGCACCGGAAACCCTTTTTGGGTGACACGGTGGCTTCCTTCCGTGGGCGCCCCTACCTACATAAAAAAAAGGAGCGACCAAGAAGTAAAGGAAAGAAGGGTACAGGAAGAAGAGACGAAGGTGAGGAGTTAGGGGAGGGTGGTGAATCGGATTCTACGTTCTCTGGCGAGGATATCACCGATCCAGGTGACAATAACCTCCCTTTAACAACGTTTTTTTACTGAATTTCATAGGTTTTTAGTTGCGCAACTTAACCATAACCTCGCTTTAACAAACTTTTTTCATTAGCACGCAGACAATATACAAAGATGGAGTGTAAAAAGCAACTTCTCTGGGATGGCTTTACACAGAATGTTGCAAAGTAAGAATTTATGCTCCTTCACAGTGAAGGTCAGCTGCTTCCATTTTTTGCTCGTGGGCCGGAGTGGCCCACGACTCGCACTATAAGGTTCTATTGTTTTTTGACCTTGACAGACAGGGATCGTGCCAAAAGACTTCTTTTGAAGTAGGGGTGCAGTAACGTAAGAGAGGATAAGGATGCAATTTCTGAAACGAAACCGCTTTTATATATTTTATCACTAGGAGAAAGATTGTTGGCACAGACAGAGTCGTATTTGGGACTGCATTACGCGTAGATAATGGAAAATTCCAATATAATGTAAGTAACCCTTTAGATTATTTAATACCGGAATATAATAACAATAGCGTGGCATTAAAGCCCGGTTAAGTTGTACTTGTTCGTTCAATGTGGCATATTGTTTGTTACCGCGCACTATCACCGCCGAAGTGGTCCCCTGGCGCTCAGACGGCTCTGAAAAAGGCAGAGGAGAGAGGGTGGGTTAGTGGGAATAAGTTAACATACTCCGTTGCACTATCCTCGCTAGCAAATAGTTTCACGCCCTAATAAATAAAATGAATATTTTTAATGAAGATCGGCTGGTGAGACTAATTTATGTTTTTAAACCAGGTACATCCTTCCCTACTGTCAATGCCACGATTTTCAGACCCCGGCCGGCGGATTTTTTAACTGGCAGGTGCAGATACTTCTAAACAACTTCATGACCCTCACCAATTTATGGGACAATCACCAAGGACCAATATGCCCTTACGCAGTACTAGCGGCTGGAAGCAACATACCAACCGTATGGTGGTCTAATGCCTCGTTGTTGGAACAGCCTTCCGATTATCAGTGCGACCACAGTCCTTCTTTTATCATAAACCAACACCCTGTGTAGCGCAAAGGAACAGCGCGTGACTCAAGATGAACTTTTGCAGATCGACAGCAAAGACAAATGCAAATCGCTGAATATTCTCTAAACATTTGATGTCAAATAAATGTACTTTACGAAATGTACAATCTTGCTGTTTGCTTTTAAATCACAGTTTCATATTCCGAATTGTGGTGCGCTGTGTTGTGAAATGATCTGTGTTGTTTTCCGGATTCTGTAGGAAGTCGCGTAGGAGCAATGTTGGCAACTCCTTAGTAAGAAAAGTAGCTATTGGCCGACATAAAAGTAGCTAGAAGTAGCTAAATGACGTCATAACCTAATTTGCATAATTCACCAGGTGCATGATGGGTGATTGCCGAGGGCATGTTTGTTATAGCCTCTCATTTAGCTCACCCCTTTTTTGTAATGAAAGTCGCGAATGCACAGATGCAAACTCATTACATCCATATGCCTACATTCACATGCAAATGCAGTAGTATTTAAATAAACCCCTCAATGATTAGGTTGTTCTGTTGTCGCTTCTTAAACGTGTACTGCCATTTTTAATATGCTGGTATTTTATAATCCATAATGCCTCGTTGTTGGAACAGCCTTCCGATTATCAGTGCGACCCTAGTGCTTCTTTTATCATAAACCAATACCCTGTGTAGCGCAAAGGAACAGCGCGTGACTCAAGATGAACTTTTGCGGATCGACAGCAAAGACAAATGCAAATCGCTGAATATTCTATAAACATTTGATGTCAAATAAATGTACTTTACGAAATGTACAATGTTGCTGTTTGCTTTTAAATCACAGTTTCATATTCCGAATTGTGGCGCGCTGTGTTGTGAGATGATGTGTGTTGTTTTCCAGGTCCTATGTGGGCGTGTTTGATGACGCACCCTGTAACGTCACGGAGAGAGATGGGGAATATGAATGCTTTGATAATGTCAGGCTTAGGGGCGGGAGATATGATTTAGTGTCGCAAAAACAGGTCAGCCAGGTCAATAGCGCCAGTCATAGGATTATCACATAATGTCGGCGCACATCAGCCTGATTTATCGTTTTTTGGATTTACACCAAATTTGCGGCAGGAGCAGGGGCTTGGTCCCAAAAGCGTGCTTTTGCAAATTTGGGGTAAATCCGTCCAGTAGTTTTTTTAAAAAGGACCAAAATCACCAAAATGTAAGGCAAAAAAATGAGTGATATCTCCGTTCGCTCCGCGGACGTACTTTCCTGTTCGCTCCGCGGACAGCGCCCCGATTGGCCAAGTGGCTTGCGTGATGTCCGCGGACATGCGACGTGTTCGCTGATTGGACGGCGTAGTGTGTGAAGCGTGTCGGATTTTTTGTGGCGCCCGCCATCTTGCATTCGCCGACGACTGCGGACAGCGCTGTGAAACTTGGATTAAAAATTGTATTTAGTGGAGTGTGTTGGTGTGTAAGGGTGTTTGGGGAGGGTGGGGAGTATGAGATAGGTTCAATGTTCTGTTTTCTTTATGTGCTAGACGCTTTTGTTGTGTTCGATTTGTCTGCAGACAACACGGCTGTTCTGAAATTTTCTATATAAACTAAATGGTGGGGTGTTCTGAGGACAGAGTATGTGTCAGTTTTGTTCGCAAGCAAGCTACAATTGAGCTAAGAACACTCGCAGTGTCCTTAAATGTCCGTACATAAACAAAATGGGGGTGTCCTGAGGACGCTGTCCGTATTGTACTCTGGCAAGTTGAATGTGTTCTAAGAACACTCGCGGTGTCCTGAAATGTTTGCAATTAAACAAAATGGGGGTGTTCTGAGAACGCTGTTCGTATTGTTCGTTGTCAGGTTGAAAGTGTTCTAAGAACCCTCCTTATGTCCGCTGATATTACAATTTCCTATGGGCCTTACCCGACTTTTTGTCCACTAAACAAACGATAAATCAGGCTGATGTGCGCCGACATTATTTGATAATCCTATCACTTACCCCATCGACCTGGCTGACCTGTTTTTGCGACACTAAATCATATCTCCCGCCCCTAAGCCTGACATTATCAAAGCATTCATATTCCCCATCTCTCTCCGTGACGTTACAGGGTGCGTAGCCAAACGCGCCCAGTCGTCTCCAGTCCTACGCGACTTTACACAGAACCCGGAAAACAACACACATCATCTCACAACACAGCGCGCCACAATTCGGAATATGAAACTGTGATGTAAAAGCAAACAGCAACATTGTACATTTCGTAAAGTACATTTATTTGACATCAAATGTTTAGAGAATATTCAGCGATTCGCATTTGTCTTTGCTGTCGATCCGCAAAAGTTCATCTTGAGTCACGCGCTGTTCCTTTGCGCTACACAGGGTGTTGGTTTATGATAAAAGAAGCACTATGGTCGCACTGATAATCGGAAGGCTGTTCCAACAACGAGGCATTAGACCACCATACGGTTGGTATGTTGCTTCTAGCCGATAGTACCGCATAAGGGCATATTGGTCCTTGGTGATTGTCCCATAAAATGGTGAGGGTCATGAAGTTGTTTACTAGGAGCTGCACCTGGCAGTTAAAAAATCCGTTGGCCGGGGTCTGAAAATCATGGCATTGACAGCAGGGAAGGATGTACCTGTTTTAAAAACATAAATTAGTCTCACCAGCCGATCTTCATTTAAAAATATTCATTTTATTTATTATGGCGTGAAACTATTTGCTAGTGAGGATAGTGCAACCGAGTATGTTAACATATTCCCACTAATCCACCCTCTCTCCTCTGCCTTTTTCAGAGCCGTCTGAGCGCCAGGGGACCACTTCGATGGTGATAGTGTGCGGTACAAAACAATATGCCACATTGAACTAACAAGTACAACTTAACTGGGCTTTAACGCCACGCTATTGTTATTATATTCCGGTATTAAATAATCTAAAGGGTTACTTACATTATATTGGCATTTTCCATTGTCTACGCGTAATGCAGTCCCTAAATACGACTCCGTCTGTGCCAACGATCTTTCTCATAGTGATATAATATATAAAAGCGGTTTCATTTCAGAAATGTCATCCTTATCGTCTCTTACGTTACTGCACCCCTACTTCAAAAGAAGTCTTTTGGCACGATCCCTGTCTGTCAAGGTAAAAAAACAATAGAACCTTATAGTGCGAGTCGTGGGCCACTCCGGCCCGCGAGCAAAAAATGGAAGCAGCTGACCTTCACTGTGAACGAGCATAAATTCTTACTTTGCAACATTCTGTGTAAAGCCATCCCTGAGAAGTTGCTTTTTACACTCCATCTGTGTATATTGTCTGCGTGCTAATGAAAAAAGTTTGTTAAAGCGAGGTTATGGTTAAGTTGCGCAACTAAAAACCGATGAAATTCAGTAAAAAAACTTTGTTAAAGGGACGTTATGATTAACTTGTGTTACTAAAAACCTATGAAATTCAGTGAAAAAACTTTGTTAAAGGGACGTTATGGTTCCAAGTAAAACCGAAAAACCCCTGAAATTTGCTAAGCTGGTATGGTAATATTGTAAGCTAAGCAACCATAACTTGTGCCACCACCGTGCACTGCTAAGACTAATACCCAGGACATCAAAGATGACATCACAAATGTCATTGATGACATCTATATATATATAGGATACATTACTCACCGTAATCATATTTCTGATGCTTGTATCTGCTTAGATTCACATGCTGTGCATAGGCCGACATCTAGTGGAAGCTGCGGAGTATTACAGTTTGTTTTTCGAAACTCGAAAATGGGCGTCGACACAGGCGTGCCAGTAATACTATCCCTAGTGTGACGTCCACTGTACCCAAGATCCCTCACGCGTCTAGGATCCTCAGATTGTATTTTTTCTGACATGAGGAAGCATGAGGAGTAGCGTGAGTACAGATAATCCAAGCAGATATACAGAAAGGTAAGACTACAAGCAATCATGCGCCTTCTCTCGAAGGGGAGGAAGGGTGGGTCGCATGTGAATCTAAGCAGATACAAGCATCAGAAATACGATTACGGTGAGTAATGTATCCCTTCTGAGGCTTGTGGAATCTGCTTAGATCACATGCTGTGCATAGATTAGCGAGCAGTACCAGAAGAAGGAGGTGGGATGTGAGAAGGGTCATGAGCAAACAGGTGTCTTAGAACCGCTTGTCCCACTTGTGTATCTGTCTTGGAATGAGTGTCAATGCAGTAATGCTGAGTAAAAGTGTGAATAGAGCTCCAAGTAGCTGCTTTGCAAATGGTGTCGAGGGGAACATTTGCAATGAAAGCCAGAGTTGCCCCAATGCCTCTAGTAGAGTGGGCCCTTGGCGTAAAAGGCAGAGTTTTTTCAGAAAGAGAGTAACACAGCTGTATACAGTTGATAATCCACTTCGAGATAGCGCCTTTAGAGACGCGATCTCCCTCTCTGCCTGTAGCTACGGAGACAAACAGTTGATCTGTTTTCCTTAGCGGTCTGGTCTTATTTACATAGTAGAGGACCGCCCTACGCACATCTAGAATGTGTAGTTTCACCTCAGCCGAGCTTTGCGGGTTCTGGAATAAAGCCGGAAGCTCGATGGACTGGTTTACATGGAACTTTGATATAAATTTAGGTGAGAACCTAGGGTGTGTGCGTAAAACCAGTTTGTCTTATCCTGCACTGACAGACCCTGAATTTCACTGACCCTTCTTATAGAGGTAATGGCTACTAAGAAGGCCGTTTTATAAGTCAGGTGTTTGAGACTACTTTTATGCATGGGTTCGAAAGGGGGGCCCATGAGCTTAGCTAGCACCACATTAAGGTCCCATCCTGGCGGTGGGTTCGAAATAGGAGGGTGAAGTCTCTTTACTCCTTCCATGAAGGCTTTAACTACTGGTACTTTCCACCACGACACCTTGTTATGGGATGTGGTGTAAGCCGAGAGGGCTGCCAGGTGTACTTTCAGAGAGTTAAAAACCAATCCTGCATCCAGCAGGTGGAGCATGTATGTCACAACGTTGGAAGGAGTGCAATCAACAGGGTTGATTTGTTTATTCTGGCACCAAATAACGAATCTCTTCCACTTGTCAAAGTAACAGTGCCTTGTGTTTGGTTTCCTGGATTCTTTTAGGATGTCCATACACCTCTGTGGTAAATTGAGATGTCCAAACTCTATGACCTCAGGAGCCATGCTGCCAGGTTCATTGAGTTGGGTTGCTGGTGCACTGTTTGACCTTGTTGCTGGGACAGTAGGTTGTACCAGGCTGGAAGTTTGATGGGCTTGCACACCGCCATCCTGCGTAGGTGTGGAAACCATGGTTGTCTCGCCCACATGGGAGCAACTAGGATGAGCGTCATCGATTCCTTGTTCATCTTGTACACCACTTTCCTGATGAGAGGAGTTGGTGGAAAAGCGTACGCAAACATCCCTGACCAGTTCATCCACAGGGCGTTCCCTTGGGAGTCTGGCTGGGGGAACCTGGATGCAAATCCTGGGCTTTTTTTGTTTTCGCTTGTGGCGAATAAGTCTATAGTGGGGAAACCCCACTGAGAGAAGAGATCTTTTACGATCTCTCTGTGAAGGACCCATTCGTGTTCTTCTGGGAGGGAGTCTCTGCTTAGAGCATCCGCTAGGGAATTGAGCTCCCCTGGAACATGTTGCGATGACAGGAAGATGTTCCGTCTGAGTGCCCATATCCATATTTTCTGGGCAAGCTTGGACAGATTTGGCAAACGAGTCCCTCCTTGCTTGTTCAGATAGAACATGGCTGTCGTGCTGTCCGTCCGGATCTACACCGACAAGTTTAGTAGATGGGGCTCGAACGCCCGAAGCGCCCGGAATACTGCCAGAAGCTCTAGCAGGTTGATGTGGTTCTTAGCTACTGAGTGAGACCAGAGACCCTGAGCTGTGTGGTGGAGATGGTGAGCTCCCCACCCAGCCAGGCATGCATCTGTAGTCACCACTGCCTGTACTTCGGGATCGTAAAAGGGTTTTCCCCTTGCAAGATTCTCTCTTGTCCACCAGTGTAGGCTCTGTACAAGTGTTGGTGAAACGACCACTAGATCGTCCCACTGACCACTTGCCTGAGATCACTGTTTCGCCAACCATTCCTGCATGGGACGCATGCGCAGTCGCGCGTGGGGGACGAGGTAAATGCATGACGCCATCATGCCCAGTAACCGCATTGCTTTGCGTACCGTTATTTGTTGACCGGACTGATAATGTGGAATTTGCAGTAGTATATTCCGAATTCTCTCTTCCGAAGGGAAGGTCAACCCTTTCTGAGTATCTAGGATTGCTCCTAGGAACTGTTTTGAGGTGCTTGGCACCAGGCTTGACTTCTTCTCGTTGATTGAGAAGCCTAATTCGTGGAGGAGGTTTATAGTCCTTTGAATGTTTGTCCTGCAAATTCCTGGGGTTTCCCCCGTTATGAGCCAGTCATCCAGATAAGGGTACACTGGGATTGCCTCCCTGCGTAGGTGTGCAGCTGCCACCGCCAGTACCTTGGTGAATACCCTTGGTGCTGAAGCTATCCCGAAGGGCAGTACCTTGAATTGGTAGTGGCGACTGTCCACCTTGAAGCGCAAGTACTTTCTGTGCGCCGGGAGCATGGAAATATGAAAATAAGCATCTTTCATATCCAAGGTTGCCATGTAATCCCCCTCTTTTAGGAGGGGGATTACCTCTTGTAGCGTGGTCATACAGAATTTTTGGGGCTTGACATACTTGTTGGCAGGCCGTAAGTCCAATACTGGGCGCATTGTCAAATCTTTCTTTGGCACAAGGAAGTAAGTTGAATAGATACCCTTGTTTACCTGGTGTCCTGGGACGAGTTCTATCGTGTCCTTTTCTAGCAGAATGGCGATCTCCTCGAGAAGGATCTTCTGATGTTCTAAGGAGTGTACTCTTTGTCGTGGAGGATGGTTCCGGGGACGCTGCAGTAATTCTATACAATATCCTGTGGACACTGTTGACAGCACCCATCTGTCTGAGGTGATCCCTTCCCAAGCCTGGGTGAAGTTGGAAATGCGTCCCCCTACTGGGGTTGCGTGAGAAGGGACCCTGAACTGAGCGTCACTGCTTTGGTGGAGGCATGCCACCTCCCTTGTTGGGGCTGCCTCTGCCTCTCCCACGACCTCTTTTGTTACCCCTGCCGAAACTTTGGGTAGACTGCTGGCTGTTGTTCCACTGTGTACCCTGTCCCTGGGCATAGTTGCCTCTTTGTGAATTTTGGCTGCGTGGGCGACGAAAATTACTGTTCCCCCTCTGGTTAGGGGGTTTGTTGGTTAGTTGGCCAAGGGATTTCGGTGTTTCGTATTCGTCTTTGGCGTTTTTAAGTGCGTCTTCGACCGCTTTCCCAAACAATAGATCGGGTTCCACCGGCTTGTCTATTAATGAAGCCTGAGTTTCTGTTTTGAACCCCGACTGCCGTAGCCACGCATGTCTTTTGATAACAGTACCTTCTGCTATCAATCTTCCTGCGTTGTACGCGGCGTCGAAAGTTGCTTTTAATATGCAACCAGACACGGCTCTCCCTTCTGCCGAGATCTGAGCCAACTGGCCCTTTAACGGTTCAGGAGCAGATGCTATGAGTGCCGCCACCTCTTCCCATTGATGGCAGTTGTAACTGGCCAACAGGGTGGTGGAGTTAGCAATTCTTGCTTGGTAGGCGGACGTTGAGGCTACCTTTCTGCCAAACCCGTACAGTTTCTTGCTCTCCTTGTCGGGAGGAGCTTCTGACGACGATAAGGGTGTTCCAGCCCTTTTCCGAGTGTTGGTAACAACTAGGGAATCTGGTTTAAGATGTCCTCTTATATAGAGGGGGTCAGACTGGGCTGCCCGGAAAAGTTTTTCGACCCTGGGGTTGACTGCTCTGGTGAGGTTAGGGTTCACCAGGGACAGATCTATTCTACGTTGGATGGATTTAAGGATAGGGATGGTCTGAGCGACCGGCCTCCTCTCTCCCACCAACTCTTCTGCGAAGTCCCTTTCCTCCTGCACACCATGTGTGTCGATGTGAAAATGTTCTGCTGCGCGAGCGAGAACCTCATTAAGGAGGGGCTGGTTGTCGACTGGCGAGTCGGTAACTGGGGCTTCGCTCTCTACCGGGGAATCTACTCTGTAAATTTCCTGCTCATCTTCTCCCTCCTCCTGGTCCTCATCATCCGCATAGTATTCGGTCCCGGTCTGTTCCTCCATAATTTCAAACTCCTGGTCCCCCTCAGGGAAAGGCTGTCCTTGGTACCTGGGGTATGGAGTAGAGTATGGAGTAGAGTAAGGCTGCACCTCGAAGGGTTCAGGTCTTTCGAACCGGGCCTTTTTACTTAGGGGGATAGGATCAGTGGAACCTGAGGGTGTGGCCCCCTGAGGGTCATACGAGAGGAAATGCTCCGGATTTTTGTCGTAAAAATCAGCCAAGGAAGACATCCTTGACATGACCCTGTCTATGTCTTCACTTGACCATTGTTTGGAACAGGGGATGACCTTAGTAGGCAATTTAGGGGACTTATCAAGGCTAACCTTGCTGGAGGTTGATCTTTCAGTAGGCTTGTATTTGTCTGTCTGTTTAGGGGGTAAGGATGGTCTTACAGGAGTGGAAGAATGTGCTTTCCGCTGTTTTCCCCCCTCCCCGTGCGTGGAAAAATGTTTTCCCTGTCCCTTGGAGGCCCCGGAGACTTTCGACGCCTGGCGTCGAGGATCGGGAGAGGTATCTGTGTCTTTCGAGCGTGGGGCCTCGCTGGTGTTAACTGCGGGCTCCGTCTCTTGGAGCGCGGCCTGGGGGTGGAAGTCGTTTTCGTCTTCCGACGATCGAACTTCCGTTAGTCTAGGGAGCGAGGCACTCTTGGCAAGAGTGGATGATTGCCTTGCGTCATGAGGCGATCTCGATCGAGAGCGCCCAGAGGACACCGAGTCGGACCGTTCTATCTGTGCCTCTTTCCGAGAAGTCGACGTCGTCGAGGTTCGGTTGGACTTAGTGTGCTTAGTGTGTGTAGGGTGTGTAGCGCTTGCGACGCCGGGGGTCTTCCCCATAGCCGCCCTGCCGGGCGACCTTCCGAGGTCGGGGACCTGCGCTCGGCTGTCTTTCGACGCCGTAATGCCCTCGCCGTCCGAAAGTACGGCGTCGCTGCCATCGCTGAAGGCGCCCTCCGCTGCCATGGCCGCCTGCCTGGCGTGGTGGGCCCAACGCTTTGTCGAACGGTCCTTAAGTGTCTTAGGTTTAAACCTACTACACGCTCTGCAGTTCGCTTCGGGGTGGTCCCTCGGCAAGCAGAGATTGCACGTGGCGTGCCTGTCGACCCAAGGGTATTTGCGGTTGCACTTGGGGCAGAATTGGAAAGGGGTACCCTCCATACGCACCTTGAGGCAGCGGGCTGATAAGTGTAGGAAATATATAAGGTGTACCTATATAGCAAGAGTGAAGAGTATGTACCGCCCCCCACTCTCCCTACTTGCAGGGCCGAGGCCAGCGGCCTACTAGGCCCGGGCCGAGGCCAGCGACCTTCCGAGGCCCAGATCTGTCGTGCAGCAGCCGACGGTCGATGTCTTCTCCAGCCGTCGTCGAGTGTCGAGGGTCGACGTTGGGGTGGGGAAGGATGTCAATAAAGAATTCTAAATTATAATTATTAGCAAAAGTATGAAGTATGGCTAAGGCCAGGGGACTCCGCAAGATGCTTCCGACCAGTATGGCGGAAAAAAACAATCTGAGGATCCTAGACGCGTGAGGGATCTTGGGTACAGTGGACGTCACACTAGGGATAGTATTACTGGCACGCCTGTGTCGACGCCCATTTTCGAGTTTCGAAAAACAAACTGTAATACTCCGCAGCTTCCACTAGATGTCGGCCTATGCACAGCATGTGATCTAAGCAGATTCCACAAGCCTCAGAAATATATATACACCATGGAGGGAATGGAAACTAAAGGCCTCTTTACTAACACACATGTTGCGCGATTGAGACTACATATCGTGAGAGTCTCCGGAAATACAACACATGACATGAAAATCTTCAGATGCTGAGTCACACATTGCTCCTCAAACGGGTTTTGTTGTGGTACTCTGCTATTGCTTCAGGTGGAGATGCAGTTTGGGGATTGGGTTTGTTGGTTCCTGCCCCTTATTTTGTCTGCATTGTGTCAGTACATTCCCTCCCCGATTGGTTTTGGTTTCAGTGGGAGTATTTCTTAAATCCTGGTTCATCGTCATCCCCATCCTGATTTTCTTCATTGTCGGGTTGCTCCTCCTTGGAGTACTCACCTGGCCAGTGGAGATGCGACTCATTTGGATTCTGACTTTGCTGGTTGGACATATTTGCTTGACTGTGTTCTCTGATTGCTTTCTATGGAATGGATGCAAGGACAACAAGGTGATCTTGGAACATTTTCTCTGACCTGTTAGATTGGTTACTGAACTCTGCTTCTGTTCCCCGTTACCTTTGCACCGCTGCCCCGTATCTCGTCTGATTCATTGCTGCATTTCACAGTAGGATTCATTCTCAACATTCCAAGCTCACCTAGGAGGAATGTATGTACCTTTTGATGTATATGTGCTTGATTTTCTTCACATTGGTAATTGTTTGTTTATTTATTTATAAAGCGCCCCTCACCCGTAGGTATCTGGGTGCATTACAAAGTATTGCAGTTTCTTAGTTACAATACAAAAGGGTTGCATGTTATAATACAGTACAATACAGTATAATACAAAGGATTGCAACTGTATAATACAATATAATATAATACATGGCAGGAGCACTTCTTGACAGCTAATATACAGTGGTATACAGGGATACAAAGATGGCGCTAGAGCTATTTGTAATGCTCTAGTTGTGGAACCAGAAGTACACCAATCAGTCATTGTACATTTATTGCAGGACAAAAGGGAGGGTTTGTGCTTCTCCTTACCTCCATTCCTCTGGTTGTTTTGTAGTTGTTTCATATCTTCAAGATGTTGACCTTCTGTTGGTAACCACTAGGTCCATGCCGGGAAGAGGTGGGAGGTCAGTCCCGTTTTGTGACAGACCCAGGCTAATCATGGTGCAGCATGCACAGGTGGTGTGTGTGTGTGTGTGAACCTGCACCCACAACCATGGAGGATACCTGTGACGCTCTTCAGCCGCTTTGAAAGTGATTCTGTGCATGTTCACTATCTCCTGAGTGGCACACATGCACAGTGCCTGATCACCCCTCTGCATGTTTATACAAAGCAATACAGATTCCCTTCTACTAGCCCTGGTCACAGAATCGTGTGGTCTGGTTGGAAAAACACTTTGAGGTTAGAGGACTTTTGTGGGGTATAAATTCAGCACCGTAGTGACAAACTAAAAGGCCAAAATGGGCCTCCAATGTGAGTTGTAAGCAGCCTGATGAAAGAGGCCCATTGGAACATGCAGGCCAGCCTACATGCATAATAGATAGCTGAGGCCTAGATAATGTGAAAAGATGGCCTCACTAAACATGACCAAAATGGAAAGGCACCCAGGTGAGGGAAAGTGTGCCTTAGAACTGTGATATTATTGAATGCGCCAATTGGATTCCAAAAAGACATGCATTTCTGCAGATGCTGACTTCATGCATAATGGGAAAGGCACTTTCTGACTGAGAAAGACAAACAGCAGCATGTTACATTAAATTATATGCAATATAAGACTTTGATACGGGAAGTGGAAGTGTGCCTCATATCAAAAAGCAAAGACAAGCGGTATATCTCATTTGAAACAAATAAAAACACTTACTTTCCAACACACAAACTGACATTATTTAAATGGAAAGGTCTACTTGATTTTAAAATGGACACTGGTTTCCCATGTTAAATAATGGCCTATGTGTGGACAATTCAGAACCGTCAGATTGAAGAACTATATTTACACATGGACAGAAGGCCCAGATGCCATGTAAAATGTTACATGTAAAATACATTGATTGTGATTTAAAAAGCCACTTCTTTTAGAATTGTACATGTGGCTTTGCGTTGCTCCCCACTGAACTGTGAGATTGACAGGGTTATCTGCTTATGACCCCCAGAGACCTTTGGCTGACGCATACAAGGAGTAGGCTCTGTTTCAGTTAAATACAAAGGCATACAGCGTTCAGATAAAATGTGTGGGAGGGAGTAGATAAGGAAATACAGACCCGACCTCTTGGACTCTTATAGCCCCAATAAACTGGCTCTCAACTTCAAACAGAGAATTCCAATGGAACTTCAATGACTTTTACATAAAGAGCCAGCATGGATAAACAGATGTCCAGGTCAAGTGACTTTAGAGAAAGGAAACTGCCTGGGTTGTGAAACTAAAGACTTCGATATTAATGTATTGCTATGGAATAACATGGGGCTACATTTCCTTAATAAAAAGGGAATCAGGTGTCCCATTGAGCTCATTCAGGGCTCATAGTAAACATCACACAAAGGCCCGTTGGTTCTATGTAAAGCTCAACCTCATGTGATGTGTGGAATTTGAGTGATAACAATTGTGGCATTTCTACAAATGATTGAAAAAATCTGAAATTCAGTGAGGTGAATAAACTGCAAAAAATGGTAGTTCACTATAGGAAGGTTGTGCCGTGAGGAAAGTCGTTTCCCGAGATCCGGCGGATATCGCTGAATCCAAAAATATATATATTATGGTGGTTATCTACAATTGAAGAAAGTTGTCATGTTGTGACTTTTAGAGAAACGGAAATGCAACTTTAAATGTCATTTTAAATATCTATTTCTCTCCTCCACTCATTATCCAGACCTCCTAAACCCCTTGCCATATCGGCTCGTAGAGGCCGGACTGTGGGAGGGGGAGGAAAAGAACTGTCCAATCCAATATGTGGGAATGTTCATAAAGAGGATGGTGACAGAGGTTCTATATATGGTTAATTCCCGATGACCCTGACAGAAAGATAGAAACACAGAGAGAAAGAGAGGGAGACCAAAGAAAAGAGGAGACAGACACTTGGACTCTTCCTGGAGACTTTTGCTTGAAAACCAGGGAGACAGCCTATAAACCTGACGGGGCCCTGCTGAAAATAGCTGAGCTGTTCATACCTGTGATGTGAGCTGATGCCTACCTGTTCCCTAATACCTGACTGGCCTCCTGAGCTAATAACAGAGATCTCCCATGTAGGTTGACATATCCCAATGCCATATGGGGGGTAATTCATAGAATTCAGCGCACAAGTGGCGCACGCGGCTGGCGCACAGTGTGCACATGCGAATCCCTGTGCCAGCCGTGTGCGCTAAAATCCATTTCCGCGCACAGCGTATTCATGGATTCCAGCCACCAAAACCAGCCGTGGCGCACAGTGGCGCAGCGACCCTGCAGCAGTGCCAGGTACGCCCCCAAGAACGCCTCTCGCGCAGGGAAAAGCCATCAAAATCCCCAATCCAGCGCAAAGGGCTGCGCTAACCCTGTACCAGCACGGCAAGCGGGCTACGTGTATCACTGGGGTGCGTGGGAAGTGCCTCACGCGATTTGCCCCGTGCGAGCAGAGTATGCGTATTTCAGGGGTGCGCGGGAAGTTCCACACGCGATTCCCGCAGGGTACGTGTATTTCAGGGGTGCGCAGGAAGTTCCACACGCGATTTCAGCAGGGTACGTGTATTTCAGGGGTGCGCGGGAAGTTCCACACACGATTGGCCCCGTGCGAGCAGGGTACGCGTATTTCAGTGGTGCGCAGGAAGTTCCACACGCGATTCCAGCAGGGTACATGTATTTCAGGGGTGCGCGGGAAGTTCCACATGCAATTTCAGCAGGGTACGTGTATTTCAGGGGTGCGCGGGAAGTTCCACACGCGATTTCAGCAGGGTACGTGTATTTCAGGGTGCGGGGGAAGTTTCACACGCGACATCAGCAGGGTACGTGTATTTCAGGGGTGCGCGGGAAGTTCCACACGTGATTGGCCCCATGCGAGCAGGGTACGCATATTTCAGGGGTGCGCGGGAAGTTCCACACGCGATTCCAGCAGGGTACGTGTATTTCAGGGGTGCGCGGGAAGTTCCACACGCGATTTCAGCAGGGTACGTGCATTTCAGGGGTACGCGGGAAGTTCCACACGCGATTTCAGCAGGGTACGTGTATTTTGGGGTGCGGGGGAAGTTTCACACGCGACATCAGCAGGGTACGTGTATTTCAGAGGTGCACAGGAAGTTCCACACGCGATTGGCCCCGTGCGAGCATGGTACGCGTATTTCAGGGGTGCGCGGGAAGTTCCACACGCGATCTCATCAGGGTACGTGTACTTTGGGGTGCGGGGGAAGTATCACACGCAACATCAGCAGGGTACGTGTATTCCAGGGGTGCGCGGGAAGTTCCACACGCGATTCCATCAGGGTACGTGTATTACAGGGGTGCGCGGGGAACACCACACGTGAATTGCACGTGTGGGTCCTCCCAGGTGTTCCCTCTACACCCTCCACGGCCCCTGCAGGTGGCTCACACCACAGGGGCCTACCCTGCACATGTCCTGCAGGCACCCCATCCACCATGGCCATGCCCCCAAGCCAACTCACATGTCAACTTGCACTACTGCCCACCAACGCATGTCCCCCTGCACCCCCAGCCACCAGGGGCACCCTCCACCAGGCCCCCACCCATGTCTCCCACCACCCCCACCCCCCAGCAGTGCAGGGGCACCCTCCACCAGGCCCCAACCCATGTCTCCCACCCCCCCACCCTCCAGCAGTGCAGGGGCACCCTCCACCAGGCCCCCACCCATGTCTAACACCCCCCCACCCTCCAACAGTGCAGGGGCACCCACCACCAGGCCCCCACCCATGTCCAACTCATGTTCCCCACCCCCCACCCCCCAGCACTGTGGGGCACCTGCCACCAGGCCCCCACCCATGTCCAACTCATGTTCCCCACCACCCCCACCCCCCAGCAGTGCAGGGGCACCCTCCACCAGGCCCCCACCCATGTCTCCCACCACCCCCACCCCCCAGCAGTGCAGGGGCACCCTCCACCAGGCCCCCACCCATGTCTCCCACCTCCCCTACCCCCCAGCAGTGCAGGGGCACCCTCCACCAGGCCCCCACCCATGTCTCCCACCACCCCCACCCCCCAGCAGTGCAGGGGCACCTGCCAGCAGGCCCCCACCCATGTTCCCCACCCCCCGCACCCCCGAGCACTGTGGGGCACCCACCACCAGGCCCCCACCCATGTCTAACTCATGTTCCCCAGCCCCCCCCCACCCCCCAGCACTGTGGGGCACCTGCCAGCAGGCCCCCACCCATGTCCAACTCATGTTCCCCACCACCCCGACCCCCCAGCAGTGCAGGGGCACCCTCCACCAGACCCCCACCCATGTCTCCCACCACCCCCACCCCCCAGCACTGTGGGGCACCTGCCAGCAGGCCCCCACCCATGTCCAACTCATGTCCCCCACCACCCCCACCCCCAGCACTGTGTGGCACCTGCCAGCAGGCCCCCACCCATGTCCAACTCATGTTCCCCACCACCCCCACCCCCCAGCAGTGCAGGGGCACCCTCCACCAGGCCCCCACCCATGTCTCCCACCACCCCCACCCCGCAGCAGCGCAGGGGCACCCTCCACCAGGCCCCCACCCATGTCTCCCACCACCCCCACCCCCCAGCAGTGCAGGGGCACCTGCCAGCAGGCCCCCACCCATGTTCCCCACCCCCCCACCCCCCAGCACTGTGGGGCACCCACCACCAGGCCCCCACCCATGTCCAACTCATGTTCCCCAGCCAACTTGTCATCACAATCTAGATCCCTGGTCCCTATGGTCAGCCTCCAAATGCAAAACACCCACCCAAGTATTGCATCCACCCACTCATAATTGGCAATTACATGACAGAACACCAATTGCAAGTTCTGAAACAAACACATTTCCCTCACATACACCCAATGGGTGTCAGTGAATCTCAAAACCCATATCATGATATGCATGAAACCAATGAGATGATACTACACATTGAAGTTTGATAAAAAAAATATGTATTAAAGGAAACATAAATAGAATCAAAAATAAAGAAACATAAATGGGAATGTACAAAAATGAAAAGAAGCAAGTCCGTGAAAAAAAGCTAAACCAAAAATCTAAATCCAAAGTAATGGTGTCCAAAGTCACTGTCCACAAAACAAAATCCAATGGGAAACACAAATGAAAGCCATTGCTCCATGGTTAAAATGTGAAAGAAAAATACAATCAAACAGTGAACTATGTACATACGAACGAGCCAGGGTCCATTATCCCAACAAAAGAAATGAAACCTATCTAACTACACTAACTAATAAAATAAACTATATACAAAAATGTGGCCAATGTCCAAAAGGTCCAAAATAAATCCAAAACAAAAGGAAACCTAATACTACCTACATAACTATGTACAAGGGCAGCGGGCTAGTTTGACGGCTCACTTTTGGATGTCCCGGGCCAGGGCATCATCGAACTCCTGCTCAATGTCCCGGAGGCGGTCCTCCTCCATGGCCCCGAGGGTCCGCAGGGCCGTCGACGTGTCCACCTCCAAACCCCTGCGGATTGCCTCGAGGCACTCGGCCCGCCTCAGGGCCCTCCGCATGGAGTTCTCCGCCCTGACCATTGTGAGCCGTGCCTCTTCCGCCCGCTGCCGCTCCGCATCTATGGCGTGGCCCAACCGCTGCCACACGGAAGACACTCTCTGTCCTGGGTCCTCCTGCCCTCCGGCCGATGCCTGACCCTCCGATGTTGAAGTCCCCGAGCCTTCATGGCTCCCACCACGTTGCTGCTGCTGCTGTGCCTCTGCCCGTGCACTGCCTCCTGCTGCCTGCACATCCTCCGCCGGCTGGGGTGCAGTCATTGATGTGGCCACCCCTGCTGGACGTCCGACTCCCGACTGTGGCAGGGATGCCTCCTCCACCAGCCTGGCCGCACCGTCAGAGGCAGCTCCACAGGGCACCCAGGTGACTGATGGGTGGGAAGATGGCAGGGAGGACGACTGGCACGTAGGGGGTTCAGTTGAGGAGGGGGTCGTAGCAAGCCCCATCATACGGAGGAATCCGGCCTGGGTGACCTGTCCCAGCAGGCTGACGTGGTCAACGAGCCATTCGAGATGACGTGCAGTCTCCTCATGAAAAGACTCGCATGGCCAGTTGACGCAACGCCACACCAGTCAGAACAGGCTCAACCCGGACCCGGATAGCCACGTCCACAGGCAGAGGAAGGCCAGTTGTCGTGAGCTCATCCCCTGCCTGAAAACGGGTCTGAACGTAAGCATCCCTGCTGGTGCAAGATGATGCAGGGACAGGATCAGGGACAGGATTGTACACAGGCACCTCCGCGGCGGCCTGTGCTGCCTCCTGTCCCTGGTCCTGCACTGCACCACTAGCACCAGTTGGATCCCCACCTCCAGATCCCGTCTCTGTTGCTTGCACGGCCTCCTCCTCCACCAAACCCCCTACCAACCTGGATGACTCCGTGCCATCTTCCCCTGTTGGGCCCTGTGGGGTCCCAGCTGCCCCTTCTGCTGTCGAGGAGTCCAACTCCAACCTCCGCCTCTTGGACCTCCCCCCGGCAGCTGCGGCCTGGGATGCGGCACCGGACTCCTCACTCCCCGACGAGATGACAACATGGGAGGGGAGCCGGGCCTTGCGTCTCCGGCTGGCGGTGGGATCCCCGCCGCTGTGCTCCACAGCACCTTCTCCGCCCTCTTCATCAGTTGACGCTGCAGACAGGGAGAAATAAAACACAGGCATCAGGGCACTGTACAATGGACACATACACACATGACAGTTGTACATGAGTGGCATTGGCAAACCTCAGACATGTCATCACAATCCCCAACACACATGTCATTTCAACTCGCACACATGAGCCATACCACAGCCATATCGCAACTGCCAGCACCATCCATACACATACAACAGCATGAGCAGGCAAAGGTGTGCCAGACATCACATGCAACACAGAAGTGCACCACACATGTACACACACCACCACACTTGCATGCATGTGTACACCTCTGCCAAGTGTCGCAGTGTTCAGATGGGCATCCATGTCACATCTGCCGATCAGGCTTCCACATCCCGCTGTCACATGCATCCATGTTGCATCACTGTTGCACCCTTGTCAAATACACACAGATGCACATGTACGCAGTGCTGATACATGCAGCTGAAAACAACATGCATGCGTGACATCACGGACATGTCTACTTACATACACATTCATCCAAACATGTGTGCCCACACAACTGCATTTGGCATGCAAGCCTACACACACAAGCACCATCCATGTCTCACACATTCCAGCCCTCGCATGCGTTAGCCCCACGGCCCTGTACACCCCCACCCATACTCGACCCCATACAAACAGATGTGCAACCTGCACACTACTGAAAAATCACCACACGCACATCTCACAATCAGGATGCATGTACACTTACCGCTCGACTCCAGACGGGTCTGCCTCTCAAGGACCTGGACGTGGAGCGCTGGGGATATGCGTTCCAGGACCCTCATCTGTTCTTCCGACAAGTGGCCCCGGCGCCCCTTGGCATCCGCTGCCTTCAAGAGGCGCCGGGCCTTGTTCAGGGTCCTGGACCTGAAGTCCTCCCAGCGCTTCTTGACATGTTGTAAGTCGCGGACTGCCACCCCCTCCGCATTGATGGCAGTCACGATGTCAGTCCAGATCCGAGTCCGTCCTTCCTTGTCGGCGCTGGAACTTCCGAAGAGGGCATCATACTGCCCCAGGGCTTGCTCCACCAGGACACCAACTTCGGTGGCACTGAAGCTGGTGCCCTTCTGCCTCTCTGGCCGGGGGTTGTCAGTGGTCTCAGATGGTGTTTGCCCCGACATGACAACCCCAGAGGCAGGAGTTGGTGGGCAACTGGGTCTTGGGGCTGGGCTGTGGAGCGATGGAATCCCAGTCGGGAGTCTTCGGTTCCAGCAGGGGTGGTCACAGCAACAGCACCCCTGGCTGATGTGCAGGCAGCAAATGGCAGGGCACGTGGGCAGCAGGCAGTCAGGCAGCAGCAGATGGCAGGTGGGAGCGTGCTCGGGGCTCTGGGGGGCAGTAGTTCGGCCTTCTGGGCAGGAGCGTGGTCTTCCGTGTGCTTACGCGTGGCCAGCTTGATACGGAGTGATTTGGCACGTGAAAATTCGGCACGTCAGCGTGTAGTTCGAGGAAAGGCCCTTAGCGCATAAGCACGTCTGCACGCATACGCATTTTCATTGGACAGAAGGCCCCTCAAGCGCAAGCGCCCCTGTGACGTGACGCGTACAGGCGTGCATGGGCATTTCAGCGCGTGTAAAAAACTGCACGTCCGCGTGTAATACGAGGAAAGGGCCCATGCGCGTAAGTGACGTGACGCGCGCGGGCGTTTCCCTCAGCACGGGTTAAAGGTGAGCGGGCCCAGCAGTTCACTGTACGTGCCTTTCGTGGAGACCGACGTGTGTTGCTGCTTCCTGTTTTGCGCGCCATCACAACTTCACAGCTATCAAGGACGTATCTCTTCTTTTGGCGGGGGTATTGGCTACGCCTGTTTTTCTGCATCGCGCTAGTCAGACGGTGAGTCGCACACGCTCTTTTTCCCACTGCGGGTGCCCCTGTGTATCGCACCCATTTTCGATGTCATAGTAGGCTGCGTGTCCCACGCGTACGCGTTATTCGTGTTACTGGGTGCCACCGCGTACTGCGGGAGGTTGAATCCACGCACGTAGGCTGCAGGGTTGCGTGCACGGTTTTACTGCAGTTTTGGGGTGCCTGAGCGTTGCGTGACCCGTCACCACATCACCGGGGTCACATACAGCCTTGCAGGTGCAGGGGGGCTGTTAACATTTTGCTTCCCACCCCCTTCACCCCAATTGCCCAGGTCAATTGTGGTGTACACCTCCCATTGGCACCACTCCATCTGTGCCAGCACTACTACATCAGTGCCATGGTTGGGAGGCCACCAAAGGTGAGGGGCGCCTCAGCTGGGCGTCCTCCTCGTGGCGGGCGTGGTCGGGGACGTGGCCGTGGTGACCAGGGAGTAGGGGGACTCCAGGGTGTCCAGGGCGGCCACAGAGGGGGAAGAGGCAGGGGTGCGCCACTTGAGCACAATGTTGTGCCATGTGTCGGTGCAGTCATGCCACCACCCCCTGTGGTTCTGGGGGATGCAGCTCCTGCATCTGGCACTGGCACCCGTTCGACCCGGCAGTCCGTTCCATCGACTGCCACGGGCTCAAGGGTAGTGGTAGCTGCAGGTGCAGCTGTGGACACCGCCACCCAGGCTCAGGGTCTGCCAGCGCAGGCTGCGTTGGCACTTGAAGATCCCTTGTTAGATCTCCAACAGGCCAAGGGGGAACACAATAGAGGGGCAGGCCGGGCTGCTCAGACCAAGACACGTGTCCCTGGGGCAGTCATGTCATCTGCTGCCCCGAACAGCCGGGTGTTGGCAAGTGCAGGGGCAGATGCACCCAACAGCACCCCGGTTGTGAGTCTGCCAACCATGACCGTTGCGGTCAATGACCCTGCCACAGCTGATGTTGCTGCGCAGGGTCCATTAGTGGGCACCCAGCTGCCACTGACACGAGTCAGGCCTTTGGTCATCCCTCCACCTGCCACTCCCTTGGCTCAATCCACCGAACCCACTGGCCATACTGGTCAGGGCGGTATTAGCCAGCCAGGGTCTGCGCCACAGTCCAAGAGGAGGAAGGTTGCACCTGCAGCACAGGCTGGGACCCCACACACAGCCACGACCTCCTGCACGTCGAGGAAGAAGCCTTTCTGTAAGCAGGAACTTGACTTCCTCGTGCACTTCGTGCGGGGCCACAGCCGTGACATGCTAGTGGGTGCCAATAGTCAGACTACGGCTGCCCAACGTGACACCCACTGGAAGCATGTTGCGGAACATGTCAGTTCATTCGGCCATGAGGTGCACACGGCGCAAGAGTGCAAAAAGCGTTGGAATGACATCAAGCGCATCACTAAGGCTAAGCGTGCCTCTAATTCATACCACCTGAATTGGTCGAAGGAGTGGGAGAGATGCTGGACTTTGATGCGCAGTCCAGTGAGTGTTGATGCGTGTTTGTTGAGGACGTGTGTGTTTCACTTGTGGGATGTGTTGTGCATGATTGCTGCTACATGTGACGTGTACATGGTTCTGATGTGTAAGTAATGCAATGCTTCCGTCATGCATGTGTCCTGCATGCGGGACTCCATGTAGGCATGCTCCCTTGCCCCTCCTCCGCCACTCTGCACCCCAGTTCCACCTTTGCACTGGTCTGCTTCAATCTTGCCAATGTGTAGTTTCTTGTTCATGTGTCCTGTGTAGATGCTAACTTCCAGCGTAGAATCTGCCAGACATATGCCGTGTGGTACAGCCTTAGTACTCGATGCAGGGTATCTCACTTGTACTGTGCATTGGTCAGATGTCCCGCAGGGACATGAGTGCCCATTCATGCTCCATGTGCATTGCACGCATGCCCCTATGTGTCCTTGACTGGATGATCACTGTAATATAAGTCCTTGGTTACATACATTGCCTGCCATCTCATCAGCCTTCCCATGTCAACTGTGGCTCAGTCCTGCATTGCACACATGTTTAGGCTCTGACAATCTGTGTGGCTCACAGGCCTCAGCCTGTTCAATGGCCAATGACTCTGTCCAACTCTTGTTGTGTCTTCTTCACACGTGGGCGGCCTCCAAAGTTTTCATCATGTGTCCTGCCTACTGTCCCAGCATCATTTGCAGTGTTATCATTTGAATCACATTAAGCTGTTGATGCCAGTCAACACTGCCTGTCAATACACAGGTGTATGGTCAGCCTTTTGATACCATGCTAGGCATCCCTGCTTTGGTACTGGGGTGGAGGGGTGCTTGGCTTCTAGATATGGTACTCATTGAATGCACGATGCACGCGATGTCTGAATTTGACATTGCACTGCCTTCACATTTCCTGGCACACACCATGGAGTGCTTGTACATGTAGGTAGTGAGTGGCGTACACATTTTCTGCACTGCATAGACCCACTTCCATGGAAACTGCCACCTTTCAACAGGTCTGATCACAGAAGCTATTCAAAGTTGACCCAGCATGCATGCCAGGTTATATGTTGTGTGTCACATGTCTGCCGGATGCGTTTGCTCTCGGTGTGTGTGTGTGTCGTGTGCTTCTGACATGTGTAGTGACCTTTTTTCTCTCTATTTTTCAGGTGATGACGCAGTGGAGGCGGAGGATGGTGTTGTCATGCCAGACACAGGGTTGGTAACACCACATCAAACCAGCACTAGTGGGGGTCGTGGGGTGGTAGGCCACGAAAACCCCCAAGTGCTGCAGTCCATCTTGTCTCTGGCTGCCTATGAGTCCAGCCTTGATGACGACTCTGACGTCCATGTTGAGTTGGATGAGCATCAAGTACATGTGTCAGGGGTGAGTGATTCTGATGTGGACACTCCTCTGTCTGCGACCCCTGCACTGAGGGATCAGACAGTCTTGGTTCCTCCGCCCGTGGTGGATCGGGACGCAGGGTCTCCCTCCACACCAGTCACTGATGTGCCTGGGACATCACGTCGACGGGGGCATGTAGTCGTGCAGCCGCGGGTGGTGCCAACACAGCGAGGACCCCCGGTCCTTGGGTCCCTCAGGGGTCAAGCCCAGCAACGCGGTCGCCGCGCGCAACCGCTGTATACTGAGTGAGAGCAAGACATGACTGCCAATTCCGAACGGCAGGGGGCAGCAATGGAGAACATCGCTGAGAGCATGGAGCGTGTGGCCCGATCTGTGCTCCCCCCTGCTAGGCAGGTGCTTCTCCAGCAGCAGGCGGCACGGTCCACGGCCCGCTCGCTCAGGCTGGGCATGGCAGCCTCAGACAGGGCACGCCAGGCTGAAATGTCGTCTCTGCGTCAAGCAATTGCTGCTCACGCAGAGGCGCACATGGATGCCCTGAGGGAGGAGTATGCTTCCCTCAGATCCACTCTGGGTGTCCTTATGATGTCCCAGAGGCAGCAGGCAGAGGAGAGGTTTGCACAGCTTGAGCGTACCATCTCGGCTGAGCTACAGGCTTGCCGGGAGGTGCAGCGGTTGTCCAGCCAGGCCTTGCAGGAGGAACTCTGTGTTACACGTGCTACCTTGCAAGAGGAAGCACGTGTATCACGTGAGGTTCTGCATGCAGACCTACGTCACATCGCCACACAGAACCAGGCTCACCCGTCCGGCAGACTTGCTGCCGACGAGGGGCAAGCTGCAGCTAGGCGTGGCCAGGCTACTGTGCCACGTCCTCCTTTACAGGATGAGCCAGACTCAGACAACCATCTATCTCCCACATAGGTCGGGCTGTGCAGGCGTTGAGCCCATGGAGGTTTTTTTTGTTGGCTCAGCATCATCGCATGTGGATGTTGAGCAGCACCCTGTACCTCCCCCCTCCTGGGTGCCTCCCCTCCCCCCGGGTCGTATGTGGCCATTTTTGATTTTTCTTTTAGTTTAGTTAGTTAAGTTTCTGTTTGATAGTTAGTTTAATTAGGTAATGTAGGTTTTCCATTGTTAGTGTAATTAGTTAATAGTTGATTTAGTTTAAAATTGCTAGTCTATTGTGCTTTCATGTGACGGTGCGGTGCTTTGTGGCTATTGAAGGCATCCACTGTCTGTTCCAGCTGGGCCCTTCAGGCTTGTCTTGTGTATGTGTTTGCTGCTTGGGGTCCTTGACTCACATATGCCACTCCTGCCTCCCTTATCCATGGGCTTGCAAGGATGGTTCGGTGTTACAGAATATTACACATGGGCTTTGGACTGTCATATCTGTGGCATGTCTGGTGCTGTGTGACTTGTGTTGAAACCCCTATTGGGGATGATTTTGGTGTTATTGTCCACTGTTCAGCTTTTGCTAGATGGGGTGTGTCACGATTAATGTGTACATTGATTGCTATGCATTGTGTAGTATGTTTCATATCTTTCCTGCACACATGCTTGTTGCAATTCATGCTGTAGATAGTGTTCCACACTTTGGATGTGAAAGACAGACTGATGGTGTGATTTGTGATGTGACTCTCTGACATGGTCAAGTAATGAGATGCCTGATGAGACACACAAAGATGACTTTGAAGCATTAATCATGTGTTTCATGCCCTTTCTGCAGGGGGATGAGCCTCCAGAGCACCTTTGCCAGCAGACATGGCCCATTGGACGACGGAATTCTGGACCCGTTTGTTGGTGCCCACATGCACATGTGTGCACAAGCAGAGGCACAGGGATTGCAGACCCACATCCTAGAACTGCTGACATGTTCCAAGGAACTCCAGGCAAGGTGAGCAGCACAGGGGGGCCACGACACAGCAAAGCTTGCACCAGGCAATTTGCACATGCAGGCTTAGTCACAGCACTGAGGGTGAGCTTAGACGAATATTGGTGTTGAAGCAGACAATGCAGCTCAGATGTGTTGGTGGACTGATGGCTGTTGATAGTAGGGTTGTCTGGGACACATGCAGGGGCAGTGGCACATACCCTCCGGTACACCAAGGTCCATTGAGGCACTTGTATCAACCATGTAGCCTTCCGAGACATGGAAAGGGGCAGCTCACAGGGACATACAGCAAGGGACATACTCGGGTGCAGTGCATGTCTTTTCCATGTACTTTATGATAAATGCACTGCCAACTTTGTTTCGGTCATGGTGGTACGCAACTTGCTCTGAAGTCATGGCTTGCTATATGGGTCTGTCTGCTTACCCAGGGAACATTGCATGTTGTGTGAATTGTGACACATTGGTGTTCCATTTGCCACGCACCCACCAGCGGCTGACTTACTGCATTTACTGTGTATGACTCGTCACAGGGGTGATGTTATATATGGGTGCGAAGCATCTACACCAGATTGTCTGTTTGTAGAGTAGTTTGTTGCTATGGGGCATGTTTGGTGTTGTGTTTTTGTGTAATTGGCACGTACAGGTTGTTGACTGTGGCTCTCTTTGCAGCATTGCAGTGCTCCTGTAACCGGACCTGAGAGTGCGCAGGCAGGAGGCCAGCACTCAAAACCAGAGCTAAGTGTCTTGTTGTTTTTCTTTTGAACAGCTCTGCATAGGCTTGCTGGGGAGTGTACTGATGCATGGATGTATGTGTGGTCCTATTTGGTATGTTTTTTCTCCCTAATCACCCGTGATCCTATGCAATTTTGAACCCTGTACCCTCTACCCGGTGTTCCTGCTTCCCGTACCAATCCAAGCAACGTTCCCTGACCCTCTTTCCCCGCTGGGGTTGCGGATGGCTGTGTAAGCCCCGAACTTGCAGGCGCCAAAACCCTAGAGGGGGTGGTTGGTTCGTACCACTCCTGAGCCTGGACTACAGAAGGCCATGACAATGATGTCCACGTTTGTTTGGATTGTGTATGTGTTCATGCAGGTAGTACATTTTCGTGCATTCCCTAGTTTCATGTGTCATTCCTCCTCCCCTCTCCTGCCACTCATTCCAGTCATCCAGTGTGTCAACACCTGTCCCGACTGCATATCCCTGAACCTCCTTCCCCACCAGGGTCTCAGGGGCCTGTGTGAGTTTGACCTTGCAGGCACCCGGGACATGGTGGAGGTGGTTGTTTCGTGACACTCCCGCGCCTGTACAGGGGACCTGTGACAGTACACATCCGTTCATGGTGCATCATCCTATGTCATGTACCACACATGTTTCACATCCTGTTGTGACATTGTTTTACTGTGCTACCTTGGTTGTTGCATCATTGTGGTAGTACTTGGCCTTTGTGAGGTACTGCTACGTCAAGTCATCTACTGGAGGGTGTTCTGGTTTGTTTTTCTGGCTTGGATTTTGTGATTTTGGACATTGATTATGAGGGTGCAGGCACCTTTTTACACACAAGGTGGGAGATGGTGACGAAGGGTAAAGGTGATCCTGTGGCCAGGTGGAATTGAGGTTTGAAGGCTCCATGACCCAGGTGCAGTTGTTCAGTGGGTCATGGTCATTTGTGAGGGAGGGGGAGGGTTGTTGTTGATAGTTGCCTTGCCCTGCAGTGTGATGGGAACTCTGACATTGTAATGGTGGTATCCTATGTACATGTTGTGTTCTGCTGATCAATGCCTGTTCATGTGTTGTGTTTACCTTTCAGGTGCGAGGGGATAGTTGTGGTTTGACATGCTGGGGTGTACACATGGTGAATGTTCACATGTGATGTGTAGAGAACACTAATGGTCACTTGAGTGCACATACATATGTGAAGTGCATGTCCTTGCAGAACCACACACTTCCACTCTGATGCACTACATGTACTCCCACCCTTGCATATCCAGGTGTACACTGTTTGCCTTCTGGTGCCCACTGTGTCCCTGCAGCACATGTTCTGTGACCGATTATGGATCCTGTACATGCCTAATTTGCTGTTTGATGTGGTCTGTCACTTAGATGTGATGCTCAGGGTGTGCATCACACACAGTGGCTGTTCACTGTGCTGTGCGCTGAGCAGTGTGTTGCAGGAGTAGGACACTGCACACATGAGCTGCAGTGTTGATTTTGCATTGCACAATGTGCATGTAGACAAGCATTCATTGCTATGTTACGTCTACGACTCTTGTAATGCATTTGGAAATGACTTATTTTGGGTGGGAGATTTTGTTGGTCTGTCATTTCATCTGATTCCGGGTCAGGCATCATTGTCTGATGCCACTGTACATTTAGGACATAGCAATGTGTACCTTATCGTTACTGTGTTGGTGTATGGGTATTGCTTGCCATGTCATGTTGTGGTTTGGGAGGGTTTGAGTGACATGACAGTGATGGCCATGGCCTGTTTTGCAGGTGTGTGTGATGCACACCTTGCATGTCAGGGTCATCCGCTTCTCAGAGAAACTAGCTGGGTTTAGATCTCTCTCCGCGGCAGGGCCCTCCCTCTGGAACAGCCTTCCTGCCTCACTTGAACTTGAGGGGAACCATCTCCAGTTCTGGAAGCACCTCAAGACCTTCCTCTTTGCTTCTGCTTTCTCTCTGCCTCTCCCTTGCAGAATTCTTCACTGGAACTGCACTGGAGCTGCAACTGGGCCACTCTCACCGACCTCGGTCCCTGGCCCAGCCACTCTCCACTTGTACTGCCTCCCTGGCAACCCCTGCACTGCGGTACTGTCTCTCTATCCCTACAGCCCACCCTTCCCAGCACTTGTCTGCACTTACCTTTGCAGTTACCACCAGCCGACCTATGTATTTTTTTTTTGGGCTACTTCCCCTGTACTGCACTCCCCCCTCTTCCCCTTGCACTTTTCCCTTCCCCCTACCCCTGCACTTGCACAATCTCAATGACACCTGGCCTAGTAGAACCGTTGTCTGTCTTCCCTTGTTCCCCCCTCCCTGCCTCATCGCACCTTGAAATACTTGTGTATAGGCCATATCATGTCATATGTCATATGTGTGCCTTTTGGTCACACGGGATAGCTTGTGTTTAAGTAGCTAGGGATGCAGACGATGTGGCACTTCCATGGCAACTATCTCAGGGTGGTAGGGTTGTGACAGTTGACTGTCTCTTTGTCATCATCGATTGTCACCTGGTATGTGCCAGGCCTGTGTGCACTCTGCAGGGGTGGGAGTTTAGGTGAAAAATGTGGCCACAAGCTGGGTCCGGGCTTCCTCGCCACGTGCCCTGTCCCCTCCCATGGGCAGCGCCTGTGCCTGTGGTTGGGGATGTGGGGGCACCACCATGTCCACCGGGACGCCCTGCCGTGTTGCAACATTGTGCAGGACACATGCTGCCACAATGATCCTGCACACTACTGGTGGTGCATAGAGTAGTTGCCCACCAGAGCGGTCAAAGGAGCGGAAACGTGACTTGAGCACTCCGGATGTGCGCTCCACTATGCCTCTGGTTGCAATATGGGCGGCGTTGTATCTTACCTGGGGTGGTGTGGTGGGGTTCCGGATTGGCGTCATCATGTGGTTGCTCAGAGGGTAGGCACTGTCCCCTGGGGAGGTGATAATAGTTGAGATTATTAGGGTTGGGATATTTGTCTGTGTGTGACTTGCATGCATGTGCAAGGGCATTTGTACTGACCTAGGAGCCATGTGTCGCCATGCTGCCCAGCTTCCAGGGCCCGGCTCAGGGCGGACATTCTGTATATGAAACTGTCATGGGTGGAGCCAGGGTAGTTTGCATAGACAGAGGTGATGATTCCCTTTGCATCGCATACCATCTGTACATTGATGGAATGCCAGTGCTTGCGGTTTCGGGAGATGTGCTCAGTGGCCCTAGGTGGACGTAGGGCTACATGGGTGCAATCTATGGCACAGAGCACTTTGGGGAAGTGTGCCACCCTGAAAAAATCCAGGACAACGGCCTGCCTTTCTGCGGGTGTTCTGGGCATGTATATGTGCCTGTGGACAGAGGGGCGCGCTGTCATGATTGGCAGTACCTGGTGTAGGCAGCGTGACTGCGTGGCCTGTGAGACCCCCCGTCCCCCACTATGGCAGTGGTCCGCTGAAATGACCCAGTGGCCAAAAAATGCAGGACATTGAGCAGCTTCTCCAAGGGGCTCAATGCCTGGGAGCAAAGGATGGGGGATGTAAGGTCATCTTCCCACTCCCTGACCAGGTCTAGGATGATATGGGGTGGAAACCTATACCTGCCATAGACCTGGTCGTCAGGCATCCCAAAAAGGCTTGTACGTGGTGCGAAAATGCGTGCCCTGGCTATTCTCCTCCTCCTGCGGTGTCCCACGATCAGTGCTGCGACAAATGGGGCATTCATCGTAGCTGTATATACGCGTTTGTTGTTTGCGCGCACTTTTATGCTGTGCGCGGGGACGCTTCCGCCTGCCTTCGTGTGGCGGACGCGTTGACGCCTGTGCGCGTCTTTTGCCGTGCGCGGGTTTCCCGTATTCGGATCCATGAATACGGGTTGTTCGCGTGCGTGTGGGCGTTCTGTGTAGTTCCCTGCAGTACTTCCCCAGTTACGCCTTCTTTTTCGCGCGTTGTTCCCCATTCCGCGTGTTACGCCCACTGTTCCGCCCACTTTGGTTGTGTGCGCCGCGCTGTGCACTTTTGCTGTGCGCGTAGCGCACGCCGTGTATGCCTGCATGCGCCATGGCTGGATTGGGCGCACGGACAGCGGGAAACACGCGCAGCGTCTTCCTTGAATCGCACGCGTGCGCGTGCGCTGCGTTTCTCACACTTGCGCTCCCTTGCGCCTGCTTGCGCATGGATTTTCGGCGCACGTTTGTTCCATGAATCGGCCTAAATGTGTGGGGAAACTACCTGTCTTAATCTTTTCTCTTAATTGTGGGTGGGAGGGAAAAACTGTGGACCCTTAGCCCATTCGATTAAAGGTAATTCAATGAATTCCCCCATAGAAAGATCATGGGATGATTCCTGTTAGAATTCAAAATTAACAAATTTAATTCCCAGTGTACTTTAAAGCACTGTAGCCTATAAAATCATTGGGTAACTATTTTTCCATTCAACCCCTGACTTCCTTTAAGGAAAGGCTTTTCCTTCTCTAAAGATGAAATTCTCTAACAAATGTTCGCATTCATTCCAAATCCCCCAAACCCTGCCTTTCAAAATAAAAAGTCAAACTAAATTCCCAATATATTCCCACTCCCTAAACCTTGCCTTTAAACCAAGTCACATCTAACTGATGCCTGGGTGCGTGGCTGGGAGAAAAGAGTATCTTGATCAATAAATGAAGCAAAGTGTGATTCTCCAGTTACACAGTTAAAGGATATACTCTCTCTCCTGAGAGTGACAAGTAATCATAGCAGAAAGGGTTGAGACTGCTTGGGTTAGAAAAGGAGCAAAGGTGTTGATTTGTAAGGACTGTTTTCAAGCTTTCCCTTGGGTTCTTTGGAATTGAAATGTTATTTAGAAATATCAGCTAGTGAATGAGAATAAGTAAGGTACATATGTGCTGAAGCTATTGTGCTGTGCCCGAAGTTGGTTGCTTGTGTTATGGTGGAGTAGATAATAAAATCTATATATATTCTTCTATGCACCAGCCCGAATCCTGGTTCATTGGTGGCACAGGGGGAGGAAGCTGAGTGGTATTACACAGGTTGGGAATTGACCCAAATAAGAATCTGTTCAGTGGCTTCTTGAGCGACACCATGATTGGGGAGGGAAGGAACTCCCCGACTTGAGGGTAGCCGTCCAATAAATCGTTATACTTTGGAAAGGTAGTTTCTGTCTGATTTATTTACTTTTTTCAATTTCCACCTCCTCGATATTTGCACTTTAACACAATTGGGTATGATTTGTACGAGTTGTACGTATAGATTTTGACGCTACAGAATTATGTACATTTTTGCCATGCGGGATCATCTCACGCGTGTGGAGTATTTCCAGGAATCTTAAAAATGGCTTCAAATGCTCCCAGGAACGGGAATTCATCTCTGCATTTTCCGCTTGATTTTCAAATGGAAAAAAAGGCTTAGACTTTGAGATTTGGACCTTTGTTGGCATGTTTTATCCCTCCCACCCCCAATGTCAGATGTACACCATGTATAGGACATTTCTCTGCCGCCCCCCACCGCTCATATGTGAGTTGGGTGTGGTTTTCATTTTAAGACCATGCCTCAAGTTCTCTATAGGAATACAGTTTGTCTGACCCTTTTAGAGAAAGTTGGTAATTTTTGTATAACTATGCCTTCTTCTTAATAATGGACATGTCTGCATTCACTTTTAAGGTGTCATTTCTCATCAGCACACTTCACTGACAGCGAGTGGCTGTGAGTTCTGCTTATTAGACTACTATTGATCCCACTTCTGTAGTAACTTGAATAAGGTGACTGGACCATGCATTTAAGATATTGTAGGACGTGAGATCACATCACTCATACTTTTTTTAAGGGTGCAATTGATGACAGCATCTGCACATGAGCCGCTCTGCCTTTTCCATCCGATGACTCTTCCAGGCACGAGAGTCATTCACTGGCATTTCATGGCAGCTTCTGCACGTGAGCCGCTCTGCCTTTCCATCCGATGACTCTTCCAGGCACGAGAGTCATTCACTGGCATTTCATGGCAGCTTCTGCACACAAGCCGCTCTGCCTTTTCCATCCGATGACTCTTCCAGGCATGAGAGTCATTCACTGGCATTTCATGGCAGCTTCTGCACGTGAGCCGCTCTGCCTTTCCATCCGATGACTCTTCCAGGCACGAGAGTCATTCACTGGCATTTCATGGCAGCTTCTGCACACGAGCCGCTATTCCTTTTTAACCGATGACTCTTCCAGGCACGAGAGTCATTCACTGGCATTTCATGGCAGCATCTGCACGTGAGCCGCTCTGCCTTTTTCATCCGACGGCTCTACCAGGCATGAGAGTCATTCACTGGCATTTCATGGCAGCATCTGCACGTGAGCCGCTCTGCCTCTTCCATCTGACGGCTCTACCAGGCATGAGAGTCATTCACTGGCATTTCATGGCAGCATCTGCACGTGAGCCGCTCTGCCTTTTCCATCCGATGACTCTTCCAGGCATGAAAGTCATTCACTGGCATTTCATGGGAGCATCTGCACATGAGCCTCTCTGCCTTTTCCATCCGATGACTCTTCCAGGCATGAGAGTCATTCACTGGCATTTCATGGCAGAATCTGCACACAAGCCGCTCTGCCTTTTCCATCCGATGACTCTTCCAGGCACGAGAGTCATTCACTGGCATTTCATGCAGCATCTGCACGTGAGCCGCTCTGCCTTTTCCATCCGATGACTCTTCCAGGCATGAAAGTCATTCACTGGCATTTCATGGGAGCATCTGCACACGAGCCGCTCTGCCTTTTCCATCCGATGACTCTTCCAGGCATGAGAGTCATTCACTGGCATTTCATGGCAGAATCTGCACGTGAGCCGCTCTGCCTTTTCCATCCGATGACTCTTCCAGGCACGAGAGTCATTCACTGGCATTTCATGGCAGCATCTGCACGTGAGCCGCTCTGCCTTTTCCATCCGATGACTCTTCCAGGCATGAAAGTCATTCACTGGCATTTCATGGCAGCATCTGCACATGAGCCTCTCTGCCTTTTCCATCCGATGACTCTTCCAGGCATGAGAGTCATTCACTGGCATTTCATGGCAGAATCTGCACACAAGCCGCTCTGCCTTTTCCATCCGATGACTCTTCCAGGCACGAGAGTCATTCACTGGCATTTCATGCAGCATCTGCACGTGAGCCGCTCTGCCTTTTCCATCCGATGACTCTTCCAGGCATGAAAGTCATTCACTGGCATTTCATGGGAGCATCTGCACACGAGCCGCTCTGCCTTTTCCATCCGATGACTCTTCCAGGCATGAGAGTCATTCACTGGCATTTCATGGCAGCATCTGCACGTGAGCCGCTCTGCCTTTTCCATCCGATGACTCTTCCAGGCATGAGAGTCATTCACTGGCATTTCATGGCAGCATCTGCACGTGAGCCTCTCTGCCTTTTCCATCCGATGACTCTTCCAGACATGAGAGTCATTCACTGGCATTTCATGGCAACATCTGAACACGAGCCGCTCTGCCTTTTCCATCCGATGACTCTTCCAGGCATGAGAGTCATTCACTGGCATTTCATGGCAGCTTCTGCTCATGAGCTTCTCTGCCTTTTCCATCCGACGGCTCTACCAGGCATGAGTCATTCACTGGCATTTCATGGCAGCATCTGCACGTGAGCGGCTCTGCCTTTTCCATCCGACGACTCTTCCAGGCATGAGAGTCATTCACTGGCATTTCATGGCAGCTTCTGCACATGAGCCGCTCTGCCTTTTCCATCCGACGACTCTTCCAGGCATGAGAGTCATTCACTGGCATTTCATGGCAACTTCTGAACACGAGCCGCTCTGCCTTTTCCATCCGATGACTCTTCCAGGCATGAGAGTCATTCACTGGCATTTCATGGCAGCTTCTGCTCATGAGCTTCTCTGCCTTTTCCATCCGACGACTCTTCCAGGCATGAGAGTCATTCACTGGCATTTCATGGCAACATCTGAACACGTGCCGCTCTGCCTTTTCCATCCGACGACTCTTCCAGGCATGAGAGTCATTCACTGGCATTTCATGGCAGCATCTGCACGTGAGCCGCTCTGCCTTTTCCATCCGACGACTCCACGAGAGTAATTCACTGGGATTTGATGACATTAATGGGCCATTTGACACTGCATTTGGCAAATGATGACTTCACCACCAACTACATGTAAAGTGGCGCCCGTGGTTGCGATCAGTCCTGCAAACAAGCAGCACAGTCTTGTTTCGAGCAGTGGATTCCAGTCCTTAAACTGAAATTCATGACAGCCACCTGAGCATTGACCTCTGCCCTTTGCTCCCCTTCCAGCATGGAATGGATGCCCGCTCCATTTCACTGCACAGGTCATGAAGGGATGAAGATCAACCTCCTGAGGATCTGGAGTGTATGGGACGAGTCCTAGGAGTGTGTACAAGTTCATCACCATAGTGAGTCCTGCACTCCTAGCCCATAGTCCCCTTTACTCCACACACACCCACCCTCCATCCCAGATGGAAAAGGAATTATGACACTTATTAGGGACTGTAACCTCTTCATATTAATGCTGTCCAGCACACATAAAATGTGTTGTGTGGTGTGTACGGGCCTTTAAGACCCTCCTGCTTTGCAAGGTGTGTTAGGGTCAGTCTCTCTGAGTACTCTTGGGATGTTTCGACAGAGTCTCTTGACTTTGGTCTAGGGAAGCTGCAGAAGTGTCCTTTCTGTCGGAGGCGAGTCACTGATCTTTGAAACTCGCCTGGACTCTTCTCTCACTCTTTGGGCTTCGAGTGCTACCTTTCGGCGTGCAACTCTTCCATTCACTCGCTCCAGGGCCCATAGAGTTCCACTTGGGACTCGTGGTGGTCTTCTTGGAGTAAAAAGCTACACATCTCAATAAATGACTCTCCTCTGGTTTACATGGAACGGCTTTAACACAGGTTCCAGCAGGCAGCGGTTCCCCGAGTCACTTCCGGTTGTCAGCACCACTGCATTTATTGGACTGATTGAAGCCCAAGTCCCCCAATTCATCATTCCCTCTGTCTCTCCCCAGTGATGTGTGACCCTCCCAAGTGTGTTGCCCTTTTAAGTTGGTGTGCCCTCTCAAGTGTGTTGCCCTTTTAAGATGGCGTGTCCCTCTCAAGTGTGTTGCCCTTTTAAGATGGCGTGTCCCTCTCAAGTGTGTTGCCCTTTTAAGTTGGTGTTCGCTCTCAAGTGTGTTGCCCTTTTAAGTTGGTCTGATCCTCTCAAGTGTGTTGCCCTTTTAAGTTGGTGTTCCCTCTCAAGTGTGTTGCCCTTTTAGGATGGTGTGTCCCTCTCAAGTGTGTTGCCCTTTTAGGATGGTGTGTCCCTTTCAAGTGTGTTGCCCTTTTAAGATGGTGGTCCCTCTCAAGTTTGTTGCCCTTTTAAGTTGGTGTTCCCTCTCAAGTGTGTTGCCCTTTTAAGATGGTGGTCCCTCTCAAGTGTGTTGCCCTTTTAAGATGGTGTGTCCCTTTCAAGTGTGTTGCCCTTTTAAGATGGTGTGTCCCTTTCAAGTGTGTTGCCCTTTTAAGGTGGGCCATGACTGTCATGGTCCGAGCTAATAAAAGGAACAACTGCAGGCACGTGTATCAGAACAGCCGTAGACTCCAAGAATGGATCTGTTGTCTCTGTCTCTCATTCTTGGCCTGCAGGCCCACACCGTGTGACCACTGTTCTGCAGGTCCCTGCTGGTCTGGGCCCCCCAGCACCTGTGAGGCCGCCGCGTGACCGCCGCTGGCCCCACAATACTCAGTATTGTACTTTGAGGGTTGCTGGTCCATCTTGGTCTCGAATTCCCCCTGTTCAAGTTCTACCCGTGTCCGGCTTCTTGGTCTTCTCGCTCTGGATGTGTACCCCTGGCTTTCTCTCCCACTCATCCCTGAGTGGGAGAAGTATTCAGGGACTAATCCCTCCTCTGACCTCTGTGCAGGGTTCTGCTGCACGCGTGTTTGCAGCTCTCCTTTGCTTTGGTCTTGGATAGCATTTCTGAAACACTTGGCAAGGTGATCTTGCAGCCTCAGGTGTGGTCTGGGAGATCCTTGGCGTGTCAGCACTCCCACTGACTTCCGATACCTCCCAGCACAGCTGTATGCTGTGCACCCTCATACCAACCCTTGTGTCCCCCGGCAACGCGCCTCACAGCTCTGCGCGTGTGGCCAGGCGCTCACCCTCCTCGTCCGCCTTTCGGGCATTGAATTGGTCACCTTCATCAAAGAGACCTTTCTGAGGGTGGTTGAAAGGAGCCGCTATTTGGAGCATCTCTATGAGTATTGAGGTTGTTTCCTACATTGCAATGTTGTGGGAAGCAAATGCATTAGGAAACACATGAATGTGGGATGATATAACTCCTGGGAAACAGAGATTTTCTGTAATTTCACCTCGACCCAAACGCTTCACAGTCTCCATTGGACTACACCAGTGTGAAACGCTTCTATCTCTTTTTGCAACCTTTGCAAAAAAAAGTTGGGAGTGATGCTTAAATCTGCTAAAATGGGATTGGATGCTTAAATCTGTTAAAATGGAAGTGATTTATCATTTATTTATTTATTTATTACATTTATAAAGCGCTCACACAGCCCGCAGGCATCAAGGCGCTGTTACAGGAATTGTTTGTTTTTCTTTTTTTGTCTTAGTTACGTATTTATAACGCGCACACCCAGAGGTTTCTAAGGGTGGACCCGGGGATCGAACCTGTGTTGCTTCGTGTCGTCTTGCTTCCAAGACGCGCATGCTGCCCCTGAGCTATCCCCCTGGGACATGATGATGAAATCTTCTAAAATGGGGGTGATGCTTAAATCTGCTAAAATGGGAGTGAATGCGTAAATCTGCTAAAATGGGAATGGGTGCTTAAATCTGCTAACATGGGAGTGAATGCTTAAATCTGCTAAAATGGAATTGATGCTTAAATCTGCTAAAATGGGAGTGATGCTTAAGCCTGCTAAAATGGGAGTGATACTTAAACCTGCTCAAATGGGAGTGAATGCTTAAATCTGCTAGGATGGGAGTGGGTGCTTAAATCTGCAAGGATGCTTAAATCTGCTAGGATGGGAGTGATGCTTAAGCCTGCTAAAAAGGGAGTGAATGCTTACATCTGCTAACATGGGAGTGATGCTTAAGCCTGGTAAAAGGGAGTGAATGCTTAAATCTGCTAACATGGGAGTGACGCTTAAGTCTGCTAAAAAGGGAGTGAATGCTTAAATTTGCTAAAATGGGAGTGGGTGCTTAAATCTGCTAAGGTGGGAGTGGGTGCTTAAATCTGCTAGGATGGGAGTGATGCTTACATCTGCTAGGATGGGAGTGATGCTTAAGCCTGCTAAAAAGGGAGTGAATGCTTAAAGCTGCTAACATGGGAGTGATGCTTAAGCCTGCTAAAATGGGAGTGATGGTTAAGTCTGCTAAAATGGGAGTGATGCTTAAGCCTGCTAAAATGGGAGTGATGCTTAAACCTGCTAAAATGGGAGTGAATGCTTACATCTGCTAAAATGGGAGTGGGTGCTTAAATCTGTTAGGATGGGAGTGGATGCTTAAATCTGCTAAACTGTGAGTGATGTTTAAATATGCTAGGGTGGGAGTGATGCTTAAATCAGCTAAAATGGAAGTGATGCTTAAATGTGCTAGGATGGGGGTGATGCTTAAATCTGCTAAAATGGGATTGGGTGCTTAAATCTGCTAGGGTGGGAGTGGGTGCTTAAATCTGCTAAAATGTGAGTGATGCTTAAATCAGCTAAATGGAAGTGATGCTTAAATGTGCTAGGATGGGGTTATGCTTAAATCTGCTAAAATGGGAGTGGGTGCTTAAATCTGCTAGGGTGGGAGTGGGTGCTTAAATCTGCTAAAATGTGAGTGATGCTTAAATCAGCTAAAATGGAAGTGATGCTTAAACGTGCTAGGATGGGGTTATGCTTAAATCTCCTAAAATGGGAGTGGGTGCTTAAATCTGCTTTCAGAAAGAAAGGACAATGGGGTATTTCTGAAACACTGCATCAGCCGAATGACTAGAGTGGGTGAAGGGTTAATGAGGGCGCCACGTGCACTCATGGGTGTTGCTGAAGAGAGTGGCTATTATTCCGCTGAGGTGGGGGCTCTTCTCCGGGGTGTGTGCAGCAGCTCGGGCGCCAGCTCTGCTCATTAGGGCGATGCCTCATTAAGGCGGGAACATGGCAGTGGTTTTGGGATAAATGCTGCACCCCGCCTTGGAGAGCACCCTCACCGTGCCCCGCAGCCCCCCAGGCGGTGGCGACCCTTCTTGTGCGGATATGAACTATGACTGGGAACGCCAGTGCCTCTTTGCATTATATCTCAGAATTGCGCAGTGTGCAACTTTCAAGAAGAAAGCGGGAAGCAATTTGTTTAATGTGCAGAAAAAAATCCCACATTCCTGCCAAAGCAATTTGGCTGTGGTGACTTTTAACGATGTGACTGCGACACCATATAATTTAAAAGCAGGCAGGCCCAGCTATTGCGGCACCAGACACCTCACCTCTGGGGGGGGGGCGTGGACGAGACGCCCCAATTTAAGCAATTATTCTAAATGGGTTTGCTTTTGTGTTTTCTTTCCCGCCTTTTTGCTGCTCATTCACAGGTCTGCTGTCGCCGTAGAAGTGGTGCTATCTTGTGCCCTGTAACCCAACTAAAGAAGTGTCACCCCACGACCTTTGACCCCGATGAAACCCCAGACATCTGCGCCCAGCTTGGAGGACACCCTAGCTGTGTTCCCAAGGTCTTCTCTGCCTTTCACCTTAATGGGTGAATGACATTTCACGGGGTCACGGATTAGCCACAAATCACACTTGATACTCAAGGAAGGTCAATGGGCAGGGGCGCCGAGTATGGGGGGGCTGTGCCCCCCCCCCCCTCGGCCGGAGAGAAGAGACGCAGTATGGATGGCCCTTTGTTCCATCCATACTGTGTCTCTCTCTCTGGCGGCCCGGGGAAAAGCCGGGGAAAAACGATGTTTAGAGGCTGACCGGCCCCCGCAGGGGGCGCTAGAGGGACAGCCTACATAGCGGGCTGTCCCTTCCGGCCACCCCCTTCCGGTCGTGGTCAAGCCTCTCTCCTCTTCCTCTCCTCCCTGAGGGGGAAGGGGCGTCCCCAGGTGGACCTGGCTTCCGGTCGGGTCCCCCTGCGGACGCTTATAAGGGCGGGAGCTGCTGGCCATCAGTCTATTTGCCCAGCAGCTCCCGCCCAGTGAGAAGTAATAAACCGGGTTCTAGTGAGGAGGAGGACGAAGGTGCCATATGGGCGTTATTCCGAGAAAGGATGCGCAGCGAGGGGAAGGGCTGGGCTAAGGAAGTGTTAGCCAGGAAGCAACCGCTGCCCCCCCAACAAGTGGTGGTAGAGGCGCAAATCTGTCCAACCCCAGTGGTTGACACCCCCCCACCTAGCGAAATCACACCAAAGCCCTTACCGGCAAAGAGAAAACGCCAGCAGAAGGGTAAGAAAACTGAGGTGTTGCAAGTGTCGCCTGCAGTCCAAATTACAAGTGAAATTGGTCAAGGGGGGATGGCTGGGCCAGGGATTGTGAGTACAAATCAAGCGCAAGTGACCATCACACCACCCCTCTTACAGGTGCCAGCGGCGAACTCAGAGGTGACACCAGCAACCAGCGGTGCTGTGGGGAACGAAAGGTTTGGGATGATTTTGGAGGAACTATTGTTGTTAGTTAGGGGCGGTGGGGTGCCGGCTGTGGTGGCAGCGGACAAATTACCAGTGGCTAGGAGTGTGTGGGAGGGTACTAATGTGGGCACTACTAATTACAATCCACCCACAGTTTCCACACCCGCCGCCCCGACAACAGCCCTGGGGCCAGGCATGGACCCGGTCACCTCCACTCCCCCCCCACCTACTGCACCTTTGGGCACTGTGCAGCCCGTGACAGTCGCACCCTTGTTGTCAGGCAGGTCATCCTTGGCATGGCATATACCACAGGAAATTAAGGAACAGATATGGGCTAGGAAGAATATCGACATATTCAGTCTGTTGGCTATAGATGATGCCGGGCCCAATGTCACCTTAAGTGCAGAGGAAAATAATAAGAGGCACCGTAAGTATCACCCAGAGGAGAACATCACTAACTGGGAGAAAGCGTTCGCTATACTGTCAGTAATAGTGATGGAAAGGAATCCGGAGCAGGGACCAGGTTTGGTCATATATAGGAAATCCATTTTAGAGGAAGCAAACGAGTACGGTTCTACCGGGTGGATTGATTATGACAGGAAATTTAGATTTATGAGGGAACAATGCCCCGAAATGACTTGGGACCAAAAGATGATGGATGGTTGGATATCTTTCATGGGTGGTAAGCAAAGGAAGAGCATTGGATGGGCCGTTGTTCAAAAAAGCAGTAAGAGTAATTGGTATGGTAAGCAAAATAGTGGGGGTAAGGGGCAACCCTTTCACAATGCCCCCCAGGGACGGGGGGTCAGGAGTCAGGAGCAGCAGGATCTGGTGTTGCAAAGGGAATCAAAGAAGAAAATAAAACAGGTAACAGAACATGCCGTTATTTTAACAAAGGCAGCTGCAACTGGGGTCCGAAGTGTAGGTACAGCCACGAATGTGCGAAATGTGGCGGGAACCACCCTCTGGTCAAGTGTTTTAAGCGGGAAGGTTTCTCCACTGGCAGGGGTCAGCGGAAAGGCCAGTAAGTCCTTTAACATTTCCCCCCCCCCGGCAATCAGTGCAGCAACACAGAAATTGGATTTGTTAACCAAGGCCCCCTCTCCAGTTAACTTGCAGGTGTTAGGTCAACATCTAAACCACTACCCCAAACAGCGCGAAAGGGATTTGCTATTTCGGGGGTTCACGGAAGGGTTTGTTATCCCATATGAGGGACCACACACCTGCCGCTTTGCCAAAAACCTACCTTCAGCAAGGGACCTGCCGGGGGAAGTTGATAGAAAAGTGAGCAAAGAACTGGAACTAGGCAGAATTGCGGGGCCATTTTATGCCCCACCCCTCCCTAATTTTATCGTGTCACCACTGGGCATAGTTCCCAAAAAGGAAAAAGGTAAGTACAGGCTCATCCACCACCTTTCATACCCTAAGGGAGAGTCGGTCAACGATTGGTTGAGCCCTGAGACATGCTCTGTCCATTATGCTTCTTTTGATCAGGCTATGCTGGTTGTGGCCAACATGGGGAAAGGGGCTTTGATGGCCAAGGTGGATATAGAATCTGCATTTCGCCTATTGCCTGTAAATCCAGCCAGTTTCCATTTGTTGGGGTTCCATTGGAAGGAGGGTTTCTTTGTGGATAAGTGCATGCCCATGGGGTGCTCAGTGTCTTGTGCCTTTTTCGAAACATTCAGCACATTCCTTGAATGGGCGGCGCGCAGAAGAGAGCAGCGGGGGGCAATGGTACATTACCTGGACGATTTTCTATTTACTGGCAAGGAGGGGTCCGACGACTGTTCTAGTGCAATGTCTGCCTTTCAGCAATTGATGGGAGAGATGGGGGTTCCTTTGGCACCTGGGAAAACAGAGGGTCCATGTAAGGTTTTAACATTTCTTGGCATTGAGATTGACACTGTTAAAGGGACCTGCAGGTTACCAGAGGACAAGGTCGTGGGCCTACATGCTGAGATTAGGAATAATTTGTCAAAGGACAGGACCACCCTGGAGAAGATGCAGCAACTCCTGGGGAAGCTGAATTTTGCAGCAATAGTCATCCCAGCAGGGAGGGTTTTTGCACGGAGGCTGGCCAGGGCAACAGCTGGTGTGGCTCAGAAGCAACACCACATTAGATTAAGCGCTGCCCTCAAAGAGGACTTGAAGATGTGGTGCAGATTCTTAGATAACTTCAATGGGGTTCAGTTATGGCGGACCCCGTGGGAAACCAGCGCTGAGCTACAGATGTTTTCGGATGCTGCGGGAAGCGAGGGTTTCGGTGTGATTCTAGGGCCCGAGTGGTGTGCTCAGAAGTGGCCGCAGCAGTGGCACAAGAAAGGCAGAACAAAAAACATAATGGTCCTAGAGATGTTCCCCATTGTAGTCGCATTGTTGTTGTGGCCTATGACTCTGGCCAACAAGAGGGTTCGTTTTTGGTCCGACAACAATGCGGTAGTCCAAGCCATTAACTTACAGTCTGCTTCGTGCCCAGCAATGTTGAGCTTGCTCAGAAAACTAGTGGATGTATGTTTACATCATAACATTGAATTTAGGGCTCGTCATGTGCCCGGCACTGCAAATGTTGCTGCTGACGCTCTTTCTCGTTTTCAGTGGTCCAAGTTCCGGAAGGCCCACCCGGAGGGCAAGCTGGAGGGAGCACAGTTCAAAAAGGAGTGGTGGCAGTTGGTAGTGTGGACAGGGCACTCGCAGAGTTGAGTGAGCGCTCACTCACGCCCGGAGTAAGATCCAGATACCAGCAAGGTTATGGTAAGTTCAAGAGCGTGATTTCTTATCTACAGTGTGATAAACAGACCGCGGAGGAACAGGTACGTTCTTTTGTGGTTTGGGCGCACTCAGAAGGATTGTCAAAAAGTTGGGCGGCGTCGCACCTGGCGGCGGTTGCCTTCCACTCCAAGTTGGAGGGGAGGTGTGATCCCACAAAGGGTTTTTTGGTGCGCTCAGCATTGAAAGGCTGGGCCCGTTCGGAGCCTAGGTCTTGTGACGTACGCAAACCAATTGACTTTGGGTTATTGGTAAAGTTGTTGGCCATATTACCGAGCATATGCTTCGGGGAATACGAGACGGCACTATTCAGGTTGGCGTTCGCATGGGCCTTTTTTGGGGCATTCAGGATTAGTGAGCTAGTTTCTGCATCCAAGAAAGACACATCGGGGAGGGCCATTGCTTTGGGTGATGTATCCCTGTTCCACAAAGACTCAGGTGAAGGGGTCAGTATATGGTTGAGGAAAAGCAAGACGGATCAGCAGGGAAAAGGTTTTCGCATATGCCTACATGGGGCCCCCCTGGCGGAGTGCTGCCCAGTGCACCTTTTTAAGCGGTTTTTACAAATAAGAGCAACATGCGCTGGCCCCCTGCTAATCCACGCCGACACTTCTCCCCTCTCTGTATTTCAATTTCGCAAAGTGCTGACAATGGCCTTGAAGGGCTTGGGAATGCAGGGTGAGGGTTGGTCTACCCATAGTTTCAGGATAGGCGCGGCTACCACTGCCTTTCAGCAGGGCATGTCTCCACGGGCAATCATGAAGGTAGGGAGGTGGGAGTCTGGCCGTTATCGACTGTATGTCCGCCCCCAGCTTACTGCATCGCCCGAAGAATACTAGATACAGAGGGCAAACACGGTCGGGGCGGGGTAGTGTTTGTAGGTCCCGGGCTGATCAGAGGATTGATGTTATGGTATGTTTTTTCCCATTAGATGATGCAGTATTGCTGATCGGCCACTCATTTGTGACACGCGCTGAAAAAAGGGCCAGGCAATGGACGATCGGCCACAACCTGGGTTTCAAGGCTACCGAATGTGTGTGGCTGGGCACTCCGGGCATGAGGTGGCATTCCTTGCTGCCGGCAATTCACTGGCGACTCCAGTGGCGGCGGGCACCAAGGTGGTTAGTTATTCATTTGGGGGGCAACGATCTGGCCAAGCTGGGTCGCGGACGCTTGCTCGCACAAATTCAGGTTACGTTGCGGATAATGGCACACGAGTTGCCAGCCACAGAAATATTCTGGTCAGAAGTTGTGCAAAGGCAAGTATGGAGAGACGCCATTTCTGTGGCCGGCATGGAGAAGTCTAGAAAGCGCCTCAACAGAAGTGTTGCAAAATTCACCAAGGCAGAGGGCCTGGGGTATGTGGGGCACTGCTGTTTGAGCTCCTTGCCTTCCCATTTTGAAGCAGACGGGGTCCACCTATCTGATAAAGGCAACGATGTTTTCCTAACGGCTTTATTGTGCGAGCTAAAGAGGGCAGGTTGCAGATGAATTCAGTGGTGAGTAAAGCATGTTGTAATTGTCTACTAAACTTGAAAGAGAAGCAAGGTCCTAAGGTTTGGGGGCATTGATGGCAGCGTCAGCCACCATCAAAGCGTGGCGGAGTATCGGGGCGGTCCTAGCCAATGAGGTACTCCACGCTGCAGCTGCAGCGGCTCGGGATTGGCCGGGCTCGAGCCGATCCCTCGACGGGCACTGACTCCCTTCCTTAGGGCTTTGGCCAACAATCATCCTGGTCAGTGCCCCTGGTTCCTGCTGGCTGTGCCAGTGTAGCTGGAAGTACCAGCAGTTTGTCAGTTTGGCCAGTGGCTAAAGTGGTGACATGGTTCACCCGTATCTGACTGTTTGTAATGTGGCTGGGACCGTCCCAAGTTGTCTTGCTCCAAATTACCTGTGACCTTGTGTTTTTCCAAAGAACTTAATACAGTTGTCTGTGTATTCATTTCATCGTGTTATGATGAGGGCCTAAGGAGGTGGGGGTGTCCAGTGGGGATCTCCCCGCTAAGAGGCTGACCGGCCCCCGCAGGGGGCGCTAGAGGGACAGCCTACATAGCGGGCTGTCCCTTCCGGCCACCCCCTTCCGGTCGTGGTCAAGCCTCTCTCCTCTTCCTCTCCTCCCTGAGGGGGAAGGGGCGTCCCCAGGTGGACCTGGCTTCCGGTCGGGTCCCCCTGCGGACGCTTATAAGGGCGGGAGCTGCTGGCCATCAGTCTATTTGCCCAGCAGCTCCCGCCCAGTGAGAAGTAATAAACACCCACCCACCCACCGCAGTGAGCATAATGCCAAGGTTAAAAAGGTTGAAGATTGGTAGATTGTAAAACTGGAGTGATAGGTGCAGGCTAGTGAGAGGAGTGTGGTGACGCTTTCGCATCATCAGTAGAATTTGTAGAGTGCCAGAGTAGAAGTAGCGACAAAATAAGTAGTGTGTTGTTTGAATTGTTCCTAATATTTTCGTTTCTTGTTACAGGCGGAGTATCGGGGCGGTCCTAGCCAATGAGGTACTCCACGCTGCAGCTGCAGCGGCTCGGGATTGGCCGGGCTCGAGCCGATCCCTCGACGGGCACTGACTCCCTTCCTTAGGGCTTTGGCCAACAATCATCCTGGTCAGTGCCCCTGGTTCCTGCTGGCTGTGCCAGTGTAGCTGGAAGTACCAGCAGTTTGTCAGTTTGGCCAGTGGCTAAAGTGGTGACATGGTTCACCCGTATCTGACTGTTTGTAATGTGGCTGGGACCGTCCCAAGTTGTCTTGCTCCAAATAAACTGTGACCTTGTGTTTTTCCAAAGAACTTAATACAGTTGTCTGTGTATTCATTTCATCGTGTTATGATGAGGGCCTAAGGAGGTGGGGGTGTCCAGTGGGGATCTCCCCGCTAAGAAATTGTGGGACAAATGCAAAGCAAGAGGCTCTTGCTTTGCATCTGTCCCTCCATTTCTAAAAATCGTTTTGGGTTGGGTGTATTTGCACATCTGTGCACCCCTTTTGGCAAGTGGGATGAACAGATGTAAAGGTACACCCAACCCAGAAGGATTTTTAGAAATGGAGGTACAGATGCAAAGCGAGGGAGGGGGCAGGGAGCAGGGGCATGGAGAGGGAAAATGAGACTGTTTGCATGTCTCTGAGTGTGCGCGTGGTGAGGGTGAATGCTATGGGCGGGGAGCGGAGGCGTATGAGCCAGCTCTTTCTAGTAGAGCTGCCATTTTTGAAATGGGGCAATGCTGGTGCTCCTCAGTTAGCTCGCTATACTCTTGATGGGAATGTACTGCTGTAACAGGGCTTCTATAATTGTTGAATCTTCTCAGCGATAATACTATGCTTTTGTTGAGGCAATGCTAGTTCATCTTAGTGGGGCTGCTATACTTTTGTTGAGTCAATGCTACTTCATCTTAGCGGGGCTGCTATGCTTTTGTTGAGGCAATGCTAGTTCATCTTAGTGGGGCTGCTATACTTTTGTTGAGTCAATGCTACTTCATCTTAGCGGGGCTGCTATGCTTTTGTTGAGGCAATGCTAGTTCATCTTAGCGGGGCTGCTATGCTTTTGTTGAGGCAATGCTAGTTCATCTTAGTGGAGCTGCTATACGTTTGATGGGACAACATCAGCACTTCTCAGTTGAGCTGCTACACTCTTATTGACAAGGCCCCAGCACTTCTCAACAGATGTATTTCTTTTTATTTTAATTCGTTATTTATAATACGTATACTACCCAGAGGTTTCTAAGCGCGGACTGAGGGAGCAAACCTGTGTTGCGCGGACTGAGGGAGCGAACCTGTTTTGCGCGGACTGAGGGAGCAAACCTGTGTTGCGCGGACTGAGTGAGCGAACCTGTGCTGCGCGGACTGGGGGAACGAACCTGTGTTGCGCGGACCGGGGGAGTGAACCTCTGTTGCTCTGTGTCGTCTTGCTTCCAAGGTGAGCACGTTACCCCTGAGCTATCCTTCCGATAATCTAAAGATCTGAAGTACATCTAATGATACAGAACCAGAACTATTGAGCAAGTCTGTCATCATCAGAATAACTCAACACTGTCGTGGTTATACAAGAGCTCATATATTTAAAGGGATGGAATTACTCAGACTGTAGCAGCACTATTCAATAACCCAAAGTTCTTAAGCATAGTTAATGTGAAAATACTACACTTCTCACCGTTGGGCCAGTACTGCCACTTCTCACAGAGGCTTCTACACCTTTTATGGGGCAGCACTGATCCAGCCTACTGCTCACATGCTCAGAATTGTCATTTCTCAGCAGGACTGCAACACTGCAACACTATAGCATTGTGTTCTGTATGTTGAGTGCTTCTTCACCACCAATGTGGATTCATGGCTCTCTCCCAGTGTCTAAATAGTAGGTCTGTCTACATTCAATTGGCAACAGGCATGTCCGCAGCTGCCTGCTGTCCATAAGCTGCCGCTCAGGATGTTGGGAGCCATGATGGGGCAAGGGATAGAAGGCTCGAGCCTGTCGGATAGCAGAATCAGCAGGGTCTTAAAACCTGCTCACCCCTTCTGGAGGGGCCATGGGGCAAAATGAGGCTGAAATATAATTGTCTTCCCAGATGGGAGACTGACTCCATTAATATACATGGGGTCACTGAGAGGACCAAGAGTGCAACTGTACATTCTGTTGTGAGATTACCAGCAACGGGTGATGCTATGCTCCAAGGAGTGAGGTGCCCACTCAATATATCACATTGTTTATAGGTGTGAGACCCATCCTGAATGCTTGCCCAAAGAGCCTTGGCCAGATTTTCACACTGAAGAAGTGAGCATCTGATCCGGGGTCTGCAGCCCACACACACGCAGGGGATTCCCATGCTCCCACTTGCGAGATTTGCAGCAAATTAGTGAGATTGTGCTCCAAGGTAGGAGGCACATGCACAGTCTTTGCTCTGACGTTTGACACACTCACAGGATGGGATGGCATTTCGTTCTCCCATCCTAGTTGTGTTGCTCTGCCTTTTGAGGGCTACTACAACCTGGATGATTATAGAGGGGTGGAGGAGGGGCAGTGATGGCCTACTGGAATGCAACTGAAAGGCTTAAATCTCCTTCTTACTTGACTTTAGTATATGCAGTACATCCTAGCCAATGAATCACTGTTCTGCGCTGCGCGCGCCTCCACCCCCCCACGCACCGTTGCACCAAGTTGGCGACTACATGCAAATTTGCGGTCCTATAACTCCCAGTGATGTCACTTCCTGTATTTGGGCCCCCCCGGGAAATTCATAAGTCAGCTCCCCTGTCAATGGGTGTTTATCACGCTTTTGTGGACACTAGGGCTGCCCTCCTCCCCTCTCTCTGACCCCCCCCTTGGCAAACTCTTTCTAACCCAGACGCCCGTAACTTCCGGGTTAATGCTACGGAAGAGTAACCCCCAGAGACTAATTCTTATCTTCGGCTATTGATGGTCTCCCAAAGAGATGGCTCTCTTAATCCCTCAGGGACCTTCTAGCTGTCCCTACTCTAGCCAGCGGCAAGTGCTCTAAGCTGTTTTTGGAGAGTGATTTGCATTTACTCAGTTCACTCACGCCCACGCTTACCTCTCCCATCTCTACTCTAAACCCTGACCCCTATTGTACCCCATCCACCACACATCAGATCCTCTGATGTTCCACTCCCCCTAACCTCTGCCCCCACTCTTTCATGTTGCATCTCCTCCCATGCCACCCAACTACTCCTATACCTCACTACTCTCCTCCTCTGATCACTACCACGTCCTCCTACTCGTTTCCTCTCCCTACCACCACTCTCTTCCCAGCACTACTCTGCTCCTACACTATCAGTATCCCTCCTTGCATTACCACTCCCCTTCCTACCATTACTCCACCCTCCAAACTACACAAGCACCCAGTAGCATTCACTTCACATTGGGTGCTTCCAAACAGTTTCTGCCACCCAGACACGTACACTCGCTCTGTTAATCCTTTTTTAGCAAAGTCAATAGCTCACCTTCTGCACCAATCTCCACCCTCCTCCACTCCTTGCTTCTCCTTGCTGGTCTCTTGGTCCTCTACTTTACCTCCGCTGACCTCACCCGGACAACCCTCATTTCCCGATTCCTTCTTCCACCTTAAATCTCTGCTTCTTCTAACAAATTCGGTACCACCTCCCACCCACTTTTTCCAGACAGGTCCGCCTCGGAAAAGCCTTGGTAGGAGTTGGCCGACCTGGTTTGTATTTTGGCCATTTCCCCTGGCAAATCCGTACCTTGAATGTTTTCCTTTTGTTAATTCTGGTGGCTTAGTGGATTTGGGGGGGGTTCGAGGTGGATCCTGTGTCCGGGTCCGCTGCCTGACTGGGCAGGTTCCTGGCCATCTCCCTTTCCAGTTTTGAGAAACTTCCTCCGGCCTTCCCGGACTTGCACACCCCCTACGGCCTCTCCCCTTCTTTCCCCGGTGCCGGGTGTGTTGAACTCCTTTACTGCCACCAGCTGAGGTGAAGGCAGCCAGGATCTTCCTCTTCGCTGCCAACTGCTTTCATCTCTGCACTTCATAAAGGGTGGCAGATAGACTGGCAAGTCTGGAGTTCACGAGATACGGCTTGGTGCAGAGGTTTTCACACCAGCATGCTGGCACCAGGTCGGGAGCAGGGCTGGGGTTCTTCTCTACCCCACCCCCCGCCACACCGGGGCCAAGACTGTCCTCCTTTGAACAGGGCTCCCCTTGCCTCCTTTTAACAAGACCATTGTGATATGATATGGTATTTATAACGCGCCTGTACACAAGTGTTTGTAGGCGCGACAAGACAAGCAGGGGGAAACAGAGGGAGGACAAAACAACAATCTTACTAGGCCTTGTGTCATTCATATCGCGCAAGTGCAGGGAAGTGGAAGGGGAGAAGTGCTGGGGTCGGGGAAGGGAAGTGCAGGTAAATCAGAAGTGCAGCCAACGGGTGGCTCATAAGTGCAGAGAGAAGGGACGTTAGGGTTGCAGATACAGACCGCAAGTGCTGGGGGAGCCAAGAGGCAGTGTGAGGTGCGACTGGACACGAACCTGGGCCCAAGTTCAGAGGCTGGCCAGTTGACCAGTGCGTGGAGCAGATGGGTCATCAGCAGGGGAGAGGAAGAGAGAAAGCAGAAGTGAAGAGGAAGGTCTTGAGTTGCTTCCGGAACCAGAGGTGGTTCTGCTCAAGTTTGAGAGAGGCAGAGAGGCTGTTCCAGAGGGAGGTCCCAGCCGAAGATAGAGATCTGACCTCAATGCTCTGCTTGGAAAGCGACGGACCCTCACAGAGTTGGAGGTGGATGAGCGGAGAGCTCGAGAAGGGAGATGTTTAGGAAGAGAGAGTTGGAGGTAGTGCAGTCCCAGGCCCCAGAAAGCCATGTGGACAATGAAAAGGGTCTTGAACTTAATCCTTACCGCCACTGGGAGCCAATGAAGAGATTTCAGAGCTGGAGAGATAAGATTGCTCAGCTTGAGGCCAAGGACAAGGACAAGTCTTGCAGTCCTGTTCTGAATAAGTTGTAGAGGACGGAGACTAGAGGCAGGAAGATTTAGAAAGAGGATGTTGCATTAGTCCAGCCTAGTGAGGACCAGGGCTCTGGAGACTGAGTTTCTGGGGAAGGAGAGGAAAGGAAGAATACCTCTGAGGAGGTGCAGCTGATAGTTGACTTCTTATGGACGTCAGATATGTGAGGAGAGAAGGGCAGGGTGGAGTCGAAGATGACCCCAAGGTTCTTAGTCTCAAAGGTAGGAGCAGGAACAGGGCCTAGAGTGGGTGGCCATAGAGAGAGAGGAAAGGAGGGAGCTGGTGTGCCGATGAGGAGGATCTCAGTTTTACTGGCATTAAGGCATAGATAATTGGTGGCACACCATTCCTGAATTGTGGCCGGACAGTCTGGAATGAGAGAAGGAGAAGGGACGGCTGATGGGAGCCTGAAGGAGAGCTGTGTGTCATCTACATAACACTGAAAGTTGGAGCAGCGATGTGATGGGCAAGAGGTGCCAGGTATTGGTTGACCAGCCAGGGCAAACGGTTAGACCCCTGGGGTACACCACAGGTAGAGAGAAAGAGGTGCCAGGTTTGGTTGAACAGCCAGGGAGAACGATTAGACCCCTGGGGAAAACCACAGGTAGAGAGAGATAGAAGAGAGGAAAGACCCCAGTTGGTCCTGAAAGGGTCGATCAGTGAGAAAGGAGGTCAGCCAGGCCAGGGCCTGATCAGTGATACCCAGGTTATCACAGGGGTGATTGAGCAGGATGGCATGGTTGACCGTATCAATAGCAGAAGAAAGATCGAGGAGAACGAGGACAGAAGGAAGGTTAAAATCAAGGTTAGAGAGCAGGTCTTCACGGATGTTCAGGAGAGCAGTTACCATGCTTCTGGCCGCTCTGATGCTAGACTGGTGGTCGTGTAGACAACCAACAGATTCAGTGTACAGATTAAGCTGGGAGATGGCCAGCTTTTCCAAGAGTTTGCCCAGGAAAGGAGTGATGGAGATCGGGAAATAGTTAACCGGAGAGGCAGGATCGGTAGAAGGCTTCTTTAGGAGGGAGTGCACAAGGGAGTGCTTAAGGGGGAAGGGACGGTTCCGGTGGCAATAGAGTGATTGCAGAAACTGGCCAAGGCTGGATTATGGGGGGAAGAACCTGTTTTGACGAGACTTTCATAGATCTGACTTGTCTAGAAACATCATCTGGGGTGAACAAGGGAAAGGAAGAGAAAGGAGGAGGAGAGGCGGCCACAGGCGGGCCAGGAGAGGGTGGAAAAGATTTCCTGAGTTTTAGTGATGAAATGAGAAGCCAAGGCCATACAGAGGGTCTGGGAGGTTATGGAGAGGTAGAAACTGCAGCAGGATTGGCCAGCTCCTTGATTTTGAAGAGTTCAGCCATGTGTTTGGTGCTGCAGGGAAGCAGGCTTGATTGTGGGCTCTCTTCTTGGAGAGGGCAGAGGCTCTGTATTGCCTTTGGAGCAGGCAGCAGGCAGGCTTGTCAGAGGGTGCACCTGATGCCCTCCACTTCCTCTCAGCCACCCTGCACTTGCGTTTGAGGGTGACAAGGTTGGAGTCATGCCAAGAGTTGCACTTGGATTTGGGCTTCAAGCGGATCCTCATGTAGGGGCAAGTATTGATATTGATATTCATATTTTATTTCTATTGTACTCGTACACAAGTGTTTCGGAGCGTGACAAGGCAAGGGAGGGGAACAGGGGAGAACAAAACAACAATCTTACTAGGCTCAGTGACATTGAGAACACGCAAGTGCATAAAGAGTGTCAGAGATAGAGCGATGAAGGTTGGCAAGGCCTGTGTCAGGGTGTGAGTCAGCCAGAGGTGTAGGAGGAGGAGAGAAAGTTGTGGCAAAAGCCTCCACTGACACACGCTTCATGGGTCGGATGATTGAGAAGGTAGGTGGCAGTGCTGGCGTCGGCTTGGCCTGAGGGTAGAGAGAGAGAGAGAGAGAGAGAGAGAGAGATGGGAGGAAAGGAGAAAGTGATCACTCCAGGAGAGAGGAGTGGTGTGAGGGTTGGAGAGCGGGAGGTCTGAGGAGATCAGAATATCCAGGGTGTGCCCTGCAGAGTGAGTTGGGCCAGAGGGAAGAATAGAGAGACAAAGAGGGAGTCGCAGAGGTTGCGAAAGAGTCCTGCAGAAGGACAAGAACCATCCAAATGGATCTTAATGTCTCAGAGGAGAAGTTGAGAAGTAGAGGCGAGGAGGGAGGAGGGGAGATCCACCCACTCAGAGAGGAAGGAGGCTACCTGGCCTGGCGTCCGGTAGATAGTGGCCACAGTGAGAGAAAGGCCAGTAGAGAGAGAGCCTGCAGACCAGACATTCAAAGGAGGAGTAGTCCTGCATAGGAAGGATAGAAGCAGGGGTCTACTCCGGGAAGATTAAGGCTACACCCCCACTGGGATGGTTGGTTCTGGGCATGGAGACGATCTTGTAGCCATCAGGAAGGAGAGTGTCAACGCTTGTGACAGAGCTGGCCTTGAACAACATCTTGTTCAGACAGAGAACATCCAGATCGAGTTCTTCCAGGAGACGGCAGATGTCAGGAGTGTTGGACAGCTGAGCGAGAGTTGAGAGTGGCAATATGGATCAGGTTGCCCCCTTTGAAGGAGTTCCGTGGAGGGGTACAGGTCAGAGGTACGCCCCGAGGAAGTGTTGAAGGTGCCCCAGGATGGGAAGAGGAGGAAGGAGGAGAGTGAAAGGTAGCCAAGGAGGAGAAGGTGGGTGCCAGAGGCGTGGCAGATGAAGGAGGTAACAGGGTGGCCGGAGAAGCAGCAGAAGCAGCCATAGAGGTGGCAGAGGATGAAGGAGGCAGAGGAGCCAGAGAGGGGAAAGAAGGGGAAGCAGGAGAAGAAAGGAAGTTGATAAGGCGCAGGAAGCATCTATCAAAAAGGAGGAGGTTGGCCTGAGGGCCTTGGACCAAGACAGTGTCATTTAGGTAGACATTAATGATGGTCTTGGAGGAGTGGAAGGGGGCCAGGAGGGCCTCCCACCGGGTGCCACCATTAATGGGTGAAGAGGAAAAAGGAGAGAGAACAGAGACCGTATGAAGAGGTCCTTAGACATGGAGAGGGAACAACAATGAGGATGTCGGTGAGGGTCTGTCTGGAGGAAGCACTGGTGTAGGTGTCAGCGATAGGGAGGCCTGGTGGAGACCAGGATATCCCTTTTGAACTTCTTCCTACCAAACTTAGTGAGAAGGATAGGATAGTCAATAGAAAAGCAGTTAGAAAAGATAGGAGAGACAGAGCACCATAGAGGGTGCAGAGGACGGAGTGGGGGGGCGAGATTGGGGAGTGGGTTTTAAGCTAGGGGGCAGGCAGGAGGGGGGAACACTAGGGTGCGAGGGACACAGAAGGGGGAGCGGCACACAGCGGACAGAACAATGACCAAAACTCAGATGCAATATATAGACAAGTCAGTTGCCAAAGGAACCTAGAAGTAAAGAAGGGACACAGCAGGGATCCCGGCAATACAATGTAAGAAAACAACCAGGAGAAACAAAAATGCCAAAAAACAGAACTATCAACCAGTGAACGTCGAAGAAACAGTGAACAGCAGGGATGCAGGCAGTACGATGTAAGCAAGCAACCATGGACAGTAAAACAACACAAACAACACAAAGGAAGAACAAACTACCAAGGGAACCTAGAGGAAAGAATGCAACAACTATGGAGAACAAAATCACAGAAGTACATAATAGGTTAGGTAAAGGGGGCTAGGAAGGGGGAAGGAAAGTGCCCACAGGGGATTCAGAGGCTGCACAGCCAAGTGGAGAAGAAGGCCTAGAGTTGCGAAGGAGCGCACGCAATCTAGGATTGCGAGGGAATTCATGTGGTCTAGGACATGAGGGAGCGCACGTAATCAAGGATTGCAAGGGTGCGCACGTGGCCTAGGATGCGAGGGAGCGCACACAGCCCAGGATGTGATAGAGCGCACAGAGTCTAGGATTGTGAGGGAATGCAAGTGGCCTAAGGTCACGAGTGAGCAAATGCAATCTATGGTGGGCTAGGATGCAAGTGAGCGCACACGATCATGAATTGCAGGGGTGCATATTGAGCAGGGGGGGCAGGGGGCAGGTCACGTAGGAAACAACAACACGAGTGCAAGAGTGAGAAGGGGCACCAGATCAGGGGGGTTACATGGAGTGAAGCAAGCTAACTTCTTACCTGGTGGCTGCAGACAGGAGGGTGAGTCGTCTGCACTCACTGTCTATGGTGCATCCACTTCGCCGTCAAACACATGCATTGATCAACACAGCGGCCTTGTCCTGCGAGGGCTTTTTGGCGCAGAAGGTCCTAGCCTCGGTTCTTATAGGCACTGAAGCATGGATGTAGCAAAGCGTGCTACATATCGTCGGGAGGCATCTCCTGCACACCTGCATCGCTCAATACTCTGCCCTTGTCCTGCGAGGGCTTTGCCACAGAGGGTGCGTGCCTCAGTTCTTATAGACATGGAAGTGTGGACATTGCAAAGCATGTTACGTATCGCTGTCCAGTCATTTGGTCGACAGACAATTGGTCGACAGACAAATGGTTGACGCAATTTGGTTGAAAGACAAATGGTCGAATTGTTTTTTTTATTTTTATATATATTTTTCAGGTTTTCGTTTAGGAAAAAAAAGGGTTTTTTAGCAAAAAAATGGGGTTGGAGGGACCCCCCAAAAAAAAAAAAAAAAGTGAAAATACTAAAAAAAAAATTCGACCATTTGTCTTTCGGCCAAATTGCATCGACCATTTGTCCTGTCGACCTTTTTTTTTCGACCAAATGAACTGTAACCTTACGTATCATCAGGCAGCGTCTCCTGCACACCTTCGTCGCTCAATAATGTGGCCTTGTCCTGCGAGGGCTTTGCCGCAGAGGGTCCGTGCCTCGGTTCTTATGGGCATGGAAGTGTGGACGTAGCGAAACGTGCTACGTATCGTCGGGAGGCATCTCCTGCACACCTGCTTCGTTCAATACTCTGGCCTTGTCCTGCGAGGCCTTTGCTGTAGAGAGTGGGTGCCTCAGTTCTTATAGACACGGAAGCGTGGACATAGCAAAGCGTGTTACGTATCATCAGGCAGTGTCTCCATAACACCTGCGTTGCTCAATACTGTGGCCTTGTCCTGCGAGGGCTTTGCCGCAGAGGGTCCGTGCCTCGGTTCTTATGGGCATGAAAGTGTGGACGTAGCAAAGCCTGCTACCTATCGTCGGGCAGCGTTTCCTGCACACCTGCATTGCTCAACACCATGACCTTGTCCTGCAAGGGCTTTGCCACAGAGGGTCCTTGCCTCGGTTCTTATAGGCACCGAAGTGTGGACGTAGCGAAACGTGCTACGTATCATCAGGCAGCATCTCCTGCGCACCTGCATCGCTCAACACCGCGGCCTTGTCCTGCGAGGGATTTTCCGCAGAGGGTCTGTGCCTCAGTTCTTATAGGCACAGAAGTGTGGCCGTAGCGAAGCGTGCTACATATCCTCGGGCAGTGTCTCCTGCGTACCTGCATTGCTCAACACTGTGGCCTTGTCCTGCGAGGACTCCCCCTTTCCATTACCACAGACCGGGGTTCTCAATATAAGTTGCACATTTGGTCAACACTCCGTAAGTTGCTAGGTATTGAGCAGTCTTTGTCCTCCGGTTATCATCCTCACACGAAAGGCCAAACAGAGCTATTAAATCACACCATGGAGCAAAATCTACGCTGTTACACCACCGGCAGTCAAGACAAATGGTCTGATTTGGTACCTCTTGTTAGGTAGAATCACATGCAGTGCCCTTTGGGAACACTACATGCAATTAAGACTACAAGTGTCAGTACAATTTCATCTTTGGTACAAGCCTGTACTATACAGTTATGTGGTAGCAGTGGCTGAGCAGCCAGACTTATCTCAAGAGTTGAGTGAGCAGTCGAACAAGTTACACAAAGGACCAACAGATACAGTGATTCAAATATACACTTACTCAAGGTTTCTTGGTAAAAGAATATTCATTTATTTACACAGTCAGTTTGAAAACATTACACTAGCAAGAGCAGCTCAATATCACACACTAATATACTACAAATACACAACCCATAAGTTACTGAACAAGTTCAGCTCCCCTGAAGTGGGAGCAAAATAGCACTTTAGTTACTTTTAAAAGGGGTAAAAAGACAAGGTTATAAGAGTCAATAGCACAAGTACTTGCATAGGCAGGGAAAAGGGATTCAGTGAACTACAACCAGCAATTCAATTCATAGGCCTGGGCCAAGGTCAATGGTTCAGAGTCTTTTTATAGGATAGCACAGTTCTGGTAGTAAACGGTTAAGTCTTTGCCACAGAGTTTAGACGAATTTGGCTAGGCGAAAAGTTAGACAAATGTTTAGGGAAGGACAAGCCTTCGAAGTTGGGAAAGTTCCACAAACTTTCTCGATGGCTGAAAAGATTTCCGGACCGCGTTTGCACAGTACCTTGTAAGTGAAGAAGAGCTGTAGCTGAGGCAGTTGTTCCTGGCAGTTCGAGCAGATCTCGCTGTTCCTGAGCTTCAGTCGTGGGGACAAGAAGGAGGACATCGGGAGGTTCCTGCACTGCCCAGGGATGAGGCCACAAGCTTAGCAAAGCATTGGTTTAAGGTGTGAGTGCCTTAAAGACCAGAAACTGGTATCCTTCCCACTGGCTATCCGTTTTTCCACAGCACTCTGCAGAAAATTTGACCAGGAGGGGACGGTATCCACGCGGCTTATGAGTTGGTTGTTCCCATCAAACTCAAGGGAAGAAGTTAACCTTGAAGGGCTTCTCTGTCGATGGGGTTTCAGGCAATTTGGACCTACAGCAGGGCTTTACCGGTTGTCCAGGAGTTACAGCAGTCCTCTTCCTTCAGCTCATCTTCGGTTCTTTCGTTCCAGTGGTCGACACTGCTTTCCAAGTCACAAAGACCTGCTTTTAAACAGTTTTCCGGGGTCTACAGTTGTGTTCACTGTGCACTCCTATTTGTGATAATTCTTTAGATTTGGTTATGTTTGTAGCAAAAATGCTTTTACTGAGTTTGAGGTACAGGCGAGATAAGTCAACCCTGGCATATGGGCTGTGAACTAAATGAACACAGAATAAGTTCCTAATGGAGGAACTCCCGTCCCCTGCACACTTTCACAAGCTCAATACTTGAGCCAAACAGTCTAGGTTAAATTTTGTTCACACTCTAAGTGTGTTATATTGTAGACAAAGTTCTTCAATTGTTTCAATTAACAAACAAGCAGTTTTTAGTCTTCAATGATAACATTAAGACATAATTCTTTGTAATCTTCAAATGTAGTTTTATTTTTCAAATAAGGCACAACGTGTTTCCAGTATTTACCTGGGTAAGACACTTAACCGTTTATTATTTCTTGCTCCATAAATGTACTTCTGCGAAAAATATTCTCTTTTTTATAATTTCTTACATCAGTGATTTAGCACCCAACTGACAAAGCTGATAGGATTTATTTTCAACTGATATTTTACTTATTACAGAGGTAATAGACAGCAATGGAAACAAAGACAACTCTAGAGTGGTGTTGTTCAAGGAGGTCAAACATTGGTCAAAGTTTATGCAAATTAATAACTATTTATTGAATCAATTGAAGAACTTTGTCTACAATATAACACACTTAGAGTGTGAACAAAATGTAACCTAGACTGTCTGGGTCAAGTATTGAGCTTGTGAAAGTGTGCACGGGACGTGAGTTCCTCCATTAGGAACTTATTCTGTCTTCATTTCAACAGTTTTCCCCCATTCATTCCAGCCTGGCTGTCACTCATGGTGGCTGTCCTTGCCGGACAGCCAGCCGGCCAATCATACCAGAGTGCATTCAGGTCTCCTAGGAGACAAAGCACAGGGGGTTTCAGGCACCTCCCTCACATCCTGTCCACCCCAGACACTAAGGTGCCAGAGGAGGGCTTCAGCACTGAAGCCTGCCAGAGGCCAACGAACAAAGGGACCAAACCTGGTTTGGCACGCAGAGACAAACACAAGAAGGACTTTTCCTAAAAGAATGGCGAAAAAAGTTGACCGCAGTCTGTTTTTACAGATAGGTCCTGAGCGCCATATTGGAAAACATGGTTGACCCGATTTTTAGCTACCGTTGTTCGTGGTCGGGAAAAATCATGGTAGTTTGATCTAAACCACTGCCAGCAGCCATTTAAAGTGGGAATGGGTAACATTTGACTGTTACATGAGTGGTTAGGGGAAGCTAGGCAAAACCTCTATAGGAAGATAGTGTGTCCTGGGTCTGTACATTTAAAGAGACTAGTAAAGTCAATTTAACCTGACATGCTCTGGGAGACAGTAGTCAGTCCCAGAGAAGGTATTTAAACCTTGGGAAGTCTGAAATAGACCCCTGTGCCACTGAAGGTGCTGTGTGACACAGAGAAAAAGATGATGCCACTGGAGTTGTCTTAAAAGTCCATAACCAAAGAACACACAAGTAAAACACACATCAAAATACATGGAAGAGTGGGACAAAAAGGCTCACACTCTTCCCAGGTGAATAAATCAAATCCTAGAAATCCAGTAAAGTTGCTTTGGATGGTGGAAAACGCGGTGCCGAGAATAGGGGGTGGCCATGGGGGAGGGAGGGGGCGGAGATGAGTCACATGGGGCATGGAAGCAGGCCCACGTATGGCATGCGAGGGGGGCAGCTCGGTGGGGTTGGGCGGTATGAGGGGCAATTTCCAAATGTCTTTCTGGGTGTTGAAAACAAAACGCATCCGGCTTTGCGTAACGTGGAAACTAGGGCGACGCGGAGAACAGCTTTGATGCACAGGGGCTCGTATATCCATGGTGCATGCCTATTGGGGGGGGGTTAAGACACAGGGTGGGTGCAGAACAGGCGCATGGGGTGATATGATGCACGGTGGCTGTTCGGTTTTCTTGGGATGGGTTTTATTGAACCATGCTTACTAGCGCCGCATGCTCGAGTGCAGTTATAACTTGGGCTTTCCATAGCACTACGAGCAATCCTGCATTTGGAGGTCTGGCTGCTCTGCCGGCTGTTGCTATTTGCACACACACATGTGTGGCATTGGTTAAGGGAAAGCTCACTTTTGTCACCAGGGCTGAGTCATGCGTCTTTTCAGGTTGCAACACGGCCACGCATGTGCTGCAAGGAACGTGAATGCATTGAATGCTGGCCGGAGGGGGTGGGGTCAGCATAGAGCCACTTAAAGAGGGGGACAGATGTCGATATGTGAACACAAGAATAGAACAGTATGGTGTCCAATTTAGGAAATGCAGGGCAGCATGATGTACATTGGCGTCTGCTGGCGAAAAGGATGGGGGGAGGGGCAGTGAAACCAGTGGGGGCAGGGCAGGAAATCGTTCTGGGCGCAGTATGGACGTCGGGAGGGAGTGTTTTGAGGAGGTACCTTATGGCCATGTTAGGGCTGAACTTATGGGTAGTGTTGGGGGGGCAGGGGTGTTCCGGATCTAGCGCTAGGGTTATATATTGGCACTCAAAGGCATACCTATATGGCCCCCTTTCCCATGCACGAATGGGGTCTTGCTTAAGGGGCGGCAATTTGTGTGTTGGAAAGGAGTAAAAACGCGGGTGATTTGTCCTGCATCAGGCATTGGAAGAGGTTATGTATTTTATAACGCGCTTATTCACAAATGTTGGAGATTTTGGTATGCTGATATGGGTATAACGCGCCCAGTCACGAATGTTGGAGATTTTGGCATGCTGATATGGGTATAACGCGCCCAGTCACGAATGTTGGAGATTTTGGCATGCTGATATGGGTATAACGCGCCTAGTCACGAATTTTGGAGATTTTGGCATGCTGATATGGGTATAACGCGCTTATTCACGAATGTTGGAGAATTTTGGCATGCTGATATGGGTATAACGCGCCTAGTCACGAATGTTGGAGATTTTGGCATGCTGATATGGGTATAACGCGCCTAGTCACGAATGTTGGAGATTTTGGCATGCTGATATGGGTATAACGCGCCTAGTCACGAATTTTGGAGATTTTGGCATGCTGATATGGGTATAACGCGCTTATTCACGAATGTTGGAGAATTTTGGCATGCTGATATGGGTATAACGCGCCTAGTCACGAATGTTGGAGATTTTGGCATGCTGATATGGGTATAACGCGCCTAGTCACGAATGTTGGAGATTTTGGCATGCTGATATGGGTATAACGCGCCTAGTCACGAATGTTGGAGATTTTGGCATGCTGATATGGGTATAACGCGCCTAGTCACGAATGTTGGAGATTTTGGCATGCTGATATGGGTTTAACGCGCCTAGTCACGAATGTTGGAGATTTTGGCATGCTGATTTGGGTATAACGCGCCTAGTCACGAATTTTGGAGATTTTGGCATGCTGATATGGGTATAACGCGCTTATTCACGAATGTTGGAGAATTTTGGCATGCTGATATGGGCATAACGGGCCTAGACACGAATGTTGGAGATTTTGGCATGCTGATATGGGTATAACGCGCCTAGTCACGAATGTTGGAGATTTTGGCATGCTGATATGGGTATAACGCGCCTAGTCACAAATTTTGGCATGCTGATATGAGTATAACGCGCCTAGTTACGAATGTTGGAGATTTTGGCATGTAGTCACAAATGTTGGAGATTTTGGCATGCTGATATGGGTATAACGCGCCTAGTCACGAATTTTGGAGATTTTGGCATGCTGATATGGGTATAACGCGCTTATTCACGAATGTTGGAGAATTTTGGCATGCTGATATGGGTATAACGGGCCTAGTCACGAATGTTGGAGATTTTGGCATGCTGATATGGGTATAACGCGCCTAGTCACGAATGTTGGAGATTTTGGCATGCTGATATTTTGGCATGCTGATATGGGTATATCGCGGCTAGTCACGAATGTTGGAGATTTTGGCATGGTGATATGGGTATAACGCGCTTATTCACAAATGTTGGAGATTTTGGTGGGCTCCCTGCCACAATGTGTAAGGGCGGCGGGGAAGGGGTTGTCACGTGGGGCTGTGCGTGCATGGGTTTTTTACATTTTGCCCGGAATGCGCATCAGGGGCCATGCTTGCGGGTTAGTTTATGGCATCAGGTTTGGAACTTGGTGACGGTTGACACTGTGGCCCATAGTTTTGGTTCAGGAAGGATTTGGGGCTTCGTGTCGTGCTTTTTTTTAGTAACGGACGCCACGATGGCCGTCTGAGATAGTTACAAGGAGGGAACAGTATGCATTTGTTGGCCATGCATGTAGGTGAAGTGGACGGGGAGATGTTAACCCGTGTTTTCGTCTAGATAAGGGGCGGGGTGGGGATCTGTTCGCTGGTAGGGATTGGATAGTCCAATCGGGCCATGATGGCGCCCGCGGTGGGGTGGAGTGAAGGCCTTTCTGGCCAGCAGTGCGACGGGCCAGAAAGGAGGAGTAAGGGGGTGGCTGGAGATTTGTAAGGCAATGTAATCGTGGTAATCCAGGTAAGGGGGAACCAGTGACTGTTACGATATTAATTTCCAAATCAACAGCAACCACAATATGGCAATGAGGTTTAATATTAAGTTGAGGGTGTGGGAAGTAGTTGGTAGGCATGAAATTAGGATGAATCCATCGGGAGGATGGTTTGGTGTGCACAATTTCAGTCCAGTGGTTGATAACAAATTCATATCTAACAGTGACAGGGAGCCGCATGCCTTCCTTCTGCCCACCCCCCTACCCCAAGCACCGAACGGGGGTCCTCCACCACACCCAGGGTCGAAACAACCTGGCCATGTGCATTGAATAAGTATCCGCAGTCGGATACATTACCGGGCCAACCATGGGAGGTAGCTTCAAAATGCCCGCTCTGGTAAACAACAACAAAATAAGATACGGAGCGTCACAGGCGCAATAAACCTATGGGTATGAGCGCGGGGCAAGCTATGGTCCAGGTAGGGTGCGCAGGCCGGATCCCTCTCTCCCTCTTGCAGGGGAGGGGTGCTCTGGCTAGCGTGTCAAGGAGGGGCAAAGGGGGGGGGGGGTTCTATGAAGGGGCAGCAGTCAGCACAGAGTGGCAGTGGGTGGGTTAATAAAGGAGAGAGGGAGGGGAAGAGCCTACAGGGGAGGAGGGGATGGAAGAATTGGTCAGGGTTCCCAGCAAGAGGTAGGGATAAAGAAGGTTTAAATGAATACAATGAAATCAAAGGCAGTAAGTAGGCCACTGCTTGCGACGGCCTCAGGGAAGGGATCACAAAGGCCGAGCAAGGCCCAACCGAGAGTTGCAAAGGTGTCCAAGGGGACCACTTAGGTTTCCGATATGCTCAGCTTTAAATCACAGAGCATTGCAAGCAAAGGCCAATAACCATATCGCCAGGTCACAGCGCAGCGGGGAAGTGGGGTGGTCTATGGGGTAAAAAGGGCAGGCAGCAGAGGAGGAACGCAAGCAAACTGGAAGGTACTTTTCCAGCAAAGTGTAACCAGAGCCAAAGCAATGGGCGAGCACATAGTATGTACAATTAATGAGTTATGCTAAGAGTAAAGTGGTGTTGCAAATATAGGAAGGTGGGGGGGGGGGGTAGAAGGGGAAGAACAAGAAAAAGAAAAGCCCAACGGGCTTGGTATTGTTGGCTTCCCAGCAAGATTAGGTAAAGGTGAAGAGATTTAGACTTGGTGAGGGTATGTAATGAAGGGCAACTAAGGGAATGAAGGGAAAGGAACGATAAAGGGACTTAGCAGGGGGTGCAAGGGACAGCAGCAAGTGGGGCCTGGCAGATAAGAACAGGGGATGGAAAGGTTATGGATCAAGAAGCGGTGGAACGCAAGTCAACTCTGAAGCACCGTCACCAGCAGAGTGCAACTTGAGAAAGTAATGGGCAATCGGTCAGAAGGTAAAGTGTTAAGTAAGGGGAGGGGTACAGCTGTCTGAGAAATGGGGGGAAAAACAAGAATAGATGAGTCGGCTGGAACAGAATTGGGATGGGCAGGCTAATTTTGAGGTACGCTGCGCAAGCTGGTTCCCCCTCTACATCTGGCAGGGGAGGGGTGCTCTGGCTGGCATACAAGGAGGGGCAAAAGGGGGGGGGGGGGTTCAAGTAAGAAGCTGGAACACATGGGGGAGGAGTAAAGAAGGAAGCTTGCTTCCTAATAAGATTAATGAAAAGGGGAAGAGGTTCACTTGGGATAAGGGGTATGGAAAATGGAGAGCAAGCAATATAAACTAAATGGAAGGAAAACTAAGTCTACTTTGGTTAGAAATTACACCCAGTTGGCGGGGGACTTGGGGCTCATGGGGAGGGAGTAGTCAAAGATCTGGGCTTCTTCAGCTCCTGGGACTTTCCAGCTCCCCTCCCCCCAGGCCTAGACGGCCTCAAAGGTTCCCATTTGTACGCTTGCTGTTGCACAGGTGAGCGGTAAAGTGGCATATGGCATCAGTAAGGTACTCGTTGCTTAGTTTTAACCACAGAACATTTCAGGGGTGAAGGTACGGAGCGCAGGCCGGATCCCCCTCCCTCTCCCTCGGGCAGGAGAGGGGGGCTCGGGTGGCCGTGTCAAGGAGGGGCAAAGGGGGGGACTTTAGGAAGGGGCAGGAATCAGCACAGAATGTCAGTGGGGCCGGAAGGAAAGGAGTGGGGGGGAGAGCATGCACTGGAGGAGGAAGAGGGAAGAATTTGGCAGGATTGACAGTAAGAAGAAGGGATAAGAGGAAAGGAAAAGGAAGGAAATGAAATAAGACAGCAAGCCGTGGCATAAATAAATAAAATAAAATAATTAAGCCAATCCTTACGAACGAGGGCTCTCGAGGAGGGATCACAATGGCCGAGAAAGGCCCAGCACGCCCCCACCCTGGCGGTGGGGCCTCCTTAAAAGGAACCACACGGTCAAGGGAAGACCTTTTTCCAACACGCGCTGTAGGTACAGTTGGCCCTCCTGCAAGGGAGTACAAACTATCGGAGCGGCAACCTGCAAGGAATGCCGTCACGCACGGGTGACGGCCAGGGACGGCGATCCCCAACAAATCATCACGCCACCGGTGGAGTCCGGAGGGCCAGCGTGTCTGTTGCGAATGGAACGAATGAGGGTAGAGGAACCGGGTTGGAGTGTAGCAGGATTTCTATACAGGGCAAGCAGACCAGGTGCCTGAGGGGGAACTCACTGCCGCCGGTTGCCTGCGGTGAGTCGTGGCGGAGACACCGGTCGCAGCGATAGGTCTCTTGCAGACACGCCCAGCGGATGTTACATGGTGTTCCCGTTAGAAAGCACTGGCGGATACCACAAGGGGACTGCACAGCCATCAGTTTATTATGAATGGCGCCCAGGAGTATTAGACTCTGGGGAGGCCATTGTTAAAGGGGAGGCTTATGGGGCTTGGAAGACCTTCCAACTCCAAAATTGGGTGGGGGAAATGGGAAGTGCATTCAAAATGGAGAGCAACAATGAAGTCAGCAAGGGGGGGTGGAATGAAAGATTGTACAGCAAACGGGCCTCTGGCAAAGTAGGTTGGGAAAACTGGGTGGGAGGGGGTCCATGTGAGATTAGGAGTTGGTGAGGGGGGGTGGTAAGAGAAATGGGGCATTTGCAATTGTCAGCTCTAGGGGAGTTGAAGAAACACTTGGGAGGGAGGGTCCTTGGAATGCGGTGGGTAGGGGCTAAGAGGAGCAGGGGGGATAGTTGGGGAGGACCCCTCTTTAGCGAAATCAGGGGAAGATGATGGGGATATTAAAGCTGTTGGGCTGCTCAGGGGTGAAGGGAGCTCTGGATGGGGCTCTTGAGAACAGGAGGGGCCGGAGGGAAGGGAGGGACCGGAGGGGAGGGGACAACTCTCAGTGGAAGGGGGGGATCCCTGGCTTGACGGGCTAAGGGGAAGATCTTTTGGGGGAGGGAAATAATTTGGAAAGGAATAGAGAGCCAATTAGGGGAAAGGGGATGAGGGAATCCAGGGGCAAAGGGAAGCAAGAGGGGGGAAAAGGAGACCTAAACGCATCCTTAAATAAAGGAGCCAAAATGGACAATGGAGAATGAAACAAAATTTAGACATGGAAAGAAAATGCACTTAAATAGAGATGGGGAAAGAAAATGAAAAGAAAAAATTGCAAAAGAAAGAAATGGCCAAAGGGTAGAGAGGGACTGTTAGGAAGGGACGGGCGCCTGCGACAGGTCCTCACAAGCACCCGAAGGGGCTGGGGGGACAAAGTTGCTATTGCTCAGCGCAGAATCCTGAGTTTAAAACGGAACACCTGTAAGCTAACTCCTGTGTATGTAATAAAGTTTGCTGTCCCACTCAGTCAACTGGTCATGCCTCTCATTGGGGCAGCTGTGGAGGGGTTGGGCTCCAAGGGTGGAGGGTAGCGGTTAATGAAGGGGGGCAAATTGCGGTGTGTGTGAGCAGCAGATGGAGTCGTTCCCCCACTGAGAGTGTCGTCGCAAAGCGTTTTGTTTTCTCCTGGTTTCTCGAGGGTGACGGCTGTGTTTCTGCTTCCAGTGGAGCTGCTTGGTCAGAGGTTAGCATTTCGTTTTCTCCTGGTTTCTTGAGATTGAAGGCTGTGTTTCAGCTTCCAGTGGAGATGTATCGTCAGAGGTAAGCGTTTTGTTTTCTCCTGGTTTCTCGAGGGTGACGGCTGTGTTTCTGCTTCCAGTGGAGCTGCTTGGTCAGAGGTTAGCATTTCGTTTTCTCCTGGTTTCTCGAGATTGAAGGCTGTGTTTCAGCTTCCAGTGGAGATGTATCATCAGAGGTCAGCGTTTTGTTTTCTCCTGGTTTCTCGAGGGTGACGGCTGTATTTCTGCTTCCAGTGGAGCTGCTTGGTCAGAGGTTAGCATTTCGTTTTCTCCTGGTTTCTCGAGATTGAAGGCTGTGTTTCAGCTTCCAGTGGAGATGTATCGTCAGAGGTCAGCGTTTTGTTTTCTCCTGGTTTCTCGAGGGTGACGGCTGTGTTTCTGCTTCCAGTGGAGCTGCTTGGTCAGAGGTCAGCGTTTTGTTTTCTCCTGGTTTCTTGAGGGTGACGGCTGTGTTTCTGCTTCCACTGGAGCTGATTGGTCAGGAGATCAGTGTTTTGTTTTCTCCTGGTTTCTCGAGGGTGTTGGCTGTGTTTCTGATTCCAGTGGAGCTGCTTGGTCAGAGGTCAGCGTTTTGTTTTCTCCTGGTTTCTCGAGGGTGATGGCTGTGTTTCTGCTTTCAGTGGCGCTGTATGTTCAGAGGTCAGCGTTTTGTTTTCTCCTGGTTTCTTTAGTGTGACGGCTGTTGTTCTGCTTACACCAGGGCATGCATGCAACAGATAAGTCCCTTGTTGTGTGCATTTGTGATGCTAGAAGGAAGCTTTTGCTACAGCAAGTAAAAGGCCATTCTGTTACCGCAATCCTTGGTAAAGGTTGGGGGTCCTCTCTACACCCTTCCTGGGACTTTAATATAGAATTAATGTCCCCTGCCCATACATCCTGCGATGGCACGGCTATCGTCACTTGTGTGGACATTGCCTGTTTGGTAGTAGCGTGCGAACTGCAGGCCTTGTCCACCTGAGTGCCCTTCTGTTAGGAAAGATTTCGTAATTGTAGGTAATTTTCCTTCCATGTGGCAACCCCTAAACTTTTTGCTGTTGTTTTCACCTTGTTCTTGACTTTGCCAGAGAAGTGCAGCCTTCTGCCGCACTCCTCTGGGCTTTCGCTCCTTTCTTACGGGGAAACTGACATGCCCTTAAGACAGTCAGTACCGGGGAACGCTGTTTCCCGTAGTTTCTTCTATCATGTTGCAGCTTTAGTGCAACATGACACAAGAGGGCACTGTAAGCTAAGTTACAGCTCTCTTGGGTCTCTAGCCTGCTACAGGCCCTAGATACTCTTTTAGGATGGTATTTGATCGGTGCAAGTCATTCAGGGACTCGAATGGTGGCAGCGATCGTTTTGTTTATTTTGAGCTCCTTTTGGCGTTCTGAGCACGTTTTTCGCACTGAACCCAAAATGGTGGCCTGGCTCCCAAAATGGCCAGACCACGAGGCTCCTTTGTCTTGTCCACTGACCGTCTTGCTCCCTTCACCTTCCCCAGGTCGAGCGACCCGGGGCCTTCCTTATTTGGGCATGTACTTTCCCGCGAAACGTGGTTGCTTTCGCGGGCTTCTACATGTCGTTTGTGTGCCTCCAGGGTGTGGGCTGGGATGTCTGGTCCCAATACACATCCTGGGTGCCAGAGAGTCTAGGGTGGTGTGAATGCCTGGGACCACCGTGGTCCGTGATTGGTCCACGTATGGTATGTGTGTTGATGAGCGGATCTCCCATTGGCTCCCCTCCGTTTTGGCGCGAAGGGAACCGTGGATAAGAGGGGGCTGGAAACACCACTACCAGGTCGATCTCCTGAGTTCTCACGAACGAAGGAATACAGGAGCCAAGTATCCTGCAACCAAGAGGCTGGACCGAGGAATCGCTGGTGACCCGCTGAAGGAATCCTCCTTTGCACTGCTGTCGTCCTGTGAAACCCTTTTCTCCTTGGATCGAACCAGAAGGCCTGTACTGGTGCTTCGACCTTTGGAATAGCAGGAACAGCTATTCCCGGCGACTTCATCAACTCCTGCCAAGTAAGCCTTCGGAAGTGTCTCTGGGCCATCCAGTTGACTGACCAGCTTACAAGGGAGTCCTGCTCTGTAACCGCCGCCAGGTTGTGTTGTATTTCGAGTCCTTGTCATTCTCCCACGCTTCGTACACTTGGCGTTCCCAAGTCTGAAGGGAGGAGTGTACATTTGGCTCGAATACACACGGCGGCTCCGTTGTCCTGCTGCGGCAACAAACTGTGCTGGTTTCTTCGATTGGGACGTCTTTTTGCTCTACACGACTACGAGGCGTTCCCTGCTCTTCTGAACCTGCCAGCTGCTGAAACTAACGTGGAGAAGCCTGGGTCTGCTTGCTTCGGGGACCGGTGAGTAGTTTAGCTAGGATCTGGTCGCCCTCCTGCAGTATCCCATTGCTTTTCCCTGCTGTGTAAAAACAGCACCCTTTTGGCCGTACTCGCGCTCTGCTTCTGCCCGCTGTGGAGGCTGCGCTTGAGTTGCGGAACCTGTTCTCCTTCTGCTGTGCACTAACCCGAACTGCCTGACTTCCTCCGAAGAGCTTTCCCTTTTGCCCGTTGGCACCGGCGTGGCAGGTACTTTGAGCACAAGGCTCCACTCTTCGCAGGGCTCGGACTTCCATCTAGTTAGGTGCCTCTGAAGGCGAACTGAGTCTAAAGCGTTATCGCACTGCCTGTTTTCCTTTCCTTTCAGGTGGACTACATATTTCGTGCTTATAACGCTAGCGACTGTTGTATTTGTATATATATTGTGTTGATATGGTATGTGTTGGTTTAGTATTGTGATATTGTGATTTTCTCGCTACGGTCATTATTTTAAAGGCCTTAAAATAAATGTGTATATATTTTTGATATAACAACTGTTTGGAGTAGTTTGTAAGCGCTCTTGCTTTGTGTGCTCATTGCGGGCTTTCAGTCACCCTCACCCCTCTTGAGACCTAGTCTTGACCGCCGCGATCGCTACCTTGATTGGTCTGGCTCGTCCAGAGGTTACCCTGTTCCAAGTAATTAGGTTGGCCTTCTGAACTTCTGCGCCACCAGGACAGAGTTCAGAAATCCGTCTTAACACCTTCACAGTCTTGCACAAGGGTAAGGCTTTGCTCTGAGGCTTCATGCATCATGGGGTGTCGCCCAAAGGTTCTCTCCGGATTCATTTCACTGTCAGCCTTGTTTGGAAATCTGGCATCAGCTACAGGGAGAGCTCTTCATAACTTGGACGCCAGGAGAACTCTACCGTTTCACATGTAGAGGGCTCGGGCACTTTGCTCATCAGACAGGCTTTTGTGACTTATGGGGTCCAAGGAAACGGGTTTCTAGGGCCTCTTTAGCCCGCTGCCGGGCAGTACTCCCAACGTCCCACACGCCCAGGCATTGAGTTCCAGAGCAGCACCAGAGGCCCACCAGAGACTTGAAGCTACGAGCTGGGCTTCTCAGAAAATTGCGGCACCTGCTTGTGGTAAACACATCATCGACCTCCCTCCAGGGCGGATGCCAGGTGTAGTCTGGTTGGTTTGCCGCATAGCCTCGAATATATCCCCTCCCCCTCTACTGCTGCTTGGGAACCGTCCTGAGGAAGAGAGGAAAGGGGTTGGGACCTAGCAATTACACCACATCCCTCAATGCAGTGACTCCTGCACCCCCCTTCTTCCATGCACCCTCTTACATTCCCACTAAAAGCTGGACATCAAGGCAGCTGCAAAAGGGCAGCGGTGGTGGCTACAGAGGTTGTCCATGGCCATGCAAAGGTGTCCGGCTTCACATAAAATATGGGGAAATAGGTTTTGTGCTGGGGGAGAAATCCAATCCAAGCGTTAGAGGTAAAGGGGACCATGGACTCGGGGTGCACAGTCACTCCGGCCAGTAGCTCATTCTATCTTGTGTACCCTGCGTGCGAGCGGGCATGAGATATTCTGGCCGCAGAGTGTGTGATCTTGGGCATATCCTCGCCAGTGCCCCCCCTTGACAATTGCTCAGCTGGCAACGATCATTGTAAACTGCATCTCTTGGCTCGTGAATCCCACTTGAATTCCAGGCTAAGCTGGACCTGCACAGCCTTTTTGCTGCGCGTTACCCCATTTGTTTGGGGGACAGGCGATTCATCTTACTTTGTCATGATTTGAAAATGATGCAAAAATAAAACTGGAGAGGATGGCAGTGCCCTGGGGAGGCCACGTATAGAAGAGCTCGCTAAGCACTCCCGCCTGCGCAGGAGAACACAGCCGCATGTCTTTCTGTTATCCTTATTTTTACAGAGTGTGATGGGTCTGGAAGCGCGGCAGCTGCGCCTGGAACTGTCTGCATGGACCCCCTGCACTCACCGCTGGCAAGGCGCTGGGTGCCCGGCTTATGAGAAAGCAAGAAATCACAACGTGAGTGGTGGCGTGAGCACACAGCAATGGTGGTGGGCAGTCTGTCCGCAGAACGAGGCTGATACCCCTGGTGGGAGAAAACCATTCCCAGCCCAAGATACAGAGCAAGTTCTATTCGAAGATGAGAACGAAATGCATGTGAATCAGACGGCCCACAAGTGAGCCGCAGAGCCAAGAAGAAGCAGAAAGAGAGTCCAAGATCTTACTAGCACCGGTGACGTTACCCCTCGGAACAGAAGGTAATAGGGGCAATGGGATTACCGGACAGCTAAGAGGGACTCTTTATAACTTGGACAAAACTCATCGCAGTACTAATGAGAAAAGCATCGGAGATAAGCCGAGGAACGAGGCCCATGTTTCTGAAAGGCAAAGCTACAGGCAATACAGAAAGGAGAGGAGTAGAGGTGAAAACTCGTTACCTTGGGAGAAGGGAAGAGTCAACCCACGTCCCAAAGATGAGAGAGAGAATATAAGAAATCAAGACATCTGGGAAAAACATACTCATGTCACCAAGAAGTCCAAACTCATACATGAAAGAGCACTCAAGAAGAGAGGCTACACCCTGACAAGAAGGAGAGAAGGAACGGATGCAAGATTACCCTGGTGAGTTAAATAGGTAGGGAACACCCCATAGATGTAGGGAAAGTTAAGCCTTAATATAAAATCATGCTTAAAATGTCTTCACAGCCTCCGCATCCTCCTTCTGATCCTCCACACACCCCTGGAAAGCATTCGCACACTTGCTGTACTTCTGTTAGTTTGCGGCTCCGCCCGAGGTGCTCCAGCACCCTAAGAGCTCCCTAATAACTGGTGACAAGGTGGGTGGAAGGCATCCATGCCTCTCCATGCTTAGCATCTCCCCCCTCGACGGGTGTAAGGTCTCCCTGTGTCAGGCGCCAATGAAAGCGGGTGGAGGACCTTCTAGCCACTCCATGCTCTACGCAAAGCCGAAGTGGCACAGGAACTAGATCGATACAGCCTAACTGAATTAAGGTGGGTGCGGCCTCCCCAACACAACCCCACCTGAAGCACCCATTCCACGCCACAGGACACAAGGCAGGAGGAAACCCTCACCTCCTCCTAGCTGGGCCAGCAAGGACTTAAAACAAAATCCCCTGCCTCCCAGTGATGAAAAGGATATGCATTGGAAATACAATGGGTCCATTTTACAAATAAATAAACAGAATAATATATGTTACATCTGGGTGGAGTCTACAATGGGCCTCATTCAGAGTTTGCCGGTCCGGAAACAACAGTGGCAGTAAACCCGCCGCCACCGTTGTTTCCATACTGGCAAACTACGAGTTCTGCATGCGGGTGGCGTTACCCCTGCCAGGACCTCTCGGACGTAACGCCACCCTCCTGCAGACGGACACGGAAACACTAGCACCATTACAGCATGGTGCCGGTGTTTCCCCTTCCCCATTCCCGTGCAGTCCTATAGGACTCCACGGGAATGGGGAGTTACAGAATGCCGGCTACAGAATTACCGGATCACCGGGGCTGTAATGCCCGGTAAATCTGGCAAGTCCGAAGCCGGTAAATCCCTATGGATCCGGCGTCAGCCTGCTGGTTTTACCGGCACGGCTACCGCCGGACTCGTAATGAACCCCAATGATTTTTTATGGGAATTGTAAGGACGGCATGGTATCAAATTAAGACAGACACAAGTGATCACAGTTCAAGGGTGTTTATTGAACTGTAAAATGGTTGAGATAAACGCCTAATCTAAACCTAAATCTAAGATGGGAGTAAGCTATGTCCATCAAATAATAATAATACAGTCCTAGTGGAGTCTAGTAAAAAAAAAAGGGCCTATACTAAAAAAACCTATTGACAATCCTTACCGCTATGCTACAAAATCGTGTGAGATAATGTTCACAAGAAAAGAAAGAAGTGTTCACAAAATGATAAGTCAGGATGTTATGGCCGGGGTCTCCCTTCCCCACATTTTTAGTACCGGACAAGGCAGGACTCTTAAGCACAGCACACTCCTGGGATTCTCCCGTATGAGCTTACAGTTCCTTTCCTCAATATCAGGACCTTCTGTGTCCAAGTCTCTTTGCATGCAACGTCTCTTGCTTCATGATGTGCCATAAACAACAAAACAAAAGTTCCTTCTGCTAATCTTCACATCAGGCGGTTACTCTTCACCCTTGGTCCCCCTCAGCCGGGCTGTTATCCTTCTCTCAACGTTAGCCTCCCTCAGTCAGGTTCAGACCAACCATTTACTGTGGACATCCCTCACTCGGGTTCATACTTGTCGTCACAATGTACACAGGTTGTTACTGTTCACCCCAATCCGCAGGCATCCCTCAACCGGGTTCACATTTGCCTCCACAACGTGCCAAAGACTTTTGACTGTACAAGGGGTTTGGATTGACCCTCGTATGACCACTTTGACACCTGATGCCGGCCTCTCCTAAGGCCTCTTGGTACTTGTAGTTTCTACAAAAACCAAAGACTTTCGACTATGCACAGGATTTAACATAACCCGCTGCAGGACCACTTCGGTTTCCCAGTTCAACACATTCTCCTTGTTCAGGAGTTGGGCATCAGTCAGAGTCCTTGAATGAGTGCCCACGTAGCGCCAGACCACTAACTAGGATACCAATTTTGCTTACAAAAGACCCTTGTACTTTAGTCTTCTTTCTTCAAACAATGTTGCTCTTCGCAACCCTGAGCTCAACACAGTCTGGTCTATTTCTCAGCGTTTTCTGACTCACCGGCTGTGTCAAACTCTGTTGGCGTCTCCTACCTCTGGAGTCAAGGACGGTACCACAATGGTAACCGCTTCTCCCTGCCCTGGCTATGAGTGACGGAAGGTCCCATGTGCCGCTGACATTCACCAAGTGCCATTCTGGCCAAACAGGAGAGGGCAGGATCCCTCCCCTCTCTATCAGCTGCAGGAGCAGACTGGTGGAGCCACCCACACCCCACCGCATACCCAACGACCTCATCGTGTCACAGAAATGATCTGATGCCATCCAGATCTCTTAAGGTACCCCCAACCCCTGCTGTACCTGTAGCCCGCTTCATGTTACTTTGATCTTGGTTTATTTCATCTTGATTTGAAAATATCTGTTTCAATCGGCATCAACGCCTGACCACAAAATGGCTGGCGCGATGCAACGTGAAAACAAGGCTGTACCTCGTTTCTAAGCAACCAAGAAGCAATATCAACCAATTGGCCTCACTGACAGGCGGAAGCCGGCCTGCGGACTAAGGTCGTGGATAAAGGCTTTGTTTGCCTCTGTTCCCCCCCGTAGAGCCTCTAGAGCTATCCGACAGATCCAATTCAGCTTCATCTGGCTCGCTATATGCATGAGCACAGCGCATGCCCTAATCAGACTACCCAATGTGATTGATCCAGCCTTCTAAACTAAGGTACGCCTCAGAGAACAAGTTCTCACCTAGCATACAGTGACCTTGTACAAAAGACTTTGGCCCTCATGCTCGATGTCCCACCCTGTCCACTGTATTGTGTGCACCTGATCCCTCGGATCTACCCGATAAACTCGTACTCCGAACTCACTGAGAACTCACAGAATTAGACCACGCCCTGCACACCGCGCGCCTCTGATCTAGCTTAAGCTTTTGTATATTGCACTCGTACGCCTTGTATACAGTTTTCTTGAAGCAGCCTACGCTGTGCTTACTATGTTCGGTGAATTGGCCCTGCATACCGTGAGCCTCTGGATGAGCCAACGCTCTGCTTATAGTGCTCCTGCGCCTTATACAGTGTTCTTGAACTAGCCTATGCTGTGCACACGGTATGCTTGAACCAGCCTACGCCTTGCTTAATGTGTTCTCTGAACTAGCCTAGGTATTTCGCATAAAGAACTTACCTGAATTAGCCATAGTATACTGTGTTCTCTGAACTAGCCTACGTGCTGGTATACTGTGTGTTTTTTTAACCTAGCTTACACCTGGCCTACTGTGTTTTTGAACTAGCCTAGGCCTTCTCACACTGAACTTACCTGAATTTAGTCATTGCATACTGTGTTCTTGAATTAGCCCACGCCTTTTGCTTATTATGCTCTCTGAATCAGCCTACGCTTCTACATACTGTGTGCTTCTGAACTAGTGCACGCCCTACCTATTGCATTACTGAACTAGCCTAAGCCCTACCTGATTTAGCCTCTACCTACCTGAGGCTATTGTATTAGGCACAGTCCACAGATCCACCGGATCTCATTCCTAGTCAAAAGATAACTAGTGGCAGTAGCAACCTTGTGCAAACCTCTGAATCCCAACAGATTCTGCGCACCTCCAACAAGCCCAACCCTAGCCAGGCATCCTCCACTAAATGGAGAAACTACAGACTACGATCTAGACTGTCCAAACCACCATCAGCTCATACAAATAGCTGCCTCCAACCGCAGTCCACACAGTCCTCAGTCAACTCTTCCAAACCCGAACCCACTCCTAAACTGATCTCCTGCTCCGGCTCCCCTGGTACTTCCACCACCATCAGCAAAAGCCCCACCAGGAACCTTACATTAAGGGAGGCCTTATAAACGCGAGATCGCTTGTTGCCCATGCCTCAGAAATCTCGGACATCATCACAGGCAACCAACTTGACTTCCTAGCTGTCACCGAGACATGGCTCCACAAAGCAGCCGGCCCCGCCTTGACGCAAGCAGTCCCAGCCAACTTCTCTATCACACGAAAAGACAGAGAAACCTCCAAAGCGCTCTCGCGCTCATCTACAAATCCGATCTTACTATCAAAGAGATAGAACCTATGCTAATACCATCAGCAGAGTTACTCTCAATTAAAGTGGGAATATCCCCCTCACACACTATTACTGTGCATTTGATCTATAGACCTCCCGGCATTCTAGGAACTTTTGAAGAAGACATAACATCGCTCTTAAACACTAATGTCAAACCTGGGACACAGATTATCCTACTAGGTGACTTTAACCTGGGCCTTAATGATCCTAAAGATACTAATGCCACTATCCTAGCAAACACTATGGCGGAAGCCGGCCTTACTATCAGGAATAATGGACCTACTCACTCAAAAGGCCGTACCCTGGACTGGGTCGCAGATATCAACTGCACTTCTTGTATTACCGCCACTGACCCTTGCATTTGGACTAATCACTATCTGATCTCGTTCACCATCCAGTATATACCTCAAACTAACGCCACCCAACCAATGGCACCACCAACCCTCACCAGATGCAAAAAGAATAGAACAATCACTAACCTCCTAGCGCTGATCCATCCTACTACCAATCCCTCCCACCTACCCACCTATCCTACAGACAGGTGGATCTGTACAACAACACTATCAACAAAGCCATAGACACCATCACGCTTTAAAAATTGAGCAAAGCTAAACCTTTGGCTCATCTCAACACGTGGTTCAACCCTAGCCTAAAAGCACTGTAAAAGGAAAAAGACAGGCAGAAACTAGTTGGAAAAAAACCCCATCAACTCAGAACAAAAATCTCCTCACCTTCCTCACCGACCAATATAAAAAGGAAATCATTCAAACCAAAAAAGAAACCTTCAATGACAGAATCAAAAAAGCAAATTCAAGCACCAGGGAAATCTTTTCTATCCTTAGAGAATTAGAATCCCCAATTGCACCCGTAGACTCATGCACCAAAAATAAAATCTGGTGCACGAACATCCAAAACGCCCTATGCAATAAAATCACCATGCTACAAGACAAAATCCTAGCTAAAAAAAAAACCTCCACAAGATTGCACTTGCTACACAAGAAGCCATTTTGCAAGAAATCACCAACAACCAAACTAATCCTCATAACCAATTCAAATTCAGGTCAATCTCCACTACTCAAGCTGCAAGTATCCTCAATTCACTTAAAGCTTCCCGATGCTTGGGGGATACTTGCCCAGCATCCATCATTAAAGAAGCTGCTAAGAACCTAGCCCGTTCGTTACCACCTTCATTAATTCCTCCTTCAAATCCTGCACAGTACCAACCAATCTCAAAGATGCTTGGGTACTACCACTGTTAAAAAAACCTAACCTGGACCCTAACATCGCAACTAATTATAGGCCCATTACGACTGTTGCATTTATCCTTAAAATCTTAGATAGAGCTGCCTATCTACAGATTCAATCATATTTGGAGATCATCAACCTACTAGGCACTAGACAATCAGGTTTCAAACCAAGAAATGGGACTGAGACGGCCCTCCTCAATCTCAAGAACCAACTAGATGAGCGGAAAGACGAAGAATACATTTCCATTCTCCTACTCCTAGACTTGTCAGCCGCTTTCGATTTGGTTGACCACAAAGTGTTATGCAACCACCACAAAACGGCAGCCAACTTTTCCCCAGAAGCTTCTACATGGATAAACTCGTTCCTTGACAAGAGAACTATAAGAGTCTTCTCGCCCTCCTCAGCAGCTGACCCAGTGTCTTTTATATGTGGCGTACCACAGGGGTCATGTGTTTCCCCCACTTTTTATAATATATTTACAAAGCCGCTCTTCGACATATTGGATAATCTGGGTGTCTCATACACCAACTATGCTGACGACACCCAGATCCTCATCCCAATACAGGGAGACCACGACATAGACACATGCCTCATAAAAAAAATCTACCTTATCATACAAACCTGGATGGCCACCCATGGTCTATGTCTTAATGATGAAAAGACCGAACTCCTAATCATTGGGTCCACCAGCAAACTTAAACTACATCACCAATACAAATCCTTCACCATTGACGTTATTAAGATCAAAGTCACCAAAGAAGTAAAAACATTAGGTTTCTATTTAGACTCTGCCCTCAACCTTAACAAGCAAGTAAATGCCACAGCGTCTGCAAATAGCTACACGTGCAAACTAATTTATGCTTGCAACCCCTTCTTGACCACTGAAAGCTGCACCACAATTGCACAGGTACTAATCCTATCAAAATCGGCTTACTGCAATGCATTGTACTCCGGAACTAGCAAACATAACACCAACGAACTTCAAACCCTCTGAAATAATGCCCTAAGAACAGCCTTAGGCATCCCCAAAGGGCAGCATATTTCGGACCAAAGACGAGCCGCCAACTGGCTAGCCATCAAAGACAGAATTAAACTTAAAACCCTAAACCTAACATACAAATGCCTCAACAACAAAGCAGCGGCATACCTTACAGAAACATGTATGAAACATACATCTGAACGTCCTATCAGAAAGGCACAATCCGAAATCAGCTTATCAGAAAGGCACAATCCAATTGTATCAGAATCCCCAACTTCAAACTCAAAAGAACAGGAGGATCCAGCTTCCCTGTCTTGGCAGCACAACTCTGGAACTCACTACCAGACACCTTAAGAGCCTCACCCTCCTTCCATTCATTCAAAACGAATGTTAAACAATGGTTACACTCTAGCGACCACTGACGCTCTATTCCATTACCTGTATAAATGCATCTATTTGACTGTATTATAATTACCAGACATGACATGTATTTATTCCCTACTGTACTTTACCTGTACATCTCATGTTCCACTGTAATGTATCCTTTGTATACTAATGTCTTCCTGTAAACTTCCTTACTATGCTGTAACTGTACCTAAAAAAACTCATAAGCGCCCAGATGCCTAACGGCCCGCTGCGCTATATAAATAAATAAACAATACAATACAATACAATGCTTCGCACCATTCGCCAGCTGCGATTCCGGTCTTACGTCTCCCTTCTCGGAGGCTCTGTGCGTCTTGGTTGAAAAGAGCAAGGGCAATTCCCTACTTGTAGTCCTTTCAGGACTTGCCGCCTTTCTCCTCTGTTTGAACTGCCGTCCTGGAATAGCTGCTTCCTCATGCGTTTGGCCTTGCTCAGAGTGTGCTCTTGTGCTCCGCCTTTTATCCCGATGGGGAAGCGTAAGGGAAGTCAGGTGTGTGTAGTTATCAGCAATTGCCTGACTCTGCCTGACCCTTGTGTTGGAACATGTCAGGTATACAGCTCGGGTGTTAGTCTGTTGTCTTTCATGGTAATCTGCCTGTGAGAAAGTGTTTCTGTCAAGAAAGGGGGCGGGGGGTTGAGTCTCTAGATATCCTAGTGTGCGTGATGGGGAAAAGGTGTCATTAGGAAGGGGGTACCACGTCTCACCCTTCGGTGTCCCACTTCACTCCCTGAAGACCCCCATCTAGGTGATCCTCCTGCACTGGTCCACCCCCAGGAACTGGATTCAATAGGGATGGTCATGTCCTGGCCACCTGGATGACAGATCCCTGGGGACTAGCCAGGGAGACACCTTCAGGTTTCTCCCAGAATTCAGCATGAACATAGATGCCCTTAGCACTAAAGGGGGTGTTCACCTGAACAGTGGCACAGAAAGAGGACGTGCCTTCCAAATTTGGTGTAGACATGGTGCACTTTGGAGAGTGGTGGCTTGCGTCTCAAGGATGAGTGCTTGTGTGACCTCACGTCCCTACCACACTCATAGGGGACTAATTAAGACCACAACCTACTACCACAATCAAGATGTTTGAGGGAGATGAGGAAACTTCTTCATTCAGAACCCCTCATTCAGCTGATCTCGCCCATCAGGCATCCCAGCGACATCCGCAAGTGTATGAAACCCAACATTAATTAAACTTTTATTATGCGCTGAGTACTGGAGATCAGTCTCGAAGTGTGTGTGGGACAGGTATTCGAACCTGTGTTGCTCTGTGTTGTCAAGCGCATTGCCCCTGTGCTATCCTCCTGGCCCAAGATTATTTACAGGCAACCCAGCCCCAGTATTTCATGTTGTGGGTGCCCCAGCCACCCTAGGTCACCACGTCCACCTATGGGTGCAACGCCTTGAGATTGTTTTCTCACTGCATGCAAGAACAATGAGGCTAGGTGGCCCATGCTCCTATTTTATGATGGAGGGGAGGGCTACCAGATGTTTACGATGCTTGAACTAAGGGATGATTCACACGCTGCCACAAAAGAAATACTGACCTATTTCTGACCCTTAGTCAGAGACTAAGAGGCTTTGCCTCCAACAAACACGCCAGTACCGAAAGAATTGCTCAATGCGTATCATACCAGACACCGCCAGTTGGCCATGTCCTGTTGACTCCAAGATGGAAATGGGGAGATACAGGCAACAAATCATCCACAATTGTGCATCATCACAACTGAGCTGTGTGACTATCCTTCAGATAGTGTCACTTCTCCCCAGAGGAGAGCCCCTTTCCATGAGGCTAGGGAGGTGCAGCCGCTAACCAATAGTCCCCCTAGGGGTGGTAACATGCAGTCTCTATCACCTTGTATCCCTTTCTAAAACTATATGAAAACCTTAATGAGAACTATAAGGATCAGTTGACCCTACTGGCGCTGATGCATTAGAAACTCATCTTTATGGACTCCTACATCAAAGCGTCAAGGGAAAAAAAGATCAAAAGAAAGGGACTCTGAGGGAGTGGTCTTTAAAACACTCATCGAACTAATTGAGGATGCAAGAGAGGACACAATGTCTTTTCTGGCATGTTTTAGAGATACCATTAGCATAATGAAGAGCCAAGACCCACTTCAAGAGTCGATGTAGACTTAACATCTAACCCTCTACAACCACCGTTGGGTCACTTGGACAGGAACGCAGAGAGTGGAGCAGCTTCTCGGCTGTCAGCAGACCGAAGAGAAAATGTACAAGTGCCTTCATGCAGGAAACTGCTCTACTGAACACCCGTGAAGACTTGCTCTCAAATCTTGATTCCAACTCTTCATTCTTTTCCTTATGGATCTTTCCTCTGCCTTCGTCATGGTCAATCATGACACCCCGACTAATCAGCTCTGTGAATACCTTGGCATCACATGCCTGGCACTAGACTGGTTGACCTAATTCCTCTCCGACAGACATTTCAAGGTTCAACTGGGCCCTTTTCTCTCCCCAACACACTCTCCACCTGCAGCGTCCCTCAGCGCTCTATCCCTTCATCATGGCTCTTCAACATCTACCTTTGTCCCTCCGGCCCACCTGATGATCTCCTTCTCTCCTCACTTCCAGAGTTATGCAAAGGACGTGCAGCTCTCCTTCAAGTTTCCCTCCACTGCCCCCTCTTCCTCCGCTCTCACCCTTGACTGTCTGACTGCTATTAAGGCATGGCGTGGTGCCAATGATCTCTGCCATAATGACAGTAAAACTGAGATCCTTCTCATTGGCATCTCAGCGCCCTCCGTCCCACCCACCCTCTGACCGTCTTCTATGGGTCCCCTCCCCTCACCCTTCTGTGAGGCAAAAAACCTTGCTGTCATCTTGGAATACTCCTCTCCTCACATCAGTGACCTTGCCAACAAGGCCCACTATCAGCTGTACCTCCTCAGAGGTATTCTCCCTTTCCTCACCTTCCCCCAGAAACTCAATGTGTCTAAAGCTGTGGTCCTCTCTAGGCTAGACTACTGCATCAGTCTGCTCCTCAATCTTCCTTGATCCTCCCTTCGCCCCCTTCAACTAATTCAGAATAGAACTGCAAGACTTACCCTTGCTTTAAGCTCAGGGACCATATCTATCCAGCCCTATAATCTCTCCACTGGCTCTTGATGGCTGCTAGGATCAAGTACAAGACCCTCTGCATCATCCACAAGGCTTTTTCTGGGGCATGGGACCCCACTACATCCAACTCTCTCTCCCTAAATACCTCCCTGCTTGAGCGAGCTCTTCGTTCCTCTAGCTCTAACTCTGCAAACCCGACGCTTCTCTAAGCAGAGAGTGGGGGCTAGATCTCTCTCTTCCACAGGAGCCTCCCTCTGGAATGGCCTCCCTGCCCCTCCGAGGCTTGAGCCGGATCTCCTTATGTTCCGGTAACTCATCAAGACCCTCCTTTTTTATTCTTCCTTCCCTCTCCCCTGCCCCTCCTCTGCTAACGCCCCCGTCTGCCGCAGTGACTGGCTGCCTGGTTCGCTCAGAGTTCTACAGGGCACCAGGCCCACCCTACCGCCCAGTCCACCCCCTTCCTCGCACTTAGCATATGGACCCTCACCCCCTGCAGCCCATGCACTCACTGGCACTTGCCCATCTGGACTCCCCTTAGCACTCGCCTAGCATCTCTTGCCCTCTCCTCTCTCCTCCCTCCTCCACCTCTCCTTCCACTTGCACTCTCTCCTCTTTGCCCTGCAATTTCCTTACCACCCTAGCACTTTGCATTTGTGCAGACCGGCACTCCCCCACTGTCCCGCGCACTTGTGCTGCGAGGATCACCTGGGAGAAGAAGGTCCCCAAGGGGATAGGAGGACTCCGTTGGGAGAGAGGCATGATTTGTCTCCCTCAGAGGAAGAAATATCAGTGATGCCAGAATATGTTATGACTTGCTGTCAGGGGGAGGTTTTCATTCCAGAAGCTAATTATTCTGAAGGTGGTAAAAGCTGTCATAATCATTTATTGTGATTAAACCCCACACCACCAACAAAGTCACCCACAATTATGATGGTGAAGGCTCTTTTGATTCACAGGGCAACGTTAAATGCGAATCTCAAAACATTAACATCTTAGATTCTAAAAATTGTAAGTTTCATGTGAAGCAGAATCACTCATTAAATCCTTATAATCCTCCTTTAGAATATGTAATTCAGAAAAGAAATAAAGTTGGCAAATTTAGTAATAACATTCCCATTGAAAGGAGTAATTTGAGCATTGGGGACTTCAAGTCCCCCAATGTCCAAAGTACTGGGACGAAGAAGAGGGATGCAGATGCAATGGACTGCCTGATAGTGCTAATGACCCACACCTGAGGGAGACAGAGGTATTAAAAGTCCCCTCAGGTGCAGGTCCCTGAGACCAGTAGTGAGAGGATGAGTGATTGCCGTAACTCCATGTTGCAGTTGAAGGAGAGCAGGGACACCAGAGCCACTGTTTGTTGAGCAGATGCCGGTTCTGAGAGGGTCTCTACCTTCAAAGCCCTTGAATGCAGAGGTTGCACAGTGGGAAGCAGAGTGTTTAAAAGCTTTCACCTTGAAGACTGTGAATGCAGAGGTCGGGCAGCAGGAAGTGTTAAGTTGCAAAGCTTCCCCCATTCTAAGTTAAGCTCTGGTCGCAGGCGAGCACCAGAGTGTCCTGGGAGCAAGGGGAGCTCCTTTTGCAACCAGCGTGAGCAGCGGAAAGCAGAAAGAAGCGGTTTACCTGACTGACCAAAGCAGAGGAAGCAGGAGAACAGGAGGTAACGGAGCGAATAGGCGCATATGCGGTACCCGATGAGTGCACTACTGTTTTCTGACCCCAGAATGCCTTGTGATCGCCCACTGACCTGGCTTAATCCTTTTGAATACTGAACTGATGTAAAACAAACAAACTGGCAGAATAATAATCACTTTGAATATCGAACTGATACTAAGAAGCTAAGGTAGCAGAGTAATAAGAACTTTGGAGACAGACAAGAATGATATTGTGATGCTGGAAATGCCTTATGGAGGGACAAGGCCACCTAGTCCTTGTCCTACCACTTCCCTGTGTGTGTTTTCTTTGTATTCTGCCACTGAGGTCCAGCTGGACCTCTGGCACTGCAGCTCTTTGTTTTCCTTTTGGTGAACAACACCCATGGGATACCCTTATGGCACCCATGGGCGGAGGGAAACCCATGTACCCCCTAGTTGTGTTTCTGGGTACCTGTGTGTTGCCCAAAGAGCAGGGCATGGGCTGGTGGCAGCTACATGCTGACTTGACAGTGTCTCTGAGTGTCCTCCATTTTTGGAACACCCAGGACCTGCCATAGTGATCAGTGGCCCCTGTGGCCTCTTGGTTTCTATTGCCTTTTACCTTGTTTCCCAAAGTCCTGGGGAACCCTTCCTCCTGAATGGCTGTTGGGTGGAAACACAATGTATGTCTGTTGCTTTCCCCCTGACTGGATGTTGGGTGGAAATACCATATTAGCTCTGGGGCTGCCTCCTGTCAGACTGACTGGAGCCTTCCCAGAGGCTGTGTGTTGTGGGTACACCCTAGGGGTGGGACCTGTGTGAATGGAGTCTGAAGTGAACACACACTGTGTTATGGGTGTCTGGGTGTGGGGTGTGTGACACAGTGCCTGAGACAGCCCTGACTGAAACTGACATGAATGCAGTGTAGTGTGCTAAAAGGCTGGGTACTTGCCCCAATCCACATTCCTTGTTATGGGTGTCTGGGTGGAGTGAATGGCCCGAATGCCTGTGATCCTGATTGGCTGCCTGCCTGCATGAATGCCCTTCTGTGTGAGTGGCTGACTGAACCTGGCTCAGCCAGAGTGAATGGGGAACAGATGTGTGTGTATATGGGGACCTCTCACTTACCAATTTGTCCAGAAGCTGAAGTAGAAGCTGAAGCAAGAAGAAGCTGTTCCTTGAAGCCCCGCTTAAGGAGAAGTCAGCTACTGCATTTTCTTCAATGTAATCTGAAAGCCATTCCGTCTCCCAAGGACTGATCCAGAGAGGACCTGTGAAGGAGACCTCTACCCAAGCTATGAGGGACCATCGGCCAAACTGCTACTCTTCATCAAAGTATCCTGGAAGCCAGTCCTGTTTGCCTGCCATCCGTAGAAGGGGTCTTCAGAGTCCTGAAGAGGAAAGTCCGGACATCTCAAGTGAAGAAGTCCATTGGTGTCGCCCGGAGGTGCGCTTCGTGATCACTGGAAGCCGTTGCTGTCTACCGCCCAGAAGAGGGGGTACCCTGACATAGTGCTGCTGGACACCCGGAGCAGCTAAAGTTCCAAACTGCCCAAGAACCATTCAAAGGACATCCTTGCCATCATCACTGACCACATTCTTCCACCAGAGAGAGTCCAGAGACGCTGAGTGCAGTGGAATGTCCACTGGTGGGTTTCCTGCCACCAGAAGCTAACAAAGACGTCCTGAGGGTCAAGACTTGGTGAGGGTCTGAGGTCCACTCAATTGGTTGAGTCCAGGTCACCAGAAGCCATCCAGACTTCCGTGTAGTGGCTGCAGCACCAAAGAACCGAAAGTAAGATAACCACATAAATCCGCACCCCGACACCAAAAGTGACTTCTGCACCCATCGCCACCAGGAGTCATCCCAGGCCCCCAAGGGTCTTGACTTCATGGTCCAAGCGTTTAAGGAGCCCACAACAAGTTTAAACTTACCAGGACTTCTACGGCAGGAGTAGCCACTGTCCAAAGGAGAGCACTGCAAAGACTGAAACTGCTGCCTTTCCACTCTTCTTCTTGAACTCAGCATCTCTGTGACTCCTTCCTGCAGAGGGGGTCCCGTCGAGTAAAGCTGAGAACTCTGCCACTTCGACTGCCAAGGCACCCAAAAAGACTGACGAGGAAGAGCACCTTCCAGCCTCAGGAGTCGTCCAGGAGTCCCAGGTTCATCTTAGATCCTGTTCGCCTGTGGCATCTCAGGTACTTTGGGGACTTGGAACCTTTAAAAGAAAGCAGAACATTAAGTGATAATTTTTGGACTGGGCTGTAAAAAACAAGTTAAGGAACCTTTACATTACAGGGTGCCCTAGTGGGGGGATACTCACACAGAATTTCTAGCCATCTTAAGGAAGGCATTCTGACAATGTTCACAACTAACCTGCCTTTCTTCCATATTCTATGCTGTTACACCTCACTTAAGAATTGTCATACCCAGTTAAAACTGTCTGCAGTTAGTGCATCCATTACTGAATTTAAGTGGTGTGTGGTACCACATAAAGTGTATACATTTTCCATTCTTTGAATAAGTCTTTCCAAGTACAAAGTGTTCTTCTGTAAATGTATATATATATTCCTGAATCTTATATTATATAAATAAGCTGTGTTATCACCTAACATAGTGTGTGGACATTCCTTTGTGGGGGGCTCTGGGGATTCACTGTAGTTAAGAACCATCATGCATTACCTCCTGAAAGCTTAAGCCTGGCTGCTCATCCATAACTACCAAATTGAGAGCCTTTGGCTGGGGTGTTCTGTTCCTTTACCCTACCATATAGAGGGCAGAAGTACAGATACCCCCCCTCCAGTCTATGCACTGGTGGTACAGCAGTGGGATCACTGGTTTCAGTGTTTAACCTAGCTACTACAAAATATCCACACTTCTTTATTGATTTAGAGTTCTAGCAGTGTATACTGATAACTGCACTACAAACAAAGGAAACTATTGCAAATGATAAATTGACCAGTGTGAGCTTAGAGGCTCTCCAGAGTGCTTGTGAAGTGAGAGGAATAGATTTTGAAGATAAGTCTAGGACAGAGCGTATAGCTGCCCTTGTGGATTTCCAGGCATATTGTGACACTCATGATGAAAATGGGGTGGGCTCTGATGGGGACCTTGCCCTTGGTGAAGTCACTGATGTTGCCACTGGGATTCCCACCTCTCCCGTCACTTCTGTTCCAAAACCCAGCATTGTTTCCCAGAGAAGTGCCCTGGAACATGATTATTAACGACAAAGTTAACCTTTGAATACAAAAAGTTAGAGACTGAAGCTGAGTTGAAGAAGGAGGAGTTGGCACACCAAGTAATACCCAAATAAAGAGATATTGAACTCAAAGACATAGGGCTTCATTACGACTTAGGCGGTAAGGGTTTTACGGCGGGCGTTAACAGCGCCGACCCTTACCGCCTGAGTACGAGGTCCCTTAGCGCCATGGCGGACTTAACACCTGCTTTTAGCAGGTGTTAAACTCCATGGCGCTAAGGGACCATGGAGTTAATTACGCCACCGTAATTTACGGTGGCGTAATTAACGCCTTCTCCACTCCCATTATGCCCTATGGGGCAAAAATGGGAATGGGGAAGGGTAAATGGGGATTGGGGACTTACCGCCCCGCCAACCTCCGAATGGGGCGGTAAGTCCGCCAACCACCATGGCGTAAACGTAGTTTACGCCATGGTGGTAAAGTCACGGCCCAGGCGGTAACTTACCGCCTGGGTCGTAATGAGGCCCATAGACTCTGAATGTCAGAGAATCCAGCTAGCGGAAGCTAAGGCTAAGTGGAGACTTCCGCCAAATAGTGTCAGGTCTCCAGCAACCAAGCTTAGGAAAGATTTGGCTGGTTTGTATGTGGAGGGTTCTGCTATCCTCCAATGGATAGAGGCATTTGAAATGGATGGATGTAACTGCCTGCGAACCGTTCATTGAAAACGGGGTCCCAAGCAATATTTGTCCCCCGCCTCCATTATTAAGGAAGTCAGGGACACCCACGCAACTCCTAAAATACTGAACATGGGGAGTGGGTGTTAGGGAGAATTCTCTGTGAAGGCTAATTCCCCAAACCTAGTGAGTCCCCCAGCAGCTTTGCTGGATTTTTGGGGTTTGTTTTTTCTCTCCTGCTAAGAGTGAGACTCTTTTTCCCACTCTTAGGCATGATTTGAGTGTTTCCTTTGACTTCTTGTGTGCTTATGGGCTATGGGGTATTTTTTCCCCATAGGCTATCATTGGTTTTTGTATGTGTGTTACACAGCACCCTCAGTTCAGTAACACAGGGGTGTCATAGTGACCCCCAAACATAGACTCCATACCCTGGGACTGACTACTGTCTCCCAGGGCATGTAAAGTCACCATTGGCTTTACTAGTCTAAATTGGTGAACAGAACCAGTACAAAGCATCATATTGTGGAAGTAATGGACAGGGGTAATTAGATTGCCCCTGGGTCTGTTGTCGAGGGGGCACTGTCCAGTCCCCCCTTACCGAGTTTCTGGCTGGTGGCAGTGGTTACCACGCAAAATATTCCACCGCAATATTTCTCTATGGGATTTTCCCATTGGTTTTAAACGCACCACTTTTTGGTGCAATGTTAAAGATACCGCCGGTTTATTCATTTAATATAAATTCACTGAGTGTTTTTTTTTGCCAGAACTCACTTCTAAAATGGCGTTTGTGTTCGTCTCTGTGACTCTGACCCAAGGTCGAGCCCTTTGTTCCACCTTTTGGCGGGCTTCTCCACAGAAGCCCTCCAAGTCGTGCCACGCTGTCTGGGTTCCTTAGGAGGGGTGGAGGGGGGTTTAGGCACCATGGACTGCATTGCCTTGGCAACCCAAGTCGCACTCTTCTCTGGTTGGCCCAGTGGTGAGCCATCCGGCTCACCACTTAGCATGAGTGATTGACAGCTAGGCTGTTTGAATGGGGGTTTTCTGCATAAAAGCAGGGCTTTTGGGACTGGAACTTCAGAAGTCGCCACTGGACCTAAGAACCCGACGAGGACGAAGCTGAGCCACCTGCAACCCGACGACACCACCGGTGAAGCCCTGCTGCAACGAACTCACCACTTCTGCAACGACTGGGAAGATCTTCTGCTGAAGAGTCTTCTCCCTTTGAGCTGGTAGGACCATCCAGCTCACCTCTTTTTGCTTCCTGAAGTGACCCTTGGTCGAATCACCCGTGCCAAGCACCCCGGCGGCCGGATAGCCAAGCTCTCCACTTTTTACCGCAAATAAAAGGACTGCTCCTTTTAATCGGGACTCCGCGGCTGGTTTCATCCCTGTGCAGTGCCACGACTCCAAACCTTCCTTCACGGCGAGATCTTCTCTTCCTCTGTCTGGAACAATGAGCTGCAACCACTGCCAGGAACAACTGCCCCCGCTGGAGCTTCCTTTGCATTTAAGGTACTGTGTCCTGTCTGGCCTCCCTTGCTACGGAGTGCTCAAAGTGTCCCTTAAATCTGACTCCTAACCTGGGTTGGCCTCAGACCTGCTGAACTTTGCTTTCTGAACCTATCTGACTTCTTTTTGACTTTTCTACAAAGACTTTAAAGTGCATTTAAACTGTGTGATCTTGGGCACATTCCGCCTTGCTCCTGGCCTATGAACTTTGACTCTACCAGTAGACCCAGCTTTTTCTGACTTACTGTGGTTCTTAAAAGTGTTGATAGTGTGTTGTTTTCATACCCTGCCTTTCCCTCCCTTTTTAACTTGAATTATTGGAGTGCCATCTAACGTTAAGCGCTCACCTCTGTCTGAAAATAAGTGGTGTTAACTTAGACTTGTCTAATAATCTTATCAGGGAGGTGTATATACTTATAGTGACTGTGTTTTAACTTGCTTGACATATTCGTGCCAGTGTATTTTACAAGTGTGTCTTTAAATAAATAATTATATACTTTTATACCAAAGCTCTGGTCAGTGTTTGCTTGTGCTATTGTCTAATTGTACCTAATGTGTATACTCTATATACTGCCTAACTCATCTTGAGAGAAGTCTGACTGCTCAGCCACAGCTACCAGGTAAATCTGGGTGGTACAGACTGCTACCAATTGGGTTTACTTCTTACTCCTGTAGTCTTAATCTTTTTGCAGTGGTCCCTAAGGGAACTGCACAGGATTCTGCCTAACAGTGGGGGACACCCCCGCAACCCCATCTCCTCATGTTCAAGTAAAAAGGTCAGAAATGCAGAAGGTAAAAAAGTACATAAAAAGTATGTCAAAAAGGCAAAACAACCAAAATAAAACCAACCAAATTGGGGAATACCATGAAATGGCTTGTGGTATCCATGATGTTGACCATAAAGATTGGGCAAAGTGTTTGTTAGTGTAATGGCTTCTCCCGCCGGTGCGCCGGCGAGGGAGAAAGCACGTGGGGCCCCGCGGGCCGAGGCCTGGCTGCGGAGCAAAAATGAAGGAGGGCACACCGTGGCTCGTGGTTTGCCCGGAACTGCCTCCTCCTGGTGGGGGCGAGGCTTTTATTCAATGCGCCTTACGTCCCGCAACGCGGTGACTTAAGGCGTACACAACATTCCTCCTTTTTTCAAACAACTTAAAACAGAACACACTAAATACAATCACGTCCAACTGATTCAACTTCACTCTACTGTGCATTCTAGTCCCACACACATTATAGTCCTACCACTCATTGGGCCTCATTACGAGCTTGGAGGTAGCCATGGAGCTATAAACTCCATGGCTGCCTCCAAACCGGGCTCCTTTACGGGGTTCCTGCAATGGGGACTTACCGGGTCATTCCGACATAGGAGGACCCGGTAAGTCCTCCTTGCAGGAACCATTCCCCATTCCCATTTGAGCCCCCATAGGGCTCAGTGGGAATGGGGAGGGAGGTAACAATGGGCACATCACAAATTACCCATTATTACCTCCCTCCTCCCCTCGCGGGACCCGCAAAAGATGTCTGGTTTTACCAAACGTCTGGTCCGGGTCCCGCAAAGGGAACCTCATAATCGGGCCTGACAGAATGAAGGGTCCCGTACCAGCCCCCTTCATTCCGTCAGCACCAGGGTCGTAATGAGGCCCATAGTCTCTTAACTTTTCTGGGTCTCTCGGTGCAGTTCTTAGGGTATGGCACCCACATCTAGGGGCTGCCCCCCCAATCGTGTTCTGTTGCGGCTCACCTGCCTTATTTGGAGATGTCTCCCTCGGTTCCTCTAACAGTCCGTCTGTCTCGTGCTCCTCGGTCGACTCCTCCTCGGGTTGTTGGTACTCATCTACCGGCGGTGACCCTGCTTCCTCCGAGGGCTGCTGGTCCCCATCAGTCCACATTTGTCGTGGCACTCCCTTGAACCATGATGCGTTCCTGGTGATCTGTCGTTGCCCTCGTGTGGCCGTTATCATGGTTCCTCGCCGTTGAGTTATGGTCCAGGGGGCCACGTCATACTGGGTGTCCAGTTTCATTTGAGGGGTTCCTCTTCACCAACACTTGATCACCGACTTGGTGTCTGGATTCCTTTGCATGTCTCTTGGTGCTCATGCGCTCATTCGCTGTGATCCTTCTTTGGTGAGTGCGTTCGCTATCGTAGGCATCTGTGCCCCGGCTTGGGTGGTGTGGAATGGATGAATTTATCACTCTCCCATACATGATATCTGCCGGTGGTAACCCTGTGGTGCTGTGAGGTGTCACTCTGTAGTTCCTTAGAAATCGACACAGGTCCACCCTCCAGGGGCTGGAGTATTCCTGGGATAGGCGTAGCACCTGGTTGAGGGTACGCATGAACTGCTCCACATCTCCATTGGCTTGGGGCCATCTCAGCGTGAAGTGGTGATATTGAATGTTCAGCGCATCCAGGTATTTCTTGATTTCCGCCCCTTGTCGCTCCGGATGCGGCGAGGTAGGCCATGGATGGCAAAAATCTTCTCCAGAGCCGGCATTACCTTGTCTGCAGAGGTAGATGACACAATTTCCACCTCGGGATATCTTGAGTAGTCGTCGATTGCTACCAACAGGTACATGCCTTCCTGGACCGTGCAGAAGTCAACGCTTATCGCGTCCCATCTTGATGACCCCCGTTCTGCTGCTTGTATGGGTTCAGGGTTCGGTGGTGCACTTGTGATTTGACATGGCAGGCATGCTGTTATGAGTTGTTCCACCTTGGTGTCGATGTGCGGGAACCATACTCAGTGTCTGATCCTGGCTTTGGTCCTCACCATGCCTTGGTGACCTTTATGAGGCAGCGCAATGACTCTGTCTTGGAGCCCTGTGGGTATGACGATTCGAGCTCCTCTTAGTATGAGACCTTCGTTGGTGACGGACAGGTCTTGTCGTACCGGGAATATGCCTGTGTGGAAGTCTATGGCTTTGGGTGTGAAATTGTGTACGTTTCGCAGAAACGATTTCCATTCGCCGGAGATGATGGAGTCTTTGACAAGGTCACAGCAGGGGTCAGCTTGGGTAGCTTGTATGATGTCCTTGATGCTGATCGCTCTGGGTTTCATCATGTGGACGACCTGGCAGATGTGTTCCTCGGTTTCTTCTGCCACATTCACTTCCCTTGGCGTGGCTGCTATCGGGTGTCTGGATAGGAAGTCTGTGGGGTTGCTAGTGCCAGGTTGGTATGTCAGTTCAAATTAGTACTGTTGCAGGTGTAGCAACCATTTTCCTATCCTCGCCGGGGGGGGGTGTGAGGAGGATCCTGTGAATATGGGGATGAGAGGCTTGTGGTCCGTGTATGCTTTGAATTTTCGTCCATACAGGTGTATGTGGAAGTGGCGGCAGCCCCACAGTATTGCAATGGCCTCTTTCTCAATGTGGGAGTAACTTTGTTCAGTGGGAGTTAAAGCATGGGACGCGTAGGCAATCAGCTTGGTCTCGCCTGTCTGGGCCACTTGGACCAGGATCGCCCAGAGGCCGACGGGGCTGGCGTCTACATATAGTTCCGTTGACAATGTGGGGTTGTAGAACGCCATTGTGGTGTCGGCCGATAAGGACGTCTTGATCTGCTCGAAGGCCTCCTGGCAGTTGGGGCCCCAGACCCATTTAATGTTCGATTTCATGAGTTCCCTGAGTGGCTCGGACATCGTTGCCAGGTTGGGGATAAATCTCCTGCAGTACGTCGCTATCCCCAAGAAGCTGCGTACTTCAGTAGGTGTTGTTGGGGGGGGAGGCTTCCTTGATGTCCGCGACTTTTTGTGGGTCAGCTGAGACTCCTGAGCCGTTAAACACATATCCGAAGAAGATGATTTCATCCTTCATGAACTCACACTTTTCCCGATGAATGGCTAGCCCTGCTGCCTCCAGCCTGCGAAGTACCATCTCGAGGTGACGCATGTGTTCTTGCTTGTCGCTGGCGTGGATGAGAATGTCATCACTGACATTGAGTACTCCCGGAATGCCCTGTATCACTTCCTGGATGGCTTGCTGAAAGACTTTGGCTGCTGATGATATTCCAAAGCTCAGTCTTTTGTATCGGCGCAGGCCCAGGTGCGTGGAGAACGTTGCATTGTACCTAGAGTCCCGATGCTGGTTTAGCTGATGGTACCCAGCATTAAGGTCAATCTTGGAGAACACCTTTGATCCAGTGAGGTCTGTGATGATTTCGTCCAGTGTGGGGGTGATGTGCCGTTCCCGCTTGATGGCTGCATTGGGGAGGCGCATGTCGATGCAGATCCTCACCTTCCCCGGTTGTTTTGGCTTCTTAGTCACCACCATGGGTGAAACCCACGGTGACGGCCCAGTGACCTCTATGATACCGGCTTTCGCGAGTTCACGCAGCTCCTTTTCGACTTGGTCTCTTATGTGAAAAGGTGTCCGTCTGTGGCGCACCGCTCGGGGCTGCACTGATTCGTCAATATGGAGTTTGATGAGTTTGCCTTTTAGGCATCCGATACCTTTGAGGAGGCCTGGGTGCTTGTCAAGGAGGCTGGCAATGTCCGATTGGTCTGTGATGTTGCAGATGAAGCGTATCAACTCTAGGTCTTCCGCTGCATCCCCACTCAGCAGGCACTCGATGCCCGCGTCGACGACATACACCTTGGATTGTAGTGTTCTGTCGCCTCTGCTGAGAGTTGTCCGAAAACATCCTACCACTGGTAATGAAGTTTTGCACCCGTAGGCGAATAGAAGCATGTCCGTCTTCTTTAGGACTGGGGGGGCGTAGCTTTTGGTACATGGTAGCCGGCATGACGTTCACCGATGCACCAGTGTCGATTGTCATTTGAGTCTCTTGGCCTTGAATGGCCACTAAGCATTTCCGTCATCTTTGCCTTTTTGTCGACTTTGTGCCTCTGTGGTCAAGTGCTGAGACTAGGTACACTTTCCTACCTCTTCCCAGTTGTCCACTATCTGTCTCTTTTGTTGTGACGCCGTCGCCTTCTTCATTGGTGGATGAGTTGGCCGTCTCGACATGGCGGGCATTGGCCTGTTTCTTTTTCCTCTGGGCCCCTTTGTCTTGTTGTAGCGGGGGTTGTTGTGCGGGTCCTGACTATCTGCAGACCCTTGCATAGTGATCCTTCCGGCCACATGCTCGCATGTGGTTCCCTGTGCTGGACAGTTTCGCCTTCCATGACGTACGCCTCCACACCATCCACATTCGGCGGGCCATTGGATCCTTGATTGCCACCGAGATGAATTGTTTACATCGCTGGAGTCTTCTCTTGCCTGTTGGCGGCTGGCAATTTGCGCTATCATCGCTGTCGTCGGTGTTAGCTGGAGCTTCTGCAGGGTGGTGCTCATGCGTGCCGCCCTCGCATGTGATAGTGCCCTCTGACGTCCGTATTCAAGGATTCTGGCCAGTGAGATGCCCTTTTCGCTCAACACCATCCTGCGTAGCTTCTCCGAGTGCATGCCGTTGATGACTTGGCGTCTGATCTCTTGGCGTCTGATCCCTTTTTCGACGTTGTCAAACTCACATGAGAGCACAAGTTTTCTGAATCTCGTGTGATATGCGTCCAGCGTTTCCTCTTCTAGCTGGATGGTGGTGCAGAAAATGAAAGTCTCGTAGTCTGGGTTTAGTTGTGGCATGAAGTGGGCTGTGAGAGCGTCCTTTGCTAGCTGGTAGATGTCTAAACCATCTCCGATGACGAGCGAGTTGAAGATGCGTAGGACTTCGTCACCCATGTTGAGTAGGAGGTGTGACCTCATTTTCCTGGGTGTTGTGATGTCTTTGCAGTCCATGGCCATTTCAAACTTCTGGACCCACAACAGCCATCGGGAGCCCACAGATGAGGGTCTGTGTATGGGTCAAAAGGCCCGAATGCCATTGTGGTACCTCCTTGCGATCACGGGGACGGTGTTGTGTACGTTAGGTTGGCCGCAATCCTCGATGGCGTGCCAGGCCTGGTTGTGGATAGGCCTGTCGCCATGGTGTGCTGAAGTAAGGGCTGTAGCAGAGAGCGTGCGCCAAAATTTCCTCACCTCAGGGGGGGATTGTAGCTGGCGGTGCTGTGTTGCCTGGACTGCCTGGAGGTCTGTTGGCTGGCTCCAAGCATGCAGTGGCCTCAGGCATGCATCAATGGTGTTGTTCTTGGGAGAGAAAACCCGTTGGTGGGTTTGAGGCAAGAAGGTTGATGCAGTGGGCCAGATGGGAGTATAGGAGAGAAAAAGAAATTGGTCTTCCTTTTTTTGTTTTTTGAAGAACTTTTTATTTTTTTTTGTTGGGGGATGGGCCCCCCACCGTGTTTCCAAAAATTCGCCCTTGTCGAGGGCTTATCGTTGAAGTACACGAACGTGGTGTGTCATAGTTGTTTCCTCGTCGCCAGTGTAATGGCTTCTCCGGCCGGTGCGCCGGTGAGGGAGAAAAGACGTGGGGCCCCGCAGCCCGAGGCCTGGCTGCAGAGCAAAAAATGAAGGAGGCGCACACAGTGGCTCGTGGTTTGCCCGGAACTGCCTCCTCCTGGTGGGGGCGGGGCTTTTATTCAACGCGCCTTACATCCCGCAACACGGTGACGTAAGGTGTACACAACATTTAGGTACCATGAAAGCTGCTTTGGTTGCCAGGTTTGGCAAGACACCTGTCCAGTACCTTAAGAGGTTCAGGGATTATAAGAAGAGAGAGAGTATGTCTTGGGTTGATTGGGTGAGTGCCGCACATATGAATATGATGGGATGAGTAGATGGTTACCAAGCCAAGTCTTTTGTTGAATTATCTCACCTCCTGTTTTTTTAATGTTTTTCTGAGGCTTGTTCACCAGAGCTGCGTCAGTACATTGCTGAGCAGAATATCTTGGACCCCTTTAAGTTGGCCAAGGAGGCTGATACGTGGGTCTCCCACAGGGTGTCCCCCAAGGATCCCAGTGGGAAGGACAAGGACAAAGAGAAAGGGACCCCTCAGAAGGCTGAGGAGTCCAAGAAGCACCCACATCTGAATGAACCTAAACATTCTCCCTCTAAGGTCCAAATATCTAGTGGGGATAAGTCTCATGGGGTGGGAGTAAGAGCAGTGGTGCTCCTGCTGCAGAGCAGGCTCCCAGTGGATCCAGTCTAGTCCCTTGCGTTCCTGGCACCTGTTGGGACTGTGGGGCCTTGGACCACAGAAAGGCTGACCCCAAGTGTAAAGCTAAGGCACTTGGTGTCCAGGCTGTCAGCCTGACCTACCCTTACTCTATGCCTGAGGTGGAGACCACTATCCTCCCCTCCTCTCCGGGAATTACCTTTGGTGCTCCTGTAGAGATTTCCTTAGTGGCCCTTGGGGCCTGGGACCAGCACTCAGAAGTACAAGCTACTATCCCACAGAACAGACTATTTTTGAGAAGTGTGCTCATAAATTACCAGTCTCCCACTGGTTTCGGAGACACTGGGGCTAGCATGATAGTTGTGGACAGGACCCTGCTCAGGCCAGAAGACTATGTAGATGCTCCTCTGAGAACCACTGGGTTAGCTGGTGGGCCTCCCACACTTTTTCCTGTAGCACTAGTCACCATTCAGATTGATGACAAGACAGCAAAGCTTCCAGTCCTGGTTCAGGACAATATACCTGCCAACATTTTGTTGGGGAATGACTTAGCTGAGATTGGGTACATTTCAGATGGGTTACCCCTGACTGCTGCTGCAGTCACTAGGTCACAGTTTACACAGGGTCTGGTTGACAGTCAGTTAAGGCTAAGAGGAAGAAGACCACCTCTGTGAAGGGGGCTCCTCCTCATCCAGCTCTTTCTGCAGCATCCACTGTGGCACCAGCTACTTAAGGGATAAGCCCAGTGGTGATCCCAGACTCAAGTCCTGAGGTAGAAAAGCCTGAAGACTCTCCTCAAGGAGAGGTACTCCACCCAGAGGATCACCTTGACCTTCAATGCCTGCTGGCTGAAGGTGGGCCCTCTAGGGGGGATTTTTGTAAGGGTCAAAGAGAGTTTCACCCTCTTGAGGGTCTAAGAAAACTGGGCCAGGCTCAGGCACAAGGTGAAGTGTCTAGGACCTTTAAGATGTGTTGGGAGGGTGAGCTCCTTTACAGTGAGCCCACTCAGCCTGACCCTGGTGCAGTCATGAGGTTGGTTGTACCAAAGCTATACAGGCCCTTCCTTTTGTAGTTGGCTCATGAGGTGCTCTTAGCTGACCTCTCCTCCTCTCATCCTTGGACCAAGAAGATTAAGAAAAGTCTCCTAACCCACTTTTATTGGCCCAGAATGGGAGTAGAAGTGGAAGCCCACTGCAAGACCTGTCCCACTTGCCAGTTGTCTGGCAAGACTGCGGGCAATGTCATTGCCCCACTGCAGCCTTTGCCAGTGGTTGGCACACTGTTTGAGAGGGTGGGCATCGACATTGTTGGTCCCCTTGACCCTCCCACATCAGGTGGACACCGGTTCATCCTGGAACTGGTAGATCATGCCACCAGGTACCCTGAGCTTATATCCCTTCGGACCATTACTGCCAAGGTGGTTGCCAGGGATCTCGTGGGCATTTTCACCAGAGTTGGATTTCCTAAAGTGGTGATCTCTGACAGAGGAACCAACTTCATGTCTAGCTACATGCAAGCTATGTGTATACGTTCTCCACCTTCCACCATCATCAGGCCAATGGTCTGGTTGAGAGATTTAGCAAGACTTTCAAGGGCATGTTGTGTGCTTTAGAAGAGTCCCTAAGGCGGAAATGGGATCTCCTCCTACCATGCTGGTGGTTTACTTATAGATCCTCACACAGGTGTTGGATTCAGCAGCACCTTTGAGCTCCTCTTTGGGCATCCAGTGAGGGGGCGCCTTGCCTTAGTATGAGAAGGTTTGGAAGCCACCCCTCCAGGTCCTGCCAAGCAAGTGGGGACTATGTGTTAGGCCTCAGAAGGAGGATGGCACAGATGATGGGCCAGGCAACAGCAAATCTTAAGGCAGGTCAAGAATTAAACAAGTACTGCCATGACATTAAGGCCCCACAAGTGGATTGGACTCCTGGTTAGGAGATCCTTGTGATGAAGCCTACCAAGCCTCGAGATTTGGCAGATAAGTGGAGTGGACCCTTCAGGATCATCTCCAACATGGGGGAGGTCAACTATCTGGTTGAAATGGGTGTTCCTGGGGCACCCCCTCAAGTCTTCCATGTCAACAGGCTCAAGACTTTCCATAGGAGAGGAGAGGTATCATGCCTCTTTCTAGCTTCAGAGCAAGAAGTGGATGAGAGTGAACGTCAAGGCGCTATATACCTCCATCCCCATCCACAAGGGTTGAAATACAATCTCCCCTACGGACAATTTCTCCGAATCCGCAGGAATTGCACAGACAAAGAAAAATTCGAGCTACATGCGAAACAGAGGGGCTACCCTTAGAAATCCATCAGGATGGCCAAGAAAAGAGCAGCCAACACCGACCGCACCATCTGCCTGACTACAAAAAACAAAGATCCCATCAACAGGACCGTCTGTGTTACTACATACAACCCAGTAAGTAACCTAATCAAGACCACAATCAACAGACATTGGCACCTGATCAAAAACAAAGGCAGCCTAGCAAAAAAAAACCTTGTTTGCTTTCAGAAAAAACAAAAACCTAAAAGACACTTTGGTTCACACCTTTTTAGAACCCACCAAAACATCAACCACCTTGTGGAATCTCCCACCAGTAAAGGGACACTACAGTTGCGGCCGATGCGTTGCCTGCCGCTACACTACCAACAGCAAAATCTTCACTCATAAGGACTTCACTTGGAACATGGACAATCACACAAATTGTCAAAAGAAGAAATGTGGTCTACGCCATCACATGCCCTTGTGATCTGGTATCCATCGGAAAAACCATCAGACCAGTGAAGCAGAGGATCAATGAGCACAGATCCTGCATTAAGAACCAAGTGCAAGACAAACCCTTGGTTGAACACTTCCGGAAAAAAGGCCACACACACGAACAATTCATCTGGACTGTTGTGCAACAAGTACAGCCACAACGACGCGGAGGCAACATCAACTTGGCCCTCACCAAACTGGAGCAGAAATGGATCCACAAACTCGACTCAGTCCACAGCGGCCTCAACATCACCGTAGAGTGGAAACACTTTTGGGAGCAGCCTTTTTGCCACCATACACGCCCCCCCCCGGATCAGATCCTGGTTGATTTTGGCTGTAGGGCACACTTAGCATACATTTTGGGACCTAGGGTTGTCCTTTAGGTCTCCCCCAAGGGGTACACTTTAGCCGACTAGAGTAAATGCCTTGTGTGTTCACAGAAATTGACCATCATACCAGTGCATGAATGTCACTAACATGTAAATTGAGGAGCTCTCCCAGCATCCTAGTTCATGTATATGTCCACTAACACTGCTGGGCTGCTTGTCAAAACAATCCCACTGTGGTGGTTTCGTTTTTGTGAAATGTATTCTGTTTATAAAAATGATTGTACCCAAAGGACTGCATGCACCCCCGTGCAGCCTCTTGACCGCACCATATCCTATGGCACCCCCATGGACATTAGCCGTAGGTAGACTGCAATCCCGCACAAATCCTACGAAAATTTATTTTGTGCTGCACTAGATGAAATACGGACATCTCATTTGGATACACTCGGGGTTTGACTTGTAAGAATTCCATGCACCCTCTATGTACATATCTGATAACACCACATCAGAAATGACATGGCGGCACCATCCTCGGGTACCGCGTTACAACACTGGACCACACATCCCATGATGCATCGGGCTTGATACAGTCCCCGGCGCTAGAGGCGTTGAGTTTTACTTTCACTATCCGCGCTCCGTGGAAGGGCAGACCTCCACAGCTCATGTGGTCTTTTTCTAACAAGATGACTCTCTCGCACCGGCTTCCAGGTCCGCACCATTATCTCTCCAACAAGGGACAACACTACCCATGATTCATCGGGCCAAATGTAGTTCATACTACCTCAGGGGGTTGGTTTCACTTTCAGTCTCAACCTCCCTGGGATTGGTTGACCTCCACAGCCTACGTGGACGGGTGGGGATTGGCTAAGACACACGCCCCCTGTCCACCCCCATTGGCCACCTCTCCCCAGGCTTTGTGCTTATTACCATAGTTCACACACCAAGCCCCACAGCAACTATTCCGAGCTGTGGACTCCTTGGTAACAGACGTACCATTCCACCCGCGGGAAGTCACGCCGCTATTGAATTATTGCCATCACGTTTTCTCCCGTAGTAGCACTTGCCACAATAGTACTGCTGGAGATAGAGCCTTCACTAATTAGTCACTGTGCCACCACGCATCGTCCGCATACATGAGATGCTAGCAATTGATGCACCCCACCACGACAATAATAGAATTGAGGTACAACTGGCACACTCTAGCCCTTTATCCATACCACCATCCAGAAAATCTGCACGTCGTATGTGCACGCGCACAGAATCCACGTACTCCCGCACAAGCTTAATAGAATCCGGAGACCTGACTCACCCGATGTTAACTGATTATAAACACCAGTGCCAGCGCCTTCCAGTGCATCCATGGCACCGAGACACTTCCGGACCTGGGCATCCGCTGATCTCTCGCACAAACCGAGACTAGTTCACTGCGAGACCTGCCACCTTGTGACACGTTCTATCCACCGAGAGGGCTCCCCTACGTACTTTACTCCATCTCGACCACCACGAGCACCTACCTTCAGGTCGGCTTGTACAATGGAACCCTTGCCGGGTCCTCCCATTCGACAACTGAACCTCGACACCATCAATTACCAACGTGTAAAACAGCACTGACCCCCTTGTGGGCTTGTGCTTCTTCCTTTAGCTTTGGGACCAATCCAGGCCCAGCTCGAGCCCTTGGGACCCTGCGACTTATTGAGCAACCAGGAACCCATGGCTGACATCAAGTGCATTTGGCACCTACAATCCAACAATCACTGAGGATTGTCTCAAATACAGCACCAAACTGCTAAACGCAGCAGCAGGTAAGCTGTACATCGATACACTTTTTAATGTATCATCATGGCACCAACAAGTCATTATTTATTAATTCCCTAAATATTGAACTAGATCCCGAGATCCTAAAAGCCTCTATTTCACCTGCAGATTTCACGGACAGCACCACAAATGGTGTATATCCTGATGAAGGCCTACAAATCCAGCCCAAGATGGCCGAAACACACCTGTGTCGATCTCCTGTGACACAACTACAAAAAACTCCCCTTTGTGTCTGTTCTGAAGTTTATGTTGTGTACACCTTGTGTTAACTAGACCCTGGACTACTTTCCGTCCCGGGTGCACCTCACTCCAACTGTAGGTCAGTCCTACCCTACTATCATTTGTAACTATGCTCTCATGTGGATTTGTTACCTCTACACTATAGAGGTTGATATTTATCTGATATTTCCATGTTATTGAATCACTACCTGTCCGTTTTGTCAAACTTACTTTCGTGCTTATCGAAAGTTCTGTAAAATAACTGTGAAATTGAAAAGATTCTGTGTGTTTTTGAGGGTTGCAGAGTCTCTTGTCTTATTGTCAATTGTCTTATTGTGCCTGTGCCTGTTGCCTGAGAGGAGATGCAGGCTGCTTTCTACTGCTACTGAATTGCCTGGAATCCGCTGACTCCTTAAAACCCAGTTCTATCCGCGGAGCAGGCCGCGGAGTCGGGTTGCAGAGTCTCTTGTCTCTGGTCTTCTGGGCTGAGGGTAAGACGTTGCTTCAAACTTTGATGACTTTGATGAGTGTTTGACTCTGTGATTCAGAGATTTACGACCTTGCCGTCTGCCGTCTCCCCTGGAATAACTGTACACTCTTTTACTCGCTTATACTGGCGGTGCTCGCCACAAAATCTGCCTAGCTGCTTGAGCTGCGGCGGACCCGCGAAAAATCAAGCTTTGGCAACTTTACATCCATTCCGACGAAATCCGCAGTGCTGCATTTTGAATTGGGCACAACGGACATAACAACGGATACAACACGTACCGCAGCCGTACGTTGCTGGAAAGGAAACGCAGCATGCTCTTCTACCCTTTCCCCGAACTCTCGCCCCTCTCCCCCCACCCTGTCCTCTCCCTCCCTTCCCTCTACCCGTGTCTTCTCCCTCTCCCTCCTTACCCGTGTCAGCTGTGCGTTCTGAGTGAGCCCCGAGCCGGCTCGAAGATCTGGTGCCGCCGAGTCAGCTGTGCGCTCTGAGTGAGCCCCGTACCGGCTCAAAGCGCGGGTGCCACCGAGGAGCCAACAGACTCACCAGATACGGGAGGCCGTTCCCGCTGCTGCCCTCTTGAGTACCGCCCACTATTTAGCTCTGGGCAATTCGCGAGTGACTTCCATCGAGAGACAGTGAAAGCGTCTGGAGTGTCCTTTTTTTTCTACATTTTTTTTATTCCCTTGTGATTAATATCAGAATGGGAAAGAGGTGATTACTAAGTCAGGAGACTGTGGGATTGGATCCTTTGATCCGGACTGAGCACCTACTCTTTCCATAGTGGTGTATTTTGGAAGTCAAACTTGGCTAATTCGAGCAGCAGACTGTGGGACTCAGGCCCTTTGAGCCTGCCGGTGAATTTTAGAAGTAAAACTTAGCTAACTCGAGCAGAAGACTGTGGGACTCAGGTCCTTTGATCCTGCCGGTGTACTTTGGAAGCAAACTTGGGCTAATCTGAGCAGGAGGCTGTGGGACGCAGGTCCTTTGATCCTGCCGGGGCATTGCTTAAGACCACTATCTGCGAGAGTTCAATTTTCGCCCAGGATTTGTCAGATGGTGTTGTGTTGCCGAGTCCCCAACAGCAACTATATTGAGTGACCTTGTTGGTGTGAATCCTTTACACCTTTTGAAAGCCCGTCAACAACTCTTGTGATACAAATTATTACTACCCACCTTGCTTCTGATGGCTGCTGCAAGTGGACCAGCGACCAGATCTAAAATCAAGTCTGGTACTACTTTTGATCCGGTGTGCCGGGGTTCCAGTCACGTAGATGAAAATACACCACTACGACCGACACTAGGAGTTATTTCCACACCTGACTCCTCTTATCAGGGTGGGGAAAAGGCGAATAAACAACCATCCCCGGCTGTGAGTGAGGTGGACCCACAAGACACAGAACTTGCTGCGACAGGGCCGCTCCCAAAGCATCCTCATAAGATTCAGACAGAAATATGCGAGCTTCCTGTCTCACAAAAGGAAAAAGCAATCGCAGCAAAAAACCGTTGGGAACATGCATTTTCCAAGGCCCACATGAAGGTAGATGTTAGAGACCAGAGCTCTAACAAAAAAGACCAGCGCCAGGTGCGATTATCGATGGACATTACAGAAATTGAAGATTTAATGAACAATCAGGATAAAAGAAATGAAGTATTCAATCTACAGACTAAAGTCAAGGAAGAGCAGTCTTGGCTAGCTTCAACGCCACGAAATACAAACTGCCACACTATGACAAAGATGTATCAAAGTTCGGGTGTACCAAAGAGTAACAATCTACCTGATGATAACGTTTTACAACCAGATCACATTTTGGGTAATAATCGCTTCTGTCAATGCCAACAGAACCTACCATCTCCAAAAGCAATTGAAGTAATACCCACGACTATGTTGGATCTACAAAATCTGCTTCTAGCAATAACTTCACAGGCAATGAGTCCATTCATGAAGTTACTAGAAAGCAATCGCGATGCACAAAAAGATCAAGCTACACCACTTGCCTTAATCCATACAAAACAAATCTATCTGGAGGCCTTTATAAATACCATACACACTCGACTCAATCAAGAGGCCGAAACGAGTGCCCAATGGCAGTCAAGGCTATTTGAAATAGCCAGAAGAGAACATGAAGAGAAGGCAACATTGACAGCAGGGATAATGGAGATCTTGGCAAATGGGCAGAAGACAAATAGTGTAAAATGCTTTATTGAAAATGGGACTAAAACAGTTATCCCACAGTCTACAGTGTCTTTCCAAGCTGGCAAAGAGCAGGTTACAACCAACATTCCGAACACAATTATAATTCAACCAGAAGGCCTAAACATTCAATCCAGTGAGGACATGCTTTTAGTACATGAAAAACAGCTGGAAATCTTTGCTATTTTTGATAAATCGAAGAATAGTGCGAATATTCCTCATCAAATTCAATCAAAAAAAAAAAAATAAGGAAAAACAAATCAAATGGCTCAAGAGCCTTCTTACGAAATTTGACAACCCCTAAAGCGAACAAAGTTATACAACAAGGGGGGAAGGAAGCAGGGCAGTCCAATGTAGCCCCAAAGGTACATAAAGTAGATAAAGAGGAAAGAACCCTATTAGAGTCCCCTACGAATGGAAATGTGACATCGCACCCAAGTGAAGTCCAACAGCAAGATGATCCATCCAGTCAAGATGCACTTTTAAATCTATCTACTTACTCTAAAGAAGACCAAGAAAGCAACTGGGATTCTAGAATGTCTAATAACGTTCAATCTCTAATAGTCATTGATTCCTACGAAGAAGGTTATACAATAGAATCTACGCACCCACAGCTTACTTGTGAAGATATATCAGACATTGAGTTAGAGATATCAATACTCATCGTGGAATCTATCTCAGACAGTGAATGTTCCATCTCGCAGCTACGAGAGAGAACACAAAGAATTCACAGGTCTTTTCGAGCAAATAGTATTGATCAAGATGCAGAATTAACATTGAGACAACCTACTTTCATTAATCCTTTGGAGTTATTACAAGACACAGAATTAAAAATTGAAAAATTGAAAGTAGATAAATATCAACATGACTTGATCTTGAATCGAACAAACACTCTACGGCTGTTCCATGCGATTCCCGCACTTCAATGGATTAACACAAGTCATATTAAATTGGTGGAATTCACGGATGAGAAGAAATTGGGTGTGATACATGTGCATTTTCACAATATAGAGAACATACAAAAAATAACTAAGGAGGTACACCATTTTTCGAAATTAAGGTTCTCATGTACCGCCATAACAACAAACAAGAGAAATAGATTGTGCTCCCGACAGAACTATGAAAAGAGATCAAACAAGCAGGGGAAACAGGGAGCAGAGGCGGCTCATGCTTCGGAGACTACTGCACAATGCAGAAACTCCAGCTCAGCAGAAAGAGTGATTAACACATACACTCGAGCGAACCTTACTAATTTACCATTTTGGAGAGAAGCAGACTCTTCAAACATGTCAACTTCCTCAATGAGAACGAATTTTACTAATACACCTTTTTGGAGAGAGGCTGAATCCTTTAACATGACCATGTCGTCATCGAGAACAGACTACTGGTAACCATCAATGAAGAAGACTAATGCCACATTGACCCTCTGTACTTGCAATACCAGAGGGTCCTCTCACCTCTTTCGCATAAACAAGGATGACCTTTGGAAACACAATGGGCCTCATTACGAGGTTGGCGGTAAGGGATTACCGGTACCGGTAAGAGCACGGGTACCGGTAATCCCTTACCGCCCTATTACGAGTTCCCTCAGCGGGTCCCGTCTTTAATGTGAGGCCAGACCACACGTTAAAGTAGGGACCCGCTGAGGGAATTTAGGGCAAATAACGGTACCGCTAATAGCGGTACCGTTATTTGCTCCTTCTCCATTCCCATTGAGCCCTATGGGGGCTCAAATGGGAATGGGGAAGTGCCTTGGTGAATGGGGAATTACCGCCCTGTTCACCTCGGAATAGGGCGGTAATTCCCACATTCACCAAGGCGGACCCGTTACGGGTCCGGCGTCAACCATGGCACTAATAGCGCCATTGGTTAGCGCCGGACTCGTAATGAGGCCCAATATCATCTGTCTGCAGGAGACATGGATCGATACTCTGCCTGGATGCGATGGATACATTGTCTCAATGAACCCAGCAATATCCCGTAAAATAGGACGTCCGTCAGCTAGCCTCCTAACCCTGATTAAAATCAAAGAAAATATACGCATGGTGGACAGCACCAATATTTCTCCGTGGATCCAACAAACCGTTATAGAAATTCTACTCACTAGGACGATAAATGGATTCATACATCGAGGAACCACACAGAGGTTAGCGATATTTAATCTCTATTGGAACCAGGCGGCGATTGAAACAGATGAATTTATTGACACCTTGTTCTCTGCGATAGATAACCTTATTTTGGAACTGAAGGAGATTGAAATAATAGTATGTGGAGATCTCAATATCCATCTATTCGACAAGCAGGGTCGATTTAAGGACAAAAGACAATTATCAGCGAGTGCAAGGATTTGGATCAGGGAAACCACCTTGAGGCAGCTCAACTGTACTTATAAGTTGAAATCCAGTTCCACATCTATTACTTGGACGAATGGAAAACAAGCAGAAATTTTAGATTACATATACATCTCGTCAAATCTAGTCCCTAAGTTACAAGCGCAAGATAATACAAGTTCCGTTAATAGTGACCATCACATTATCAGTATCACTTGGAAAGTGCCGTACAGTGCAGGAGACAAAATTAATTTACCTCAGATGGAAACCAACATGGCAGTTACTCGACTGCGCATCAATGACAATGAAATGAAAAAACTAATAACATATTTGTCCAATACTCAGAGTGGCGGAAAAATAAACTACGATTGGATACTCACTCCTTTTCTACGGAAGACACACAAACAAGACCGTAACAGGAACACACATACTCACACATACAATCCCCAACTTGGAGAAAAGAAAAAAGAAATGCAGAGAAAGATCTCGGAATTAAAAAAAACGAAATGTACGAGTATAGGGAGTGACATTCGCAAAGTTAAACAACGCTACAGGAATTGGACAAAGAATGCAAAAGCTTTGCTCGCTCAACATGACGCAGAATCTATGCTAGCACAATTGAAAACGAATAATACGAGAGGTTTGTGGAATCTACTAAATCCGCAAACGGATATTCACCATAATATCATCCAAGGGATTTCTGAAGGTGTATGGATCAGTCACTATGAGTCAATTTACAAGTTGACTGCGAGTAAACAGCCAATTGGTATGGACCAGAGAGAAATGTCCCCATGGACAAATGCCTGGACACTTGAATCTATCATCACAATAATAAAAAAGCTGAATACATCAAGAGCGCCTGGCCCCGATGGCCTGAGCAATGTCATTATAAAGAAATAACCTGAGGATTGGGCCAGATTCTGTCTACAACTATTCACCACCATCGAAAATTGGAAGCAAATTCCACTTACTTGGACGAAAGCCATCTTGATCCCAATATACAAAGCAGGTGACAGAAAATTGCCATCGAATTATAGACCGATCGCCCTTCTGGATCCGATTGGGAAAATCTTTGCAACACTTCTGCTTAACAAACTTAATATATGGATCAAAGAAAATAAAAAAATTGACATCAGACAAACTGGATTCACAAAAGGCACGGGAACACATGTAAACCTCATGATTTTGAATCTACTGAAACAAGAAGCGATGGCCAACAAGTACAATACATATGCAGCATTCATAGATTTGCATATGGCGTTCGATATGGTGAATAGAACACCACTGTGGGAAAAACTTAAAAAGTGGAATTGCCCGTCGTAGGTACTGGAACCAAATCATACAATTATATAACAACACAACATTCAGAATTAGATTATCTCAACAAGGACACCTATCGGCCCCTATCAATGCTGATAATGGCCTTAAACAAGGCTGCCCCCTTGCTGCAACACTATTTAAGCTCTACACCACTGACTTGCCTGATGCTCCACACTTTTTGAGGGCCAATCCACCTAAACTGAACCACCATCTGAATCAGCATCTAATGTATGCAGACGATATTGTCATCTTGGATAAAACTGAGAAAGGGCTACAAAGAAGCTTAGGGGAGCTTGAAAAATACATGATGGAAAACAAACTAGAGATAAATGTCGACAAAACAAAATTTTTGGAACTGACGATAAGTAATTAAAAAAAAAACAATTTTCAATTCCACATGAATGACAAAAAATTGCGTACAGAGTCATCAATAAAATATCTGGGCCTCATAGTGAACCAGTCGAAAGCAGAAATACCCTGGACAAATCATTTAAGAGCTAAAACTTTGGCATTGGCAAGACAAGGTTTATTCTTACACAGAAAATGTGGTCAATATTCGTTAAAACCGATTCTCATCTTCTATCGACAAAAAGTGACTCCCATTTTGACCTATGGTAGTGAGTCATTGATAAACCTTGATCAATCAATTTGGGACCGTCTGGAGGGTTTGTTCTGGCGGAAAATCCTGGCTCTACCAAAATCCTTTCCAATCACAAGAATTAGACACGAGGTCGCTCTGCAATCCTTACGATCAATAGTCAAGTGGAAAAAAATTGAGTTGTACAGAAAGATGATCAATGAGGAAGACATTCCAGCATATAGAGTCTTTGAACAAAGGAACATTACAGTGGCTAACACAGTTCTAGCAACATGGAAAAACTCACTGAGTCCCATAATGTCTATAAACAACACATCTTACGAGATGTTATTGAAGCGACCGCAATGCGCAAAAAAAAGCATACAGCGAAATGATTGGATTCGTACTATGGCAGGAAAATCCCAATATCAGATGAATTTGACATGCGAGATAGACATTCGTGCAATGAATGATCTGCCGTCATACCTCAAACAATTCCCGGATAGGAAAATCAGGGTCCAATTTTTAAGATTACGAATGAATCAATTATCCACACGAGAATTCATGGCAAAAAACAGACAAATTTCGAAAGAAGCTGCCTTCTGTAGATTTTGTGAGGACAAACTGACGTTGGAGAATCTACATCATATTATTATGATCTGCCCTGCGATAGCCGATAAAAGAAATTGATATCTATGACGGGGGCTGAGCTAGATAACGATGACAGATGGAACCTCATCCTGTCAGGGAACAACAGGAGTCTCACAACAACCATCGTTCAATTTTGGAACCATATCAGCTCCACACAAATTTAAGGGGCAGATGGCAAGATGGTCTCATAGCAGGAAGGTATATCGCACTAATGGAGTATGAAGATTAACAGATAAAGGGAAGAAAAACTTTAAATGGAATGTGTTTTCTAAATGAAGGAAAGAATATTTGCTTTTTATATGTATAAATGAAAAGTTTTTTGTAAAAAACTAAACCATTTTAAAGAAAAAAAAAGAAAAAAAGAAATACGTTTGTTCAGAGTCACACAACTGCCCATAGGATCTCTCATCCTGATTATTTCTGTATTCTACTGAGAGTGAACCCTTTCCTGATTTGCTTCATAGCAGCCCTCAGGATGACTCAGTGGAGGGAGTGCAACTCTCTACAGATCTGACACCAGAGCAGCAGAGGGCCTGCAGGGCTATGCTCCAGCAGTGTGCCCCTCTGTTCTCACTGGCACCAGCCCTCACACCTTGGTGTAGGCATGATATTGGCACTAGTGACAGTGTACCTGTGAAAAGCAGATGCTACAGGATGTCAAACTGTGAAGAACCACATCCAGGCAGAGGTCGCCAAGATGTTGGACTTGGATGTTATTGAACCCTCAACCAGCCCATTGTCCAGCCTGTTAGGCGGAATTCTCAAGAATATGCTAATTTCCCTTATCTTTTGAGACCCCCCTGCAACTTTGCTGGATGTTAGGGTTTTAATTTTCACCTGGAAAGAGTGTGAGCCTTTTATCCCACTCTTTCATGTATTTTGATGTGCGTTTTACTTTTGTGTTCTTTGGCTATGGAGTTTTAAAACAACTCCATAGGCATCAGTGCAGTGGCACAGGGATGTCTTTCAGACTTCCCAAGGTTTAAATACCTTCTCTGGGACTGACTTCTGTCTCCCAGAGCATGTAAAGTTAAATTGACTTTACTAGTCTTTTTAAATTTACAGACCCAGCACACACTATATTCCTATAGAGTGCTGGAGGGGTTGCCTAGCATCCCCCATGTCTAAACACTCATGTAACAGTCAAAGGTTACCCTTTCCCTCTTGAAGTGGCTGGTGGCAGTGGTTTAGAACAAACTACCATGATTTTTCCCGACCGCGAACACCAGTAGCTAAAAATCGAGTCATCCATGTTTTTCAATATGGCGCCCAAGACCTATCTGTAAAAACAGACGCTGGTCATCTTTTTTCGCCGTTTCTTTTAGGAAAGGTCCTTCTTGTGTTTGTCTCTGCGCGCCAAACCAGGTTTGGTCCCTTGGTTCGTTGGCCTTTGGCAGGCTTTAGTGCTGAAGCCCTCCTCTGGAGCCTGAGTGTCTGGGGTGGACAGGATGTGAGGGAGGTGCCCGAAACTCCCTGTGCTTAGTCTCCTAGGAGACATGAATGCACTCTGGCGTGATTGGCCGGCTGGCTGTCCGGCAAGGACAGCCACCCTGCTGGGTGAGTGATAGCCAGGCTGGAATGAATGGGGGAAAACTGTTTAAAAGCAGATCTCTGGGACTTGGAAAGGAGAGTCGACCACTGGAACGAAAGAATCAAAGACGAGCTGAAGGAAGAGGACTGTTGCAACTCCTGGTCCACCGGTGAAGCCCTGCTGCAGGTCCGAATTGCCTGAAACTCCCTCGACAGAGAAGCCCTTCAAGGACGACTTCTTCCCTTGAGTTTGGTGGGAACAACCAACTCGCACGTCACCTGGGCACTGTCTCTATACTGGTCGAATTTCCTTCAGAGTGCTGTTGAAAACCGGACAGCCAGTGAGAAGGATACCAATTTGTGGTCTTTAAGGCACTCACACCTTAAACTGACGTTTTGCAGAGCTTGAGGCCTCTTCCATGGGCAGTGCAGGAACCTCCCGACCTCCTCCTTCTTGTCCTCACGACTGAAGCTCAGGAACAGCGAGATCTGCAGGAACTGCCAGGAACAACTGCCTCAGCTACAGCTCTTCTTCATTTAAAAGGTACTGTGCAAGCACGGTCAGGAAATCCTTTCTGCCGCAGTGAAAGTTTGTGAAACTTTCCCAAATTTGACGGCTTGTCCGTCCCTAAACCGACATATAACTTTTCTTCTGACCAACTACTTCTAAAAACCATGGCAAAGACTTTACCGTTTACTACCAGAACTGTGGTATCCTATCCAAGGCTCTGAAACATTGACTTTGGCCCAGGCCTATTGAATTGAATTGCTGGTTGTAGTGAACTGAAACTATTTGCCCTACCTCCGAATGTATTGGTGCTTTTAATTCTTTTAACCTTGTCTTTTTACCCCTTTTTAAAGTAAATGAAGTGCTATTTTGCTTCCACTTCAGGGGAGCTGAACTTGTTCAGAAACTGATTGATAGTGTATTGTAGTGTATTCGATTGTCATATTGAGCTGCTCTTACTAGTGGAATGTTGTCCAACTGACTGTGTAAATAAATGTATATTCTTTTACCAAGAAACCTTGAGTAAGTGGTTGAACCACTGTGATTGCTAGCCCTTTGTGTAACCTCTTGTACTGCTCATTTTACTCTTGAGATAAGTCTGGCTGCTCAGCCACTGCTACCACATTACTTTGTGGTACAGGCTTATACCAAAGGTGAAATTGTACTTACACTTGTAGTCTTAATTGTGTGCAGTGTTCCCAAAGGGTACTGCATGTGATTCTGCCTAACACTGGTGTACAGTGGTGAGGATAAAGTATAGTTGTTACATTGAGAGTGCTGCTCTTACCTTTGTTCAAATAACCCTCACAAGGCTAAGCACCACTAGAGAAGCAATTGTTTTATCATGACTGATATGGAAAGCTACAGACAAGAGACCCTAGTCACTTTAACAGTTGATCAATTAAGAGAAATGTGTGAAGCTAGGAATCTCACCGTGAAAGGTAAAATGGTTGAATTGATAGAAAAGTTGTTGGAATATCAAAGTCTGAGGAGTGGGTCTGAAATACCTACCACTACAGCAAATGTGGAAAATGATGAGGAGGATGATAATGTTTCAGAGTACAACTCAAATGTTATGGATGAGTTAGATGAGGCAGAAGAGTCTTAAGATGTAGGCCCTGTTTTACCTCTACCTGCTCATAGGCCTCAACCTTTGGCCACGGGGACCCCATCAGGTCCAAACCTATGTCCTGAATTTGTCTCTCTGGAAAGGATGAGACTTGAATTGGAATTCAAAAGAATCCAAGCCCAAACTGAAAGTAAGCATCAAGAACTCAAGCTCAGAGAAATGGAGTTGAATCATGCACTTGAAATGAAAAGTTGTCTCTTGAGAATGGTTCTCTCCCAGAGTCTTCTAGGTCTTCCAGTCCTAAGAGGCCTCGCATGCCCAAAGAGGCAGTAAGTATGTATAATGTTAAGCTTGATATTTGGGATTAGCCGGCAACTTTTGAATATAGCCATGGGATTCAGAACATTACAGGGAATCAGTTGATTCCTTGGCTCTTTTCTAGCCTACCCCTGTTGCATCTGATGTGGTAATGGAAATGGGCGAAGAGGATAGAATGGAGTATGAAAGTGTGAAACTAGCTTTGATAGCTAGGTTTGGGAAGACCCCTTCCCAGTATCTTAAGAGGTTTAGAACCCTCAAAAAGCATGATGGTACCCCTTGGGCTACCTGGGTGACAATGTTTGAAAAACTTAGATGGTTGGGTTAAGGGTTACAGAGTGAACACTTATGAAGGTATGAGAAATCTGTTTATGTTGGAATCTATTTATGATGCCTGCTCTCCTGAGCTCAGACAGCACTTCGCTGACTGTAAGGAAATTGATCCAAAGAAGTTAGCAAGGGCTGCTGACTTGTGGGTTGCCAACAGGGCTACTCACAAGGATTCTGTGGTAACTCAGAAGAAGGATGAGGGAAAGCAGCACAAGAAAGATACCAAAAAGAATTCCAATAACTCCACTCCAAAAGAGGGCCCCAAACATAACAAGGGAAAACCGCAAGGGAAACCAAATCAGCCTAGTGTACCTTCTGGTGCCAAACCAGAGGAAGGTCAGAACAAACCCCCATGCATGAAGACATTTGGAAAATGTTATGCTTGTGGGTCAACTGACCATGTGAAAGGGGATCCCAGATGTAAGGGTAAACCTTCAGGGACCCACACTGTCTCCTTAGCCTTCTCCCCAGAGGATGAAGTACCAATGGCAAGTGGAAACATTCACTTACTGGCTGAGAAACCCATGAAAGTCTCAGCCAGTGTTTCTTTAGTATCCCTGGGTCTGTTGGAACAACAGAATTTAGATGTCTATAATTCCATTATAGACAATACTAAAGAGTATTAAAAAGACAATGTTCTTGTGAATGGTCAGGAGACCCCTGCCATCAGAGACACTGGGGCCAGCATTACTGTAGTTGATTAATCTTTTTTCAAGTTAGAGGATGTTGCTAAGGCACCTAAATACCTAACTAAGCTTGATGGAGGCCTTGTCCAAATGCTTCCCCAGTTACCAGCCCTCATCCAGTGCAATGGCATGACTGTCAAGGTACCTGAAAGTGTGCAGAGTGAAGGACCTGGGAGAGTCCTGTTGGGGAATGACTTAAAAACTCTTGGAGTTATATCAAGCACCACCAGGCCTCCCAGCAAAAGGAAACAGGAGCAGACTAGGAAGGCCAGGCAGAGTACCTTAAAAGGCTCTCAAGAGGAGATTATAGAGGAAACTATGACTCCCAGTCCACAGGACTTACTGACTGCAATTTCGAAAAAGAAAGAGGAAAAGGGGAAACCTAAAACCTCCAGGAAGAAACCAGCCAGCACTCCTGTTCTACCAACAAGGACATCCCTGAGAGGACTGTCCCAAGTCACACCTGTGTCTCCTCCACCAGCTGAGGCCGGGTGAGTGGAACAACCTTGTGTGGTTGAGCCAGCCTCTGAAGAGTCAGATCTAGAAGAAGACATTGTTTTAGTTGGAGATCTGGATCCTGTTGACCAACCTGAGCTGCAGTCTTTACTGGCAGAAGGTGGACCCTGTAGGGCAGACTTCAGCAGAGGTCAAAGAGAGTGTCCTACTCTTGAAGGTCTTCAACAACAGGCAGCTTCCCAGCTGGATGGGCAAGAGCCAGGGAAGCATAGGTTGTACTTGGAAGATGGCCTCTTCTACAGTGCACCAACTGAGTCTATCCCAGGGGACTACAGAAGGCTTGTAGTGCCTCTTGAAAGCAGACTCCAGTTCCTACAGTTAGCCCATGAGATACCTTTGGCTGGTCACTTGAGTTTCAAGAAGACCAAGGAAAGGCTTGTTAGGCAGAATTATATGCAGTACCCTTTGGGAACACCACACATAATTAAGACTACAAGTGGCAGTACAAATTCACCTTTGGTACAAGCCTGTACTACACAGTAAAGCGGTAGCAATGGCTGAGCAGCCAGACTTATCTCAAGAGCAAATGAGCAGAAGTAGGGATTACACAAAGGACTACAATTACAGTGACTCAAACACTGACTCAAGGTTTCTGGTTAAAAAATATAAGAACATTTATGTTTAAACCATCTGTTCAGAAAACACTTAAACCACACTCTAAATATACTACACACAAACAATTCCTCTTGTGCAGGTCAATTCAAGTTAAGTACATTAGGATTTGACAGACCAGTGTTTCGAAACAAAGACGTTACCGTGGGTTAATACAAAATCACTTTTTGAGAGTAACGACAGTTCGGTCTTACGAAAATAAAGCGTACCCCCGGGAAGAAATGCAACCGTAGTCAAATACACTTAGCACATAGAATTAAAACAAGGGAATAGTGGATAAAAATCATAGGCAATACTTTTGTCAAGGCAATCGAATCAGAGGACATGTTCTAAAAAGCAGATACAAGTCAATAGACCTGTGCCAGTGTCAAATGGAGCAGGGGCTCTGTTGTCGAGGATCACACAGTGAGAACAGTTCAAGATGAACGTTACCAGGAGTACTGGATATTGTCAAAGGGAGGCAAAAGTTATAAGACGGAAGAAAGAAAGGACAATCCTTCGGAAAGGAAAAGGGTTCACCCCGATTCCTCAAGGTTGGACGGAGAGAACGACCAAATGGACAGTACCTTTTTCGGCTGAAGAAAGCTGGTGCTACGGCAGTTGTTCCTGATAGTTCCTGCAGACTCACGGTTCCTGAAGCTTCAGTCGTGGGGACAAGAAGGACGATGTCTGGAGTGATCTGCACTACCTAGGGATGAGGCCAGCAGCAGCAAAGCAACGATGAATAAAAGGAGCGCTCCTTAAAAACAGGAGAGGGCTCTTCTGATGGCTATCCGGACCACTACAGCTCAGTGCAGCGATTTCGACCCAGAAGAGGATTCTCTGACTCTAGAAGGTAAGCTGGTTGATCCCACTAGGCTCAAGGGAAGAAGACTCCGGACTGGTCTTCTCTGTCGTTGAAGGGTAAATAGCTCAGGACTGCAGCAGGGCTTCACCAGGATCCAGGCGTTGCAACAGCCGTCTTCTTCTCCACTTCTCTTTGGTTCCTGTAGTTCCAGTGGCGACTGATTTCCAGCCCAAGAGTCCTGCCTTTTATGCCAAAATCCCCCATTCACACAGCCTGGCTGTCAATCACACAGCAGGGTGGTTGTCCAGCCCAGACAACCACCTTAGCCAATGGACACAAAGTGCAACTTGGGTCTCCAAGGAGACCCTGTGCAGGGGGTGACTAAACCCCTCCCTCACATTCAGCCCACCTAGACACCCAGACGCCAAAGGAGGGCTTCTTTGCAGAAGCCCGCCAAAGGACGGCGAACAAGGAAACCAAACCTGGTTTGGCGTGAAAAGCAAACAACAAGAAAGACCTTTCTAACACGAAATGGCGAAAAACCACGCTAGGACCCATGATAAAAACAATATGGGGTAGCAGGTTTTATGTTCACGTCTGTCACCACAGCCAGAACACTAACACAGGAATCTGTGTAAAAATGATAGTTACCACTGCCACCAGCCATGTCGAGTCGGGAAGGGGGAAACAAAGTGCCCCTTGAGTTACAGAAGGACAGGGGAAAGATATTCCCCTTCAGTACTCCATTGTAAGATGGTTTGTACTGGATCTGTATTTTAAAAGGACTAGTAAAGCCAATGGTGACTTTACATGTTTCTGGGGGACAGTAGTCATGCTCAGAAATGGAGTTCACAAGGGGAGCCTAAAAGACATCCCTGTGTCAGTGCATTAAAGGTGCTGTGTGACACCCAAGTAAAAACAGGATACCTAGGGAGTTGGTGACACTCCATAGCCCATGAGCACAAAAAGTACAACACACACAAAAATACACTGTAAGAGTGGGGAAAAAAGGCTCACACTCTTACCAGGTGAAAAAAATAAACCCCAGAAATCCAGCAAAGCTGCTGAGGGACTCACTAGGTGAGGGAAATTAGCCATAAATGAGAGTTTTCCCTCACAAAGCTCTCTTTGTATTTCTACTGGCCTAAGTTGGGGTCTGATGTAGATAAATTCTGCAGGAGCTGTCACACTTGCCCAACCTCTGGCAAGAGTGGAGCCAAGAATGTGGCACCCTTGGTGCCTCTCCCAGTGGTGGGAGTCCCTTTTGAGAGGGTAGGAATTAACATTGTTGGTCCCTTAGACCATCCAACATCTTCAGGAAACAGGTTTATCATGGTTGTTGTAGACCATGCTACTAGGTATCCCGAAGCCATACCTATGGGAACTGTTACAGCTCAGGCTGTGGCTAAGGCCCTACTCAGGGTAGGTTTTCCTAAGGACGGTATCTCCGACAGGGGATCCAATTTTATGTCCCACTACATGCAGGCCATGAGGAAAAACTGAAGTAACTTACAAGTTCTCAACTGCCTACCATTCCCAGACAAATGGATTGGTAGAGAGGTTCAACCGTACAATGAAGAGGATGATAGGTGCTTTAGAAGAACCCCTTAGGAGGAAGTTGGACCTTCTACTGCCATGCCTTCTATTTGCTTATAGAGAAGTCCCTCAGGAGGGAGTTGGATTTAGTCCTTTGAACTTCATGACCATCCAGTTAGAGGCCCCTTGGCCCTGATTAAGGAGGGGTTGGAGAGTGCTCCTTCCCCCAAGCCAGTGAGTCACTGACTATGTGATAGGTCTCTGCTGTGGAGGATAATGTCACACATGATGGCAGAAGCATCAGATAACGTGAAAGCCGGTCAGGCTCTGATGAAACATTGGCATGGCCAGAAGGCCAACATGGTTGAGTTTACTCAAGACCAGCTCGTTCTAGTTATGGTACCTACAAGGCAAAGAGCCTTGCAGGACAAATGGATAGGACCCTTCAAGGTTGTGGGAAAACTTGGAGAGGTCAACAGTCTGGTGGAGTTAGGCAATCCTAAGGAGGGTCCCAGAGTCTTTCACACCAACCACTTAAAAGCTTATGTCTCAAGGCCAGAAGTGGGAGCTTTGCTTCTGGCTTCAGCCCAAGAGGAGGAGAAGAGGTAACCTCTACCTGACCTACTCAGAGGCCAGCCTTTAGATGAGAAAATTGGAGTTAATCTGTCTTCTAATTTGACACCTGAACAACAGGAGGAGTGCATGTTTCTGTTAAATCAGTTTGCCTCCCTGTTTTTCTCTATCACCAGGCTTGACCCCTTGGTGCCAGCATGATATTCTCACTGGTGACTGTTTACCTGTTAACAGCAGAGGTTACAGGGTGTCAGACTATGTAAGAACCCACATAAAGGAGGAGGTCAACAAGATGCTTGATCTCAGGGTAATAGAGCCCTCTACCAGTCCATGGTCTAGTCAAGTTGTACTAGTGCCAAAGGCAGGATCCAAGGAGTTGAGATTCTGTGTGGACTATAGAGCTCTTAATGCAGTCACCAAGACTGATACCCACCCTTTACCAAGGACAGATGAACTGGTGGATAAACTTGGTTCAGCCAAGTACCTCAGTACATTTGATCTCACTTCAGGCTATTGGCAAATAGCACTGACAGACCATGCCAAGGAGAAAACTGCATTCTCAACCCCAGCAGGCCTCTACCAGTTTAAGGTAATGCCTTTTGGACTAAAGAATGCACCTGCAATATTGCAAAGGATGGTTAATCAAGTTCTGAATGGGATGGAGGACTTCTTCATGGCATACTTGGATGACATTGCAGTGTTCAGCCCTACATGGAAAGAACATGTTGATCACTTAGGATATGTTTTGCAGGCTCTTGAGCAGGCCCATCTGACCATAAAGGCAAGCAAATGTCAAATTGGTAAGAGTAAAGTGGTCTACCTTGGTCATGAGGTAGGAGGAGGTGAAGTAAGGCCATTGCCTATCAAAGTACAAGCTGTACAAAACAGGGCCACCCCTACTACTCAAACACAGGTGAGAGCCTTCCTAGGCCTCACTGGTTACTCTAGGAACTTCAGAGAGAACTATGGGACCATAGCTTCTCCCTTGAATGTAGTCTCCTCACCCACATGTCCTAAAAAGGTCAGGTGGAATGAGGAGTGCACTCAAGCATTTGAAGGCCTAAAGAAAGCCCTTTGCCAATCTCCAGTCCTAAGAGCTCCTGACTATAACCAAACCTTCAGTGTGCAGACAGATGCTTCAAATACCGGTATAGGTGCAGTTCTGAGTCAACTGGATGAGAAAGGTAGGGAGCACCCCATTTGCTTCATCAGCAGGAAGCTGAAGGAACCTGAGACAAGGTGGCCAACCATTGAAAGAGAATGTTTTGCTATTGTGTGGGCACTGAAGACGTTTAGACCATACTTGTATGGATCTACATTTGTGATTCAGACTGACCACCAACCCTTGAGTTGGTTGATGCAAATGAAAGGGGAAAACCCTAAACTACTGAGATGGTCAATCAGACTGCAAGGGTTTGATTTTACCATTGAACACAGGTCTGGGTGTCACCACCAAAATGCTGATGTCTCTCCAGGATTTTTGACCGACTAGAGTAAGGAGATTCATCCAGGAGTGGATTAAATCCTGCTGTCCCTTAGTCTGGGGGGACGAGTGTTAGGGAGAATTCTCAAGAATGTGCTAATTTCCCTTACCTTTTGAGACCCCCAGCGACTTGGCTGGATTTCTAGGATTTGATTTTTTACCTTGGAAGAGTGTGAGCCTTTTTCCCCCCACTCTTCCATGTATTTTGATGTGTGTTTTACTTTTGTATTCTTTGGATATGGAGTTTTAAAACAACTCCATAGGCATCATCTTTTTCTGTGTGTCACACAGCACCTTCAGTGCAGTGGCTCAGGGATGTCTTTCAGACTTCCCAAGGTTTAAATACCTTCTCTGGGACTTACTACTGTCTCCCAGAGCATGTAAAGTTAAATTTACTTTACTAGTCTCTTACATTTACAGACCCAGCACACACTATGTCACTATGTTAGTATAGAGTGCTGGAGGGGTTGCCTAGCATCCCCCGAGTCAAAACACACATGTAACAGTAAAATGTTACCTTTTTTTTTATTTATTTTTTTTTATTTGTTTTTGGTGAAAAAGTTAATTACACCTTTACAAATCCAAAGATATAGTACAAAAAGTTTCCGAACACTGATTTACACATTACAATAATTTGACTCATTTAAAATAAAAACATTGTTTATACCACAGTTTGTTACCGAAAATATACTTCCCCATTTCTTGTAGGGTATTACCTGGTTAAACATTTTCATTCATAATCATAAAAAATTGTAATAATATAATTTAAAATGCAGCCTTAGTGATACTAACTTCTATTCAAGAACATTTTGAATCAAACCACATGACCGTCAGGCACATCACACCTTAGCCCCTATTGGCCCATCCTGGCATATTTCAAAGATCAATTAATTCGATCAATCCTTCTACCAACAACGTGAGGAGGGATATAACAAGAGATCTGGCTGCCCAGGGTATTACCCAGGTCAAAACATCTGGAGGTATCGACCACATTCTGTGTTTGGGATGTGCGTCTTAAGTAAAGGCAGCACAGAAGATTTTAACATGAATAGGGGAGCAACTTTTACCATCATAAAATATACATCCCCGAACAGTGCTATCGTATATATAAAATACACATACTTGCACCTAGTCGATCACATTTACTGACCCAATGTTTATTTCTTTTAAAGAGACCTCAATTTTGCCCACAAGTCGGACCGTGGCCAATATTATCGAGTTGGTACTACCCCACATACAGCACTTTCAAACAATGTGACGTTCATGGTTTGAAGCAATTTCTATGTGGGTACCTAGACCTATCTGACTTTCACTTTCACAGTAGGGACAGTACATGAATAGGTGCTGTAGAGTTTCTGTTTGAATTTGCACAAAATCGGCAGTTATGACAGAGATCAGAAGTTCCATAGCCATTCCATTTGTTAATACGGAAACCCGTATGGATTAAATAAAAGTCGAAATCTCATGTAGGTTGCCCGAGCTTTATTGTCGGGAAAACACAAGATATAGCGACTACGTTGAGTCTGCGCGTGTCTAAAATTGGCGTAATTTGTAAATGAGGCGTAACAGGCAATTTTCTTACGAGTTGCTAGCCCAAGCGTTCAAATGAAAGCGTTTCTTTACCAACCCTGGGCGATCAATGATGTCTTGCTTAGTGAGATTAAGAGATACAAGAAACTTGAGCATGCGTGCATGGAAATGGGAGATTGAGACAGGGCGATCGGCGAACAGCATAACATGGAGATCCTCGTATAGGGAATTTGCTGGAGGTGAAACCATCTTCATGAAGTTATTTAGCATACGCCATTCAAACTTGTCAGCGAGTGCATGTAGGCCCAGTTCGTGAATCAGGATAGGATTTGGAAGGTATCCCGGAAGCCCCAACACTGTTTTCCACACTTTTCCTTGGAGTTTATTCAGTGAGGGGCCTAACTCTAGCAAACACAGGTCCAATCCATACAGTAGTTTTGGCTCAACCTTCAACTAATAAAAGTTTATCATGGGAAGCAAAGAAAACGTACAATGGCGATGATATACAAGTTTCATCTGCGTAATCAGATGCACCACTTTAGAATTTAGAGATGTCTGCCATTTGTTAAGTGAGGTGCTGTTGGAAAGCTGATAGCCCAGATACGTCATCTCGCACTTGGTAAATATCTGCTTTGAGTCGACGTGCCACCTAAATCTAGGCAAGTTCCTCTTAGCGGAGAAGACCAAGATGTTCGTTTTGTCTGGGTTAATGGCCAAGTTATTTAGCAAGCAATACTGGTGAAAGTAGTTCAGCTTGTTTTGCAGCCCAAAGGGCGCTCTGTCAAACAGGATAACATCGTCAGCAAATGCTAACCACTTTAGGCGTAAATTTCCCAATTTGACGGCAACAATGTCGTTTGCATCCCATATGGTGTCAAAATCCGCAAGATACAGATTGAAAAGGACCGCTGCGAGGTTGCATCCTTGCTTCACACCAATTGCAGTGGGAATATTCTCTGACAATAGACCCTCAGAGTTGGTGCGCACCCTGTAAGAAGTATTTTTATGCAAGAGCGCAATCAGTGCTACAATATGGGCTGGAATTCCACATGCCAACATTTTCTTCCATAAGCGGTTTCGAAGAACACTATCGAACGCTGCTGATAAGTCCAGTGAGGCCATGTAAATAGGGCCATTGGAAGAGTTATGCAATGACATTAGTAGATGTGAAAGAATGGTGGCGTTCAACTGAGTGCCCATCGCCTTACGAAACCCAACCTGGGCTTTAGATGGAATTGCAGATGTTGGTCTGCACCTTTCCAGGTCGTTTAGTATAAGACGAGCAGAGATTTTTGCTGCTACGTCGATTAAGGCGTTGGGCCTGAAGTTGGCAGGATTGTCCAGGGGGCCCTTTTTGTGGATAGGGATGATTATGGCCACCAACCAAGAAGGAGGGATTGTTTCAGAGTGAAATATAGGCTCAAAGCGAGTAAGCAAGTGCTGTGCCCAAAAGTGCAGGTTGTCCTTGATGACTCATGGTGGAAGCCCGCCTGGACCAGCCGCTTTCGAGAATGTTAATTTGGAGATTGCCCAAATGACATCCTTCAGGACCCAAGTGCATGCGGGTGCAATAGTCAAAAGGGGAAAATCTGTCTCCTGTTCCGCGTGCCGAGGGGGCAGGGCATATTTCTCCTTGAAGTAGGCCTGCCAGGTGTCGCCATTTACAGCAGCAACCAAGCGATTTGCTGGCGTGCGTGAAGGGTTTCTGAGAATCACCCACAAGTCCCTTGCATTGAGCTTGCAAACAAGCTCGATCATATTCTGATTTTCAAGAATATGGCACGCATGATGTAGTTCTTTCAATTGTGGCCAATATAGACTTTTTAGCCAACAAGTATAATGCAGGAGTTGGGTGCAAGCGTTTCGCAGCTCTGAGATCACAATTTTTTGTGGATTTCAGAGCTGCAATATCAGGCAAATACTTTTGAAAAGAATTGGAGGCCACATGCCTAGATGGCAATTTAGATAAAGATGATACAAGAACATCTTATAACATTAAGTTAATGGCATTAACCTCTTCTGAACCGAGAGGTGATACCGTATTGCCGGCACTAACCAAAATGTCCCGGTTGACCCAGGACACAAGTTTCCTACATTTACCTGGATTCCAACGGACAGAAAGAGCATGTCTGTCACACTCAACAAGGGGCAACTGGGCCGAAGTCACAAAGAAGTTACAAGTGAGGTGGAGATCAGTGCTAAGAGCGCCGTGATCACCGAGTCCCAAGTTGGTAATCAAAATTGGGTCGAGGAAACCAGACAACTCGCTTGATGCCAAAATATAATCAATTAAAGAGCAAGAAGTATCACGCTGCCAGGAGGCTTTAGATAGATATTCCAGGCTTCAAGAAACTCAGACCATTGCTTACCTCTCACGCCAGCCTGCTTTGAAAGGGAAGCAGGTCTAACTCCCTGCATGTCCAGACTTGCATTGAGGTCGCCCCCAATCAAGATTTCATGCATGGGGTACTGCAACATGACATTGGTCAGCGCCCTGTTCAAAGATTGAACATTTTTTTCGAACGATACTGCCATGGGGTTCCAATACACTGAGACAAGCAATATTCTCTGGATGGGGATTCTTAAAATAGTCAATTCAACCATCACAAAAGAATCAGTATGGTCCAGTAACTTAGCCGTGAATCTTAAGCTAGTCTTAGAATAGCGAGGCCGCCACTAGGACGGCCAACAGAGACACGACGAACCTGAGCACAAAATGAGGCATAGCCTTCCAAGACCATATCAGTCATTGACATGGTTTCTTGTGAAACCAAGATTTCAGGAGCATTTTGAGGCAATAACAGTTTGTGCCAGGCATGAAGATTCCTTGCCCCACAGCAATTCCACAAAAAAATTGGGATTTTGGATAGTTATGAAGTAGGGATACCTTCCTTCATTGTGGCTGCCACTTTAATAAGTGGCTCCAACCAACATAGCCTTGGTCAAGGAAGTGGGTTGGGTTAGTACTTTGCTATTTGGCTCCACTACTGCAGTTGCAGCTGGGCCATTAGGGCCCCTGTCCTCCGGAGCCGAGAGGGCACATTCCAGAAAGGACCATGCGACATTAATCTTGTTAAAGAGATGGGCATAGAGACCCAAAGTTTCAAAGTCCTCCTTATGTTCCAAAATGAGCTTGGTAATAATTTAGGACCAAAATTGTTTTGGTTAGCAAGTTTAACCCACTCGATGTCCTTCGTGGCTAAATTCTGCAAGGGTGGAATCTGATAGAATGCATTCATCAGAAAGGATCCATTGATCTGTGATGTTCCATTCACATTAGGGTCAGTCACCCATTCAAGGATGCGTTTCATTTCCTTGGGTAATTCCAAAAACAAAGGATTTCAATCTCTTGGGTATTCAGATGCAGCCTCTGAGCTGAATCCCAAAGTGCTTGAGGAGTTGTTCTCTCCTGGTGTCTTGCTCGACAAGTTGGAATCACCCACCGGGGTTACCTGCTCCACAACCTTAGTTGTAGTCAATGTGGCTTCCGAAGCATCGGATATGGCCAACAAATGACTACCCTTATTAGTCTGAGATGGAAGTGTATTGGGTAAATGGACATGCTGAGGTCGAGCCTCCAATTGCTCAGGGATAGCAACCTTTTTGTTTTGCACCATTGGAAAAAATGTGTGTAACTGAAACTGGGTCTTATCAGTGCTTTTTGCAATTCACACTGATGGCAGAGCAGTAGAGTCACCATCACCCATAACTTTGATTTGCAAACGTTTCTTGCTCTCATCATTTAATTCCAATAGGTTTAAGGAAGACTCATCCACAATCGGGCGAGACTTCAAGTTTTACAAAGGAGCAGCATTGATTTTGGGAGGGCAATTTGCCTCAGCCTTGCTGCTCTACCACTGCGATGTCTTTAGGCTTGACTTTGGAATGGTTCAATCGTTTTTGTGCTCTTAGAAATGATTTCTTCACCTTGCGAGACATGAAGTGAGAGCCTAATCGGCTATTGCCATCTTCGCCTGTCTATCCCTGCTCGAGCATTTTGCGGCTTTATGGTGTCTTGTACATTAATAATGTCTGTCAATGCAGAAGGACTGTCAGGAGACGGGATTAACTCGTCGTCGGGAGCCAGTGGACCTCTGGCAACTTCCAGGACTGTTGAATCGTGGCTTTATGAAAGCAAGTTGAACAGAAGCTGCTCAACTTGAAGTCGATCATGATGGAGTTTACTTTAAGAAGATTGATAGATTCAACATTTCTTCAATATGAGGTTGCAGGCCTTGGAGAGCCTGAGAATAAGATTTACCTGTAAAGGGTAGATCTTTGACCACTACGTCCGTTTGAGTTCCCTGTGATATTAAGTTCGACACAGACGGCTGTGGGACTGTGGCTGGTTGGAGCAAAGTCAACATTCTATCTAAGTAAGAGACATAGAAAGAGTGCGACTGCTCCTGAGCCAGAATATAACCTTCTATTCTGCTAATTTTTTCCATCATCAGGCCTAGTGAACCCTTCATGTCTCTGAGAGAATAATGAGTAAGGTTGTGGCCCTTATCGAGAAGGTTAAGAATTCTCATAATTACGGGGAAGTTCTGTAACTCATGATGGTAAATGTCGGTCAGCGAGTCCTCCGGAGTCGAGGAGGGAATATCCGCTGATTTTGGGAGTTGGTGATCAGAAGAAATCGACCTTGATCATGCTCATTTAGAGAATTTGACAATGAAGAGCATATGCCTTTTGTCTGAAGAGGGTCTTTATCCCCATACTGGGGGAGTGTACTGGATCCAACATCAGAGTCTAGGGCCAAAGCATTCCCTTACTGGTGCAGTAAAATCTTTATATGTAAATTTGTCAGATAAGTGCAGGTGAACTCCTTCGGTGCATGTGTCCTTGACGCCGGAGAGGAAGGGCCAAGAGAAAACCGTACAAGTTTTCCCAGCTCATTCATAATTGCCGGAGCAAGCATGGGGGTGTCCGAAAAGGGCACAAAACCTTCCTGTGCATCTTTCTGCGGGCAGTTCAACTCAGCCTGGTGCGATGCATCGTTCATCAAGTTACCTTCATCATCGTTTGCGTCTTTGACCGAAAAGGAGGGCATGGTCTGATCAGGATTCACTTCAGGAGGAATAGGTCCATGATAAGATTCGAATGGAGGACAAGGTGGCAAAGTCAAATCCCCATCTATGACTGGAGGCCCTTTGGCCGCAGGGATAAGTACCGACATAGATAGGAGAGACTCTTTGCTAGGTGGAAGCAAAGGAAGAGTGACATTTGCTGGTTTACTAGTCATACCTTTAGGTGGTCCCTTAGGAAGTTCACTCGGGCGATTTCCACTTCTAAGGGATCGATTCATGGTCAAAATTAGCAAGAGAAAAGTAAGCCAAAACAATTATAATAGGACCAAAAGGAAAATGGCTCAGACGAAAGTGTGGATAGTCAAGTTAGATGAATTTCTATAAAGATAGAATTCATTGTATGATTAGAATCACTTAGCAAGAATGTAGAGATGGCAAAAACACAGGCCCCTATGTCAAGTAAGGACCCAAAAATGAGCTTCAATGGCCATTTGGCACTAGTATAAGGTAGTGTATGAGCTGGTCAGTAACTCCCTCCACTGAGCACAAGCACACCACCCCTTTGGCCGGGTCTGCCCACCCTCCGGCACACTGGAACCATTTGCAAAACTAAACAAGAGGGCTCCAAGAAATCTTTCGAGGCTATAGAAGGGGTCGTTCACGGGGCTTGGGAAGTAGAGTGATATCAAAAGTCAAAGGATCTATAAGGCCCACACACTCCGCTCCATTCAATAGTCCAAATAGTCAATGAACAACCTATTAATCAGTATATCCAAGCCTCGTGAGGTTCAAAGGCCCACAGTCACCCCATATGGCTAGTACAAAAATAGGTCTGACAAAGTCCTCTGCGGGTGCAAGTTCCGGGGCTCAAATAGCAACAATCACCCCTACTTCACCCAAAAAGACGATTCCCAGGTAAGCAGGCACCTGGCCAACACTCCACAGCCCTATGGGTTCAAAGGCTCCAAGGCCCGCAGTCACCCGCTAGGGCTAGTGCGAGAGCAAGTCAAGCAGGGTACTCTACAGGTGCAAGTTCAGGTGCTCAAATAACAATCACCCTCACTTCACCCGAGAAGACTATTTCCAAGTCGATAGGCACCTGGCCGACGCTCCACAGCCCAATGGGGTTCAAAGGCTCCACGGCCAACAGTTACCCCCTGGGGCTAGAGCCAAAGTAAGGTGGACCTGATACGCTGCATCTGCAAACTCAGGGGTGCCAAAACCATCCAACACTCACACCTCAATGATGCTGACAAGGTTCAGTGTGACAAGGACCTTGCTGATAATCCTGAGCCTACTGGGGTTCAAAGGCTCCAAGGCCCACAGTCACCCCCCAAGGCAATGTCGTTACAGAAGCATACAGATATAACTGTAGGTGAGGCCCAGAAGCATTAAGGACCACAAGGAAAAATCAAGGCTACGTATAACAACCATGCAGGCCTTGAAAGTGGCCTAGCTCTTTTCACACACAAATTCCAAATCAGTTTAATAAGCATGGGCGACTCCCGGAAAGTAGACAAGTCCATCCAGAACGGGGCGCACCTCGTAGAGAGGCGCCACGTAAGTCCCAGAGGTCACTAATGCGCGATTGCCTTGCCACACATTCAAAGGAGAGTGCAGTCAGAAAGACAGTTCAAGTTCACATTTAGCGTGGGAGAGCAATCTGCATGTAGTAACAAAAGTGAAGCAAGAGGATGTCATCAAAAAGCATTCCCTTGATGACTGTCGTGGCGTGGTAACCAACTTTATTGCGCAAGGCCTTGAAGAGATCACACATTGCCAGCACACAGCTAGCACACCACACCACAGTACGACTTTATCCTGTCCACTACCGTGCACCTAGAGTGACGGTCCCGTGAGGAAGAGCAGGTGTTCAAAAGTTCAAGAGTTCACACTAGCACAGGAGCAAACCATCGAAGTAACGTACATGGTGTAGGGGAGGAGTGGTCCAAAAGACCCTCCTTGCCTGCATCCCCTCCCCAGGTGAGGGCCATGGCTCATTGGGCGTCCCCTCAGCCCACCCGGGCCCAGGTGGTGGAGGGTTCACCTGCTGAAGACATTGCCCATACGTGTTGAATTTAGCTAGGCCCAGAAACCATTTTGTCTATCAAAGATGGTGTGAGTTCAGCGCACTGTAGCGCGGCCCCCACCCTTGGAGAGTTTCAATTATCCCTGTCGCCGCAGCACCCTGGCAGATCCGCTGTGAGCCCGTTCCCACGAACAAGACGGACATGAACTAGCATAAGATACTAACACTGTAACATTTCACCGTCCACAGTGTATCACTGCTCCCAGAGTGACCCGGTCAGCGAGGCCTGGGTGATGGGAAGATCTGTAGAATGGTCATCCGATGAAAGCAGAAAAATACCCAAATACGAATGTCAAAAAACTACTTTTAATACGTGTATCCTTTCCATAAAACTACTTCTACTAAAGAAACCTGTAAAATTGTGTAATTATTGTAAGAAACGCATGTTTACATGACACCAGCAATGAAGGACCCACACCCCTGCAGGGGTGTGCAAATGATAAAAGCATTCCGGGGGATTATTCTTTATATGTATCTTGAAAACCGTACACCCCGCGGTCCCGCGCCATAACTGAACTAATGCTGCTAGAGTACACAAGAAAATGAATGTAACCATACAGAGGGCTCATGTAAAGGATGTGCGAGAATGCACTTGTCACGCGTGTACGTCTAAGCCCCTTATATGCCACCACCGTCACATACGGTAGCGGGTCATTTTCTATGTACTCCTCCAACCTCAATACTACCTCACTTACTGCAAATGTATATGCATATAACTAAATACTGTAATTGTTAAAACATAGTGTACGAATAAGGTGCTCAGACTGGATATAATCGAGGCACCTCCAGCAAAGTGAAATGTATGTTTTCAAGTGATTCAAACAAATATTATAAAATGTTGTAATGATTGTGATGTTTTCACCTCTAAAAGCCGGCAACACACGAGGAAGATACCTTTGTGAATATGTGCAAGGCCATTTCCCCTCCCACCCTGCGAAGACTGGCAAACATGAAAGCAGAGGCCTGCGCCGCGCTGCTCCACCTCCCCCAACCAGACTGGAGCCGCTTCAAAGATTTGTAGCCCCCTCTGCAGCACCCAAGGCTACGGCCCGTCACCTGCATTATTTACAGTACAGCAGTAAACCTCTGCCTGAACACACACTTCCAAAGGCGCCCCCTCGTAAACCCCAAAACCCACCCGATCATCTTAGACTTATGGCCCTGTGCAATCAGGACACCCAACACTGTGGCAACACACAGCGGCACATTTATAACCACATCTAACAAGACAGGGAGGCATGTACCGCCCGTCCCATGCCCTGAAGCTTAGCCCCTCAACCTATGGCCCCGGTCAACAGGACACTGGTAACCTTGCCCTGACGAATGACCATCAGACCCCTCACAAGGTGCATTCCTCCTGTGTTGCATTAACCTGTAGAATAACCTATTGGAAGATTTACTAAAGAAGATAATATTGTAATGACTGAATGACTGCGGTGTGCATGGCCTAGGGCAAATAAGTCAGGAAAAGACATTCATCTCTGACACTGGCCGCAAGGGCACAACAACACCGCCCGGATGTACTCAGCCAACCTGCCAGGCCCAGCCCAACCCACGAGGCTGACCAGTGACGTTTTCCAGCCAAAGCCAACCGCATCGCAGCAGCACCTATAGTTAGTCATCGCCACCCAATCCCATCGAACTTGTGCCCCCTATAGTATGTAGGTTCTTATGACGTTTTTTGTAAATATATACGCCTGTCTTTGCTATTGTCAGACAGAGCGCTCTCGGAGTTTGCAGAGTTCTTTGCATGCCCTATTCTGATTGATAAACTCCCATTTAAGCTCACCCGCACTCTGTCTTGGCTTTATTCCCGATTTTGGAGAGTCCTTCATCGTCTCTCATTGCGGGGAGGATCGTGCTGGCTGGGGACGCATGCCTTCAGTGGTGACCCCGAAAGCGTGATCATTACTATTATTATTTTTTCCCGACCTAACATTACCGTCCCCTTTTGGCACGAGAATCTCTGGTCGAAAAGGGATACGCACGGTGAGCCGGCTCCGGGAGGCTGCCCGCCAACGGCGACCGGTACACTAAGAAGAGTGCACTCAAAAGAGAGAGGGTACGGGATCCCAGTTGAAAAATCCCCTTTGAGTACCGCTCACCGGAGCCGGGGCTGACTGTTGAGCGGACGGCAACACTGCCTGGACGGACCCAGTTTCGGAGACTATCGGTTCAAGACGGGCACGTGAGTATTGAGTGCGAGCGATCGTAAAGGGAGTGGGGGAAGAAGTCTAGGACAGAAAACGAAGAGGGGTAGAAAAGGGGGTACGCAGATCTACTAAGGATCATCCTAAAATTTCCTTGCTTTTTCTTTGCATATGGCAATTAGGAATAAGAGGTGAATAAGAGATAAAAGTGACGGGAACCTAGCTCCGAAAGGGGGTGGAAGGCGGCGCCGCATAGTGCTATCTTGACTAGTACTGGGAATATATGAAGAAGTGGATTATAAGATAAAAGTGTCCGGCAAAGGGGGACACGGAGAATATATTAGTGACTGCTATTTCTTCCTTCTTTTCTTTTCTTTAGGGTTGGGGGGAAAATAAAAGCGAGATCAGTACAAAATGTTAGGGAGAAAGTAAAAGAGAGAGAGTCTTACTAGAAGAGGGAAGAGCAGGCCAATATATATATATATGCGCATCCATATATCTGAATAAGAAGGACAGGGACAGCCGGCCAGGGAGGAAAGGGAGGGCAGCTTGAATTGTGAATAGTGTTACAGAGAGGTGTGTGCACCTCGTATGCGTCAGAAGACAATTTGGTGCTGTGGGTGTGTAAAGTGGTTATAAATGTATAGTAATTGCATGGTCATGGTAAGTGTGGCCGGATAAAGCTTCTTGAAGGAAAAAATGACAAGGTGAAGTGAGTGTGTACCTTTTTGATTTCCGGGTTAATATTGTCAAAATCACTGATGATTTGCTCTTGTATGTGCCCCCCCGCCCAAAGAGAATAGAATAGAGACTGTGTACAGCCAGTTTTGTATTGCGCAGGCAGGGGGAAGAGCACAAAGGAGCCCATTATTGAATGTGAAGTAGAAGACGAAACCCATATTGGTAATAGGTTTACATTGTAATTGTGGACACACAGAGACACACAAGTACTAGGAAAACACAGAGATGGGGGCCGAAACACCCTTATCACATATTTGTAAGAACCTACCAGGGTACGCGGAGCGAATTAAGAAATATCATGACCAATGGATAACAGAGCTGAAGGGAGAGGGGTTACCCCAGATATGGCCCGAGGGGGGGTCATTTGATAAAAGTGTTCTGGACATGGTGGCCACATGCATTTGTTTGAAATACAAGGGGAAGCAGCTGCACAATAGGAGGGAAATATTAGATCTCTGGAGGTTATTTGAAGAGATACCACCGCCTAAAGCACCAGCATTAAATGCTGACCTCCCGTCCACCACAGACAATCCACTGATGATACAGAAAGATGTTAAAGAATCGTCAAATGTAGCGCCACCAATAGAGGTAATAAGCTTGTACCCGATATTAAACAAGCCTGTGCCCGCAGAAGGGTACAGTGATCCCACTTATGTGCCTCCCCCGACAACTACTACACCCCACCGGCCCACGGCACCCCCACCATATGAAAGTACAAGGGAGCGAGCCCAGGCAAGTACACAAAGGGTGGACATAGAAAAGCTAACAGATGATTTACAATCCAGACTCTCAATAGCGAAATATGAGCTCTCAAGGATAAAAGACATATGTAAACAAACAGCACTTAATGCAGCAAGATCAGGGCGCACATCTAGAGCGCCGAGTGAGAATAGAACACTCGAAGACGGGTGGAAAAAGGGTGAGATACGACACGAGAGGAAGGTATTGATAATGAAGAAAGGCCTATAGGGGACAGAGAGGAACTACTATGTGATATAAGGGACGATTTAGAAGAAAGCGACAGGTTGAGCATGGCAATGGGAGGGGGAAGTGAAGGGGTGGATGGTACATGTTCAATGAGAACACTGGATGATGAGTGGACGGGGCGATTAAGGAACAGGGTGGGGAAAATGGCATCACTGGGAACATCAGCAGCCAAAACAGGTGTAGATGCAACGACAAAAGGAAGGCTACAGCTCCCATTGATACATAGGGGAGGAGGGAGGCCGAATTATATCCCATGGGCTCAGATGGATAAAGCCAATTTATTAAAGTTATTGCCCCCGTTATCGGGAGGGGCAAGTAAGTGGATATACGCCTTTGAGAAGCACACTGCCGGGGTACCCCTAGCAATAGGAGATGTGAAGAGCTTGCTTGTATCAGCAGTGGGGGATCAGGCTGAGAGAGTATGGGTCAAGGCCGGTTTCCCTGGAGTAACATTAGAGTGCGACCGCCATGACGGGGCCTCCTTTAACACAGTGCGTGCGAGGGTGTGGGATGCCTTGCGCGAAACGTTTCCAGATACGCTATACTTACAGTCAGTAATGCAGTGTACCATGAATGACGGGGAGGAGGCTATGGATTATATTTTTCGGGTCCAAGAGATGTGGAGAACAGAAACGGGCACGCCCTGGTATCAATCGACATCCTTATTTTACTTCATTATAAAAAGAGGGCTCCCAAAAGAGGTGCAAAAGGTGCTTGACAAAATAGCGGGCATTGAAGCGAAGGGATGGCCTGAGATTCAGAGCATAATAGTGCACCATTGTAAGCGAATAAAGGAAAGGGAGAAGGAGGTGGCGCAGAGGAGATTGGCAGACGAAGCAAAACTAGTGCAGACAAAGTTGGTGAAGGTCGCAGCGGCTGTAGCCGCACTCCCCACAGCAGGGAGGGAGATGAGGAGGAGGAGGGTCTGATAGCCATACAAGGAAGGATGGCAACTAGTTGGGCTGGAGCCGGACAGCGGCAGTGGAATGAGCAGGAGACAGGCGGAGGGTCGCAGTGGCAGGAGTGGGCCCCTCGAGGAGGACGAGGTGGGTACAGGGGCCGAAGAGGTGGACCGGGGTACGGGGGAATGGGAGGAAATGGATGGCAGGGCCCTAGAGGTGCCCAAGGGAGTTGCTGGAACTGCGGAAGATGGGGGCATTACTCTAGGGAGTGCAGAGCCAGACCCAACAACGGGTTCCAAGAGGTAGAACAGTATGGCCATCCCCACCCGGGGAGCCCATATGGTCTTCCAATGGGACAACAGCAACTGAGAAACGCAGGCCAAGGTAATAATGAGCAACAACCGGGGCACCAGTATAGAACGCAGAACCACCCACAAAACAATGACAATATGCAGTACACGCCAGGCAACCCTTTTGCGACAACAACCAACGGGGCCCCCGCACCAGCACCCTATAGCGGAGTATCAGTGGTTTCAGGGAGTGTCTTCAATCAAGGGGGGGCGATGAGACACCCTGCATAGGACAGCCCACAGAGAACACTTGCGTGTCCAGTTCTATCTACCACCTACGATGCAGCAGAGGAACCATTGGTAGGGGCGCAGATAGGAGACAAGCAGTTCATATTCATGGTGGATTCGGGAGCGGAGAAATCATGTATCCGGGAGGGCAGGTTCCCGTTATCTAACAGGAAGTTAGAGACGCAGGGGTTCTCTGGGGCTGTAATTGAAGTTCCTTACACAGAAGCATTGGATGTAACAGTGGGGGGTAAGACTGTAAAGACACCCTTACTGTATTATGAACACTCACCGATAAATTTATTAGGGAGGGATCTCCTGAGTAAACTTAACATGACCATATCATTTACTGAGAGAGGAATAGTGTGTTCAACACCCGGAATATGCCCCTTGCGTGCAATGTTGGTAGTGCAAGCCTACACAACCACACAAGAAGTACGAGGGTTGCCGGAAAATGAGGAAATGTTTATTGAAGGGCTAAAGACATTGGCCCTCATAATTCCAGAGCTGAGAAGAATGGACTGGAGGATTCCAGCGGAGTTCCTCTTCCGCCCCATAGTGTGCCCCGACACAGCACCAGGTTCAGTGGTATCATTAGATTTGCACGCTGTACAGTGCTGTGTACAAATGCCAACATCGCCCTAAGAGAGATAACAGATGAGGATCTCTTTTCAGATGCAGAGGGGGATGGTGAAATAGTAATGGAAATAGCGATGCCCTGTGACGTTTTGATTCAAGCCAGGGAAATCCCCGTTCAACTGATGGCAGTGGTGGGAGCACCGCCGTCATTTTTTGATGACGACATGAGGCTCGTACCAAATAATTTGTGGACAAAAGGCCCCCAGGATGTAGGGCTGTTGCATGGAGTACAACCTGTGGTAATAAAACTAAAGCAAGGAGCAATTTTACCTCGAGTGAAACAGTACCCATTGTCCCGTGAAGCTGAAGAAGGGATAAAAGAGACAATAAATGCACTACTAGCACAAGGGATAATAGTGCCTTCAAACTCCCCATGCAACACATGTATGTATCCAATCAAAAAAGCAAAGGGAGGGTCTTGGAGGATGATACAGGATTTACGCCCCCTAAATGATGTAATTCAGAAAGAGTTCCCTTTGGTCCCGAACCCTGCATCAATATTATGCAGCATCCCAAAAGCGGCATCACACTTCACTGTGGTAGACTTGAAAAACGCATTTTTCTCAATCCCCCTGGCTGAAGAGAGTAGATACCTGACAGCATTTACACTGGGGGGAAAGAGATATGAACACTGCAGATTACCACAGGGATACTGTGAGAGCCCAAGCATATTCAACCGCATATTGCATGAAGACTTGGGAAACCTATCAGTTGAGAGTACAATCATTCAGTACGTAGATGATTTATTAGTGTGTGCACAAGATGAAGAAACATGTAGAAAGGATTCAACAACGCTCCTGACTCTACTGGCCAACAAGGGGTACAAGGTAGACAAGGAGAAGTTACAGTACTGCCTGACAGAGGTCTTATACTTAGGACAGCTGATATCAAAAGATGGAAAAAGAATAATCCCCGACAGGGTAGAAGCGATAAGATCTGTAGGAGAACCCACAACAGTGAAAGACATGCAGAAATTCTTGGGAATGTGCAACTATTGTCGAGCATGGATATTAGACTATGCAGCATACACGAGACCCCTACTACAAGCACTCAAAGAAGCACAACAGGAGAATAAAAAAATAGAATGGTCAGAAGAAATGAGCACGTCATTCCAAGCATTGAAAGAGTTAATTTCAAGCGCTCCAGTGCTAGCAAATCCTGATTATGGACGCAAATTTTACCTATTCTCACACTGCAAGGGAACACTCATGACAGCTGTTCTGACACAAAAGACGTCCCTAGGACACAAACCTTTGGCTTACTATAGTGGTACTTTAGATGCCGTGATGCAAGGCCATTTCGCGTGCGAGCAATCACTAGCTGCAGCCGCGTTCGCGATTGAGAAAAGTGCCACAATAGTAATGGGTTGCCCTGTGACATTGTTTGTGGAACATTCATTATTTGCAATCCTTGAGAGGTCAAAAAGCACACTGACAACACAGCGGGCAACAGCCTATGAGATCATATTGTCTAGCCCCAATATTCATGTGGTGCGATGCAAGACAGTGAACCCTGCAACATTCATTACAGAAGCATGCACACTAGAGGACATGCAGGACCACGATTGTGCAACTTACACAGGAGAACGAGGGGAGGACACAGTGGTGTGTGAGAACGCTCTAAGCGAGGGGGAAGTGTACTTCGTGGATGGGTCTGCATCCATTGATGTGGACACGGGAGAAAAACATGTAGGTATGGCGGTGGTGAGGTTAGAAGACGGTGAGTATGAAACACTAGTACAGTACCGCCTCCCATCACATTACTCCGCACAAGCAGCAGAACTGATTGCGCTCATCGAAGCACTACACGCAGCACAGGGTTGCGCAGTGACAATATACACAGATTCAGCTTACATGACAACGACAGTACATGGAGGTCTAGCGAGATGGGGGCGGAGGGGATTCCGACGGGCAGATGGAACGCCAGTACAACATGCGGAATTACTGAAAGAGTTAATTGAGGCCCTCCAAAACCCTACTGCAGTAGCAATAGTGAAGTGCCAAGCACATACATCCAACACAGACGTTGTGTCTTTGGGAAACGCGGCAGCGGACGTTGCCGCAAAGGAGGCTTCCTATTTTCAGAAATATGAAACAGGTGAGTACATGCTGCAGCACAAGACAAACAAAGAGCTCCCAGAAGGCTACAACATGATGCCTGTATCACAAATACTAGAACTACAGGAAGGAGCTAATGCAGATGAAAAATTGATGTGGACAAAACGAGGGTGCAGCAAGTCGGCAACAGACTTACTGTGGCGACAAAACAACTCAGGGAAAGTGCTAATGCCAATAAAGTTATTGGAAATTGCGTTTCAACAACTACACTTCCCTGCACACAATACCAAACAGCACATTGCAGCAGAAATACAGGAAGAATGGTTCGTGCCCTGTCTCCAGGAGCACGTATCTCGATTAGCAATGGAATGCACAACATGTCAAATATACAATTCAGGAATGACATTATGCACGCTGCGGGGAACAATTCCAAAACCCATTGGCCCATTCAGAGAGCTACATATTGATTACGCCGACATGGGGGAAAGGTGTAATGGCGCACGGTACATGATTGTGGTTGTATGCCCATTGTCAAGGTGGGTGGAAGCAGGACCGTGTGCACAACCTGATGCCAAAAGCGCTGCAAAGTTCCTAGTGAGGGAAGTGTTCCCGCGCTGGGGAATTTGTGACGTGATTCGCTCAGATAATGGCACTCATTTTGTAAATGAACTTTTCAAGGAAGTAACTACATTATTGGGAATAAAACACAAGTTGTGTTCGATTTATCATCCTCAAAGTAATGGCGTAGTGGAAAAGATGAATGGACTGTTAAAGGGCAGGTTATCAAAACTATGCTTTTCATTGAAAAAGAATTGGATTTACTGTCTGCCCCTTGCGCTATTTGAGCTGAGGAATCAGCCAAGCAAAGACCATCATTTGTCCCCGCACGAGATCGTGACTGGGAGGCGAATGTGCACAGCACACTCTCCACTGCGCGAACACTCAGATGCACACAGAAGCGCCGCGATATTGGGAGATGAGTTCACAGACTATTTGAAGAAATTGACAAGGGCAGCGCGCGCAATATCGAAGCAGCTCTCTCCGCCCTTCACTAGAGAGGAGGGAAACATAACAGGGTCTGTCACTGAGCCTGAGCAGCAGCTACAGCTGATGCCGGGCGAATTGATTTATGTCAGGAGTTTTGTGCGTCGATGGAATGCTCCACGGTTCCATGGCCCATACGAGGTAGTGTTGTGCACACCCACGGCAGTAAAAGTGAAGGGCCTGAAGTACTGGGTACACTTGAGAGATGTACGAAAAGCATATAGTAATGTGCAAGAGGAGGTAGATGAGGAGGCACAGACAACAGCAAACGATGCAACTGAACAGAATGTCTGAGTATGACCTTGTGTGTGTGTCAGTAATGAACGTGAATGGGAAAATGACTGATAAAGTATACCTGCATTGTTTTTAAAATGTTACTGAACAAAAAAAAAAAAAAAACGTTTTTTTCTTTTTTGGACTTATATGTAATTAATGAGGTGATCAAATTGTGTCGTGTTTACACCCTTGTCTGTGAATACCCTTCCCTGCATCCCTACCCGCTTCCATTCCCCGTCAATATATATTGGCACTAATAGTGCCAACGAAATGTTTACATACATGCACTTAATGCACTTTTATATCTCGAACAGGAACTACCATGGCATCTAACGGGCAGCCTGCAACGGATAGAATTAGTAGAATGAGAGAATTACTAAATGAGAGATGCAGATATTCGTATGAGTGTGGATTATCTGTGTGCGTTACGTTGTTTTTTATAATAATGTTTGGCCTGGTTACGTATTGGTTTGTAGCGTTCATCTCTATCGAGATGAACGAGGGGGGAGGGATTAACAGCACTGGGATTAACAGCACTACTGGGACTAATGCAACTGCAAGTGTCAATACGAGGGAAGGTGATTTTCTGGAATGGGACGGAACTAAACTTGTATGGGGTTACTATACTATACCATCCAATGCTGTCATGATAAAAAACGAAGAGCCACAGGGTGAAATGCAAAATAACACAGTATCCCCGCCAAAGATATCTAATTACAATGCTCATAGTCTGAACGACCGAAACCCCTCGCCATATCCTGGTTGTATAACACCCCTACCAGCCAACCTGCCCCCATAGCTATAGACACATTGTCAACTAATAGGATGGAAGAAAATGGAAGGATGAAAGCAACATACGAAATATTACATGATGATTGGGTGAAGGGGGGTGGGAACGAGAAAGGGGGGTCTATTTTGTCCCTCGCCCAGGAGGCTGGGAAGTACATGAGGAACAAGAATAACATATGGAAAAGGGAAGCCGGGAGGAGGAAGTATGATGAGTACTATGGGTTAGGACTAGATAAAATGGAAGACCCACGACACCCCCACCAGACAAATAAGTGGTATGCAGATATGAGTGCCACCCCAAAACAAACAACAAATGAGAGCTGTTATGTCTGCTCCCTCATTCCTCATGCTTCAGGTACACCCAAAGTATTGCTACCCAAAGAGTTGCCAATTATAGATGCCCAATGTCTCCTTCATCTCACGTTATGCAGGATTAAGAACACCTTCCAGGCACATGAAGTTACTTTTAGAATGCTGCAGAACGAGAAAGCTTGCTAGCCAAGGATGGCAGGGGTGGTATGTCTGGAAGAACCATTTTTTGCAATACAAGGGACACTTTTTTCGGATAACAAGTGGACGGATGAAGAAGTAATGTGCAAAGCTGAAGCACTGAGAGGTGTGGCACCAGAGAAATTGCAGTGGATAGAAGAAACATGCACACCAGTATGGAAGGAACACCTTTCAAAACTAACCTGGGTAACCGCCATTGAAAAACCCTTCAAACTGCAGAACGAAATAGACTATGAACTATGTTTCAGAGGAGAGGGGAAAACCTCCATGGGAACAAACAAGAACTGTAACAAAACCCTCACCATCCCAGATCTGAGAAAAGGGACAGCGGCCCTGATGGACACGTACTGGGTATGCGGCAACCAGGCATACCTGCACCTTCCCCCGTCATGGAGTGGCTGCTGCTCAATGGCCACTCTGCACTCAGCCCTCATGGTAATACCAGAAAGCCACATCGATGGGAGCAAAAAGACACAGGAACGCATACAACAGAATGCAGGCCAGCCGACTGCGGAGTCACAAATGTATGTCCTGTCCTCTGGAAGCAAGGGAGAGGTGCTGACACGCAACCGACGAGCATCAAACTACATATCAAAGGCATCATCAGAACTGTTGGCTCAGATCCCAGACAGATATCGATTATTCAGCTCAGCAGAAACATTCTTTGCCTCACTCATCTCAAGTGTCCAAGCAAGGGCAAACGCAAAATGGCTCCAGATAACACGTTGGGAACTGATTCAGCTGGCCAATGACACTGAAGAAGGGTTCAACGTAATAAAAGTGGAACTAAGGGCTTTACGGCTGATGACAATGCAAAACAGGTATGTCCTGGACCTGTTGACGGCAATGGATGGAGGTGTTTGCCGAAAAATTGGAAGTGCCTGTTGCACTTTCGTACCTTTCCGAAAACGCAGAAAACGGCTCCCTGTCCCATGTGATCGAAGCAGTCCACAACCTGGGAGAAAAAATGAAAATGGAAGGTGGAGCAGAAGACAGTACATGGTTCGATAACATCTTCTCCTGGGTCCCCTCATGGCTTGGAACAACTGTGAAATTTTTGATGCCAGCTGTGGTGTTCCTGCTTTTAATTTTTTGCCTGTGCCAGGTGGGTCTTCGATGTTGTGCTAACGCAGTACCCAATGGTGCAATGATGATGGTGACAATGGGCAACACCCGGGGGACAATGCAAACTATGCAGGAAGTGCAGGTACAAACTGGAACTGATGATGCACCAAGATATCAACTGGTGCCTAGGTATCATGACAAGGATATCGTAGATAAAGCATGGCACACCACCATTAGGGAGCCCCGTGTATTAGAATGGTACCAGGAGGTGTGGGTAGATTTGGCGGGAGATGGCGGATGTATATACCTGACTTGTACCCCAGATGAATATGCCAGAAGAGGGGAGAGCTTACGGGGGGTGTGCAGATCATGGATGCCCATAAAAGGCACACCTGCATGTGATGAGGCAGTAATGGACGAAGCAGAATGTAGAAGGTTGGAGGACTTAAAGTATTCGTTACTTAAGTAACGAAAGGGGGGAAATGTAGGGGAGGAGTGGTGCAAAATACCCTCCTTGCCTGCATCCCCTCCCTGGGGTGAGGCCATGGCTCATTGGGCGTCCCCTCAGACCACCCGGGCCCAGGTGGTGGAGGGTTCACCTGCTGAAGACATTGCCCACACGTATTGAATTTAGCTAGGCCCAGAAACCATTTTGTCTATCAAAGATGGTGTGAGCTCAGCGCACTGTAGCGCGGCCCCACCCTTGGAGAGTTTCAATTATCCCTGTCGCCGCAGCACCCCGGCAGATCCGCTGTGAGCCCGTTCCCACGAACAAGACGGACATGAACTAGCATAAGATACTAACACTGTAACATTTCACCGTCCACAGTGTATCACTGCTCCCAGAGTGACCCGGTCAGCGAGGCCTGGGTGATGGGAAGATCTGTAGAATGGTCATCCGATGAAAGCAGAAAAATACCCAAATACGAATGTCAAAAAACTACTTTTAATACGTGTATCCTTTCCATAAAACTACTTCTACTAAAGAAACCTGTAAAATTGTGTAATTATTGTAAGAAACGCATGTTTACATGACACCAGCAATGAAGGACCCACACCCCTGCAGGGGTGTGCAAATGATAAAAGCATTCCGGGGATTATTCTTTATATGTATCTTGAAAACCGTACACCCCGCGGTCCCGCGCTATAACTGAACTAATGCTGCTAGAGTACAAAAGAAAACGAATGTAACCATACAGAGGGCTCATGTAAAGGATGTGCGAGAATGCACTCGTCACGCGTGTACGTCTAAGCCCCTTATATGCCACCACCGTCACATATGGTAGCGGGTCATTTTCTATGTACTCCTCCAACCTCAATACTACCTCACTTACTGCAAATGTATATGCATATAACTAAATACTGTAATTGTTAAAACATAGTGTACGAATAAGGTGCTCAGACTGGATATAATCGAGGCACCTCCAGCAAAGTGAAATGTATGTTTTCAAGTGATTCAAACAAATATTATAAAATGTTGTAATGATTGTGATGTTTTCACCTCTAAAAGCCGGCAACACACGAGGAAGATACCTTTGTGAATAAGTGCAAGGCCATTTCCCCTCCCACCCTGCGAAGACTGCCAAACATGAAAGCAGAGGCCCGCGCCGCGCTGCTACACCTCCCCCAACCAGACTGGAGCTGCTTCAAAGATTTGTAGCCCCCTCTGCAGCACCCAAGGCTACGGCCCGTCACCTGCATTATTTACAGTACAGCAGTAAACCTCTGCCTGAACACACACTTCCAAAGGCGCCCCCTCGTAAACCCCACAACCCACCCGATCATCTTAGACTTATGGCCCTGTGCAATCAGGACACCCAACACTGTGGCAACACACAGCGGCACATTTATAACCACATCTAACAAGACAGGGAGGCATGTACCGCCCGTCCCATTCCCTGAAGCTTAGCCCCTCAACCTATGGCCCCGGTCAACAGGACACTGGTAACCTTGCCCTGACGAATGACCATCAGACCCCTCACAAGGTGCATTCCTCCTGTGTTGCATTAACCTGTAGAATAACCTATTGGAAGATTTACTAAAGAAGATAATATTGTAATGACTGAATGACTGCGGTGTGCATGGCCTAGGGCAAATAAGTCAGGAAAAGAAATTCATCTCTGACACTGGCCGCGAGGGCACAACAACACCGCCCGGAAGAACTCAGCCAACCTGCCAGGCCCAGCCCAACCCACGAGGCTGACCAGTGACGTTTTCCAGCCAAAGCCAACCGCATCGCAGCAGCACCTATAGTTAGTCATCGCCACCCAATCCCATCGAACTTGTGCCCCCTATAGTATGTAGGTTCTTATGACGTTTTTTGTAAATATATACGCCTGTCTTTGCTATTGTCAGACAGAGCGCTCTCGGAGTTTGCAGAGTTCTTTGCATGCCCTATTCTGATTGATAAACTCCCATTTAAGCTCACCCGCACTCTGTCTTGGCTTTATTCCCGATTTGGGAGAGTCCTTCATTGTCTCTCATTGCGGGGAGGATCGTGCTGGCTGGGGACGCTCGCCTTCAATGGCTATTCTTCATTAACTATGCAGCAGGCCAGCGTGTCACAGTTCAAAAGGTGTTCTTATTGCAGTTTGGTCAATGAAAGGTCGCGGGTAGGGCACTGTCACAAGATACGGTCATGTGTTGCACTAAGACAATGAGCCGTCGTCCGTCGCACCCGCTGCTCCACAAACCCGCAAACACCTAACACACTGCTGGGCACACCGCGCAGTGCTCCGCCATTGCGCGTTGTGTTTGTAGGCTGGGGCTCCAGGGCAAACGAAATAGAAATAGGGCAATGATGAGGTGAAGCAAGTCCATTCGAACGCTGGAAGAGCAGACAAACAAGACCTTCTACCCGACTTCCACCTAACACACTGCTGGGCACACTGCGCAGCGCTCCGACATTGCGCGGTGTGTTTGTAGGCTGGGGCTCCGGGCAAATGAAATAGAAATAGGACAATGATGAGGTGAAGCAAGTCCATTCGAACACTGGAAGAGCAAACAAACAAGACATTCCACCCGACTTCCACCTAACACACTGCTGGGCACACTGCGCAGCGCTCCGCTATTGCACGGTGTGTTTGTAGGCTGGGGCTCCGGTCAAACGAAATAGAAATAGGACAATGATGAGGTGAAGCAAGTCCATTCGAACACTGGAAGAGCAAACAAACAAGACATTCCACCCGACTTCCACCTAACACACTGCTGGGCACACTGCGCAGCGCTCCGCCATTGCACGGTGTGTTTGTAGGCTGGGGCTCCGGTCAAACGAAATAGAAATAGGACAATGATGAGGTGAAGCAAGTCCATTCGAACGCTCGGAGAGCAGACAAACAAGACCTTCCACCCGACTTCCACCTAACACACTGCTGGGCACACTGCGCAGCGCTCCGCCATTGCGCGTTGTGTTTGTAGGCTGGGGCTCCGGGCAAACGAAATAGAAATAGGACAATGATGAGTGTTTGTATTTGTATTTGTATTTATTTATTTGTATAGCGCAAACCAGGCCCGGAGGCTACCGGGCGCATATCTTAGCAACAGTGGTTACATAATATTACGACATTTCAGGTAACATTTAAATTGACATAGTAATCGAACACATTGGTAGTTTGTACAGAGATACATAGGTAAACAAGTATTCAGAGTGCAGCTTGGACATCACATGTGACTAGCCAGTGTTTGGCTTTGTGTTTGAATAGATTCAGGGAAGGAAGGTTTCTGATAGTAGGGGAGACAGAGTTCCACAATTTGGCTGCCAAAACTGGGAAACTGGACCCACCGGCTGTATGGAGCTTGTATCTAGGGATCATTAGGCTCTGGTTGAGGGTAGATCTTAGAGATCGAGATGGGGTATACTGCGTGAACCGTGAGGAGAGGTAGGTGGGGGCCAGGTTATTCATGCATTTGTAGGTCAGGGCAAGCGATTTTAGTGAGATCCTTTGGGTTACTGACAGCCATTGAAGGTTCTTCCTGGTTTCCGAGATGTGGGCTGATCTGGGGATATTAAGGGCTGCTCTGATGGCAGTGTTTTGTAAGACCTGCAATTTGTCTAAATTGCCTTGATTGGTGCCTTGGTACAGTGCATTGCAGTAGTCCAGTTTGGACATGACCAAAGTCCTAGCAAGGATTGTACAGTTATGAGTGGAAAGAAAAGGGCGGCATGCTGTGATCAACTTGCAGTTGTAAGCAGTGGCGGCAGCAACTGCATTCGTTTGTCTGTGGAGGGAGAGAGTGGAGTCGAGGTAGATTCCGAGCATTTTGGTATATTTGGAAACTTCTATGGAGTTTCCGTCGATATTAAAGGAGCTGAACAATGGGTTCAGCTTGTTAAGTCTTTAAGTTGTGTTCTTGGGTCAATGAGTGCGTCAGACTGCACGTAGGTATAGCAGGACTTTATGAAGTTAATACAGAAGGTAAGTTTACACGAAGCAAGTAGGTTAGGTAATTAAGCGGGGAGAGACATCCACCGGCCCCCTTATCTTTTAAGTTTCAGGCCCCAACTGACATTGTGGAACACACAGGCACAGTTCATTCACAACATTCCACACTAACATTCTGTCAGGGGCTCATACATACAGACCTATCAAGCAGGAGGCAAAGCACAAGCATAACAAAGAGGTGAAGCAAGTCCATTCAAACGCTGTAAGAGCAGACAAACAAGACCTTCCACCCGACTTCCACCTAACACACTGCTGGGCACACTGCGCTGCGCTCCGACATTGCGCGTTGTGTTTGTAGGCTGGGGCTCCGGGCAAACAAAATAGAAATAGGACAATGATGAGGTGAAGCAAGTCCATTCGAACGCTGGAAGAGCAGACAAACAAGACCTTCCACCCGACTTCCACCTAACACACTGCTGGGCACACTGCGCTGCGCTCCGACATTGCGCGTTGTGTTTGTAGGCTGGGGCTCCGGGCAAACAAAATAGAAATAGGACAATGATGAGGTGAAGCAAGTCCATTCGAACGCTGGAAGAGCAGACAAACAAGACCTTCCACCCGACTTCCACCTAACACACTGCTGGGCACACTGCGCAGCGCTCCGCCATTGCGCATTGTGTTTGTAGGCTGGGGATCCGGGCAAACGAAATAGAAATAGGACAATGATGAGGTGAAGCAAGTCCATTCGAACGCTGGAAGAGCAGACAAACAAGACCTTCCACCCGACTTCCACCTAACACACTGCTGGGCACACTGCGCTGCGCTCCGACATTGCGCGTTGTGTTTGTAGGCTGGGGCTCCGGTCAAACAAAATAGAAATAGGACAATGATGAGGTGAAGCAAGTCCATTCGAACGCTGGAAGAGCAGACAAACAAGACCTTCCACCCGACTTCCACCTAACACACTGCTGGGCACACTGCGCAGCGCTCCGCCATTGCGCATTGTGTTTGTAGGCTGGGGATCCGGGCAAACGAAATAGAAATAGGACAATGATGAGGTGAAGCAAGTCCATTCGAACGCTGGAAGAGCAGACAAACAAGACCTTCCACCCGACTTCCACTTAACACACTGCTGGGCACACTGCACAGCACTCCGCCATTGCACAGTGTGTTTGTAGGCTGGGGCTCCGGTCAAACGAAATAGAAATAGGACAATGATGAGGTGAAGCAAGTCCATTCGAACGCTCGGAGAGCAGACAAACAAGACCTTCCACCCGACTTCCACCTAACACACTGCTGGGCACACTGCGCAGCGCTCCGCCATTGCGCGTTGTGTTTGTAGGCTGGGGCTCCGGGCAAACGAAATAGAAATAGGACAATGATGAGTGTTTGTATTTGTATTTGTATTTATTTATTTGTATAGCGCAAACCAGGCCCGGAGGCTACCGGGCGCATATCTTAGCAACAGTGGTTACATAATATTACGACATTTCAGGTAACATTTAAATTGACATAGTAATCGAACACATTGGTAGTTTGTACAGAGATACATAGGTAAACAAGTATTCAGAGTGCAGCTTGGACATCACATGTGACTAGCCAGTGTTTGGCTTTGTGTTTGAATAGATTCAGGGAAGGAAGGTTTCTGATAGTAGGGGAGACAGAGTTCCACAATTTGGCTGCCAAAACTGGGAAACTGGACCCACCGGCTGTATGGAGCTTGTATCTAGGGATCATTAGGCTCTGGTTGAGGGTAGATCTTAGAGATCGAGATGGGGTATACTGCGTGAACCGTGAGGAGAGGTAGGTGGGGGCCAGGTTATTCATGCATTTGTAGGTCAGGGCAAGCGATTTTAGTGAGATCCTTTGGGTTACTGACAGCCATTGAAGGTTCTTCCTGGTTTCCGAGATGTGGGCTGATCTGGGGATATTAAGGGCTGCTCTGATGGCAGTGTTTTGTAAGACCTGCAATTTGTCTAAATTGCCTTGATTGGTGCCTTGGTACAGTGCATTGCAGTAGTCCAGTTTGGACATGACCAAAGTCCTAGCAAGGATTGTACAGTTATGAGTGGAAAGAAAAGGGCGGCATGCTGTGATCAACTTGCAGTTGTAAGCAGTGGCGGCAGCAACTGCATTCGTTTGTCTGTGGAGGGAGAGAGTGGAGTCGAGGTAGATTCCGAGCATTTTGGTATATTTGGAAACTTCTATGGAGTTTCCGTCGATATTAAAGGAGCTGAACAATGGGTTCAGCTTGTTAAGTCTTTAAGTTGTGTTCTTGGGTCAATGAGTGCGTCAGACTGCACGTAGGTATAGCAGGACTTTATGAAGTTAATACAGAAGGTACGTTTACACGAAGCAAGTAGGTTAGGTAATTAAGCGGGGAGAGACATCCACCGGCCCCCTTATCTTTTAAGTTTCAGGCCCCAACTGACATTGTGGAACACACAGGCACAGTTCATTCACAACATTCCACACCAACATTCTATCAGGGGCTCATACATACAGACCTATCAAGCAGGAGGCAAAGCACAAGCATAACAAAGAGGTGAAGCAAGTCCATTCAAACGCTGTAAGAGCAGACAAACAAGACCTTCCACCCGACTTCCACCTAACACACTGCTGGGCACACTGCGCAGCGCTCCGACATTGCGCGTTGTGTTTGTAGGCTGGGGCTCCGGGCAAACGAAATAGAAATAGGACAATGATGAGGTGAAGCAAGTCCATTCGAACGCTGGAAGAGCAGACAAACAAGACCTTCCACCCAACTTCCACCTAACACACTGCTGGGCTGTTGCTTTATTTTAAGCAGACGTGATCCCTAAAAGCTTTGAATTAATCATAATTGGTCTATGTCGACAAAACCTTCTCAATTAAAACATTACACCCCGCAAAAAACGCTTTCTCCTTAGAAACGTTCACTGACTTCATTGTCGCCTCCAGTGACCGCCAACATCTATCTTTCATCCCCAGTGCCTTCCGCTCTGGAAGTGTGAGCTCGAAATTATGAATCTGTGGTCATAGATTGCCATCTAGTGGCTTGTGTGGGTGTAACACGCCAATCATAGATCGACTGCAGTGTTATTAATCCATTAGAAGGCATTGTTCGCCATCTAGTGGATTGTGTGGGTGTAACACGAGAAACATAGATTGACTACAGTGTTATTAATTCATTAGAAGGCATAGATTGTCATCTAGTGGATTTTTTGGGTTTTACATTGTGTTATTAATCCATTAGAATTTCGGCGCGGGCAGGTTTGGCGCAAGCATGCTTCGGCACGGCAACACCATTTTTCAATAAAATACAAAAATGAATATTGATGTTATCTCGAACCCTGGCCTGCAGGAATGCCAGACCGATGAGCTACCCACTAGGCCATGGAGATCTTATCAGTTTCACTTGCACCAGTTACTTATATCAACATGGGCCATTAAGAAAGCTTGTGTAGCTTGTAGGTATCTGGTATGGATAACAGCTCTATGGCCTTGCGCTTAACTCCTCAGTCCCCCAGCTCTGCAGGCCAGGGGTCGTGACATTATGGTTTGAGTTTACAATGCAGATTCTGAAGGGCAGTCAGTCCACACATTTAATGAAACATTAAGCACATACTTTTGGCAACGGATCCCTTGTGCTCCCTCCCTCCACCCAACCAACCCTGAACTCTTTCCCCATCACTAACCTTCAATTCAACAATGAATTCAATGCAATCAATATATTTGACTGAATATTTCTGGACACCAATCATAACCAATGGCATTGCGCTGGGAAACGTTCCATAGCATCATTTGTGCCATTAAAAAATAGGACACTAACCATTTGAGTCCTCTCTGGAGTGAGCCTCCAGCTTCAGGGTATTTTATGGTCACTTCAAGGCTAGCCTTGGCCCACTCAAAGCCTTGATTTGCACGCAATCTGTCTTTGGCTTGTCTCTAATGCGACAGAGTGAGGCCATTACAGGATATCTGAGTCTGCAAGACTGCTCCTGCAGGGCCATCTTATGCACTTTTGGGGCCTGGGGCACGGAGACCTTTGGGGGGCCCCCCTCCACCGAACAAAAGGAATTTAGGGATCCAAACATCTGGTTGTGCCCCCCCCTTAACGCGATCACCAACCACAGCGTAATGTGCTGCCTTCCAGTGATCAAAATAAGCATGGGGGCCCCTTTCAGTCCCAATACATTATCTCTTATGTTTCCATTTATACATTCCGCTATAACATGAAACATGTAATTTCTAATTATTGTATGTAAACATGTCTTATTGCATTTTTGTCTAATGTTGATGATGTGTCCAGCATTGTAACCATAGCTGTACTCTATTTGCTGTGCCTTATGAAACCTAAGCTCTACAATCCTCTTGTTGCCTTTGCGCCCTGCTACCTCCGGGTTAGGCGCGCATTACAAATCATAAAACAAACAAACAATATCCTTTAAATTATTGCTGTAATCAGGGTAAACAAGTAGCATTCCAAGGGCAACATTAGCAGACCACGAGGGTACATGTGTTCTAGCACAGGTACAGGACACCTCATCAATAGTAGCCACGCAGAAGATACACGGGCCATAGTATAAACGCAGGACAGACTACTCAGATCAGCCGCCTCACAGAATGCAAAGATGCTCAAGCATGGATACAGGAGACCAAGTGGAGCCAAGACCAAAGCTGCACATACCACAGCATACATAGTGGATGAAGATTAGAAGCTACCGGAAAGGTGTCCGGATCCAGACAGACTTAGATTAGAAAAGTAACATGGTTTTCAAATAGTGTTGCCATTAGACAGCAAAGACACGTGGCTGTGGTGTGCAATGCTCACTATTGTATAGAGAAAGCAACACTATAGCCAGTGAAACCATGAGTGAGGCCTATTTCAAGATCACACCCTGAGAGCAAAATCATTCTGAAGGGTTACAATTTTGAAAGTTTTAGGGATGGGTAATGTTGACAGATTAGGCAATGCAAGATTTAGGAGATGAGGATCACACATTGGTTAAGAGGTTACGCCGGGATTTGTGCCCACTCTGAAATTTCTTCACGTTACCAATTCCTTTCCAAGTTTTACCATGAACCAAAATAATCACATTTTATAGAACTGACTTGGCAATTAAAGAAAGCACAGAAACCAACATGATAATTTTTAAAAGCAAAATGTTATAGAAGCATGCTTTGCAAAATGAAATGATTCTAGCTTCATTGTCTCCATCATCAAGGGCAGTATATAAGTACCAGAAATCTCATTGATGTGATCTTAAAAGATTTTGTCTGGGTTTCCCTCTTGTATTTTAACTCTTTAAATATGCCCAAAACACAGGCTTGTGAAATTGTTATTTATAAACATGATATGATTTGATAGGTTATTTATAACGTGCTTAATACCCAGAGGTTTCTAAGCGCGAACCCGGGCATCGAACCTGTGGTGCTCAGCGTCGTCTTGCTTCAAAGCCGAGCACATTGCCTCTGAGACAATCCTCCCGAGAGATGCAGATAAACCTTTGAATTGTGCAAAAATACACATTTTCTTTCTGTGTTAAGTGAGCAGACCTTAAAATATTCTTGAAAAAGGTCTGAGATATATGGTCAGCTTTCTTCTGTCTAGATCCCTTTCCTCTCAAATGGCCAATATAAAAAGAAAGATCGGGTAATGCGCTAAACAATACCATCCCCATGTGAGAATGCAAACCTTTTCACAGAAGACACCACAGCACTGTCAGTGATATATGAGGATGGTCCAGGATCACAGTATTGTCTGCTGGCAAATCCAGGAAACCTGAATGAATGCTTTGGCTCCAGTCTCTTGAAGTTGATTACCAAAACACTTCGCCAAGGTAACATTTTATGCCCCTCATTAGGGATGGCTGCCTAAGATTCACAACCAGCGACCTGAAGAAACCCATTTCTAGACCTTCACCATACTGATGCTATACGTGTTTTTTTATAGAAACCACCATCTCGTGCAGGTACATTTCTGATCACAGCACCTGAGGTGCTACAGAGCAGGTTTATCAATTACAGACATAGGAAAGGCTGATTCGGCTGTGCTGGAAGTTGGTTTTGCAATCTCACATATGAACACAGATCTCTGATGAGTGCTTAACATACTGAGCTATCTTCTGAACCATCGCAGCACTAAACGTATCAATATGAATTTCTACTTTGGCTATTGCACATGATCAATATGATCCCCACAGAGGGATGAGAATGCTGCAGGAGTTGTACCGCAGTGAATGCACAAACCATGTATACCACAGTGAATACAGAAAGCATTGCAGGATGCTCGAGACGGCTGAGCGGCTGCCGTACTGATGGATGTGCACTTTGTTAGGGAGAATTCTCTGATAAGGCTAATTTCCCAAAACCTAGTGAGTCCCCCAGCAGCTTTGCTGGATTTTTGGGTTTGTTTTTTTCTCGGTTTCTTTTTTACTCCATAGGGTATCATCTGTTTTAGTGTATGTGTTACACAGCACCCTCAGTGCAGTAACACAGGGGTGTCATAGTGACCCCCAAACATAGACTTCATACCCTGGCACTGACTACTGTCTCCCAGGGCATGTTAAGTCACAATTGACTTTACTAGTCCTAAATTGTGAACAGAACCAGTACAAACCATCATATTGTGGAAGTACTGGAAGGGGTTAATTAGATTGCCCCTGTGTCTGTTTTCAAGGGGGCACGGTCCAGTCCCCCCTTGTCGAGTTTCTGGCTGGTGGCAGTGGTTACCACGCAAAATATTCCACCGGAATATTTCCTATGGGATTTTCCCATTGGTTTTAAACGCACCACTTTTTGGTGCAATGTTAAAGATACTGCCGGTTTATTGATTTAATATTAAATCCTCGGTTGGGTCTTTTCACCAGAACTCTTTTCTAAAATGGCGTTTGTGTCTGTCTCTGTAACTCTAACCAAGGTCAGGCCCTTTGTTCCACTTTTTGGCGGGCTTCTCCACAGAAGCCCTCCAAATGGTGCCACTCTGTCTGGGTTCCATAGGAGGGGTGGAGGGGGGTTTAGGCACCCTGGACTGCATTGCTTCGGCAACCCAAGTCGCACTCTTCTCTGATTGGCCCAGTGGTGAGCCGCCCGGCTCACCACTTAGCATGTATGATTGACAGCTAGGCTGAATGAATGGGGGTTTTCTGCATAAAAGCAGGGCCTTTGGGACTGGAACTTCGCCACAGGACCTAAAGAATCCAACGAGGGGAGAAGCTGAACTATCTACAACGACGACAAAATGCTACCACCAAAGGTTTGAACACCAAAAGTTCAAACCTTTGGTGGTAGCATTATAAAAATTAAAAAAACGGGGGCTGCGGGGTTGTCCCCCCATCACCCCGCTCACTATACTTAATGGCATAGTGAGTGGGGGCTGCGGGGGACACCCGCTCGGCCTTCCGTTTAAAAAAAAAAAATGAGAAGAAAAGGACCCTGCAGCGCCGGTTCCCGATCACGGAAGTGAAAGGGAACTAGCGCTGCAGGAACCCAGCGTGAAGACAAGGTAAGTGGGGTTTGTTTATGTTGGGGGTGTGGGTGGGGGTGTGCTGAGGGTGTGGGTGGGGGGTCTTATGGGTGTGTTGTGTGTGTGGGTGTGAGTTTGTATGTGTGTTCGCATGAGAAAGGTGCAAACTTTTGGTAGTTCGCACCGTTCTCATGCGAACGATTTGCCTGCTGTAATTTCAGCCACGGCCAAATCACTCGGATTCACCGTACTAGGCCTGATGACATTTCTGGTAGAGCCAGAGAAAAACAAAAGGTGAGGGAGAGGGGTGCAGAAAGGTAGGGGAGGAACAAAACAAGCGACTATTGTACTAGGCCTGACGACATTTCAGATAGTGCTGGATGGGGGGGCGAAACAAGTAAGGGGGGGAGGGGAGGAGACAGACGAGGTTGCTATCATACTAGGTCCAGGGACAATTCTGATAGAGTAAGTGCATAGAAGAAAGTGAGTGGAGGAGATAGGAAAAGGGAGAAAGAGAGAGGAGGAGAGAACCGAGAGTAAGCAGTCAAAATGAGTGGAGAAGCAAGAGGGGAGAGACGAATACAATTGCAGAAGTCAGTAGTAACACATAATGTTGCAAGCCAGGATACAGGATGAAGATGGGAACAGCATGATACAGGGCCACCATGAGTACAAGATGCAAAGACAGTCCAGCATGAGAGTTGAGAAAGGGTGATGCACCGTGAATCAATGAAGTCCATAAAAGTCAAGTCCAGCATTGGCCACAAGACGGTGATGGTGAAACCAGAATGTATCGGGGCAGACTCCTGCAGAAGTAGGCTGGAGGGGTGGGGGGAGCAGGGTAGAAGAATCAAGCAAGACAGGCAGCACCTGTGTGCGAGAAGGGGGGGCACAAGGGAGGATCACAGGGACCAGAGGGGGTGGGGATGGCCTGTGGGGACAGAGTGAGTAAACACATGTTGGTGCATGCTTACCTGCTGTCTGAGCAGGGGTTCGGGCCCTGGGTCCTCCTGGTCCGAACAGGAAACGCCCTTGAGCTAAGTTAAGAGCAGGAAGGAAGAGGCAGGGGTAAGAAAGTGGGCGGGGCTTAGGCCAGGTGGCCTACATCCACTTGCACCTGCTCCCCATCTGCAAAGGAAAAGAGGCTGGAGGGCGCCTTAAGTAGGGGAAAAAGAGCGGCAATCAGTAAGGCACCAGGTGGGTGGGGCTTTCTAAGTGGTTAAAAAGAACGGTGTTAGGGAGAATTATCAAGAATGTGCTAATTTACCTTACCTTTTGAGACCCCCAGCAACGTTGCTGGATTTCTAGGATTTTAATTTTCACCTGGAAAGAGCGTGAGCCTTTTTTCCCACTCCTTCATGTATTTTGATGTGTGTTTTACTTTTGTGTTTTTTGGATATGGAGTTTTAAAACAACTCCAAAGGCATCATCTTTTTCTGGTGTGTCACACAGCACCTTCAGTGCAGTGGCACAGGGATGTCTTTCAGACTCTCCAAGGTTTAAATACCTTCTCGGACACTGACTACTGTCTCCCAGAGCATGTAAAGTTAAATTGACTTTACTAGTCATTTTAAATTTAAAGACCCAGCACACACTATCTTCCTATAGAGTGGTGGAGGGGTTGCCTAGCATCCCCTGAGTCAAAACACTCATGTAACAGTCAAATGTTACCCTTTCCCTCTTGAAACGGCTGGTGACAGTGGTTTAAAACAAACTACCATGATTTTTCCCGACCGAGAACACTAGTAGCTAAAAATCGAGTCAGCCATGTTTTTCAATATGGCGCCCAAGACCTATCTGTAAAAACAGACTCTGGTCAACTGTGTTTTACTTTTGTGTTTTTTGGATATGGAGTTTTAAAACAACTCCAAAGGCATCATCTTTTTCTGGTGTGTCACACAGCACCTTCAGTGCAGTGGCACAGGGATGTCTTTCAGACTCTCCAAGGTTAAAATACCTTCTCGGACACTGACTACTGTCTCCCAGAGCATGTAAAGTTAAATTGACTTTACTAGTCATTTTAAATTTACAGACCCAGCACACACTATCTTCCTATAGAGTGGTGGAGGGGTTGCCTAGCATCCCCTGAGTCAAAACACTCATGTAACAGTCAAATGTTACCCTTTCCCTCTTGAAACGGCTGGTGACAGTGGTTTAAAACAAACTACCATGATTTTTCCCGACCGAGAACACCGGTAGCTAAAAATCGAGTCAGCCATGTTTTTCAATATGGCGCCCAAGACCGATCTGTAAAAACAGACTCTGGTCAACTTTTTTCGCCGTTTCTTTAAGGAAAGGTCCTTCTTGTGTTTGTCTCTGCGTGCCAAACCAGGTTTGGTCCCTTTGTTCGTTGGCCTTTGGCGGGCTTCAGTTCTGAAGCCCTCCTCTGGCACCTGAGTGTCTTGGGTGGACAGGATGTGAGGGCGATGCCCAAACTCCATGTGCTTCATCTCCTAGGAGACCTGAATGCACTCTGGTGTGATTGGCCGGCTGGCTGTCCGACAAGGACAGCCACCCTGCTGTGTGAGTGACAGCCAGGGTGGAATGAATGGGGGAAAACTGTTTAAAAGCAGGACTCTGGGACTTGGAAAGCAGAGTCGACCACTGGAACGAAAGAACCGAAGACGAGCTGAAGGACGACGACTGCTGCAACTCGTGGTCCACCGGTGAAGCCCTGCTGCAGGTCCAAATTGCCTGAAACTCCATCGACAGAGAAGCCCTTCAAGGTTAACTTCTTTTCTTGAGTTTGGTGGTAACAACCAACTCGCAAGTCACTCGCAAGTCACCTGGACACTGTCTCTATACTGGTCAAATTTTCTTCAGAGTGCTGTTGCAAACCGAATAGCCAGTGAGAAGGATACCAGTTTGTGGTCTTTAAGGCACTCACACCTTAAACCGACATTTTGCCAAGCTTGCGGCCTCTTCCCTGGGCAGTGCAGGAACCTCCCGATGTCCTCATTGTCCCCACGCCTGAAGCTCAGGAACAGCGAGATCTGCAGGAACTGCCAGGAACAACTGCCTCAGCTACAGCTCTTCTTCATTTAAAAGGTACTGTGCAAGTGCAGTCAAGAAATCCGTTCTGCAGCGGTGAAAGTTTGTGAAACTTTCCCAACTTCGAAGGCTCGTCCTTCCCTAAACTGACATAACTTTTCGTCTGCCCATCTACTTCTAAAAACCGTGGCAAAGACTTAACCGTTTACTACCAAAACTGTGCTATCCTATCCAAGACTCTGAACCATTGACTTTGGCCCATGCCTATTGAATTAAATTGCTGGTTGTAGTGAACTGAAACTATTTGCCCTGCCTATGAAAGTATTTTTTAAAGTAACTGAAGTGTCATTTTGCTCCCACTTCAGGGGAGCTGAACTTGTTCAGAAAATGATTGGTTGTGTATTGTAGTAAATTAGATTGTGATATTGAGCTGCTCTTACTATTGGAATGTTTTCCAACTGACTGTGTAAATAAATGTATATTCTTTTACCAAGAAACCTTGAGTTAGTGTTTGTTTGAAGCACTGTATTTGTTGGTCCTTTGTGTAACTTGTTCTACTGCTCACTTTACTCTTGAGATAAGTCTGGCTGTTCAGCCACTGCTACCACATTACTTTGTAGTACAGGCTTGTACCAAAGGTGAAATTGTACTTACACTTGTAGTCTTAATTGTGTCTAGTGTTCCCAAAGGGTACTGCATACGATTCTGCCTGTGGAGTATTTTGCATTGTATAAGCCTCAGTCTGCAGATACGCAGGCCTCCCTTTGCGGCTTCCACCCAGTCTTCCTCCTCGATAGCTCCCAGATCTCGTTCCCCATTTACCCCGCAGTTTCTGGAGTGGCGAAGTTATTGATCACTAGGAACAGGATAGTAATTGCCTTTCCCAATAACTCCCACTCCCAAGCAGATTAGCCTCTTGGGGGGAGCTTTCCAGAATGCCCCACTCGTCCCTACCCTCATGCCTCATTGCGTGCGTTAGGGGCATGTACGTAAAGCGGTAGTTTCCAACAGGTGTTGGAAAGAGCCCAATTGCTTCTGATCTATAATATTTTTCATGCTCCAAATACCCACTTTGCTTGGTATCCCATGCTCCTGATATACAGGAGGTCCGGGTTGCCCCAAATTGGCACCTCCATCATCTCTACCGCATCCCAACCCATTTTCTTAAGTGCTGCCCATCGAGCAAAGGCTCAGCGGTGGTAGCGCTCACCCCACGCGGAATCCCATATAGTGCATGTGAAAGGGGAAGATCCTCCATCATAAGCTTTTCTAATCAGACATGCGTCACCCCGTCTATCGTCATAGACCCACTTGTTGACTGCCACTAAGTGAGAAGCCCAATAGATGTACGGGACCCCCAGGCTCCCCTCCGAAACTGATATAGTCATAGCTGCGAGAGCTATTCTTGGGCTCTTCTTGCCCCAGATCACTTCCCTTTTTTATGTTCTCTATGGTTCGGAACACCTTCAGGGGGCCCTTTACCGGGGTAGTTTGCAGAATCTAAAGTAGCCTTGGAAGCGTCATTTGAAATTGATTTGCCCTACCAAGCAGCAAGATCGGCAGTACCGCCCAATGCTCGACGTAGTGTTTGGGTCTTGCGAGAATCGAGTCAAGGTTGTTTTGGAGGAAGTCATTTTCCTCTGTTCAGATATGTATGCCGAGGTATTTAATCATGGCCCTGGTGATGAGACATTCATCTGGGACAGCATCTGCCGCCGCCCAACCCCCTTTCTCCGGCAACAGCTATGATTTATCCCAGTTAATACTTAAGCCGCTGTATTCCCGGAATTCTCCAATCACCTCCATCCCTGCAGGGCCAGACATCTTCGGGCTCCCCAGGTTTATCAGGATATCATCAGCGTAAAGGGATACCCTATACGCTGCTCGGCCTGGCCATGTGAAGCCCTGATATGCGGATCAGCCCTCATCCTTGCGGCCAAACGTTCAATGGCCAACAAGCAGAAGCAGGGAAAGCGGGCATCCCTGCCTGGTCCCCCTCTGGAGGGGAAACATTCTGGATCTCACCCAGTTCAATTTCACTCTTGCTGTCGGCCTAGCATAAAGCAGCCTCAACCTCGGAAACCTCGGCCGAATCCCATTCTTGACATCACTGCCCAGAGATACCCCCACCTCACTGAATCAAATGCTTTCTCCGAGTCCAGGGTGATAAGAGCATGCATACCCTCTAGTCTATCTGCCATCGCTAAGGCGTTGTGCCCCCGCATGAGATTCATTTGGGTGCCCCTCCCCAGCAGGAACCCACATTGGTCGCTATCGATCAACCTATCCAGGATGCTGGACACTCTGGTGGCCAGTATTCACACTACAATTTTTGCTTCCACATTCAACGGAGAAGTGGGTTTCTATATGCTGCAATTCTCTCAGGGCTTTCCTTTCTTATGAATGACCATGATCGTGGACTGCCAGAGGTATGCCGGCAACTCCCCTCGTTCAAATCTCTCAGTGAACATTGCACTTGTTGCAGCCACCATCCTCTGACCCATCGGTCCCTAGAACATGAGCGGGAACCCATTGGGGCCAGGAGTTTTCCCCGCCTGCAGATGTCCCATCGCTCCCTGTCGGGTCAGATTCCAATAATTGGCGATATTCCGCTTCCAACTCTGCCAGCTCCAGGGTGGGCAGATAATTCTCTCTCTTCCACCTGCCTGTCCCCTCTCTCCCTGTACAGTTCCTGGTAGTATTGGGAAAAGGCCTCAGCTATATCTGCCCCCTACATTAACGCCTGCCCATCCTCAGTTTTAATTTCTCTAACCCATCTGTTCCCTTCTCTCTAAGCAAGCGAGCATCCTCCCACATTTATCCCCCATCTCATGAAGCATAGCCTTTTTGTCCCAATATGCTGCATTGGCCTCATCTGTCGCAAGAGCTTTAAGCCGAGCGGTGCTCCTCTAACTCCCTCCTCCACCATCCGGCTGCTGTTCGATATGGTTCGCCTCTTCTACCTTTACCTCCTCTCTGCCTCTACCATCTGCGATCGCCATACCCGCTTGTGATGCCCAATGGCCGCAAGGACCATTTTGTACGCCTCCCACAGTACTGAGTAGTTCTCCACTGACCCTACGATGTGTTGGAAGTAATCCTCTGCGTCTTTCGTCAACTGTTCCACAATCCCTGGGTTATAGAGAGAGTACACATTCAATCTCCATTCCGATTCATGGTTGCATCCCTCCCCTATTACAGTAATAAGCTGAGGCGCATGATTAGCTATATCTCTCTGAAGAAAGGTGGACTTTGTCACTGTACTATTGTGCCAGAGATCCCAACCAGGATGTAATCGATTCTTGAAAAGGAGTTGAGCACGTTAAAGTAGAAAGTGACGTCTGCCTCCGAATGAGTATATGTATCACCAAGGATCCCTCAGTCCCATTGTGTTGATAAAGGTGTGTCCTGTCCCCCTAAGTGGGAAGACCTGTCCTGTTCAGGAGATAGCTTATGGTTGAAATCCACTCCCCTGATTATTGTGATGTCTGCCCTGTGCTTGGCCAACAGATTGCATCCTCGTGTATACCTGCCTGGAGTGATGGTGGAGCATAGACCTTAATTATGTGAATCGATTCTGCCCACAGTGTGCCCCTGTGCAGCAGGTACCTGCCATCCTTGTCCCTTTTGGCAAGCGACACACTAAGGGGGAAACACTTCCTGATTAAGATTGCTACTCCTCTTGACCCCCTTGAGAAACATTTCTGCTCGACCACTGAATATTTCACCCTCCCTAGGAAAGTACAAACCGACGCCATCAAGTGAGTTTCTTGCAGCAGCACAATAACGGATTTGGGAATGTTAAGGAAATTGGAGACCAGTCCCCTCTTATTTTATTGAGTAACCGGTTCTCATTCCGCGTCATGCACGTGAATGAAGCTGCCCCACCCACTTCTTGCCCTCCCAGTGTGTCAGCCATGTATATTACCACCAACAGTTGCACGAAACCCATGCCCTGAATTCAGTCTCTGCCCCTTGTGTGGACCTAGATATTGTAGCCTTCCAATCCTTCAGCATTGAACACTACCCACCCCACGCTTCTCCACAACCTGAAGCATCTGTTGACCCAAACTAATTCAACCATAAACAAGTACCAACATGCAGAACCACAGGGTGCACGTTGAGGGGTGCCCAAGATAAGAGCTTGCGCCGCCCGGACAGAAGCCGCACCAGTGTCTATGGCCGAAGTGATAAGCCTATGATATTTTGACCTCCATATATCCACATTCTTACTGTCATGGGAGGACTGTGCCACTTGGGTTGCCTGCTTGTTTATGACTGGCACCCCACGTTGGGTGACCTTCTCCATCTAACGAGTCTCAGGCCTCCGTTGGGTCCGAGAAGAACTTTCCTCCCTAAAGGCCCACCAACCAACAGGTTGCCGGAAATGGCATGGCATACACTCCTCTGCTCGAAGCAGTCTTCTCACTGCCTCAAACGATTGCCTCGCTTTCTGAACGGACCTGGTCAAGTCCGGATACAAAGCCACCTTCGCTCCATTGACCGGAATGAACCCTTTCCTTTGGGCAACCTGTAGTATAACACCCCAGTCTCTGTAGTTGAGCAGCTTTTCAATTACTGGTTTTAACTGGGCACCCGGGGGCGCCCCCCTGCTTGGGACACTGTGGGCCCTTTCCACTGAGGAAAATTTCAACAGCACGTTGGGATCCATCCATTCCTTTAGCCAGCCCTCCAAAAAGAGCTCCATAGAAGGGCCTTTGATCTCTTCTGGGAGGCCCAAGATGCGTATGTTATTCCTGCGGGCCCTCCCTTCCACGTCTTCGACCCTTTCCTCCAGGGTCTTTGTTCTGTTCCTGAGCTCAGCTATAATCTTTCTTTACAGGTCCTAGTTTATCCTTTATATCCAAGATCCTCTGCTCTGCCTCCCCGACCCTTGTCAAGACTTTCCGTTGGTCCTGCCGCAGAAGTCGTACATCCTTCCCAATGGCGTCTATCTTCTGTTTGGGCGAGGCCGTCGAGTCTCTTACTGCCTGCAGGATATACTAGGGCGATGGAAAAGCCTGGTCCTCCTCCAAAGCGTTACTCCTCTCCTTCAGTTAGTGCCCCTGTTAGGCAGAATCCTGTGCAGTGCCCTTAGGGACCACTACACACAATTAAAACTACAACTGGTAATACAAGTTTTGCCTTTGGTACAAGCCTGCGCTACTATGTTAAAGTGGTAGCAGTAGCGGAGCAGCCAGGCTTATCTCAAGAGTATATGAGCAGTAGCAGAGATTACACAAAGGGACCAGAATTACTGTGACTCAAGCAAACACTGACTCAAGGTTTCAGGTAAAAAATATAAGTACATTTATTTTTAAACCTTTTGTTATAAACACAAGACTTCTATTAATTCAAAACCACACGTAAAATATACTACAACCAACCAATTCACTTTGTACGGTAAAACTTCAAGGTAAGTACCCTGTGTTTTAACAGACCGGTGTTGTGAAACAAAAGATGTTACCCGAAATACACTTGCGATCACTTTTTGACAGAAATGACAGTTCGGTCTTACTAAAGATACGCGTATCCGTGGCAAGAAATGTTACCGGGGCAAAAACACACTCAGCACCTGCATTAACCAGAGAGAGTTGGGGGCAAAAATCATAGGCAATACTTTTGTCAAGGCAGACAGGATCAGAGAACACTCATGGACAGAAATTCAAGAGTCAATAGGCCGGAGCCAGTGTCAAGTGGAACCGGGTTCCTGTTGTCGAGGATCACACAGTCGGACAGTTCACGATTCAACGTAGCCAGGAGTACTTATATTTTGTCAATAGAGGAAGCAAAAGTTATAAGAAGGAGGGAAGATAAGGACAAGCCTTGTAGGAGGAGAAAAAGGGATTCACCCGATTTCCTCAAGCAGCACACAGTACCTTATTCAATGATGAAGCTGGTGCTACGGCAGTTGTTCCTGGTAGTTTCCTGCAGACCCACGGTTCCTGGAGCTTCGGCAAGAAGGACGACGTCTGGAGGGGTCTGCACCACACAGGGATGAGGCCGGCAGCAGCAACAGTGAATAAAAGGTGCGCTCCTTAAAAACAGGAGAGGCTCTTCAGGTGGCTCTCTGGACCACTTCAGCAGTGTGCAGCGATTTTGACCACATAGAGGATCCTCTGGCTGTAGAAGATGAGCTGGTTATCCCCACCAGGCTCAAGGGAAGAAGACTCCGGACTGGATCTTCTCTGGTCGTCGAAGGGTAGATAGCTCAGGACTGCAGCAGGGCTTCACCGGGACGGGATAGTTGCAGCAGCAGACTTCTTCTCCGCTTCTCTTCGGTTCCTTGTAGTTCCAGTGGCGACTTTGACTTCTAGCCCAAGAGTCCTGCCTTTTATGCGAAAACCCCCCATTCACACAGCCTGGCTGTCAATCACGCAGCAGGGGGGTTGTCCAGCCCGGACAACCACCTCAGCCAATCATGGCAAAGTGCGACTTGGGTTTCCTAGGATACCCTGTGCAGGGGGTAACTACACCCCTCCCTCACATTCAGCCCACCTAGACACCCAGGTGCCTAGAGGAGGGCTTCTTGGCAGAAGCCTGCCAAAAGACAGTGAACAAAGAAGGCAAACCTGGTTTGCCACGCAAAGTAAAACAGAAGAAGGACTTTAACAAAAAGAAATGGCGAATAAACCCGACCGGAGCAAAAAGAAAAAGTATTTGGGCAAGCAGGTTTAAATTCGAGGCTAATATAATAGCCTACAACATTACCACGTTTATATAGTATAATCGCGGTAGAAAAGTTAGGGTAGATACCACTGCCAACAGCCAAGTCCAAATGTTAAAAGAGCGAAACAATGCTCTACGAGGTACAGATAAAAAGGGCTAAGAATTAACCCTTTCCAGTACTCCATGTAAGATGGGGTGTACTGGATCTGTGGTTAAATGACTAAGTAAAGTTAATGGCAACTTTACCCTTTTCTGGGGGACAGTAGTCAGCCCCAGAAATGGAGTCGGTGGGAAGTCTAAAAGACAGCCCTGTGTCACTGCACTGAAGGTGCTGTGTAACACACAAAAGAAGGGGGCTGCTGAAGTGGTGTACTCCAGAGCCCACAATCACAAAAACAGATGAAATACACATGGCAAAACATGGGTAAGAGTGGGGGAAAAGCTCACACTCTTACCAAGTGGAAAAAATTACCTCCAGAGATCCAGCAAAGCTGCTGAGGGACTCACTAGGTAAGGGAAATTATCCATTGAATGAGAATTATCCCTAACCGCCCCCAAGGGGGAGACTGTACAGGAGTCCATTTATGCTTGCAAGCTCACCTTCCTTTCTTGGTGCTTTCAGGAGCCCCCCCCCACACACACACTCCCCCATTGGGTGGCTTAAGTTGTCACCTTGTATGTGGGGTGGTCAAGACCTGGCTCAGTCATGCACCTCCCGTCACCGCCTTATGGACACGATGCTGTCCAGGGTGGGGAAAGCCGCAACTGCTCTGCAGGCCTGACAACCTCCAGCCTCTACTTGTCCTGGTGCTCCTGGGGCGGGGGGGGGGGTCACTTCCCTTCAGTTGACTGGCTGCTTCCAGGCCCATGGCTTACGTGTCCTGAAAGTTAGGGAGGGGCCTGACAATCTTCACCCTCCACCAGCAATCACCCGGCTGTCTCCCGTCCCAGCTTTGGCCACCCCCACCTGGGGAAAATGTTGTCATCCTCCACCTACCGGCCATCTGTGGTACCTGGGACCTCTCAGCCTCTGCTTGCCTCTCTCAGTGCTGTTATGGTTCACCCCCCACTGCCAGTCCAGCCCCCACCACTTGTCCCTTGTGATTGGCGTCTCTGCCTGCCACCGCCACCCGAGCAGTGCAGGCTGGTCCCCAGCTTGATACAGGGAGTACAGCTCACTGCCCAGTCCCTCGACACCTTCTGCTGTGCACTGTGTGCACTGTGGGGCTGGCTCCTTGTCTGCTGCTGGCTCAGCTTGGCTCCCTTCAGTCAGGGCTGCGCATCTTGCTATCTTGGGTGGTCCGAAAACTCAGTTCTCCTATGCCACAATGCTGTTATCAAGGCACCAATTGCATCCATGGGTGTTCCAACACCCTCCCCTCGTTTGCCAGGAGGTTTCTTGTGTTCTGGGGGCTCCAGGTAACCCCAAAGCAGCCCTGCCTGAGCAGAGCAAAGTGAACGTGTGGCTATAGCACGTCTCCACGCAACAGTCCCCCAACCCAATAAATCTTTGAATCTTTGGTGTGAAATACCTTCTTCTGTCAGTGGTGTTGATTCTTCTCAGCTTGGCAACACTGCCCAGCTCTAAGTCGGTATGTGCCAAGGATACAACTACAGAACAGGATGACGTTAAGGAAAGGCTAACAAAAATAAAACAGTTATAAACATGGTGTACATCCCTGTGAAGGGATGCGTGCAAAGAGAAACATGCGCGGGTTTCGGTTCCATGCAAAAATCACTCAATGAAAAGCAGCATTTGCTTCAGTTGTAAGGCTTTGTTACACAAACCCACACGTCTGTAAACCAGATGGCCCCAGAGTACAGGAATTGTGTTGGGGGTTGTTAGGGAGAATTCTCATTCTATGGTTAATTTCCCTTACCTATAGAGTCCCCCAGCAGCTTTGCTGGATTTGAAGGGTTTGTTTCTATTTCCCTGCTAAGAGTGAGACTCTTTTTCCCACTCTTAGGCATTTTTGCTATGTGTGTTCTAGGCTATGTTTGTGTTTAATGCCTATGGGATTTTCTCACCCCCATAGGAACCATCTTTATTCACATGTGTTACACAGCACCCTCAGTGCAGTGACACAGGGGTGTCGTAGCGACCCCCAACCATAGACTCCATACCCTGGGACTGACTACTGTCTCCCAGGGCATGTAAAGTCCCCATTGACTTTACTAGTCCATTTTTATGAACTTAACCAGTACAACCCTTCTTACTATGGAGGTACTGAAAAGGGTTAATAGTTTTTACATTAGGTTCATTCTCGAGGGTGTACCGTAAAGTCCCTCTCTCTGGCTGGTGGCAGTGGTTACTACCATAAATATTCGACTGCGAATATTTTCCTATGGGATTTTACCATTGTTCGAGGCTCCCACTTTTTCTAACAGCCTCTAACATACTGCCAGTTTATTTTTATATTAACTTTACTCCGGTAGGTTTTATTTGCCAGAACTTTAATATAACTTCTTTCTCGTGTCTTTCTCTAAACTCTTAACCCAGGTCGGGGATCCTTTGTTCGTCCTTTTGGCGGGCTTCCACCAAGAAGCCCACCTTTTGGTGCCACCAAGTCTGGGGTGGGTCCATTGTGTGGGAGGGGGAGTAGGACCCGTGGACAGGGTTGCCTCAGCAACGCAGGTCGCACTCTATCCTGATAGGCTGGAGGGTCTCCCGCCAAGATGGCCACTCCACCGTTTGAGTGACAGCTAGCCTGTATGAATGGGGCTCTTTTTGCATAAAAGCAGGGTCCTGAGGACTGGAAGAGCAAGCCGTCGCCACTGGAACTAAGAAGCTGAAGAGGAGAGAAGCCAAAGACCCCTGCAATGACTGAACCACCGGTGAAGCCTTGCTGCAGCGTCTCACCACTTTTCTCCACACGACGAGGGAAGATCTTCATCTGCAAGAGCCTTCTTCCCTTGAGCTGGTAGGGCCAACCAGTTTGCCAATCGCCTTCCCGGACCTGCCTTGGTCGAACCACCAGTACCCTGTACTCGGAGGCCGGATAGCCAGGCACCAGTCCACCCAGACCGCGATTTAAAGGAGCGTACCTTTTATTCGTCGGGCAGCACCGCGGCTGGTTTCATCCTTGGGTAGTGCAGTAACTCGAACCTTCCTCCATGACGAGAGCCTCTCTTCCTCTGCTGGATCCCCCGGACTGCCGGAACTACCAGGAACAACCGCCACCGCAGGAGCCTCTTCTTCATTTTAAGGTACATTGTTCCGCCAGGCCGCCCTTTCTTCTAGCACTAAAGGTGTTTTAAATCCTTTACCTACCTGTTGGGTTGGCCGCCCCTCTCTCGTAACATTGTCTTTCGCCCTCTGCATCCACCTTTTCAATATCGTTAACCAAAGACTTGACTGCAGCTACAAGAACATTTTGCTCCTGGGCCCTTGCCCTGTACCACTGACTCTGGCACAGGTCTACTGACTCTGGCTACATTTATTAAATCTGCCTTCTCGAGATTGATTCTCCATTCGAACTGTGTGGTGCAACCCTTTCTTATAACTACTCTTTCCTTTCCATTGCCTAACCTTGTGAAATGCCATTTTGCTCAGTTTTCATTTAATCATTGCTTATACTGATGCACTGTCTTACTCTAACTGGGCCACAAGCTTATGGGAAGTGTTGCTAGGGTGTGTAAGAAGCTATTTCTGAATAACTTGTGTTTTCCTTCCCTTGTGAGAAATTGTTAGTGCAACCTTGTGTGTAGTTCTTACTGTGCCGTTTTGCTCAGTTTTCACTCTGGTTCACTTGGTCTACAATTTATATAGTGAGTGTGTATATTTTTCCATGACTTGATTTTAACTTGCTTGATGACTGTGATAAATGTGTTTTACTAGAAGTGTATAAAATAAAAATATATATCTACTTTTTAATACAAAGCTTTGGTCAGTGTTTCTGTAACGCTCACCTGATTCCCGTAGAGGCGCCGGTCTTGACTGGGCGTATACCGTATCTTCAAAGGTGATGTGTAACACACGGCTGGCTCTTTGGGCTGGACCTCTGTGCACTGTATGTCTGACTCGAAGGGTAAGATGTCTGCAGATAGAAAATATGGAATTAAGGAACTGGGTTATTGAATGTCTCTCTCTTCTTCCCTTTCTCTTCTCCTGTAGAACCCCAAAGGTTAACGCTCTCACCTTAGGTAAGTGAACGCCGTGCTCTCCATCTGCCTCGGGGCAGGGTGCTGTAACCAGTTTCTTCACTGGATAAGGGGAGCAGGCCTTTTGACTTCAGAGGACTGCTGTCCGTCGTTTACTGCACAAACGGTAAGTTTCGAGTAATTCTAATGTCTTTAAAGTCTTTAGTAATGATGTTTCTTGTTTTGCAGGGTTCCGGCGATGGCGGATGACGGGCTGAAGTGAGTTGAAGATGGAGCCCGTGTGATGAATAGAAGCGCCTGGAAGCACGTAAGTAAGCGCTTGTTGCAGCTTCACGATGCGCTCTAACTGTCTTTTTATTTTGCAGGTACAAGTTCGGAGCGGCTGCAGGGTGCCGGAATACCCACTGGGTTAGATGTGGAAAGGAGTAATGGCACGTGAGTATTAAAGTTCCCCAATGTCTTTAAACGCACCTTGTTTTGTCTTTCAGATGCGGGATGCAGCGCCGAAGGCCTCCGGAGCGTGCGAAGAGTAGGTAAGCCTTTGTCTTTCAGATGCCGGAATGCAGTGTGAAGACCTCCGGAGCGCACAAAGAGTAGGTAAGCCTTTGTCTTTCAGATGCCGGAATGCAGCGCGAGGCGTTGGTGACAGCCGATGGACCAGGTAAGTGAAGAGCTGTCACTGAAGACCGTAATGCTAACCTGTTCTTTCTTGTCTTTATAGGTGTTGCTGAAGACTGGATTCAGGATGGTAAGCCTTTTTCCTTAGGCCCAGGATCGGATGCAGAAGACACGATGAGCGTTCTGCTGCAGAGGATGCAGAATAACGCAAAGCAAGATTCATCCATCGGGTGTGGTTTAAATAGCCTCCTGTAGTGCTTAGGTGTCTCCTTCCACAGCCACGCCTAGGTAAGAAAAGAGTTCCTGCTTTCCAGAAGAGTTCCAGTGTTCTGAATCTAGGGAGTGGCTCCTGCCCCACCCAACAGGAAAAGTAGTTCCAAACAGAAGAGGATCAGAGGCTCAACTGGCAGGCAAGTAAGCAGCATGGTCTGCTGCAGGTAAGTCCACCCAAGCATTATGAGCCCTGCGCTTCCAGCGCTGGGACTGGGCATATTTATGAGCCTGGTGCCACTGGCGCCAGGACTGGGTCCAAAAGGTCCCAATTGGGACTGGTTGGCACTCGGAACCTGGGTTATGGATCTGCTTCCAAGGGAGTTGGGAAAACCCTGACCTTTTGGAAGCAGAGATCATGACAGTACCCCCCCTCAAGGCCCCTCCCAAACCGGGCTTCTCCGGGGGTTTTGGCTTGTCAGGAAATGTTCGGTGAAATCTTTTGATTAGGCGAGGAGCGTGGACATATTCAGCAGGTTCCCAGGATCTCTCTTGGGGGCCGTAGCCTTTCCAGTCAATTAGGTAAAATAGTTTAGATTTGGAGATCTTGGAGTCCAGAATGCTTTTGACTTCAAACTCGAGTTCTCCATCAACTAGGATAGGTTTTGGAGATTTAGTTAGTCGGGTTTGAGGTTGCACGGGTTTTAATAGAGAGACGTGGAAGACCGGGGGAATCTTCATGTGCGGGGGCAAGTCCAACTTGACCGCTACTGGGTTTACTATGGTAGTGATGGAATAGGGACCAAGGTATCTTGGGTTGAATGTGTGTGGCCCTTTTAGAGGTAGATATTTGGTGGATAACCAGACTTGATCCCCTACTTGATATTGAGGGGCTTCCTTCCGATGTTGATCTGCTCCTTTCTTGTATTGTTCTTTAGCCCTTTGAAGGTGAGAAACAGCTTCCTTAAAGGCTTGGGTGATTGTAGAATACAGGTAGTCTACTGCTGGTGTTTCAAGATCTTGGAGGGGATCCAACTCCGAGGTTCGAGGGTGACTGCCATACAAAAGAAAAAACGGGGTTTTCCCAGTTCCCGAATGGACAGAGTTATTGTAGGCATATTCGGCTATCCAAAGGATGTCTTTCCAAGTTTTTTCAGTTTGTTGCAGCATGCAGCGTAAATACTGTTCCAGAGTTTGATTGGTCCTCTCGGTTTGTCCGTCGGTCTGAGGGTGGTGACTGGTCGATAGTCTCACATCAATTTGAGCCGACCGACAGCAACTTCGCCAAAAATGAGAAATAAATTGACTACCTCGATCCGAAATTAGAACCGAAGGAAAACCGTGCAGTCGGACGATGTTTTCGAGAAATTCTCGGGCCAGAGTTGCTGCTGTTGGCAAGCCTTTGAGCGGAATGAAATGCGCCATCTTGGAGAATAAGTCCACGATTACTAGAATCGTATTGTATCCGGAGCATGGAGGTAGATCGGTGATGAAGTCCATAGAAAGCGTATGCCAAGGGCGAGGTGGGATGTCAATAGGGCGGAAGAGGCCTGCTGGTCTTTCCTTTTGACTCTTGTTTTGGGCGCATACTCCACAGGACATTATAAAGTCTCTGATATCTTTTTTCCAAGACGGCCACCAGAAGTAGCGCTTGATCTTTTCTGAGGTCTTGGCCATACCGGGATGTCCTTCCATTAAAGAATCGTGATAACAAGAGATTACTTTTTTCTGTAAATCTGTGCTGGGTAGGTATAATCGTTCTTGGAAATACAATAAGTTGTCCTTTACTGCAAAGTCCTTTCCCTGCAGATGCCAATTCTGTATGTCTGCTGGAGTTACAAGTTGCCTGGCTTTATCCTTAACTTCCTCTATGGATTCTGTGGCGATTACACCCAGAATTCTTTGTTCGGGAATGATTGGTACAGGTTTAGGGTTGATCAAGTGTTCTTCCACTCCCATCCGAGAAAGGGCATCAGCTTTACCGTTCTTTGTACCAGGTCGATAGGTAATTATGAAGTCAAACTCGGCAAAGAATAATGCCCAACGGAGTTGTCTAGAGGATTGGGCTTTTGCGGTTTTCAAATATTGCAGGTTTCGGTGATCGGTAATCACAGTAACGGTGTGTCGGGCCCCCAGCAGATAATGCCGCCAAGCCTTAAAGGCAGACTTGATAGCCAGAAGTTCCTTGTCAGTAATCGTGTAATTGATTTCAGGAGGCGAGAATTTGCGGGACCAAAATGCCACGGGATGCAACTGATTGGTTACCGGGTCCTTTTGTGATAGAACTGTGTCATAGTCTGTGCTGTGATTGATTATGGCTATGAGTGTTGTGATAGTGGTGATGTCACTACATTCTAGGTGGAGTGTTGGTGTGGTGATGTCACTGGGACTCTGGTGGAATGTTGATGTATGTTTGGTGCGCAGGGTTCTACTGGTGGCAGTTGGACCTAAGCTGCTGGGCTAGATGGATGTCCCAGTGCTTTCTCTACTTATGAACATAAAGAATAAACTTACATGTAACTAATTACCTTCTGGAGTGCCATGATTGAGAAGGAGTCATAGATTATATCACTGGCGACGAGGATGGGCCTGCTGGGAAGGGGCAGTCGGTGAGGAGCGCTGCCTTCCAGGGTGACATCCATCCAGCAACAAGGAGCTGTAGGCCGGGCGGTGCAGTGGGGTCCAATACAGTGGTCCAGGTCGGGGACCCGGAAGGTCCAGAGTCCAGGCGGTGCCAGGGGAGGTGGCCCAGCGCCTGGAAGGTCCGGATTCCAGCCGGCGCCCGGGCTGAGGTGGCCCAGAGTCCAGGCGGTGCAGTGAAGGTCCAAGGCTGGGAACCTATTTTGGCAGAGTACACAACCAGTGGCACAAAGAGGAATTGCCAGGCGGCTCTGTCAGCCGGTCGGGTGGTGCAGAGTTCTGTGCCAGGTTCCAGGGTGGGTCCCAGTGGCCAGTGGTTGGCTGAGGGCATCTTGGCTGGCGGTCCAGAGCAACAGAGGTCCAGTTTGCCAGTTATGATTGGCTGGAGAATGTTGGCCGGCGCAGCGTCCAGCAAAGGAACCGCTGGTGGGCGTTCTGCAGGTGAGCCGGAGGTGCAGTGCGGGCAGACGGCAGCGTTGGCAGAAGTGTCCTCAGTGCGTCGGAGGAGTAGACGGGACATGGATGTGGGGAGGGTCCCAGCTCCGTGGGCCGAGCGGCGACGCATTCAGGCAAATGATTCCGCTGTGGGGAGGAGCAGAGACGCTGCCGCACAAAGTGTTCTGCGGGCGGATGAAAATGAGACGGAGCGCCGAACTGCAGGCGCGAGGGTTGCTGGAGCAGTGGGGCCAAGAAGCGTTGTTGTTGCTCGCATGGTGATGGGAGCAGCTATGATGACGTCGGTTGGGGGAGGGCCGACGCCACGACTGGCGTTCTGGCGACATCAGCTGGAACGCAGCGTTGAGTGCCTCTCTGGCGTTGGCGTGGAACGCAGCGTTCTGCAGGAGGATCACGCCGGCGCTGAATGTGGAAGTTCTGTCACTGCTGACGTGAGGCTGGCTGGAGCAACGTGTCCAAGCAGCGATGTTGCTTTCAGGGTGTCGGGAGCAGCTGTGATGACGTCGGCTGTAGGAGGGCCGACGCTGATGGGAGGAGGACTCGTGTTTGGACTGGCGTTCCAGCAACATCGGCTGGAACGAAATGTGGGATGCCTTTCTGGCGTTTGTTTGGAAGTTTCGTGCTTCAGAAACAGTCCGGGCAGTAATGAAATAAGTGACTTTTTGGCACAATTGGTGGGAATGGATGGCATTGATGTGAGAACTCATTTGTCACTGGAAATGGAGGGAAGCTCTATGATCGTGTCTGGATTTATGGACGTCTACAGTGAGTGCAATGGAAGGCGGTGGTTGCCACTTGCAGGTGATTTCACAAGAAGTCTGGCAAGGTGGCGGCCGCTGGATCCGGACCAGTGGGGAATAAGTAACGGGATGAGGAATTTGACAAGGCACAAAATAGAGGCATGTGTTTGGTGAGGCCGGTTTTATTGGTTAATGCTGTTTGTATTTACGTTGTGGCCTCTGGGTTTAGTACAATTATGGTCTGGGTTCTGGGTTGATGTTAGCATTTTATGGCCTGTCATTTATGTACTGATGTCGTGTTTATGTAGGTGGCCTGCTATTAGGACATGTCTTTGGGTTTTCACTATGGACTTGTGGGGGTGGGGTCCATGGGACATTGTAATGCTGTGTATGCAATGTTTTCTTGCAGATTGGCTGAAGTGGACATGTGGGTGGGGGTATGGCGCAGGGACTTTAGCGCCATGTCACTTTCATCCATTTTTGCATTTACAATTACTGGCCATGCATTTTGAGTTTTGCATTTCAGAGACATGTTGGGGTTTGGCGCAGGGTTTTTAGCGCCATGGACTTGATCGGGTTATCGCTTACTGTGGGTTTTACATGTTGTCCTGCAGTGTTTTGTTTGGCGTGTTCGTAGGGGCTTTACCCCAGGTTATGTGTGGATGATGCCAGTACTTTTGGGGGCAGTGAGGTGCTTTCACTGTATGCACATGCTGGGATTGTAGCGCAGAGGAATTGCAATTATGTGTGCATTTTATGGATACTTTGGGGGTGGTGCAAGAACTTTGGCGCCATTACGGTGCAAGAACTTTGGTGTCATGATGTCTGTTGGTTGTTGTTTGTAGGGGTATGTCTCCTGGTTATGTGTGCATGCTGCCAGTGTTTTTAGGAGCAGTAAGGTGCAGTCTAGTGGGCAGTTAGGTGCCACATAGCGGGCAGTTAGGTGTTACCTGGGTCATCTTTGAGGGCAGTGAGGTGCTGTCTGGGTCAACATTGGGGGCAGTGAGGTCCCATCCAGCGGGCAGTGAGGTGCCGTCCAGCGGGCAGTGAGGTGCTGTTTGGGTCATTTTTGGGGGCAGTTAGGTTCTGTCTAGTGGGCAGTGAGGTGCTGTCTGGTTGTTGTCAGGGGTAGTGAGGTGCTGTCTGGTTGTTTTTGGGACAGTGAGGTGTGTCTGGTCATTTTCGGGGGCAGTGAGTAGCTGCTGGTGTTTTGGGGACAGTGAGGTGCTGTCTGGTTGTTTGTAGGGAATGTGAGGTGCTGTCTGGTGTTTTAGTAACAGTGAGGTGATGTCTGGGACATTTTTGGGGGCAGTGAGGTGCTGTCCAGGTGTTGTCTACGGTTGTAGGGGCAGTGAGATGCTGGCCACATGCTGTTGGTGGGGTAGCAAGGTATATTGATTTTAGGACAGTCAGGTGCTGTTGGTTGTTTGGTTGGGCAGCGAGGTGCTGTCTGGTGTTTTTAGGGACAGTATGGTGCTGTCTGGTTGGTTTCTGGTGTATTTAGGGACAGTTTAGAGAGGGGCTGTCTGGTTGTGTTCTGTGTGTTTTGGGTGTTTTATGGTAGTGAGGTGGTGTTTGTAGGGACTGTGAGGTGTGGTCTGGTGTTTTTAGGGACAGTGAGGTGCTGCCTGGTGTATTTAGGGACAGTGAGGTGCTGCCTGGGCCATTTTTGGGGGCAGTGAGGTGCTGTCCATCAGGCAGTTAGGTGCTGTCTGGTGTTTTAGGGGCAGTGAGGTGCTGTCTGGTCGTTTGTAGGGGCTGTTGGGAGCTGTCTGGTGTTGTTAGGGACTGTGAGGTGCAGTCCAGTTGTTTTTGGGGCAGTGAGGTGCTGTCTGGGTCATTTTGGGGGGACAGTTAGGTGCTGTCTGGTTGTTGATAGGGACTGTGAGGTGCAGTTAGGTGCTGTCTGTTTGTTTTTGGGGCAGTGAGGTGTTGTCTGGTGTTTGTAGGGATAGTGAGGTGTTGTTTGGTTGTTTTAGAGTTTAGGGAGGTGCTGTCTGGTTGGTTCTGGTGTGTTTTGAGGGTTTTAGGGCACTGAGGTGGTGTTTGTTGGGACTGTGAGGTGCGGTCTGGTTGGTTCTGATGTTTTAGGGACAGTCAGGTGCTGTTTGGGTGTTTTAGGGGCAGTGAGGTGCTGTCTGGTCGTTGGTAGGGGCAGTTGGGAGCTGTTTGGTGTTGTAAGGGACTGTGAGATGCAGTCTGGTTGTTTTAGGGGCAGTGAGGTGCTGTCTGGTGTTTGTAGGGATAGTGAGGTGTTGTCTGGATGCTGTCCACATGCTGGTAGGTGGGGTAGGAGGTGTTGTGTTGGCTTTAGGTTATTGAGGTGCAGTCTGGAGTTTTAAGGGACTGTGAGGTGCAGTTTGGTGTGTTTGGGACAGTGAGGTGCTGTTTGGGTCATTTTTGGGGGCAGTGAGGTGCTGTCTGGTTGTTTTAGGGGCAGTGAGGTGCTGCCTGGTGTTGTAAGGATAGTGAGGTGTTGTGGGTTGTTTTAGGGGCAGTGAGGTGCTGCCTGGGCGTAGAGGGGGCAGTGAGGTGCTGTCCATCAGGCAGTCAGGTGCTGTCTGGTGCTTTCAGGGACAGTCAGGTGTGGTCTGGTGGTTTTAGGGGCTGTGAGGTGTTGTATAGGGTTGTAGGGGCAGTGAGATGCTGGCCACATGCTGTTGGTGGGGTAGCAAGGTATATTGATTTTAGGACAGTCAGGTGCTGTTGGTTGTTTGGTTGGGCAGCGAGGTGCTGTCTGGTGTTTTTAAGGTTTATTTAGGTGCTGTCTAGGGCCTGGTTAGGGATTGTTATTGTTGCTATGGCGGTAATAAGGGGTTTTTAGATGATATCTATGTTTTGGGTAAGGGCAGCTAGGTGCTGTCTGGTCATTCAAGGGGCAGCCAGAGCCTGTGTGTAGGTTAAGGGGCAGCCAGATGATGTTTGGTCATAAGTTTTATTTTTGGGTTCCGCTCTCCTTTGTTGTTATTCAGCTGGTTCATAGCGGGTGCCTTCAGGCTTTGGGGAGGGCCTGTGGTTGGGTTCCAGCTGTGTGTGTGTGTGTGTGTGTCAATTTTACAGATTATGGGTTAGAATTGTGGTGTAGTACAAGGGCTCAGTTGGGAGCTGTTCGGAGATGGTATGAGCCGGGGTTCATCCATCCTCATGGTGGGTGATGTCATGGGGGTTGTGATGTGTCAGTGCAAGGGAGGGAGACATATGTCATGACCTGTTCTGGGCCCGATTATGGCTATTAGTATTGGGTTGGTTAAGAGAGGGACATACATGTCATAATCTGTGTGGGACTGATTATTGCTAGGTGTGTTGTATTGGTTGAAGAGAGGGACATATGTCATAGTCTGTGCTGTGATTGATTATGGCTATGAGTGTTGTGATAGTGGTGATGTCACTACATTCTAGGTGGAGTGTTGGTGTGGTGATGTCACTGGGACTCTGGTGGAATGTTGATGTATGTTTGGTGCGCAGGGTTCTACTGGTGGCAGTTGGACCTAAGCTGCTGGGCTAGATGGATGTCCCAGTGCTTTCTCTACTTATGAACATAAAGAATAAACTTACATGTAACTAATTACCTTCTGGAGTTCCATGATTGAGAAGGAGTCATAGATTATATCAAACTGCCCCCATGGCAAGGCTTGAAGCATCAGTTTCCACGATGTAGGGGAGTTCGGGGCGAGGGTGTTTTAAGATTGGTGCAGAGATAAATTTAGTCTTCAAATCCTGGAAAGCTTGTTCCGCCTCGGTAGACCATTCAAAACGTTTGTTTTTCTTTAACAAGGCAGTGATGGGCTGGACTATTCGAGAGAATTCGGGGATAAACCTGCCGTAAAAGTTAGCGAAGCCTAACATGCTTTGCACACCTTTTACGGAGGATGGTGATGGCCATTTGAGAACTGCATCGACCTTCTTTGAATCCATACGCACTCCGCCAGGTGATAATATGAATCCCAAGAATTCAACTTCAGTCACGTTGAAAACACATTTTTCCAACTTAGCGAAAAGTTTGTGTTGACGCAATCTTTCGAGGACCATTTTCACGTGTTTCCGATGTTCAGATTCCGATGAAGAATAAACGAGGATGTCGTCAATGTAAACAACAACACACACATCTATGAGCTCTCTGAGGACATCGTTCATAAAATATTGAAAGGCGGCCGGGGCATTGCAAAGTCCGAAGGGCATGACCTGATATTCAAATAGCCCATACTTGGTGCGGAAGGCCGTCTTCCATTCATCGCCCTCTTTTACTCGTACCTAGTGGTAAGCTCCTCTAAGATCCAGCTTTGTATATATGCATGCTTTTCTGACTTGGTCCAGGAGTTCAGGGATCAAAGGTAACGGATATCTATTCTTAACGGTGATCTGGTTCAGGGAGTGATAATCTATACAAGTTCTAAGGTCTCCTTCCTTTTTTGGAACGAAGAACAAAGCTGAAGAAGCAGGGGACTTGGAAGGACGAATAAACCCATTTGCCAGGTATTGATCCAGGTATTGTCGAAGGTGAAGGTTCTCAGGCTCGGTGAGGGCATAAATTCTACTACAAGGAGGAGTAGATCCAGGTATCAGGTCTATCTGGCAGTCATAAGACCTATGAGGAGGTAGAGAGTTAGCCTGATCCTTCCGGAAAACATCTTGGTATTCTAGGTATTCGGGAGGTAACTGGGGAGTCTCTGAAGAAATTGCTGCCAGTGCAACACCAGGTGGAGGGTGACAAGTAGAGACACATTCTGGAAACTGGACCGTTCTTGCTCGCCAATCGATCAGAGGATTGTGTTTCTCTAACCAAGGTATTCCTAGAATAATCTGAAACTGAGGGGCCTTGATCACATCGAACACGATCTTCTCATGGTGTCCATCTTGACTTACTAGCGTCACCTCTTGAGTGGTATGCGTTACTGGCCCGGAGGCTATCTCCGTACCATCCACCGTAGTAATGACGTCCTTTACAGCCTTGGGACAAAGAGTTAGATTCATCCTCAAAACAATTTCATGATCCACATAATTGCCGATGGCACCGCTGTCGACGTAAGCTTCAATTGCATGTAATCGATCCGGATTATCAGGGCTAATGAGGACCATAGGTATCACGAAATGCGAGGTCACGGAACTGGTTTTCACGCTCGGCAAGAGGACCTCTATTCTTGTCGGGCGAGGTCGTTTCCCTGCTCAGAGTTTGTAACTTTGGTAACTGCAGCTCCTACTGCCTTCTTGGCAGGTTTCACCGGACAGTCTCGAAGAAAGTGCCCTGAGTTTCCGCAATAGAGGCATAATTGCAACTGTTTTCTCCTTTCCCGCTCCTTTTGTGTTAGAGGACCTTTCAGACCCCCTATTTGCATGGGTTCCCCGGAGTCTACTCCTTTGGAAGGAGTTGGCGGTTTGGAAAATACTCGAGCATCAAACTTGGAACGATCGGCCTTCCTGTTCTGCAGTCTGTGATCTATTTGAACGACTAAGTCTATATAGTCCGAACAATCTTGTGGGGGATTCACTACTTGGGCTAACACATCTTTGAGCTCTCCACGTAGACCTCTATAAAACAGCGTAATCCTTTTGTCCTCAGGCCATTGAGTTTCCACTATCAGTCTGTTGAAAGACGCAATATAAGCCAAAAGGTCTTGATTACCTTGTCGCAACGAAAGAAGCTCATTGTCCAAGGCCTGCCCCTGTGAATGTCTTGCGAACAGTTTTTCCATACTGAGCTAAAAGGCTTGAAAATCATGGAGGACCGGATCATCTTGATTTACTAGAGGGATCGACCAGTCTGCCGCATTGCCACTAAGGTACGAAAGCACGAAAGCTACTTTAGCTTGATCAGTTGGAAAGGCTGCTGGCCGGCATAAGAAATGCAACCGGCACTGATTGATAAATACTGCAAACCTCTTTGGGTCACCAGAAAATCGTTCGGGCGGAGCCAGAGGTACATTCCCAGGTAGGTTGATCTGCACTGGATTCATAGAGGATGTAGAAGGAAGATTTCCCCCAGATGCGGGTAACGGGGTCTGTCCGGCTTGTGACTGTAGCAATTGTCTAGCGAGATCATCTGTTCGCTCCTTGGAAATAATCAGTTCCCTTCTTAGAGCGTTTGTTTCCTGACGCGCTGCATGCACTTCTGCCCTTAGTTCCCCAAGTAACTGGGCTAGCTGGTCGGTATCCGAGGTTTCCATAGCGCCTGGACGGGAGTTTTGTGGTAGGCTTTGCGTTCTGTAACGCTCACCTGATTCCCGTAGAGGCGCCGGTCTTGACTGGGCGTATACCGTATCTTCAAAGGTGATGTGTAACACACGGCTGGCTCTTTGGGCTGGACCTCTGTGCACTGTATGTCTGACTCGAAGGGTAAGATGTCTGCAGATAGAAAATATGGGATTAAGGAACTGGGTTATTGAATGTCTCTCTCTTCTTCCCTTTCTCTTCTCCTGTAGAACCCCAAAGGTTAACGCTCTCACCTTAGGTAAGTGAACGCCGTGCTCTCCATCTGCCTCGGGGCAGGGTGCTGTAACCAGTTTCTTCACTGGATAAGGGGAGCAGGCCTCTTGACTTCAGAGGACTGCTGTCCGTCGTTTACTGCACAAATGGTAAGTTTCGAGTAATTCTAATGTCTTTAAAGTCTTTAGTAATGATGTTTCTTGATTTGCAGGGTTCCGGCGATGGCGGATGACGGGCTGAAGTGAGTTGAAGATGGAGCCCGTGTGATGAATAGAAGCGCCTGCAAGCACGTAAGTAAGCGCTTGTTGCCTGCTTCACGATGCGCTCTAACTGTCTTTTTATTTTGCAGGTACAAGTTCGGAGCGGCTGCAGGGTGCCGGAATACCCACTGGGTTAGATGTGGAAAGGAGTAATGGCACGTGAGTATTAAAGTTCCCCAATGTCTTTAAACGCACCTTGTTTTGTCTTTCAGATGCGGGATGCAGCGCCGAAGGCCTCCGGAGCGTGCGAAGAGTAGGTAAGCCTTTGTCTTTCAGATGCCGGAATGCAGTGTGAAGACCTCCGGAGCGCACGAAGAGTAGGTAAGCCTTTGTCTTTCAGATGCCGGAATGCAGCGCGAGGCGTTGGTGACAGCCGATGGACCAGGTAAGTGAAGAGCTGTCACTGAAGACCGTAATGCTAACCTGTTCTTTCTTGTCTTTATAGGTGTTGCTGAAGACTGGATTCAGGATGGTAAGCCTTTTTCCTTAGGCCCAGGATCAGATGCAGAAGACACGATGAGCGTTCTGCTGCAGAGGATGCAGAATAACGCAAAGCAAGATTCATCCATCGGGTGTGGTTTAAATAGCCTCCTGTAGTGCTTAGGTGTCTCCTTCCACAGCCACGCCTAGGTAAGAAAAGAGTTCCTGCTTTCCAGAAGAGTTCCAGTGTTCTGAATCTAGGGAGTGGCTCCTGCCCCACCCAACAGGAAAAGTAGTTCCAAACAGAAGAGGATCAGAGGCTCAACTGGCAGGCAAGTAAGCAGCATGGTCTGCTGCAGGTAAGTCCACCCAAGCATTATGAGCCCGGCGCTTCCAGCGCTGGGACTGGGCATATTTATGAGCCTGGTGCCACTGGTGCCAGGACTGGGTCCAAAAGGTCCCAATTGGGACTGGTTGGCACTCGGAACCTGGGTTATGGATCTGCTTCCAAGGGAGTTGGGAAAACCCTGACCTTTTGGAAGCAGAGATCATGACAGTTTCCTTGTCTCATAGTACAGTAGGCCTATTGTGTAAACCCTGAATACTGCTCATCTTCATCTTGAGATAAGTCTGACTGCTCAGCCACAGCTACCAACTAAATGTTTGTGGTGCAGACTGATACCAAAGGGGATTTATTGCTCTCACCTGTAGTCTTAATCTTCTGTAGTGCTCCCTAAGGGAACTGCACAGGATTCTGCCTAACAGGGGTGAGGATATATCTGGTACTGGCCAAAAACTCCAAACAGTCTTACTTTTGACAAAAATTAGTTGGTGATCTACATCCCACACTCACTCGCAAGTCTACTGAGAGCAGGCTCCTGCTCCAAAGGTAGGAGCAGAAACGAGAATTCTGAGTGCTAGAACAGTGCAAGAGAAATGGAGATCGATGAGGGAGCAGTGCCGATGGCGAGTCCTTTATGGAAGACAGGCAAGGGGCAGATTGGAATCGTGCACCCTTATATATGCCAGAGTATGCATGACTTACATGGCTAATGTTCCCTGTGGAGACACTTTAACTGTGCCAGAGTGTGATGCACAGCATATGGTCTGCCATTTGACTGATCTATATCATAGGGTGAGTTTAGCTGTGCAAGACAACAGCACAGGATGACATTTCCACACTGTACTGTAGTACACCGAGTCATCAGCCGTGAAAGTGTGTTCTCCAGCATCAGAGAACTTCTGCATACAGCAGCGGTGTACGCTATTGTAAATACAGGGGGGTCTGTACTTCTACCCCCTATATGCTAGGGTAAAGGCACAGAACACCCCAGTAAGGCTCTCAATCTGGTAGCAATGGACGAGCATCCTGGCTTAAGCTTTCAGGAGGTGATGCAGGCAGGTTCATGATATGGCATTTATAATGCGCCTATACACAAGTGTTTCAAGGTGCGACAAGACAAGGGGGGGAACAGAGGGAAGACGACAACAATCTCAAAAGTCCAGGTGACATTGAGATCACGCAAGTGCAGGGGGGGCAGAGGGGAAAAGTGCAGGGTCGAGGGGGGAGGAGGCAGTGCAGTACAAAGGATAACAGTAAAATAAATAGACAATAAATAAAAAGTGCAGCCAGCTGGTAGCAAGTGCAAGGGTAAGTGCAGATATGTGTCAAGTGCTGGTAGGGGGCTGTAGGGATACAGAAACAGTCCCAGAGTGCAAGGGCTGCCAGGGGGCGGGGCAGTGCAGGTGTGCAACTGGCGGGGAGGGGACCTGGGCCCGAGGTCAGAGGGTAGCCAGTGCAGTTTCCGTTTCAGCCATGTCCAGTAACAGTTTGTCTGAAAGTGATATAATCATGTTGAGAAGCAGAGAGAACTTCTTCCTCATACAATCATGCAGGTTCATAAACAAAGAATTTGACATAGGAGACACAATTGGGCTCAAATGGGAAAGGGGATGTACCGGGTCCGGGTCCTGCGAAAGGGATTTACCGGGCCCTATAAGGTCAGAATGGCCCGGTAAGTCCTCTTTTGCGGGACCCGGACCCAAGTTTGGGGTAGCCATGCCCTTGTTAAGGTCCTCGTAATGAGGACCATTGTGTTTTCTACTGCCGCATTTGCTGGTGTCCCCGCGTTAGGCCTCTCGCTCGGTCTAGGTGTTCCAGATCTAGATGCTGCTTTTTCATCAAGAGGTGCCGCATTCCCCGTTACCCCCTGTCTGACCTCTTCTCACACTCCAATGGCATCGAAATCCATGAAACTCCGACAGAGACTGGCCCTCTACCTCGACCCTCCATTCCTAACCACTTCTCCATCAATCTATCCTCCCTTCCTTTCCCCACCCCTACTTCCTGACCCTCCACTCCCCCTCTCCCAGTCTCCTCCCCGGCTGTCTCGACTTCTTACCTAGTACACCTAATCCCCCTGCGCTCGCCAGACCCGAACATGAAACAACCCACCTGAACCCCCACACCCCAGTGCCCCTCTCACCTCCATCTCAGTCCCCCTGATCCTCCCCACCTCATCTCTCAAATACCTCCCACCGCCTGCCTACTCTTCCTGCACCCCATCGATGTAACCCCCTCACCTGGCACTCAAAAGTGCACAGGCATCCAGTCCCTTTCCACCCCCTCAACCAGTCTCAACCACCCAGTACGATCCTACCACATCCCCCTCCTCATCGGGCACCCATGTCCACCGAACACCCTCTGCGATGAGCGGCACGAAAACCCCCTCCTCTCGCAAAGTCACATGCATCCTTTTCAACGCCCGTTCCATAGCAAGAAACAGAAAGCGTCTTTGACCTATCCTCTGACAATCCCAACCTCATTTTCATCACCGAAACCTGGTTCTCTGATTTTGCACCAGTCGTGCACAAGCCCTTCCCTGCTGGCTGCTCACTTATCGCCCACAATAGACCCTCCAGAGGTGGTGGAGTTGTAATCCTCCACAAACCCTGTTTCTCTGTCTCACTCGTCGAAACTCAGACATGCAATGCCTCCTGCGAATCCCTTCTGGTAAAACTCTCCTTATCATCGACTTTCACCCACAGCTTTCTACTCATCTACAGACCCCTGGGATACAACAGACAGTTTGCCAACAACCTCTGTGACTCAATAGCTACCTTTCAAGCAAATCACCCATCTCTTACACTCCTGGGAGATTTCAATATCTGGTTTGATATGCCCAACAACCCCATAACCCATCCTCTGGTTGACAGACTTGATACGCTCAACATCTGCCAACATACCACTGGTCCAACTCACTCAGTTGGGCACACCCTCGATGCGATTTTCAGCTCTATGACCTTGTCTCTATATCGAATCCCAAACCCCTTATCTGGTCAGACCACTTTGCCATCCCTTTCTCTATCCACACACCAACCCCTCCTCCTACAGCTCCCCTTGCCCCCACCTTTCATCACAAATGCTGGACCAAAGTCACGATACTTCCCGACCTAGGGGAAGCCTTGCTACTCCGTCCCCCTTCAACACTGTCCTGTGGCAGACCCTGAACCATAGAATCCTTCGACTCTTGGCTTATAGAATCACAAATTCCTTCCTCGCAACCTCAAGCAAAGGGCTGTCCCCCAAATGGTTCATGCCCCACCTGAGGAATTTCAAAAAACAATAACTCTTGAAAGCAAGTGCCAACCAACTAAAAGCGATCTCAGCACATCCATCCCTCCACCACCGTAATTACAAATCCGAGATCTGAAAGGCCAAAAAAGCCTATTACAATAAACAAATTTGGAACTGTGGCAGCAGCAGCAAAGAACTCCCCCCAAATCATCTCTGAATTCATGAAGCCCACTTGCACCTCTGCCCAATCCACCACGACACAACCACTCTGCGACTCCCTCTCGCAACATTTCTACAAAACCGCACTTGACAGGATAGCAACCCTTTACACCAAACTGTCCTCGCTCACCCACCTCCCTACACCGACCCTTCCTTATCCCATTACCCGACGCCCACTTTACCAACCTTCGGCTCCGTCAAACCATCTCCAGAGAAGAGTTCCTTGACCAACTATCAGCCAGCAGACCCTCCGCGTCACCCCACGACACGTGCCCCGCCTCTGTTCTGAAAGAAATATTCTCCTCTACCTGCGCAGGAGAACATGCAAGAACCATACTAAATGACTCCCTCACCTCTGGCATCATCCCTGAAACCTTTAAAATAGCACATGTCAAACTGTTCCTAAAAAAGGTATCCCTCGACCCACTAGAACCCAAGAATTATAGGCCAATCTCCAACACCAGATTTCTCGCGAAACTCATCGACTGGACCGCATACTCTGAGCCCAACTGCTTTGTAGAATCCAACAAACTCCTTGACCCCGCTCAATCAGGCTTCAGACCTCGACATGGAACTGAAACCACTCTGATCTCGATCTGGGATGATCTCAAGGTCACGGCAGACTCTGAGGGTTGCGCAGCACTGATTCTCCTCGATCGATCGGCAGCTTTGACACTGTTAACCACTTAATCCTCCCGGACCGCCTCCATTCCCTAGGAATCTGTGGCTCGGCACAGAAATGGATTGCCTCTTTCCTCAGCAACAGGAAACAAATAGTCTTCCTCTGCCCTTTTGCCTCAACTGCTCGCCCTGTGAACACTGGAGTACCCCAAGGTGCATGCCTCTCTGCTCTCCTTTTCAACCTCTATAGGTCCACTCTACCAGGAAACATCCACACGCGCAACCTCTACTGCTACGCCAACGATACCCAAATTATCCTAAGAATCCCCAAGATTAGGACCGACCTTCATCCCGACCTTGAAGCTTGTATCTGTGATATTGGCTGATGGATGACAAGTAACCACCTCCTTTTAAACCCTGAGAAAACTGAAATCATGGTGTGCAGCAATACTGCCCTTCTCCCACAACCGCTCCCATTGCCCCCTTCCCTCGGCCCACCCCCCCATCCCTCCAACTTAGTCAAAAACATAGGCTGCACTATGGACTCAGGCCTAACCCTCTCCCACCAGACAAATAAAGTTTCAAAATACTGTTCTACCACCTCAGACTTCTTAGACACTTTTATCCCTACGTCTCCTACCCCAATAGACTTTCCGCTGTTATGTCTATTGTTATGTCGAGACTGGACTATGCCAACTCCTTAGCACCAGTGAACCCATAGACCTAGGGTCCTTTAATACGAGGCAGCAATACTTAGAGGTTGATGGGGATGCAGAAGTTACTCGATCAATAATCAAAACGACTCAGGAAGTTGGCAAAACCTAGCTCTGTTTTAATATCAATTATCTAAACCAGAGACTTCCAACGGACATCTGACATTCACTCGAGCTCTCATCGACTCACTCAATGCATTTATTTAAAAAAAAATGTTATACTTAAAATGTGTCACTTCTGACGTCACGCTACGTGGCAAATTACAAAAACCTATGGAGAGTTGTGGTTGGTTTACAAGGAACATCCAAGTATACGTTCCATACTAACCTGGGTTGTGATTGGGTATCTAAGTCAGGTGGGCAACTAAGCCCATCCCTAGTGAAAAGTCATCTTCATTGTCATAAAATACACAATGATTAAGTGGTTATACAAACTATAGGGCTCCCTCATAAGTGGCCCTCTACAATTGGTTGGCACACTTGTACCCATCTGGAATATTCCACATGCTAGTAGCACGCAGGCTAGCATCCCAGGCACATGGATGGTCAGCTTTGTTACAGAGTCTGTCCTGCTCCCCCCTGCAAATGCCTCTCGCACAGCACACTTTGCAACACACCAAAATAAGCACACAGGAGACCAGGGGTAGAAAGGTTTAGCATATATTGAAAGCACGTATCCAAACCGCCTGGGTGGACTGCTCTGCCTCACCAGGCCGGTTGCATCCTTGTATACAGATTAAGGTGGCTACTCCAATCCTCATCACATCAGTCATGTCACAAGGGATGCCTGCGGGCTGAGTCCGGGCCCATGTACGGCATATAGGGGCAATCAGAGCACAAGCAATAAAAGTGTCCAAGTTCTTATAATGAATCTTTTCCTGCGCACGGGGCAGTAGGGCCTTGGGCTCTGGTTGCAGCTTGTTAGGCATGAATGGCGTGCACTTCTCGCAGAAATGATTTCCCATCGCCTGGAGGCGTGTCCATCACGCATTCCATAGCCACTGTGACCTTGCTGGCGCCAGCCCAAACCTCTTCTTGCGCAGGCCCTGAAACAAAGCAGATACACACAAAGTTAGATCTCGTAACATTCACCCGCCTTTCTTTCTCTTTGCTTTCTACAAGCGTTGTCTAATATTTCGCATTTCTACAGTTTCCATGCCTTTTCGACCTATACATTTTACAAGAGCAATAATATACACATCAACAGTATTACCAAGACCATGATGCCTGCTGCAATTGTATGTCCTAGTTCCCCCCATAGGCCCCATTAGCCATGCCCACCAGTCAATTGTTCCAGTGCCATCCAAAGTGATTTGCTGGTATACTTTTGCCTGCTGTTTTATTACTGCGATGTATTTAGTTATGAGGCCGTCTTGTTCCAAATATACGCAACATGAACTGTTAACATTTGCGCACACTCCACCTTTGTGAGCTAGCAGTAAATCGAGAGCCATCCTATTTTGCACAGCAGTGGCACCTATGCTATGTATCTCCTTTTGCATGTGCCCCAATGCATCCGCTGTAGCATTAGCAAAGGGCTCTAATGAGGCGGATATGTTCACTATGGTCCTTTCTAGTTCATATATCCCCAGTGATGGGATCAATATTCTGACAAATTGGTGGAACCTGGTGTTACGGATCACCAGTGGGTTTTCCCCGCTGTCCCTTTTATTCCTGTGCATGCATTTATTTAGTACCATAATGGTCATGTTCAGTCGCAGGTGTCTGTGCGGACGACCTCCCACTGTCTGGGCAACGTTTTGTAGGCCCATCCGCCACAGAGCCAATACACCCCTGGTGTGTACAGGTGTATTTGGTAGCTATTTCCATTATACAGTAACCCATTGTATATTGCCAGGCCCACAAAGTAGATTGTTTCATTTCTACCCACTGTGTACTTCCATCTACTATCATCTGGGTGTACTATGTGTCCCCTTAATTCCATTATTTCCCTGTGTACGTCGTACCTAGTCACATTTTGCTCCCTGCGCTCTTCATCCTAACAGGTGCATATTACCCTTTGAAATCCATAGATGTAACTTTCTCTTGCATCTATCGTGATTGTCATGGCACAGTGCCCGGATTTCCCTAATGCATAAACCTGTGGTCGCGCTCCTCCCCCACCCCCAGATTTAATGCAAAATGGTGCAGACGGTGCTTCTTTGAATGTAAATGAGGGTACAGCCAGTCCCGTTTTGTCCTTTCTAGTCCCTGCCCTTACATTCCCCACCCACTTTTCCATAGTAAATGGCTCTGCCACCAATGGTGTCTCTTGTTGTGCATGCGTGGGGAACTGTAAACATAACCAACAATTTGATATGTTAAACGTGTCAGCCACCGCCTGTGTAATGTTGATAAATCCATGCATGTGCCATTTCACCGCAGCGATGGATAGTATTGAGAACATAGGCCATATGCACAGGCACATCTGGAAGACAAGAAAACATACATATTTATCCAGATACTTCTGGTGTACACATTTTACACCCTCCTTAGTACCTCTGTCGTGCTCATTGCTTTCTACGTATTCCCTCCCCTTCTTCACTCTCTTCTCTTCAGTTGGCTGAGGTGCCTCATAACCAGACATTCACTGTCCCATTGGCCAATGCCGTATACTACGTTACTTATTCTGTCTGTTACTAGATAGGGTCCTTTCCATTTAGGCTGACTCTTTGCAGTTCTCCACTCATTGCGTAGCAGCACTGTGTCCCATATGTGTAGTACCATTTCCCTTCTTGTTTTGTTGTGTTTCCTTCCTGTGTCAATGTCTGTTTGTGCCTGTGTTTCTATTGTCATTCTACAAATGCACTGCAGTCTGTTTACCAATGATATGTAATCTGTATCAAATACGTCATAATCTTTGGGTGCCCCAGTTTTCAGTGGCAGCAATAACTGCTCAGTGCTAGGCATGTTTCTCCAGAAAGGTATTTCATAAGGCGAGTACCCGATTTCTGAGTTGTCTGGATCGTAGCATGTGTAGTACAAATGGAAGCAATAAGTCCCACTGTGATCCTTCTTCATCTATTATCTTAAAGCGTTCCCTTTTGATTTTCAAATTCAATCTCTCTGCCATTCCAGCAGACTCCGGGTGATATGGCATGTGGAAACGTTCTATTCATAGCTTGGCACACAGTGTTCATGTTAGCTCAGCCGAAAAATGACCGCCATCGTCCAATGTCATTTTTGATGGGACGCCAAACCTTGCTATTATGTACTGTAATACAATGTCTACCGATGTTTTTGCAGAGCAGTTTCTTGTTGGGAATGCCTCTAGCCATCTGCTGAATGTGTCGATGATCACCAATATACATCTGTGACCTTTTGCTGTTCTTGGAAGAGGACCCACATAGTCTAGATGGATATGTTGTCATGCTTCTGTACTTCGGTGTTCGTGTTAGAGCAAGCCCATCTTATCTTTTCCTCTCTGGTCTCGTTTCCAGAAGGTCACACAATTTGACACATGTGTTCACCACTCTTCCATTATCGTTGGCCACCAGGCCATTGCTGTCAGTCTTCATAACCCATTCTCTCCTCTCTCATGTGTCCAGTAGCCGTGCACGCATATTAGGACATCTTTCCTCAGAACTGTAGGCAGTATTATTACCCACTGTCCGCGTGATTTGTACCACCATGTATTGTCCTTCCGTTGTACGACATCACACTCTTGTTTTGAGTTTATGTACTGCATCAGTATGTTGTCTTCCTCCGGTACGTCTGACAGAAGCATCTCTTTTCCTACCTGTTCCTTTTTCTTCCCTCTTCGCTGTGTTATTTTCATTGCCCCCTCTCCCGCGGCCACATACCAATCTTCATTTTCCTCTGTCTGTTTCTGATGGGGGTGACGCCGACCATTCTTCCAATACTTCCCCTTGCTCTGTTGCTTGCCCCCGTCCTCTTATTGTAGGGGTGCCATGGGGGGTACCAGTGTGAGCGAGTATTCTTTTATTGCCAGTTTTGCTGCGGCATCTGCCCTGTTTCCTTCAGCCCATCTTCCCTATGTTTTGTAAGCTGTTTTAATGGTCCATATTCTATTGCACTGTCCTGACAATTCATCTATGGTAGGGAGAATTCTCCAGAATGGCTAATTTCCCTTACCTACCGAGTCCCTCAGCAACTTTGCTGGATTTCTAGGATTTTTTTTTTTCACCTGGTAAGAGTGTGAGCCTTTTTTCCCCACTCTTACATGTGTTTTGCTGCGTGTTTTACATTTTTGTGTTCATAGACACTGGAGCTTCAATTACTCATAGGCATCTTTTTACTGTGTGTCACACAGCACCTTCAGTGCAGTGACACAGGGTTGTCTTTTTCAGACTTCCCACTCTAAACTCCATATTCTGGGACTGACTACTGTCTCTCAGAACATGTAAAGTTGCCATAGTCTTTTTAAATTCACAGACCAAGTACAAACTATATTCCATAGAGTACTGAAAAGGGTTAATAAAAGGGTTTCTGTCTCTCATGGAACATTATTTAGTTCCCCTTTTTTTAAGATTTGGCTGGTGGCAGTGGTATCTACCATATTTTTCCTACCGCGGTCTATGTAAATAGCCTTGGTATTGTTTTAGGTTATCTTGGTAGCCTTGAACTTAAATCCGCAGGACCCCATTTACTTTTATTTGGTTCTGGCTGGGTTTATTTGCCATTTCTTTTTGTAAAGGTCTTTCTCGTATTGTACTCTGCGCGTCAAACTATGTTTGGTCCCTTTGTTCACCGTCTTTTCCTGGGCTTCTGCACAGAAGCCCTCCTTAGGCACCTGAGAGTCTGGGTAGACGGGATGTGAGGGAGGGGTTTTAGGCCCCCTGCACAGGGTTCCCTTGGAAACCCAAGTCGCACTCTGGTTTGATTGGCTAGGTGACTGTCCTGCCAGGACAGCCACCCAGCTGGGTGATTGACAGCCAGGCTGTGTGAATGGGGGAAAACTGCATAAAAAGCAGGTCTCTGGGACTAGGAAGGCAAAGTCGCCACTGGACCGAGGGAACCGAAGAGAAACTGAAAGAAGAGGACCACTATCACGACTGAACCTCCCAGTGAAGCTCTGCTGCGGGTCTGAATATCCAAACTTCGACGACAGACAAGATCTGCAAGGAATCTTCTTCCATTGAGCTGGTGGGACCAACCAGTTCACCAAACACCAAGCAAGGCCTCCCTCCCCTGGTCGAATTTGCTGTGCATCGCTGCAGTGAACCGGATAGCCAAGAGGACCGGACCCTGTTTTGGTTTTAAGGAGCACACCTTTTATTCATTGCTTTGCTCTGCTGCTGGTTTCTTCCCTGGGCAGTGCAGGACCCTCCAGTCTTCCTCCTTCGTGTCAGTCCGACAGTCGCTTCAGGAACCGTGAGCCTGCAGGATCTGCCAGGAACTTCTGCCTCAGCTACAGCCTTCTTCTTCATTTAAGGTACTGTTCAAACCTGGTTGTTCGTTCCGTCCAACAGTGGTAAAAGTGTTTGAAATCTTTTGCCAATCCGAGGGCTTGTCCTTCTCTACTCTTTTAAATAACTTTTCCTTCGACCAACCGTTTCGAACTCTTGGCAAAGACTTAACCGCAAACTACTCTGAACTGTGTGATCCTCTGCAAATACTCGGTACCATTAACATTGGCCCAGGCCTATTGATTTGAATCCTCATTATAGCAAGCCTTTTCTAGATTGCCCTGCCTACTTACTTGTTGGTGCTGCTTAATTTTGTATAATCTTGTCTTTTCCTCCCTTTTTAATTGCTGGAGTGGCGTTTTGATCACACTTCATTTTGAGCCTAACTTGTCCAGAATCTATTGGGCGTAGTGTATTAAGAATGTGATTTTTCAACTGCTTTACTTTAGTGAAATGTATTATGACTGATGTGTAAATAAATGTATATTCTTTTACTCAGAATCCTTGAGTCAGTGTTTGTTTGAATCATAGTAACTGCTGTCCTTTGTGTAACTATTGATACTGCTCACTTGCTCTTGAGATAAGTCTGGCTGCTCAGCCATCGCTACCACTTTACTGTGTAGTACAGGCTTCTACCAAAGGCAAATTGGTACTTGTAGTCTTACTTGTGTGTGGTGTTCCCAAAGGGTACTTCATATGATACTGCCTAACAATCTATGTCTTTCCATTCTTGCTCAAACTTTATAGCTGACCCATCGGTCCTCGATAGTGTTGGTCTCGCCACCATTGCAAGTATATTGTGAGCCCCTTAAACACATAGGCCCTCATTACGACCCTGGCGGAAAGCGACTGACCGGAGCGCCACAGCGTAAATAGCGTTTCCGCCATTGCACGAAGGAGCAAAGTGCGGCCCATTCCGACCCATCGGGCACGAGCACCACGCCACGGCGGAAGTGCAAAGTCCGCGATGGCGGAAATGACCCCAAAACGGCCCACACCGCCGCCGTACGGCGCCCTAGGTGCAATACCGCCACCCCTCTCAGCGGTCACCGCAGTGTGCGCCTACCGTAAAGTACGGTGACCGGAAAAATACGGAAACGGAAGCTAAAACATGGGCCCGGAACGGGAAACAACCCGCCGTACACCTATAAAAACACTAAAACCACACAACCACCAAAATTACCACCCTGAAACACACCCCAACCCGTCAACCACCCTAGCGAAACCAAGTAAAATGGGAAAAGCAGCGAAGAAAGCGTGCGACCGCAAGCGGCAGGTCCACTTCTCCCGTGAGGAACTCACCGTGCTAACAGAGACCCTCCAGGAGAATGCCGCCGTCGTCTTCTCCACGCAAATGACCAGAACGGCACTTGCAAACAAGAAGGCCATATGGGCCCTGGTGGCACAGCGGGTAAGTGCGGTGGGGACCGCACCCCGCACCCCACAGCAATGCCGCAAGCGATGGGACGACCTGCGGATACGCGTCCGCAGCATACTCTCTGCCAACCGCAACATTGCCACAGCCACCGGGGGAGGTCCTGAATCACCCATCAAGTTGACCCCCTGGGAAGAAATATGTGCCTCCACCATCGGAATGGAGAGCATAGAGGGAGTCGGAGGGATGGAGAAAGGAGTGCAGACATCCGAAGAATCAGGTAGGTGGGCCAGATAAAACAATGCCAAATCCACACAGACCATCCATGTGAAGTACCATGCGTCCACATAGTGCAACAGAAACACATGTCCAGGAGAACGTCCACACACATCGGCCTGATAGCGCACGTTAAAACCCACAATAAATACATAAATAATTAAAAACCCCTAAAACACGCACTACACGTGCAGCAGGCACACCCTAACTGCAGGCTGCCAAACAACTGCACCCTCACTCCACACACAAATCAAAGCACCTCCAAGGCCCCGACCCAAATCACCCTCAGGTACCACCCCAATGCATGTGATACAATGCCATTCCAATTCCCACAGACCCATCAATAACCCTCGCCCTCCTTTACTCCACCACAGGGTCCGATCCAAACGACGAGCTACAGGACACCCCTACCAGCACACCTGCAAAGAGGGCCAAGACCAACGGCCAGAGACCCTCCACCTCAGCTGCACGCATCAAGACACGGCAGCAGCACAAATCAGGTGGCAGCACAGAGGAGGGAACATCAACAGCCACCCCAGCAGCCAGCATGCCCACAACACCACCACCACAGGTCCCCCCAATGGATGCCACAGAAGGCACTGCCTCTGGTGGCAGCAGCACCATAGGTGACACCCCATTGATGGCAGCATGCTCCGACACAGAAAACGGGGATGTCGAAGTCAGATCCATCCATGACCTGTCCCAATCCCCCTGTCTGTCCCATCCCGTACAACATGAGGATACCACGCAGGGGCACCCACAAGACGACGACTGGCCATCCCCCACAAGCCCTGTGGCAAGGCAACATGAGGACAACAGCCCCTCTGCGACACCCCCGCAAATGGCCATGGCCCAGCAGAGGCAACAGTCCCTCGACCAGTTGATCGAACAACAGCAGCAACTGGCCACACTCCTCAAGGACCATGCCGATGAATGTGGGGGCACTAAGGCAGGCATAGAAACATCAACTGAGACACTTAGGGCAGAAATGGAGAGAAGCACAGAGACACTAAGGGCACAAATGGAGAGTAGCACCGAGAGCCTGAGAGTAGAAATGGAGAGAAGCACCGAGAGCCTGAGGGGGGAACTGCATGCGACGTCCAAAGACGTATGTGCCGAACTTGCCGCAGTGCGCCGCGTGCTCACTGAGCTCTCGCAAACCCTTAGGGACATGCATGGACGTGAGCAGGCAGACACATCATCCGTTGCAAGTTCCGTCCAGGGCAGCCCCCAACGTAGATCTGGAAGGAACCTGCGCTCCACAGGCAGGGGTGCCCCTGATACCCGCAGAGGGGGCAAGCAATAGCGACAGCCCACTGACAATGAGCATCTTTGGACACTGGTGTTCGGGGGGGAGGTAGGAGGGTGGAGGGGGTGTGTTGGGCTCACTTGGGTGGCGGGTCGATAGGGTGTTTAACATGATATCACATATGCCATAAACAGTGCACGATCAACCAATGAGATGTGTGGACATTGATCTTTGTGTACTAGGCCATCATAGGCGTACAGTCCATATTGTGCATGTACCAGACACACACAGTGCCACGAGTCCCGTGTCCATGTATCAGCCACCAGGCGTGAGTGCTAGAAGCATACATCAATGAGATGCTGACGAATGTCACGGGCCTCCGGTGCCTCGCAGGCTCCATGAGGTGCTGCCACATCCCCACCCTCATCATGACCATCATCGGGTGCTTGCAGTTCTGCGTCAGGGGGCATGGGCACATTTCTACGTACGCACATGTTGTGGAGCATGACACATGCCATCACCATCTTTGCAACCTTCTCATGGCGGTACAGGAGTGCCCCGCCAGACCTGCTGAGGCAGCGGAAACGACCCTTCAGTAGGCCGAATGCCTGTTCTATGACTACACGGGTACGTGAGTGGGCATGGTTGTAGTCCTCCTCATGCTGGTCCCGTGGGTTCCGGACTGGTGTGAGGAGCCATCTCTTCAGTGGATATCCAGCATCACCTGTATGTGGACGAGAAACGTATGATGTGGAATGCCATTGATACGTACGCACACCCCCCCGCTTCCTGCCAGTACATTGCAAAATTAACATACCCCACATCATCATGCATGTAATGAGACTCACCGAGTAGCCAGGATCTGTTCCCTGCGTGTCGCTCCATGTAGCGTGGTATTGTAGAGTTCCTCAAGACCATAGAATCATGGGTTGATCCAGGGAATCGGGCACAACAATGTGTAATGATCCTGTTGGAGTCACACACCATTTGTACATTCAGGGAATGAAATTGTTTTCGGTTGCGGTACTGGGCCTCCATGGCATGTGGGACGACCAATTCCACATGGGTGCAGTCGATGGCACCAATGCAACCCGGTATGCCGGCAAGTGCATGGAATCCCACTTTTGTGTTGGTAATTTCCTGCTCCGAGCGTGGTAGTGAGATGTAGTCGTCTGCGTGCTGCAGGAGGGCATCGAGCACATGAAATAGTGTCCGTGAGAACAGTGGCTGAGAAATGCCATGCAACTGTCCGACTGTGTGCTGGTAGGTGCCTGTGGCCAGGAAGTGGAGTACAGACACCACCTTCAGTAGGGGTGGGATGGCGGTTGGGCTATCTATCATGCTGACAAGGTCAGCCTGTGTCATGTCCACAATGGCGGCTATGGTGTCCCGGTCCAAACGGTAGAGGGTGTGGATCTGCTCATCAGTGAGGTTGAACGGATGTGCTCGGAGGCGTGGGATTGCGGGCTGCCTGCGTGGTGGTAGTGGCTGTGCTGGCGGCCCTTGCTGGCCCTGCCTTGGCCTCCTCCTCCTCCTCCTCCTGCGTCTCCTCCGTGCGGCCGGTTGTAGTTGGCGTTCGTCTTCTTCTTGGAGTCGGAGCACTTGCAGTGCTATCAGGTCCCCCAGGGCCAACATCGCGAGTCCTGCCGGTAGCATTTCTGTGTGGTTGTGGGAGGAGACTGGCTGTGCAATTTATGTGTTTCCAGGCTGTATGGCCTCCACCTGTGGTGATTAATTCCACCTGTGCAAACTGCTCTCCCCTTTGGCCGGGCACGTCCCGCGCAGAACGCTGCAAATCGGGGAATGGTATCTTGCTATTGCAATCATGTATTTGTACCCGATGGCCGTGTAACATTGGTTGATATGTTCATTCTGCTGTGGTCCCATTGTTTCACATACTATCTGTGCAGTCGCGAACAGACTTGTGAAGGGTCAGTGGAACGTAGTATTCGAGTAACGGTGGGCCCTCATGCAGCACTGTACCGAGTTGCAACGACGGGCGGGGCGTCCCATTTGTGGGTGAAGGCAGTTGCCATTTTCACACACAGCCGCACTCGATGGAATAATTAGTGATTTCAAACGGCCACAGGTGCCTTTTCGACGTGATGTTGCAAATGAGGAATTCGAAGGGCGGCGCTTTCGGTTTCCAGCTGGCGAGGAGATGCCCACAGGTCTGACTGCAAATGTAACGTTCTCTTGTTCTATGTCCTTGAGACAGGGCCCATGGCGAGGGGGCAATGATTGATATGAATAGTTTGGGATGCGCAATAGCTACGTGGGCGATGAGGCAGGCCGTTCCCAAATACATGTTACTTCACGACACTGGAATTACGGGCTGGGGCACTGTGGATTTAGCAGGCTGCATTACGCACAGACTCAATGGATGTTTCTAATGTCATGTGAGTTATTATTCATGCCTATTGATCCCGGGATGAGGGAATGATGAATGGATGCATGGGCAGGTGATTTGATACAGGGTTTGCCATGTACAGGGCTTCTTGGGATCTATCCGCCTCCCCTACGCTATGTGATGCAGGGCTGCCATAGTGGGACCATCGTCTATCTGGCCTTGTTGAGCCCTCCCTGTCTCGACGCGCCCTCAGACACTTGTGTCCATGCACGTTAACATTCCCATCTGATGGATTCTGTTTTGACAGACGCATGCACAGGTACACTCGTTTGTGATGGTGTTTGCACCTCGATATAGATGGTCATGAGTCGCAAGTGGTTTTGGGGTGGTGATGGTCCTTTTGAGTGGGCTAGCATGCATATGGCTGTGGATTTCGTGTGATCATTGAAGTGAGTTGATCGAATGTAGTTCTGATGGCCATTCTGTTCTTGTTCTTTTCTTTTGGTTGACAGGTATCTCCTCCCCTTTTGCCACTGCCATCTGTATGCCACTCCTGCAGATGGCTTTTACTCCCGACACCTGCTGCTTCGTGTTAATCAGTGGAGCAGCATTACGATCTTATGGGACGATCGCCAATGGCCCACATGCCCTTACGCAGTACTGGTGGCTCGGAGCAACATTTCGGCCTTTCAGCTGGACTAGTGCCTCCCCATTGGGTCGGCCCTGCGGTTCTGTGCGCTTCCATGTTGCCTTTTCGTACGTGAATGTGGCTCTGTGTACCATGGGGGAACAGGGCGACACACAGGTAGTGGCTGGTCATTTCTTGCGGATGCAGCACACAATGGTGATTAGTGTTTTGGAGTTCATGGCCTGATGGCTGTGTGGGCTTGGTGACTTTGATGTGCATTAAATTTCTATTCTGATTTGGCCCGTGTAGCGTTTTTCTTTGCAAGTGATGTGGCATATGCCTATTTGGGGGGCGATGTATTGTGAGGAGATCTGCATTGGGTTCCTGCTTCGGGGTTTAGTTGCGTGGTACAGTGCTGGGCGCGTTTGCCTACGAAGCCCAGTGAGGTCAGGGATGGGGGCTGGCAATATGACTGTTTGAATGTTGTCATGCTCAGGGGCGGGGGATTGGGTTTTGTGTGACAGATGCCGGTCAGCCAGGTGGACTGGTGGAATGATGTGATTTTCGGAATATTGCTGGTCACAGGTGCCTGTGTTTGCGTGCGTTTCTTGGTGGGGGACTGTGGTCATGTCCATTGGGATGGCTTCTGTATTCGTGCCATCTGTGCCCTGCAGCTCCCATTGGCCCCTCTTGTGTTTCTTCTGTTCGTTGCCATGCAGGGGTGACTTGTACATTTCAATGGTTGCATTGTGACTTCATTGCACCTACGGGGGGTTGTACTTTGTGGGCAGGGAGCGGTGTACAGGCACTCAGTGGGGCCGTTTACGGTTGATTCGCGATGCCGTACTTCTCGCCATGGCGGATTGGTACATTCCGCCATGCCTGATGGCGTTAGGTACATGTCCGCTAGGGTCGGAATTGGCGTACCCTTGCGCCATGGTGGTCTTTGCGGTTTGGCATGGCGCGCGCGCGCGTGCTTGGTGCAGTTAGCGTTGGCGTTCACTACGGTGTCGCTAATGGCTTCGTACTTTCCGGTGACGGGTCATAGTCGCACCGAGCGCTATTCGATGGCGGAATTGCATTTCCGCCATCGTTTTCCCCTTTCCGCCAGGGTCGTAATGAGGGCCATAGTCTGAGTCCACTACCACCGTTGTGGTTACTTCAGGTGGTATTTTCTGCATTCTTCTAAGTGCCAGCACTACCGCTTGGAGCTCGCCGTACTGTGCGCTTTTCCCTTCAAACACCATTGAGTCGTGCTGCCACCGATAGTTTTGCCTATACACTACTGCTGCATGTAATTTGTTATTTACATATGTGGAGCTCCCGTCGCAAAAGAACGTGGGACCATCAATGTCTTTATCAGGTGCACACGCCCTGAATATGTCATGTAGGGTGTTCACCGTGACTGTCCTGCATTCACGTGGCTCATCTAGCCGTGTGCCATCTACTGGTATGCATTTCTCTCCTCCTTCCTCAAAGTGTAGGGTAATCGTGGTAAGGCTCATCTAGCCGTATGCCATCTACTGGTATGTATTTCTCTCCTCTTTCCTCTACGTGTAGGGTAATCGTGGTAAGGATCATCTAGACGTGTGCCATCTACTGGTATGTATTTCTCTCCTCCTTCCTCAAAGTGTAGGGTAATCGTGATAAGGCTCATCTAGCCATCTACTGGTATGTATTTCTCTCCTCCTTCCTCAAAGTGTAGGGTAATTGTGGTAAGGCTTATCTAGCCGTGTGCCATCTACTGGTATGTATTTCTCTCCTCCTTCCTCAAAGTGTAAGGTAATAGTGGTAAGGCTCATCTAGCCATATGCCATCTACTGGTATGCATTTCTCTCCTCCTTCCTCAAAGTGTAGGGTAATCGTGGTAAGGCTCATCTAGCCATATGCCATCTACTGGTATGCATTTCTCTCCTCCTTCCTCAAAGTGTAGGGTAATCGTGGTAAGGCTCATCTAGCCATATGCCATCTATTGGTATGCATTTCTCTCCTCCTTCCTCAAAGTGTAGGGTAATCGTGGTAAGGCTCATCTAGCCGTGTGCCATCTACTGGTATGTATTTCTCTCCTCCTTCCTCAAAGTTTAGGGTTATCCTGGTAAGGCTCATCTAGCCGTGTGCCATTTACATGTATGTATTTCTCTCCTCCTTCCTCAAAGTGTATTTCTCTCCTCCTTCCTCAAAGTGTAGGGTAATCGTGGAAAGGCTCATCTAGCCATATGCCATCTACTGGTATGCATTTCTCTCCTCCTTCCTCAAAGTGTAGGGTAATCGTGGTAAGGCTCATCTAGCCATATGCCATCTATTGGTATGCATTTCTCTCCTCCTTCCTCAAAGTGTAGGGTAATCGTGGTAAGGCTCATCTAGCCGTATGCCATCTACTGGTATATATTTCTCTCCTCCTTCCTCAAAGTTTAGGGTAATCCTGGTAAGGCTCATCTAGCCGTGTGCCATCTACTGGTATGTATTTCTCTCCTCTTTACTCTAACTGTAGGGTAATCGCGGTCAGCAATGCAATCCATTTCCCTATCCTCTGCGTACTGACATGGCCTGATACATTTTAGAGGATAGTAACATCTGTAGGGGTTTGTGGTTAGTTTTGATAATGCATTTAGCCCCTCCCGTCATGCATCAGAACTTGTTCATTGCCCAGTACAGTATGCATAGCTGTCTTCCAGATCTAGAGCATTTGAATTCCGTTATTTTGTAGTTTAATGAGTTACATGCCACTAGATGAGTATCCCCATATCATTGTGTCAGTATGGCGGCCTGTGTACTCTGATAGAATTGGCCATATGTAGACGGGCATATCTGGATTTGGGCTCACTAATGATGGTGCCCCGTTCAATAAATCCATCCATTTCTGAAAAGCCTCTGTGTGTTCCTCAGTCCAATCAAATCTAACGGATCACAATAATTTGTATAGTATTTTTGTGTGTTCTGCAAATAGGGGAGTGAGATTCCTTGGGAATCCCAGGATCCCTATGTCCCTGTGTAATGCAGTGTGATCCATTGGGAGTGGTAATGAGTGAATTAACTGCCGTCTGTCCCTACATATGCTTTTTCCTTCTCTTGATATGGTCACCCCTAGAAATTGTACCTCCGTCCAGCAAATGTGTGCTTTCTCACCATTCAGTTTGAGTCCCCCCTTTGGTAATGCCATTAGCACTTCTCCGAGGTGTGCTTTATTGTGGCTGCTCTGCATATCATTACGTCATCTACATACTGAATAACATTTTTTGTATATGTTATGCCCTGCAGTATTCTTTTCATTGCAGCGTGAAAGATGGTGGGGCTGTCCCGAGTCCCTGGGGTAACACATTCCATACATATACCCCCCCTTCAACCATAAATGCTGTTAGCTCACATGAATCCCCATGCAATGGGAGAGAGTAGAACCCATTGGATATATCTAGGACACTGAACACCCTCATGCCTGGTTGTATCTCTGCCATCACTTCCAGGAATGAGGCCGCTAACTGAGGTCTGGATTGTAAGTGTTGGCTAATTATGCGGTAGTCAATTGTTGGGTGGAATTATCATCCAGTTTCTTCACCGCCCATACCAGTGATACAAATGGTACCCACCCTGAATGTTCTGTTATGGCCCCCCTCTCTTGTAGGACCTTGCGTATATCATTCATTTGTACCCCTGCCTCGGTGGGGTATCCCATATGGTTTTACATACCGTGGAATGCTAGTCAGTTTCAATACCACATTATCCTGGGTTTTCCCAAAATCCATCCTGTGTTTTGCCCATATGTCCGGAAATCTCTCCTCCCACTCTGCTATGGTGCCATTTGTGTGCGTGAGGATGTGTGTGTCAGCCTTTGTTGTTGCTGTGACAACTGCCATTGGTATGACGTGTACCTGCTGTACTTTGGAGGCAGAGACATTGGTTTGCTAGGTCAATAACTGCCCCCCTTTTCAGTAAGGTGTCAATTTCCAGAATATCCTCCTCTCCCCAGTGGCGCATGGCTATTTGCCCATGTTTACACCGTTTAGCTTAATGGTTAGTTCCCTCATAGGGGACGTTATTACGGGGCCCACTAGGCCCTGCATGGGGCCCCCTAGGCCCTGTATTTTTGTCAGTTTTGAATGGTTTGTGTCTGAATTTTGCTTTAGTCAGAGTTAGTGCCGCCCCACTGTCTACCAATATGAGCGCGTTGTGTGCGGCTCCACCGGCGGAGCAAGAACCTTCTGCCGTCATGCGGCCCCATCTATCTTGGCGTAGGGGTGTCACTGCGGCCTCCAGCTCTGCTGGTTTATCCTTGTCCTAGCATCCGGTGGAGCTTGTTCCAGCAGCCACAGGCGTGGCCCCTGTACTGGAAACTTGGTCTCTCAATTTCTGCGCTTTTTCCTTTGTCATTGAGCTCCTGTTGCTGCCCCCAATATGTGACGTAAGGCCGTATCCCCCCCTCTGCGTTCTGGTACAATTTAGCCCCAGTCTTTGTCATACAACACCTTACCCACGTACCTCTTCCTCGACCTCTGCCTCCTCTACCCCGACCTCGAAAAAAGTAGAATCCTCGCTATACCTCTCTGCATCATAGGTAACATTCCTCATTGGTGTCAGTGTTTCCCACCCCTTCTCCATGTATCTGCCCTCTGCCCACTCTTTGCATTCTCTAACCAGTATCACCTTCCTTCCTGCAAGCCACGTATCTTCTGCCGCATTCAGAATGTCTGCCCATCCCTGGATGCTTTTCAGCCTTTCTTCTACATCCACCTTCCCTTCCACTACCCTGGCAATGTCCTCAGGTAGTAACTGCCATATGGTTATCTTCTCTTCTACCCCTGGGTCCCTCATCAGTGTTGTGTTAACATATCTGCAAAGTCGAACGAGCTCTGGCCCTCCCGATCTTTGGTGCTTGCATTAGTTTTGGAAGTGCCAGTATCCTGTGGTGCTTCTTCATTAATGCCATGATTGGGTCTATACACACCCTCCCTCTAGTGTCCGCCCCTTAGCCACATCTTCCACTAGGTGCCTGTCCTCTACATCAGAGAATCACGGAATTATTAACCTTGACGGGTTGCATAATGCCTTTAGGATCATGATGACTTGCCCCTGTCCAACCTGTGTGAATCCAATGTTTTGTACGTGGAGTGTAGTGCGCTAAACAGTTCCATTGGGCATGCCCCCCCCATACCGTGGCATCTCTTTTAGGAGGGCCACCATCTTCATAATATCCTGTGGCCTGCCTTGGTGTTGCTCTGTGATTCCCAGGACTCCCCCATCTTTTTAAGTTCTTGTTCCATCTGTATCCCTGTTTCCCTGTGCGCAATACTGTGTACCACATCCCACTTACCCATCAACTTCTCCCACATAGCCATTGTTATAGTTCACATTACCCACTTCCAGCTCATGCCTCAATTCCTACACCGTTGGTGTACTATCCATTTCAGTTATTGTCAAACTAGCCCCTGTTTGTAATGCGTTCAGCGCCATTTTGGCTGCTTTATTATAAAGGTGGGGGTCCCACATATTCCTCCAGTGGTGTAGCTTTCACAGCCAACACCGGATATGCCCAATCATCTTTGTCAGGATGCTGCTGCCTGTACACAGCGAATGCATTTTTGTGCATCTCTAGCTCCTCTTGACAGTCAGCAAGCTGCTGTCTAACGTCTTCACATTCTTGTGCCTTGAGCGCAATAGTGGACGACATCTGCATGCAGTGAGTATTAGCCTTTTGTTTTGAAACAAATGACCCATTCACATGATTTTTCCCTGATGTTGGACCTTTGACTTTCGATCCTTTTCATTCGATACTTTTGTTTTTCGGTCCTTCGTTTTTGGTAATATAACCTATAACCCTCTGACTTCACTGCTGCTCTGTCGATGCCCTTCAACCCTGCACTAACAATAGTACTCTGAGGCAGCTGACCCTACCAGACAGGCGGCGGTACCCCTGTGTGTCTCAGAGATCCCAGGCCTCTGAAGACGGTCTCTCCAGCCGATTTCTTCAGTACTTATTAGAACTAAAAGAAATTACATATACATAGGTACAGCAAAAAACATTCTTTTCACTTACCTTATTGGATGTTAAATCCGACCGTGCCAGCAAAAGGCGAGAAAGGGAGCTCCCGGGGCTTCGGCACCACTTGTTACAGCATCTGTCCTGCTCCCCCCTGCAAATACCCCTCGCACAGCACACTCTGCAACACACCGAAATAAGCACACAAGAGACCAGGGGTAGGAAGGTATAGCATATATTGAAGCACGTATCCAAACCGCCTGGGTGGACTGCTTTGCCTCCCCAGGCTGGTTGCATCCTTATATACAGATTAAGGTGGCTTCTCCAATCCTCATCACATCACTCATGTCACAAGGGAGGCCCACAGGCTGCGTCCGGGCCCATGAATGGCATGTAGGTATGTAAGGCTTGTAGGGGCAATCAGAGGACAAGCGTAAAGTGTTAAAATTCTTATAATGTTTTCCGGCGCAAGGAGCAGTGTGGCCTTGGGCTCTGGTTACAGCTTGTTAGGCACAAACGGCGTAATGGTTTACCATCGCCTGGAGGCGTGTCCGTCACGCATTCCACAGCCACTGTGACCTTGCTGGCACCAGCCTAAACCTCTTCTTGCGCAGGGCCTCAAACAAAGCAGATAAACAGTTACATCTTGTAACAGGCGTGGTCATGCCTCCCCATCCAATTAGCCCACATCTATCATCCCTCCTACAGTCTGCCAGTCAATTAAGCCTTTGAACTTGGCCTTGCAGAAGCCCTCTGTGCCCGCGAATATAAGGGAGTGTCTTCTTGGTTTTGGTGTAGCTCGACACAATGTCCATTTTGATATGACCATGCGACTTGGAGACCACGATTTCGAGCCTTTTGCAGCATTTTATTAAATGATGAACTCTTAATGCCTTCAGTGTTTTTCCATACTGCTTCAAACAGAAGTTTGTTTCTTTCTCACGTTCATGTAACTACTGGATGGAGATCTAGGCTCACGATGGCCTCGACTTCTTGGTGCTGGGCCAGCCAAGCCTTTCTTGTATTTCTCCATTGCCATCAATTATTTTCCAATTGCGTCACACTGATGTATAAAATAGTGCATCGACGCAACTATTCACTACGTAGTCAGGCTTATGATTACTTCGTCTGCTTGCATTTCTGCATCTCTACAAGTGTAAAATGACTTTGCATTATCTTCAGTGTTTCTGTAACATGAGCATCTTCATCTCGAGCCCGAAAAGTTGCTCATCTTTACCACCTCCTCTTCAGATTTCCATAGAATATTTAGATTCTTTTACCTCATGCAACTTTTCTAGGTACGTCAGCTCTACTCGGCATGACGCCACCTAATCTGTTCATATGCACATTTCCACTGGAACTTCATCCAAAAGAAAACAATTTCTTTGTGCATGCATGTAGAGTTTCAATGGGTACCTCGTCTTGAGGATTCTTTGCGGTATGGGCATTCTTACTGGAACTGCATGTGTCGCCATTTCTGGTTTGCAACAAATAGGTACCATGGGGCTGAGCTTTGGATGGGGGTACTTGGCTCCTCCTCTACACCGGCATACCAACTCAAAGTACAAAGAGCCCAAAATGCTGCCGCTAACAACCTCACCCTGTGACACAGATACCACATCTCACCCGCTCTCTGTACCCTCAACTGGCTCCCAGTCGGACGAAGGGCCACCTTCAAGACCTTTTGTATTACCCACCGAGTGGTGCACAAGACCGGCCCAAGGTACCTACAAGAGAAGATGATAACCTGCCTCCGATCTTGCACCCTAAGATCAAGCTCTGCCGGGCCTTCTAGTGATCCTGACCTCTAACTCTCTCAGGATCGGAGGATCCACCTTCTCAACCTTGGCACCAACTGTGTGGAACTCACTCCCCCTGCATATTCGACACACCCATGACAAGCCTGGCACTTTCCATAATACCGACTAAGACCTTCTAAGGCTGCTGAGACCCTGCAACCAAATGACAAATGCTCAAAGAGATCCTGAGCAATGACAACACAATGCGCTCATCTATTCACGAATAAGCTTACTCTGAACGCAGCACTCGCAAACGCCCTCTTGAAATCTAGAAAAGCAAACGCTTTCAATTAAAGCCTCCACCCAGACACTGACCTCTCCTAGCTCTATGCTCACTCTCTCCTCTACACCAACACGCAATAAGAGCACAGCTAAACCCCTCGATCAAGTCGGCCTAGCTGCTCACATAAGAATACTACCTGAACACCCAACATTCGGATAAAACGCAGCTATACCCCACGTAAATTGGCCTAGCTGCACACATAAGCGTACTACACAGGCACAACACAGCTAGAACCCAGTCTTGGATTCCATGCTCCAGACTTCACACATTTGACTGATTTCAAAATACCACCTCACCGAATGCTAGGCTGCAGCTACCATCAGGCAATCGCATCAGCTGTGCACATAATCGGTTCACGCAAGCACCCTATGACACCCTACGGTCTCGACTGACCTGGACTGTGGTCCCCGAGGGCATTCAACCTACTACCGCTTTGAGGTCATACCAGTGATATATAGAGCGCTACATAAATGCCAAATAACATATCTGCCAGGTGAGCAAAGGACAGATTTGCCCAAATGGAAATAACCAAATATTTATATTCCGGGATTCGCTACAACTTGACACCACCCAAACTCCAATTAAAGGGGGCCATGACATGTGCCCCCCTACTATAAACCAATACTTTGGTCTTATTGATGTTCAGACTATGACCCAAGGCACTCGAAAACCCATGTAAAGCAAGGAGCGAATGTTGGAGACCTATCTAGGTTTGGTCCAAGATGACTACGTCGTCTGCGTATGATAGGCAGTGCAATGGTTTTCTGCCATATAGCGGTGGATTATTCTGAACTTGACTCAGGATCTGCAGCGGTTGGGAAATGTAGAAGTTAAAAAGCAAGGGAGCCAACAAGCACCCCCGATTTAAACTTTTCTTAGTGGAGAGAGGCGCAGACAATCCTCCATCCTGGGATAATTTAACTCACGTCAGTTTCACTATAAAGTGCCCTAATGAAGTAACGCACTGAAGGATCAATATGACATAATTATAACATAGCCCAAGGGCAGCTGAGTAGTCAATAAAACAGAAAAAGAGTGACATCCCTGTATAACACTGGGTATCCGATATTAGGGTCAGGAGGGTCCAGATCAAATGGGTAGTAGAACACCCCTTCCTGAATCCCGTTTGTTGGTAACTCAACAAGCCCTTTTCATGCACCCAGGCTGAGAGCAGCTCCAATAGCAAGTCAGCAAAAAGCTTAGAGCCAACATCGAGCATTGCTAACAGAGTGTAGTTGGACGGCAGATCTCAGAGTCCTTTCTTAAAAAGACTGGAATTAAGATCGATACTTTCCATGTTCTAGAGATACTAGCAGTTACACAGACCTGCCGGAAGAGTTGGTGTAGGATGTAGGTCCACATTTGTGAATCAGCCTTCAGCACCAGATTGAAGAGGCCATCTGGGCCGACCGCACTAGAGGACTTAGCCTTTTTTGTGGATGCCACCAAATCCGCTTCCACAATATGACGGTTTACCAGTGAGTTGTCCATAGATTTATGTTCATGTGTACCATTATCATACTCCCCACCATCAAAAGTGGTACTAAAAAAAGCTGCCCATTGATCCCCTGTTACTCCCACTATATCTTGTGCCGGCAAATTCAACTCTTTGCCTCAGAATAGGTGCCAACATTTCCTGGAATCATTTGTGCTTATCAACTGTAAGGAACTCACCTAATCTTACCTAAATCTAAGATGGGAGCAAGCTTCGACCATCAAATGAAAAATAAGGCAGCCCTTGTGGTGTCTAGTCAAAATAAAGGGCCTATACTATAAAAGAAAACTATTGCCAGTCCTTGCAGCTAATCTAGAAAGTGTGGGAGAAGATGTACAATAACGCGAAAAGAAGTGTTCAGAAATTATAAGTCAGGATGTGCAAGCCAGGGGTCTTCCTTCCCAATGTTTTGAGCATAGAACAAAGCGGGATTCCGGAGCACAGCACACGCTCGAGCTTTCCCAGCACAAGCTGACAGTTCCGCTTTCAATTATCAGGCTCTTCGACAGTTAAGTCTCTTTGCACAAAAAGTCTCTCCCCTTCGAGCACCTGATTTTAATCAAACAAAAACAGATGAGTTCCTTTCCTACGGCAGGCAGGGTGAAGGTGGTTTTCCCCTAGAGGCCCTCTGCCGGGCGCAGACCCCTCTCAGACTTCAGCCTCCCTCAATCGGGTTCACGATGGCTCTCTCATTATCTCCTTTTATATTCACCAGTCTTTGGGTGATGAATTTTCACCCTGGGATCCCACTCGGCCGGGCTCAGACCATTCTTGACTGATCGCCTCCCTCTGTCGGGTTCACTGTGGCGCCCTACAACAACACTTGTTCCTGTTGCATTCACATGTCTTAATGTCTTTTTAAACATCACCCAGTCAATATTCTCAGAGTTCCTTCTGCCTTCTCTTTATTTTGCTGGTCAGAGACTTTTGACTGTATAGAGGATTTTACAAGACCCCTGTTTGACCACTTTCACCCTTTGGTTAAGGCCCTTCCAAGGTCTTCTGGTATCGCCAGTTCCAAAATGCGGGATTCACCAGAGTCTCTCAAGTGAGCACCCACGTGGTGCTGTACCCCTCTGCAGCTGGTCTTCCCTTCACATAAAATGTTCTTTGAACTTTCCTTCTTATGCCACTTTGCAACTTTCATTCAACACAGTTCGGTTTATCAGCTCTCCCATCGATACCAGGTGTCTCTCTCTGTCTAGCTTATCTGTGTAGACAGGCTCTGTGTACCGTTGACATCTGCCGCTACACACATTAGCGGTCTTAGAGTTCCTTGCAGGGAGTTTCCATGGGTCTGGATCAGAAAGGGCAAGGTTGTTTCTCTCTTTGTCACACCTTTGGTGCTCACCGCCTTTCTCCTCCTCTTGAATTGCCATGCTGGATTAGTCATGCAGTCTGCCTTGCTCATATTGTGCTGTTGTGCTCCACCTTTTATCCCTGTGGAGAAGAGAAAGGGCAGTTAAGTGTGCAGGATTCCCATTAATTGCCAGACTCTGCATGGCCCTTGTGTCGGGACATTTTAGGTGGCACACCTTGAAACACTTGTGTATAGGCACGTTATAAATGCCATATCATATCAAGTGGCTCTGGTGTTAGTCCGTTGTCTTATGCTTGTGTCAGAAAAGAGGCAGTGGCAGTGTTTCTGAATACCTTACGGGGTAAGATGGGGAAGAGGTGTTATATGGACTAGGGTGGTTGGTAAACTCAGAAGGACGAGATTGATAGAGTTTGGTTGAATCTTTCAACCAGGCCATCAGTTTGGGGATGCTATACCGAGATGCGCAGAGTTTCCATATGTAGCACCTCTTTGACCTCGGCCATAAGCTTTAACATAAACGTCCTGCCTTGGTCCATTAATAATTCTCTCGGAAAGCCTACCCAAGATAGACAAGGGAGCAAATGTTTTAGAATCTGCTGTGTTGTGTTGCTCCTAAGAGGAAAGGCTACCGGACAGTGGATTGCATAATCCACAATCACAAGACTATACCCATTACCCATTTTAGAAAGGTCCAACGGCCCGATTATATCCATACCTATTTGTGAGAAAAGAACAAGTTACTCTCTTACCTGGTAACGTTCTTTCGATGGGATGGTCCGACGACGAATTCCATATCTATGACATGTAATCACCACAGCTGTGCTGCTTCAGAAAATCTTCGGCGTCTGCGTCCTGCGTCGATGACGTCGATACGCCGCCCTTGAGGACCTCCTCCGACGGCCGACGTCACCGGATGTTATAAGTAGGACGCACGACGCCCGTAGCCTCAGTTGTAGTTTTTTCCCAGAACGTGTGGCACCAGTCTTCTGCCAGTCTGACACACAAAGCCTTGCGGAAATGTAAGCTGCAATCGCATAAGAAATTCTGTAGCGGGGAAGGCAGGGAGGGAGCGATATGGAATACGTCGTCGGACCATCCCATCGTAAGAACGTTACCAGGTAAGAGAGTAACTTGTTCTTCGAGGGGATTGGGTCCTCCGACGTATTCCATATCTATGACAGACTCCCAAAGCAATACCAATGCAAGGAGGTGGGAAAAGAATTTGGAAAACAGAAATTTAGAATGCCCAATCAAATTGCAGAGTAAAGGACCGCCTTGCCAAAGGCCAGATCCTGCCCACGGATGGAATCGAGGGAGTAGTGACGTACAAAAGTATGTACCGAAGCCCAGGTGGCTGCATCACAGATGTTACGAATAGGAACACCCCTCTGTAGGGCAGTAGTGGCAGCCATACCACTGGTAGAATGGGCCCGCAAGCCGACCGGTGGGTCCTTACCCTCCAAGCGATAACACTCAGAGATAGCCAAAATAATCCAGCGAGACAAAGGTCTGTTTCGTCACAGCTTGTCCCAAACGCTTTCCAGCGTAACCAATGAAGAGTTGATCGTCCACTCTGACCCGGGACATGCGTGAAATATAAAAGCTTAACGCTCTCCTAGGATCAAGCCTATGGAGCCTCTCCTCTTCCTTACCAGGATGTGGAGGAGGATAAAACGCCGGAAGAACAACCTTCTGGCCTAAATGAAATTCTGACACCACCTTCAGACGAAAGGAAGGACGAACTCTAAGGATCAACCCTGTCCTTATGAAACACAGTGAAGGGTGGCTTAACTGAAAGTGCCTGTAACTCACTCACTCTGCGAGCGGAAGTGACCGCAACCAAAAATACAGTTTTAAGAGTTAACAGTCTCAAAGGGCATGAATGCAAAGGCTCAAACGGAGCACCCATCAGAAACCTCGAACAAGGTTCAAATCCCAACCGGGCACCTGGAAAGGTGACAGAGGGAACACATTAGTGAGCCCTTTCAGAAACTGAGAAATTAAAGGAATTTTATAATAGGAAGACTCTCCAGACGAGCGCTTAAATATGGACAGCGCCACCAGGTAACCTTTAACAGTACCCACTTGCAAGCCCCTGTAGGCCAAAGAAAGCAAAAAAGACAGAACCATGGGAATGTCACATGCAAAAGGATCCACATTCTTAACCCTGTACCAGTCGCAGAACTTACGCCAACGGCAACGGTACAGGGACTTTGTTGCTGGCCGTCTGGCCGAGAGCAACACCTCCATCACATCTTCAGGGAGGTCCCAATCCTTATTCCTCAACCTTTCAGAAACCAAGCGTGAAGGTTGAGGGATCTGACCTCTGGATGGAGAACCTCACCCCCCTCCCGTGAGAGCAGATCGTCTCTATAGGGAAGACGACGTAGAGGGCAGATGGACAAGTCGAGAAGGTCTGGGTACCACGTCCTCCGGGCCCACGCCGGAGCAATGAGGATCATCCGGGAACCGAACCTCCGTAACCTCTGCAGTACTTGCGGGATGACGGGGACTGGAGGAAACGCGTACAGCAGTGGGAATGACCACTCCACCACGAACGCGTCTCCTAAGGCTCCTTTTGGAGGAAATTCCCGCAAGCAGAACCTCAAGCACTTCCGGTTGACACTGGAGGAGAAGAGATCCACTTGAGGGGTCCCCCAAAGGGCGAAGATCTCCAGAAGAATCTCCTGAGCTGGGGAGGAAAACACTGCCCCAGGGACGTGTCGAGCACAGCTCCGATGTACTGGAGCCTCTGAGTCGGTGTCAAATGGGACTTCTTTAAGTTGAGGGAGAAGCCCAGCTTGTGGAGGGAGTGGCAGGTGACCGACAGATGATCCAGGACTTGCTCGGGAGAGCGCGCCCTGATCAACCAATCGTCCAGGTAGGGGTAGAAGTGAATCCCCCCTTTCCTGAGGTGCGCTGCCACCACTACCATGAGCTTGGTGAAGACCCTTGGGGCAGAGGTCAATCTGAACGGTAGGACCCGAAACTGAAAGTGCGAGTCGCCAACCGCGAACCTCAGGTACTTCTTGTGCTTGGGATGGATCGGCACATGAAAATAAGCGTCCTTGAGGTCGAGAGGCACCAACCAGTCCTGAAGTCCAAGGGCCTGGAGGACTTGAGAGAGAGTAACCATCTTGAACTTGTCCTTCCTGAGGAGTTTGTTCAAACCGTGCAAGTCCATGATGGGTCTCAATCCCCCGTCTTTCTTGGAAATCAAAAAATAAGGGGAATACCATCCCTTGTTCCTCTCCGCTACAGACACCAGTTCTATGGCGCCTTTCTCCAGCAGGGCTTGAATTTCCTGCGCAAGGAGCAGATCCGGACTCTTCAAAGAGAGATTCCCTGGTGGATTGTCGTGAGGCCTCTCTGCCGAAAAGGAAGACAGTAGCCGTGGGTTATGATCTCCAGAACCCACACATCTGAAGTAATGGCACGCCACTTTACAAGATGCTGCGCCAGCCTTCCGCCAACTGGCGAACCATGGGACATGGCCTCATGACTGAGCTGAAGCGGCTGCGGTGTTGCCTGAGGGCAAAGAGGCAACTGCCCGAGCAGCCTTGGCACCTCGAGTACCTTGTTTCCACCTCTGGCACTCCTACGGTGGCCCCTTTGACTGGCAGCTCCTCTCACTTTACCAAAGGATGAGTAATAACGAAAGGAACCTCCCCTCGATTGCTGTCCCCTAGGACAAAAAGGCGGAGGTTGTCGAACTGCAGCGCTCAACGACTTTGCTGCAGCTTTGGAGGTCTGCAACCTCTCAAGACTCTCGTCAGCCTTGCTGCCAAAAAAGATGTTCACCATCAAAGGGCATGTTGAGGAGCCGGGCCTGCACATCAGGAGCAAACCCCGACTTCCGCAACCACGCAAACCTGCGTATTACGGTGCTCGCCGCCATGGACCGGCTGACGCAATCTGCCATATCCAAACCCGACTGAACGGCCTCACACATGGCATCCTTGCCATCCTGGACCATGGCAAGAAACCCATCCCGTTCGTTCCCTTCGGGAATATGTTCAGCCGCTAAGGAAACACAGTTCCACAGACTGTGTGTGAAACGAGACAAGGCACATACGGAGTTGGCCCCCTGAAGAAAACACTTTCTTCGCCCAGCCGTCAAAAGGCTTGCCGTCCCTATCAGGAGGGATGGTAGAATACGACGCCTGCTTTGCCGGGGCCGTAGCCACCTGCACCACCAAACTCTCCGGAGAGGGGTGCCTGGTCAAGTAGCAGGGGTCGCTAATGGCTGGGTGGTATTTTCGCGGCAAAGACTTGCCCACTGCGGGGAGACACCCCGGAGCAGTCCAAGCCGCCGCCGCCACCCTCCTCTGCAGAGCCATATGTAACAGCAGTACTGGGTCAGTTGGTGGACCTAGGGTGCAGACCATCCCAAGTACTCGGTAACCCTAGACATAAGCGCCGGTACGAGGAGTCGGCATGAGTGCCAGGCTCAGGCCTACAAAACTCCACCTCCGGAGAGGTGTCCAGCCCACTGGCATCGTGCAGGGACTGTCGCAGGTCCTCAAATTGGCTATGGGCCGAGAGAATCTCCTCTGGCACCGTATCAGGAACCATGCCATCATCAGAGCCCTCATCCACCTCTGAAATGTACTCTAGATGGCGGTAAGAGGGCACAGAATGGGGAACAAAGCCATGCTTGACCTTGGCCAGAGCCTTTCTAGGGGGTTCCACCGTGCCACGGGGTACTTCCGACAATACCACCTCGAAAGGCGACGAGGGCGTCGAGCGAATCGGTGCCGGCGTCAAACGCAGCGCCGACAGCATCGACGGCGTCGACACAGGCCTCGAAGGTGGAGCCCCGAGCGTGTCTTTCAACATCCTGTGCGCCGACGGTGTTGACGACTTCCACGGAGGTGGAGCCTTGAGAGAGTCTGTCGACGACCTCGGCGCCACAGGCGTCGATGTCTTCTTCGAAGACTGCACAGGTTCACCCGGTCTCAAGCGCGTCGAGGACCGGGACCTGGAACGGGCATGAAGAGAACGATTCCACTTGTCCGAGCGGGACCTCTCCCGCGAATCGTGCTGACCACCCGAGCCCGAAGGCGTGCGAGCGGTGTCTCTCGACCGATCACGACCGACCCCACTCGGAGGCGCGGACGGAATGGTGCCCTGCGATTCGTGAATCGCTAACATTTTCTTCCCGAAGGAAGCCCATTCCTCCGGTGTCGCATGCTTGGTGGGATAAGCGACCCACCGACGGGCGGAGTCTTCGGATGAGGACGGGGAAGGCGACCGATGACAGCGCTTCCGGGAGTGCCTCGAAGAGGCAGAGGAGTGGCGGGACCGACTCCGGGATCGAGACCCACTGGACTTCTGACGCGTAGAGTCGCCCCTCGAATCGTCTGTCAAAAGCCCCGCAGACCTAGACTTCCGTGGCTTGGACACCTTACCTACCGACAGCTTGTTCTTGCGCTCCTGCAAGGCTTTGGACGTGAGCGACTGGCAGTCGACACAGTCATCTGTGTCATGGGCCTCCCCGAGGCACCAGAGGCAGGTGTCATGCGAGTCCGTCACCGACATCTTGGACCCACAGTCCCCGCACTTCTTAAAGCCCGGACGCGTGGTGGAAGACGAGGTAGACATCCTCACGAAGAATAATACTTCACAAAACTAACAGGCTCGAAGAACCGAGAAACAACAGAAACTCCAAAGAGTCGAGGTGCGCCGAGATCTCCGGAGCGAACACGTTCGCGGAAAAAACGGAACAGAGGCTACGGGCGTCATGCGTCCTACTTATATCATCATCATAAAAGTTTATTCGGAATCAAATTATCCATAAACCATTAACAGAATAAAAAATGCCTACATTACAAAAGTCAATTCAACGTATTAAAAAATATCTAGAATATAAATGTACAAACAATACATACAGATTTAAAATGTGCATGTGTGTAAATCAGGTAATATCCACAGGGAGCAGCCAAACAATTCATTACAATAAAAATTTCAGAGCTCAATCAAATTCTGTGCCACGGTTTTGGATCTCCGATACCAGGCCCGTCTCAAATAGTCCACCATACCCCAGGCCACTGGAATCGTAGCTGCCGGCAGCAAACAACATAAGGCAGGCTCGGCCGATCTGAGTAGTGGCAAAAGTGTTCTCCGTCTTAAGTCTATATAATGTGGGCAGAACAATACAAAGTGTAGGAGATCCTCCGCCGGCCACTGACAAAAGGGGCAAGCTGTAGGTTGCACACTATCTGTCCAGCTTTTAGTTCGTGCCCCTAACCATAAGCAATCAAACCGTGCTTGAGTCAAAGCCCAGCGGTCTACAGGATTATCACTATGGAGTAGATACGGCTGAATAGCATCTGGTGTTGCATACACAATATGCCTTCTGTTTGCAACAATGCGTAAGGCAGCAGACTCCCTATTTGCCACCAAAATGGTTTTGAACAGTTGCTTTTGTGCCCTGACCATACATGGGGTCAAGATGTTTGGTGGGCAAACTAGGTTGGCGCCGTTTAACTGTCTGATGCATTTCTGAATATACCTGAGACATAGGCTTTTCTTTACTGCTGAGCTGCTTAGGAGGGCTCTTAAAATCTTATGTGGGAGAATTGCTTTCTGATTTGCCCATAATGCCAACCAATGCGAGACCGCAGCCAATAACCACTCATCAGCAATATGGGAGAATCCTAGTTCCAAATGTGTCCCATAGTTGGAGGCAGACTGCGGCAACCCAAGAAGTTTTTTAAGAAAGGCATTCTCCATGTTTTCAATTTTTTGGATCCTTTCCATGCCCCACAGTGCAGCCCAGTAGTTAGTAGCAGTTTTTGTTTGAGCCCTGTATACTTCTAAGATAAGTTTATTTGGGCGCCCCACACAGTTATGTTGAAAGCGTGACAGACCCCCAAGCACCTGCCGCATCCTCAGACACTGCTTATCAACATGGCCCAACCCTCGCCAATTCTCTGTAAAGCAAATTCCCAGGTAGTCAAAACTAGTGACCCTCGGAATGGGTTTACCTCCACTCCATATCTTGCGCATTTTAAGGTGTCTAACTCCCGAGCTCTTACATGCCATGACTGCAGATTTTTTTGAATTAACAGAAAGCCCATGTGAAACCATAAAGTGGGTGTAAACATCCGGTGACGTCGGAGGTGGTCCTCGAGGGGGGCGTATCGAAGATTTTCCGAAGCAGCACAGCTGTGGTGATTACATGTCATAGATATGGAATATGTCGGAGGACCCAATTCCCTCAAAGTACTTCTATGATAGGAAGTGGTTGAAGGGGAGCTGTGACCACTGAGGAAGGGGATGCTTTCTGGCAAAATATACAGGTGGCCGCAAAGGTCTTAAAATCACTAAGTAACCCATGCCAATAAAAACAGGAGGTAACACGGCTTTGGGTCTTGGCAACCCCTAAATGTCCTGCGGTTAGATGTGCAAGGGCCAACTTGGAGGACAACCCTTTGATGACTACAGGGCACAACCAACTGGGTACGACTGGCGTTAACTCACCTCTATATAGGAGCCCCTGTTTCAAGAAGATGAAAGGACTCCCTTGTGAACTGCCCTCTCGTTCTCAGGGATAACACTTAAAAATGCTTCTGCCAAGATGGGATCATTGAGCTGGGAAAATACAATGTCAGGGATATGCTTGGTACCCGTGATTAAGGGAGAGGTTTCATATTGGACGAGATCAAGCATGCTGGCAATTCAGCACTCCTTCTGCTTGAACTATTGGCAGCCTTTGACCTTAATTCTAGGTCAACATTTAGCCTCCGCAGCCCACTTGTCGGCCAAAGCTACATCGTGGATCTCCTCCTTCCTATCTGACTGATCTACGAGAGTCTTCTCGACCAATGCCTCAACCCCTGCTGCTCCCGTCACCTGTGGCATCCCCCAACATTAATGCTTCCCCTCCCCATATCCGTCAAGATATTGTAGCAATTTTTTGGCCTTTACCAGATTTACCATTAGCATGTCTGTTGTAAAATCACATGCTTTCAGATAGTTTTGACATTTACCCTTCCAACTGTTGAGTTCTCTACCCAGAGCATTCTTTCACGTTCTCAAAATATCAAATGGTTGCCAATTATCGGGAACAATGCATTTCCTAAACAGGGACAATGTTTTCCATGCTACAATTGACTCCAAGGACTGCAGTCTCAGCTCAAATCGAACACAAGCCAAACATCTTCCTCCAAACTGGCCCTCCAATGTTTCCCATAGTTTCCGAGATAAATTCAACATTGGCTTCCACTCATACGTTAAATTCTGCACCACCTTTTGTTTATAAAAGGATACACAGTTCGTCCACGCCCAATTACTTTAGCCTTTGCTGAAGTCCAATGGGAGTTCGATCTATAAAAACCAAGTCATCAACATATAAGACCCAAGGAAAATCAACTGCATTCATTTTCGGCAGGAAAGCCTGCACATTCTGTTGAGACTCCCTTAAGTCCGAAATATAAAGGTTAAATAGTATGGTGGCCAAGGAGCAGCTCTCGGTATGTATAGATTCTTCTTGAAATAGCACCATTAGCTGACAGTCTCACTTGAACGGATGTATTTGTATGTAGTGCTTGGATTGCCTCTAACAGGTCTATGGGACAGTTCCATGTTGGTAATTTCAACCACAGCCTCTCCCTGTTCACCCCATCAAAAGCTTGTTTCAGATCCATGAAGCCCAAGTAGGCGTTTACTTTGTATTCCATGGATCTCCACCTCAAAAGGTTCAACAGGATGAGGTTTAGGGAAGTGCCTACTCCCTTTATGAAGCCCGTCTGGTGGGGATCTAGTCGCCCAGAACGAACCGCCCAGGCATTTAGATCACTCAGCAGGATCGATGCAAAGAATTTGCCCATGGTGTCAAGAAGGGCAATAGGATGATCATTTTCAGGATCTCCTCAGTCTCCTCTCTTGAAAATTGGCACCAGTATTGCCTCTCTCCATGTAGAAGAGATCCGATTACTCTCCACGACCTGGTTAAGAAGCTTGATCGTAAAATCTGACAAACCTCTGCATTTCCCTTCAATACATGATTCGCTGGTCCATCAGGTACAGCGGCCCTAGAAGAGCTCAGCTTCGCAATCATTCCAATCTCACCTTTATGCTGAAAAGCCATTAGCCCCCCCTTACTAAGAGTATTACCAGAGGGTAGGTCTCCCCAAAAGGCAAATAATTTCATGAAATGATCTACCCAACTGGCTTCCATTACTTGACCAATTGTGCAGTCTGAAAATGGCCCCCATTATTGATCAATTCCCAATTCCGAGTATTCTGTCATGTGTTCTGCATCCTGCTGCAGTCTCAGTGCTTCAGACGTTTGAAGCCAGTTATGGTATACTGGCTTAATTTTTCTAATTTGCATATTATCCGAATAGTCTTTCGATGGTTTGTTTCCTAATATCTGCTCCAAGTGCCTTTCTAGCTAACATCACATCCTGATTATAGCAGTGGGTAGCTATAAAATGCACTTAACCTCTTTGGTCACACGTCTCTATATGCCGTAAGAATCCAAGCATATTCAGTTCTACTTGGATTATTCGCTATACATCTCTCAAACTTGGCTGTGATCTGTGGAACTTCAGATGGTTGTACTCTTAGCCTATTTTTTCCCCATGATAGATCAATCGAGATGGGGGCACCTTCAATCTTTACTTGTTGCTCCACCACCCAGCTTATTGCTAGTAGATCATGATCACTCGTGGGCATCTTTATAACCTTCAATTAATCAATTGCGCCCAAAACTTTCGCTGACACAAAACCGGTGTCCAGACCAGCCTGTTGCACACCCGTGGAACACATATATGCCCCCAGTATATCCCCCTTTGTTTGGCCATTCAGCATTGATAGATCTCGAGTTCTCATCTTGCTCGTCAGCGACCAGGCCCGTTTGTCCAGCAGCGTATCACTAAGAACATCCCCCTCCATGTTTAATAAATACACATTAAAATCTTCACAAATAAAAATATGAGGGTTTCCCATTGTACTTCATCTATCAATGACAGTTCATAAAGTCCTGTTCTGGGCACATGCTTACATTCCAATAAAGATTCAGAATTATCTTCTTACTGCCCTCCCCACTTTGACGATCTATCATCAACATTTGAACAAAGGGGTTGGACTGGGCCAAGCTTTCCACTAAAAGGCCTTGTCAACTTTCACCAGTGTTAGAAGGCCTGAATAGTGCCTTCCTAGCTGGCCTTTATGAGCTTGGTTTAGGTACACCTCCATGGACGTCATGGGGGTTGCCAGGGGTCGCAACTGCGACCCCTGAAGTTTCCATTGCTGCCCCTAAATAAAAAAGTTTGTGTTTTTCCTTTTTTTTTTTTTTTTTACATTGAAGCTCCTGGGCTGTGGGCAAGTGCTACCCCAGGCATTTTGGTGAAATGATGTCCCTGTATACTTCATATCCTTTACAAATAAGTTTAGACCACAGCCAAGTCTCTTGGAGGCTGATGTCAAATTGCAACAGGCCTAAGTAATCATTTGAGAATAATTGGCAAAAACCGTTACAATTCCATACGACAATGTGGAGGACCCCTTGTTTGTTCACTGTCTGGTTTTAAAGTCGTCGGTGCCTGTTGTGTACCCCCCAAGGTTTTTTTTTTAAACACCATAGTCTGACTTTACCAGAGGAGCCCAGCCTTTGCTCACTTTTTTTTATGGTGAAACTGACATGCGCTTAAAGGCAGAGACTTTGTGCAACATGTTGTAAGTGCACATAGTACCTTCCAGTACAGTGCACTTGGGTCTTCCTGTCATTTCTAAAGGCCCTAGTTACTCGAAGGATTGTTTTAGGAGAAGTGCAGATGTGCCTCGGACAGGGCTGGTGGCAGCTTCTCTTTTCGTGTATTTTTAAGCCTTTCTTGCCAGGTAAACCGTGATTACCGCGTTTGGCACGGTTAGGTGGACTGGCTCCAAAATGGCCATGCTACAAGGTTCTTTGTCCTGTCCTTTGGCCATCTTGCCCCTTCACCAGGTCGAGCCGACCCGGGATTTGGGCATGCATTTTCCCTCGAAGCACCTAGCTTTCGCGGGCTTCTGCATGCCTTGTGTGCGTGCCTCCAGGATGTGGGCTGGACTGTCTAGATCCAATACACATCCTGGGTCCCAGAGAGTCATGTGGGCTGTGAATGCCTGGGCCCACCGTGGTCCATGATGGGTCCACATATGGTATGCCTGTATGTAAGCAGATCTCCCATTGGGTCCTCTTCGTTTTGGCACGAAGGAGATTTTGGATAAAAGAAGGCTCCAAACACCCATACCATGTCGATCTCTGGAGTTCTCACTGAACGAAGGATAGGATCCAAGTATCCTAAAACTAAGAAGCCGAGTCAAGGAACCGCTGGAAGATTTGGCACCCTGAGCCCACTGTCATCCCGTAGGATCCCTCTGCATCTGGTTGCACTAGAAGGGCTGCAAAGACACTTCGACCCATTGGAATAGTGGGACCAACTATTCTCGGCACCTTCATCAAAACCGGAAAGTAAGCCTTTTCGGAAGCGTCGCTGGGCCAACCAATGGGCTGACCAGCTTGCGCAGGAATTTTGCCCTGATACTGCCAGCGTTTCGAGGAGACACATGAAACTTAGTACATTGCAAGCTCTCTGTTCATAGCACTCCCACACTGCATTTCATACACTTGGCCTTCCCACCCTCCTGAGACCTAGTCTAGACCGCCGCCAGGCTACCTTGATTGGTCTGGCTTGTCCAGAAGGTTCCCCTGTTTCAAAAAACTAGGCTGGCCTTCTGAACCTCTGCTCACCAGGTCAGAGTTCAGAAATCCATCTTAACAGTGCCTCTGCCAGCCACGACCAGCTATTCGGTTTTATCAGCAGGCACCCGGGGCACATGATCGCTTCTTGCTGACTGCTTGTTAAGAGTAGAGTTGCTTATGGTGACCGACAGTGGCTGATAGGTTTTTACGTTTGTAGCGTGTATGTTCCTCTTTGGTTCATCACCGATTCCTTTCTTTAGCGATTTAATGCCCTTAGGAATATTAGAATTCTCACCACACTCTGCATTTCCCAACGATGTTTTAGTAGCATCTGTTTAGTCGCGTATCTCATAGCCAAGGGGCAGAAGCTGCTCACTCCATTCCAAGAGGGCAGATTTAATCACTATCGAGTCTAATTGCAGGATTACCCAGTCCATACGTTTCTCTTGAACTAATTGGACTTTCCGGATATCCTCTGATGGGTATCTAGTCAATCCATCGAAACCCAGTCCATCTAATGCTATACCATCAAATTATAACCATCGAAAAGCATTTCCATCGAAATGCCTTTCCATTGACTAATTCGAAGGTATATTCGAAACTGTGGTTAGGGGTGAGGGTTAGCGTTTAGGGTTGGGGCTGGGGTTACATTAGGGTTAGGGGTTAGGGCTTAGGGTGTGGGTTAGGGTTTGGGCAAGGGTTAGATTAAGGGTTAGATTAGGGTTAGGGTTGGGGCTAGGGTTAGATTGAGGGTTAGAGTTGAGGGGCTGGGCAAAACCCCCCACCCCAATATACAAAAAAACATTAAAACTTACAAGGAGCTGGCCAATTTCAGCACTGGACAGCTACAATTAACGTTTTAACGTTACACATTTTTTTAAATTGAAATGCCATCTTTTACATTTAAAAGTGCATTTCCATTGAAACCAGTCGATTTGTATTTTCGATAGGACTGGTTTCGATGGAAAAGCACTATTACTTGTCAAGGATTTGGTAAAGAATGCTTTTTTGCGATGGTGTGGCATTTCGATGCTTTTTTGTTTTGATGAAATGACTAGGAATCCCTCTGATGTTATGCATCTCATTTTGTGGCTATGTTGGAACATTCTTATCACATTACGTCAATTTAAAATGGCGTTATCCGTTGCTGGGAACAGTGTTTCTAGCCAGACCCTGGTGTTTTCTGGCGGTTCATTAGTATTCAATCTTTCCATCTCAGGAATCCAGGAGGTACGGTTTGATTTCTTCTGCATGGTTTTTGAAATGTTTGGCGAAAGGTCTATTCCCGGCTGTTGATCCACCTCCCGATTCACTGCCAGAGGGTTTCTCCTTTCTTCTAATGTACTAGAAGGAAGGCTGACCGTCTCTTTGCCGGTCAGCTTCCCTTTATGGTCCACATATTTGTGGGGTTGAGGGGGGGCTCTACACAGAGCGTTGCGTCTGCCTCTGCTGTCCCGCTCTTGGCCTGTGGCTCAGTGTCAGTTCAGCGGATCCCTGCTCTTCACGGTATCAGTGTTGATGGGCCAGGCAATCCACCGCTCTTGGATGCCACACTTGCTTGGGTCCTCTCCTCTTGGACCCTCAAAGGACTTCCAGAGCCGACTGCCATTGTCCTCTTCTCTCTGGTCTTCCCGGCCTTCCTTTGGAGTTTGAAACCCCCGCTTTCAGTAGCTTACACACCTCTTGCTGCTTTTGGCCCAGCTTGACAGATTGTAAAGTCAATCTGTATTTATACAATGTTGCCTCTGCAAAGTGTCAGTGCTTTGTTACTTTTAAAGGCTTGATCTTCATATCTCCTCGGGGCCTCCTCGTCCCATTCCATAGAGAAACTACATTATTACAATATAGCACCCGAGTGATAGTCATGAGGTTGGTAAGGGTAGCTTGGGGTGTGAGACAAATGGGGATCAGGTAGGTGGTTCTCACGACAGATGCCCCTGTCCCCAGGAGGGTAGTATGGCCTTGTAAGGTCCTCCCACATTTTTCCACCCCTAGGGGGACTATTGGTTAAAGGCCGTAACACCCTAGCCTTACAGGTAGGGGCTCCCACTTGGGGAGAAATGTCATCCCATGATTCGTAAGATACCAGCCCCAATGTGCCATGGACATTGTCCTGAACTCAATTCGGTCCTCCACATGAAGCCAATGTAAAATGAAATAAACTGTGGGGTGTCATAGCAGACACGCCACTGCATTTTGAAACCTCTGAATCCAATTTAGCCACGTCTTGGAGATGCGTAGGCAGTTTGAATAATGGAGTAGACTGGATCAGAGAAAAATGGAATGGACCCTCTTAGGAAAACCCAAGAAATGGTTCATCATTTCCAGTCTTCAGAATATAAACTTCTGAACTGCACTGATTTGGGGTTCTATGAAAAGGACTGCCCCAGCAAGAACCTCCAGAACCTTCACCACCAATGATGGCCATGGCCAAGTGCCAAAAATCAATCAGTGATTGAACATTTTAATGAGCACCCATGTTGTGATCTATATAAAATGCTGTACTTGATATCTGGAATGAACATTGATAGCCTTGTTCGAATGCAAAGTTATACGCAATAGGGCTGCAAAGGCCAACAATCGATTGCCAATCAAGCTGTTAAGCCAATAAATCTGATCAGAAATAGATGGGCCTCCAGAACAATGCTCTGCTTCAGAGAAAATCAATCATAGCACATGATAGAGGTATTACCATGCTTTCTAGTGTAACCATGTGTTCATAAGATAAATATATGACCATTAACAGTGAGCCACTAACCTGATCAGAAGCAGCACTGTGCAGCAGTGAAAAGCTTCCTAAATGACCCCTGCAACTCCCCTTCCTTCTGACTAGCCCAACAGGGAGAAACAGTGACCATAAGGAAACCCTCTGGGGAAGACAACCCTACTCATCTGGTTCAGTTGCTCTCAGAATCTACAGTCATGACGCCTTCCACTGAGCTCTGCGTGGCTTCTTAAGTAGTCCGAAGCACGGGAAACCCAATGCTGGCTGTCTACTGAAGTCACGCTGGATAGTAAAGAACAGACAGAATTAAAGAAGGACGGCAGAATCGGAGGCAAGTATTTTATAACCGTTCGAACCGTACCGAAGATTCCTAAAAAAGGAAACCAGTACGTGAGGTAGGCAGGAACTTCTCAGGCGTTCCGTACTGAAGCTAAGCAGAGGCAAGAAGGAACAGACTAAACGATAGCTAGACAAGGTCTTGTTAGTTAAACTATAGAATGAAAGGACTAACCTAGGAAGCATCTGGAAACAGGAGTAGCGACAGACTAAGGCTTCCCAGCAAGCAGAATATAACCTGTTCTGACGCTAAAGCAGTGCGGAAACAGGAAGGAGGCAGAATCACAACCAGAAACTAGATCAGCACACAGCACAACTGACGCCATCTTGGTAGAGGAAATGAATATGCCATGTATTCTCCACCATCTGTGCCACACAAAGAGCCGGAAAAGCCAGGGCATAACAGGTATGCCAGTAAACCGACGACTCCAGTATAAATCAGGTGACCCACTGAAGCAGATGATGACAAGACAATGGCACAGAAGTCATGTTATCAGGTTAGATGGAAAGGGTTGAGTGAGAAACAGGATATTTCAAGAGAGCAACAGGAAGGAAATGCAATGAGAATTGTACTAGAATCAGATGTAAAGGCTAACATCTTACAATATATCTTAAGGCAGCTAGCACAAAAACCCTATGGAAAAAAGTGGGAAGCTTCTCATTGGACTGGTTTACTGCGTCAGATTGGTTTCTTGCTATTAAAATCTGTTTGCATGTTGCAACCTAAATTTGAGTGCTGAAGCATTTGTCCCACATGATTTACCTGCAACAAAAATGTCCTATTTAGACATAGTGCTATTGAAGTAGTTAAGTTGCATCAAATTCTGGATGGCTATCAACCTGAGAAGCAAACCTGCTCAAGTAGCCCGGCTTTGGAGGTAAAAGGTGTGAGAGAAACAGTCTTTGCATCAGAAAGGACGTTTTCCATGAAAGGACGTGACCCCCACAGTCAATGTCTTCCAGGTAACAAAAAGAAAAGGGAGGTGGCTGTCGACCGATCCAGGAGCACCAGAGAGCTGGTGCCCCCTCCATCTACTCTGCCTGCTGACAGCCATTAAGAAAAGAGGTGATAACAGATTTGGTTGTATGAAGTGGCCCATTGCCCACTTGTATAGAGTCCAAGAAATTGATCCCCAGGTCTTGCAGTTGGCAAAGTACAACTTTCAATTTTGCTCTAAAGACCACTTAGAGACCGACTGAAATTGTAATGTTCCTGGAATCCATCATATATTGATGTTTTATTTCTATCGCGCTCATACATAAGTGTTAAGGAGCGTGACAAGGCAAGGCAGGGGAACGGGGTAGAATGAAACAGCGATCTTACTAGGCCCAGTGACATGGAGAATGCGCAAGTGCATGGGAGAGGGGGAGTGGAAAAGTGCATTGAAGGGCAGAGAAGTGGAAAGTGCGAAGCAGAGGAGAAACAGATAGACACCAATAAATAATAAAGGCAACAAACAGTGGTAGTGCAGCCAGCAATTTGCAAGTGCTGTGTTTAAGGCAGCAGACAGGGTAGGTCTGATAAGTGCAGGAAGAAAAAGGGGGGGCTGTATGGGTACAGATAGACCCCAGAGCAAGGGGTGGCCTGGAGGCAGTGCGGGAGGGTGGCAGGGTGAGCAGGTACCTGGGCCCAGAGGACAGAGGGTGGCCAGGTGTACGGTGCCAAGAGAGAACAGATCAGCAGGGGAGAGGGGGAGCGAAGGCAGAAGAAAAGAGGAAGGTCTTGAGGTTCTTCCGGAACCAGAGATGGTTCTCCTCAAGCTTTAGAGTGGCAGGGAGGCTGTTCCAGAGGGAGGCCCCAGCTGAAGACAGATCTACCCCCAGCTCGTTTCTTTGAAAAATGACTGACCCTGACACATCATAGGCTTTCAAAAGTCTAATTGCGATTGCAGGCTTTAATCTGATGGCAAGTGTAGAAAGTCACATCTTTTTCAATAGAATGGACTTTAGAAAGCAATGCCAATTGCTTTCAAGTGGTAGGACAATGATCCTGAAGGTCACTGCCAGGTTCGCTCGGCTCAAATTGAATAGACCATTTGAAAGCCACTCCTAAACCTATGGGCGGTCCATTTCTGGATCAGTCTATGGCGATAGGGATGAGGAGTAGAAGATATGCTTGTATGGATGTCTGTAAAGATGTCTTCTTGAAAATACCTGTCAGACAGTAAGTGGGGTTCTGTTATATGTTGCACGATTTCTATGACACTGCACAGTAGTCCTTCCCCAGATACAGGGTCTACACCAGAACATACTCTGTGGCAAGTACGAATGAACTGGAATTCTAGGCAGAGTTATACCACCTTCTTTCAGAGAGCACAGAATATTCAAACTATGAACCTAAGGTTATATACGTACTGGATTCTCGGCTGTGCTGTGAAAGCAACCTCAAGATGGACTTGGCCAAACCTTGGCTTCTGAACAGAATAATGCACAAGTTTCAACAATGCCCAATTCAGAAAAACTTACTTACGCCAAATTATCAAAAATATAATGTTTATTAATACACATTTAGTTGCCTAGCCAATGTTTACATCAATGTTTACATGAAAGGTCAAGCGAGCAGCATAAAACATCTGAACCCTAAAAAGAAAGAGTAGGAAAAAGACATGATATGCAGTTAATCCATGACCCCTTATCACTTCTAATCTAGAGCTTGCAGTTATGCAAAAATCCAAGACATTCAACACAAGAGGTACATGATTGAAGATCGATCATAACCCACAGTTGTCAACCAGTTGAGTCTTTATTTCCTTCAGACAATAGCAACTTATTAAAGTTTCTTCCATGGAATTCAAAGTTCAAATGAACTCTTGTGGCGCTGTGGAAGGGTTGTACCAAAATTGCTGCTGATGCAGTGTTACATTAAAGTCAGACAGTTGTACTAAAAGATTAATCATCAAAGTTCAAAGTCCACGTTCAGCCAGTATATCAATTGGCAATTGCAGTCTTTAGTCAGACATTTGGTAAATAGGAGACGTCTGTCAGTAGGCGGGTCAGGCCAGTATGCCATGTCCTGCCAGTGTACCGTGTGAAGCTCTTAGGCTAGTGTCTGGCTGCCATTTGCTCCCTCCAGCCCATTCCAAGGCTCCCTGCAAAGTCATCTGTTATAGCTGAACAGTCAAGTAATCCATGAACACCGAGCCCCTGAAATTACATAACTGCACCCGCAGACTAATTCAATCAAGGGGTGTAGGGTGCAGTACTGGCCATCACATGTTTCAAGTTAGGGGCATTAAACACATTCCCACAGAAAATAAACAGTGAGACAGGTGAAGTCGGCCATTAATTAAAACCTTTGCAACATGTGCTGTCTGCTGTCAGTCTATTCTGTTCTAACTGCAAACATTTCACACTGTTGCTGCAAGAATCCATCGATTCAGATTTTCAGGGCTCGCCACCAAACATTACATTTTATAACCCTGAGCAAGAGACAGCTTCATTAACCAGAGGCTCATTTTGGAGCATATTTGTAAGTCACCATAAACACTTCATTTACTAAAACAATGAAGAACATCCCTCAAACTCCAGAGTAAGGTTGCACGCTTTGTGTCACATCAATGAAAAAAGGTTCCCACTGCTTGGGATGGTCAATATACCACTTAACTTTTCACCTCACGTTACACCAGAGTAAGGCACTCATACTAGACAATTTTACACCCTCTCTCAACACCTCAAACATAAAACTAAATCTCTCCCACCAACTTGGCCAACTGTCTCAACCAATCACACCCACACACATGGAAAGATACCTCAACTGCCCTTGAGTAATCCTCTGTCACCATACACATGCACACCTTGGGTTCAACCAACCCGCCTCTTTCACATCCAATCGCATCAAGAAAAGCAGCAGGGAGCGATACCGGACCCAATAACATTACCCAACGGCCCAGGTGCTTGGGTTATGGCTTTCTAGATTGTTCAGGCGATGCTGCTAGATTCCTGAGGTGGACTGGAATACTTCCTGTATCATGATCGTGGGGAAAGGTCCTAGTGTTTACCATGTGTGTGGGAGCCAGAGTGCTGGTTGCATGACTTTTTTGGTTGTAATATATTTTTGTCCATGTGGTCTTGGACCTGTTGGATTTTGTCGGTCACGTGAGGTAGCAATAGAGTTGAAGGTTTGTGACTGGGGTTAGTGTGTTAAAGGCTTTTTCTAAAAAATGACTATTTTGAAAGTTTTCTGCTGTGCACTGTAACCATTACTGCTACCCAATTTAGGGAATACCTACTGGGGGAACAAAGGGGTATGGGTGGCTCTGCGAGCTGGTGGGTGGTACAGAGGATCCCAGCCACTACTTCAATAACCAGCAAAGGGCAGGGCATGATCTTGTGAGGCCATTTAAGGACATGCCCTATAAGTAAGACCGCTCGCTCCCAGTACTGGATATGTGCAATGATCGCTCCATTCCTAAAGTACTCCTTCAGCAGTACCATGTGCAAACACTGCCTTTATGAGAACCAACTCCTGATTAAAGGAAACACTTTAGCCACAGATTAAATCCCTCCGCCAACAGGAATTCAGAGGCCCATCACATTTTCTCACGCCATTTGCTCCGTTGAGTCACAATATACCTTCCTATAAACATTTCATGACGCACCAGCTTCAGAAACACTCAGGTTTCCTGCAGTGCAAGTGCAGAGATCGGATGGTAAATGGTGAGCAAAGTCTAAATGTGGTGCTAGCAGTTAATTGTGCAAAATCACAGGTCAGAGGTCACTGGCTGACCAAAGAAATGCTCTTGGTGGCCTGGAGCAGCATCACCCCACCAAAACAAAGTGAACTCAAAGATCGAAGTACAGCCTATGTTTTTAGACTTTGTTTAGTTTGTATTGGTTTCTTTCATTGGTCATATTCTTTTCATATTGTATTTAAATAAAGTTCTCGATTCTTCAGAGGCAAATGAGTGGAGTAGTCATGTCTGCAGCAGGGGTTGATGGGTAGGATGTGTTATGGGAGGCACCTTACTTGGAATCGGAGTTTCAAATCCAGTGCATTTCTTCCCATTACCACCACATGTATAACCATTACCAGGAACTATGCTATAGTACACTACTCATTAGAAAGCGTACACTACTCATTGGAAAGCGTACACTACTCATTAGAAAGCGTAAACTACTCATTGGAATTCTTGAAAACTGGCAAATGTATTCAAATGCATCTTAACTGATACTTGCTCAAGGAAAAGTGCAACTATAGAGCTCTCTTGGTAGTTTTTAATATTTCTTTACCCTCAGCTTTTTGAATTGTAATCCTTTTTCACCTTGTCAGCTCAAACACCTAATTGGAGCAGCCCCCATCGGCCTCCAACAAGACATTAATGGAAGGGCCTCTAACCCACTGCACTTGTAAATTCAAAGATCGAAATACATCCCTTTAAAAGCTTGCTCCAAAGCACTCGAATAAATAAATCAAGTGCAGCCAATCACAGCCCATGACTCATTCAAACACACAAGTGCAGACCCTCGCAGGAAGCACAGCCACAGGGGAGGGGTTAAAGGCTAAACAATCCCAGAGTCTCAGTGAGGCAGCATGGGTGCTTGGAGAAGGAGCTAGTCATAGGAGTTGGGAGCACGTTGGAGAGAATGGCGGTTGGAAACAAGGGGCGAGGGGATCAATTGAACAAGAGACTAATGTTGGGGTGGTCAGGATAGGTCCCAACGATAAAGCGGGGTTCATGTTGGACATGCCATATTTGTGACTGGGGGTGCAGCGAACTGGGCGCGATGTTGCAATTTCATATGTATCCAGTTTAGTTAAATGTGAATGGGATATGTTACTTTAGTGTTAGTTTTTTAAAGTTGATACATGTTAGACTTGCACGGGCGTAGAAAAATAAAAGCTAAAATCACCAAGTGATTCAGACATGGTGTGACATGACAGGGAGTTTCATAATGCACATGCGGGGAGGCGGGGCCCGTCCCGAAGAACTGTAAAGGACATATATTTATTAAACATCATACACACTGAGCAACATACAAAGTGAATTTATAAATCTGCATGTAGTGGGGCTTTTATGAATTCATTCAGGCTTTCCAGCCCGCAGTTAGTGCAATGAATTTCGGGGGAAAAGCTGGTTCTGCAGGATTGAGAGCTGGCAGGGGAACCATGATTACCTGAGCAGATGTTCAGCCGTTCGGCAGAACAATGTCTATGGCTTAGTTCCACAGGGAACAGACGTAATCTCTTTCAATGCAGGGAAGTCTTGCAGAGGGATCCGTCCGTTTGTTTTGACCAGCAATAAAATATGGGGTGAAGTGGCGTTCAAGGCCAAAGTAATCGATACCCAGGGCTTTCAATTGTATTTTCAGATGTGCAGGGCGTGTTGAAATGCTAATCATTTAGATTACAATGTTTCAATGGATCCAGTAAGCCAGGGTGGATAAGATGGTTCTAGTCGGTTCAATGAAAACGTGTTTATTCAGCCTTTCGTGTTGCTCAAAGTATCCATGCAAAACATGTGCAAATATGTTTAAAGTTAAAGGGCTCAGGCCAGTTATTAGTAATTATGTTTGCGTGATGTCATCACCTACCACAGACAAATCCTAAGAGGTGTGTTGTACACATGAGCTAAAGATGGTGGTTAAGATTAGAAGTGGCAATGAGAATGGAAGAATTGGAGAAAGATGGGATGTATTTGTATATGCTCCGTCCAATCGTGTGTGGAGGGTGGATTGTAATAAATATATGGGAGTGTTTCAATTTTTGTAAAAATGTATATAATGTGTCAGCTCAAGTGGTTCAGTGAGACTTGGGTTAGTTTGACTCTACGCGTCATCTAGCTCCTCCCTGGACAATTATACAATAAACTTGCTTTATGTACAAACTTGCAATCATTCCTTAAGTGATGGGCCAGCTTGGGTTAAGGTGATTAGGGGCTGAAAGACAAACGGCAGAGAACCGCATCCAACCAATGTCAGATCACAGCAAACTCTCAAATGAGTGTGCAGCCCTCTTCTGCAGCCTCCTTAATCTGAAGCACACTTCTGGGCTTCATGTCTCAGCAACTGTTTACAGAAGCGGGAGTGTCGTAAAGGCGAACACTAATGAAGGAAGGCATAAAGTTGCTGCTGGAACAGGTATGGGTAAGCCATTAAGTAGATGTCATTTGTGTACAGGTTGCAGATGTGCTTTGTGTGATAGCAGGACAATTAGAAGCAAGAAGAGGCTTGTAGCAGGACTTCAAATCCCAGCAGCCTCCGGGCATAGGACCACAGCCCCAGCTGCCACGCCGACTCTCTGGAACAAGCCAGGCACACGGGACCTGCAAATGGCCCAGGCAACGCCCAAGCCCACGCCCAAGGCATCGCGCATGCGCGAGCGAGCCACCGCACATGCGCCACCCGCGAACGCTTGTTCGCGCTTGAGATTTCATCGGACAGGACGCATTCAGCGGAGCTCCGGCAAAACCTCCCTCGCGGGGCCCATCCTCGCCGGAAAAACACCTTCCTTGGCCCCGCGCCTCATGAGATAAGTGCCGCTCTAGTGTTACTGCTACGGAAGTTTTCCGGAGCGGGTTTCTGACCAGTTTTGAAATACTAACTTCTGGGAAGCGACCACGAGTGAATAGCGGAATGCTTCAACATACTAACTCCTAACTGCATGCTACGTTATGCTCGCCAGTTGCGGGCATTGTTTGGGCTGATTGGGAGACAGGAACTACACACTTCTAGGGGGGCACGTACTAACAGTTTTCTTTTTGTGTGTGTGTCAGGAACGAAAATGCCTCAGCCCTAGCAGCCTACAGAATCCGTCCAAACCGCAAGGGAGCAGGACGCTTGGCGAAACCAGAGCTAAGTGCCTATAAGTTATTTGCCTATGCATGAAAACAGTCTGTCTTGTTGCGCACGCGCAGGAGTGCTCGTTCCAATCCAGTATTTTGTTTTATTTTCCTAAGCAACAGGAGAAACTGAACAGCATACTGTTACGTTATTGTTTCTAACCTGCAGTTCAAAATTGCCACCTCTGTGCTGATTATAACAGAGTGTGGGGCTGCAACACCAAGTGGGTAACGCATGCATGACTGTTGAATGCATGTCTTGATCTCAGAAAGGGTAACGCATGTATGAGGGAATGCATGTGATGTGGAAAAAGCCGTGAAGGCTGCAATACCTCTGCCTATTGTAACAGCTAGCCGAGGACAGAGCCAAGGAGCATGCCTTTCCTAGAAATCCCCTGCCTATCCATAACCGCTCCCTAAACCTCAACCCGGTGTACCTAACAACCCTCAACCCATCCAATCCAAGGACCCCAACCCTCTTTCCCCGTGGGGGTCGCGGGGACCTGCGTTTGCCTAATCCAGGCACCAAGACCGCCAAGGGGAGGTAGGAGTTCGTGCTGCTTCTGCGTGGAACGGAGGAACTCGCCTCGACAGAAGCGCGAACCCACGTATTATTCATACGCCCAAGTAGCACGAACTCAGAAACAGGAAATGGAGGACATAGCTCGTGTCTTAAACGAACTGCAGGCTGCACTAGACCTTACTAGGCAGGATTATGCTACTTTGACCACTCGAGTGCAGGAGCTTACCACACAGGGTAGGCCACTCCCGGGGGGGCCCCCACCAACCCCGGTGCAGGTCCAAGTGACTACTGAGCCACCTATGCCCTTGGCTGCCCCAGAAAGGTACGGGGGGGACCCACACAAATACTCAGTATTCATGACACAATGCCAGTTGCACTTCCTCACAAAACCAACTATATTTCGTACCGCGTAATCCCGGACCGCTTTTCTTATTTCTTATCTTACGGGAGATGCCGCAGCCTGGGCAACCCCGTTAGTGCAAAAAGATGATGCCGTTTTGTATGATTGGGGGGAGTTCCAAGAAGAATTTGGGAAAATATTCAATAGGAAAGCAGCCTCATTGGTACGGGATCGGGAACTCCTCACTTTGCGACAAGGAAGCAAGGATTTGATTTCATATGTAACCACCTTCAATCGTCTGGTAGTGGAAGCCGAGTGGCCACATGAGAAGAGAATGGCTCTCTTCTATCAGGGACTTCGGGAGGAGCTAAAAGACTTGATAGCACAAGTAGATTCCCAACCAACCACGTGTACAGCAATGATAGATCTGGCCTTACGCTTAGATCATTGTCAAAACGAAAGAAGGCAAGACAGAAGGAGATGGGAGAATAAACCAAACTCGGCTAGGCTGGACTATCAGAAAGGCCTGATCAGTTCCGGTAAGGCAGAAAGAACCTCAGAGTCAGAACCCATGCAGATAGGGTCAATTAGAGGACCGATTTCCAGAGAAGAAAGGGAGAAGCGGCGGCGAGAAAAGCTTTGCTTGTATTGTGGCAAAGCAGGACATTTCGTAAAGGAATGTGGAGTAAAACCAAATAAAATGTTATCGCAGGGAAGTTCCGGCACGCCTTCGGGAAACGCCAGTGCTCGCCAGTGAGTAGGGCAAATCTGTCGAGCCAAAACCATCACAACGCCCCTAAGCACACATTGGGTAATGTAACTTACAGCAGTAAAATACACATTACCGTCACAGGGATTCTACAGACACGTCAAGCTGATCAGCCCGTCACTCTCATGGTGGATTCGGGAGCCACGGGCAATTTTGTGGATGCAGCTTATGTTCAAAAGATGGGCTTACCAGTACAATTTAAAGAAGTACAAGAAGCGGTCTGTTCAGTCGATGGGTCTCCATTGAAGTCCGGGCCTGTGACGAAGCAAACGGGTGAGATGGTATTGGACATTCAAGGTCATAAGGAACTAATCAGATTTGATGTTATTGCGCCCCCCAATTTGGATTCATCCTTGGTCTGCCTTGGCTCATGTTACACAATCCAGTCATTGACTGGAGTTATGGCACGGTTCGCTTTTCCTCAGAATATTGCAATACACATTGCACCAAGAACGTAAAACACGTGATGCAAGTGTTGGGGGCCACAAATGAAGATGACCGTAGCCTGTTAGGGGACTTGCCCCAAGAATATGGAGACTTCTGCGATGTTTTCAGCAAGGCAGCAGCAGAGACTTTACCACCACATAGATCCTTTGACTGTAGGATTGATTTGGAACCCGGAGCCACCTTACCGTGCAGTCGGATATACGCCCTCACAGAAGCAGAAAATCGGCATCTTAAGGAGTACATAGACACCAACTTGCGAAATGGTTTCATCCGCCATTCAACTTCCCCAGTCTCCTCGCCATTATTCTTCGTCCCGAAGAAGACCGGGGACCTTAGGACGTGCATAGACTATAGGGCAATAAATCGGATCACGATTAAGAATTGATACCCACTCCCCCTGATACCAGTCTTATTGGACCAAGTACGTGGAGCGACAATCTACACAAAACTGGACCTACGCGGGGCCTACCATCTGGTGCGGGTGAGTCAAGGAGATGAATGGAAGACCGCCTTTAGGACGAAGTTCGGACTCTACGAATATCAGGTCATGCCATTCGGTCTCTGTAACGCACCCGCCGCCTTTCAACATTTTCTGGATGAGGTTCTGCGAGGATTCCTGGATGTCTTCGTCGTGGTCTACATCGACGATATCCTGATTTACTCCCGTAATAAACAGGAACACATAGACCATGTAAAATCTGTATTACAACGTTTGCGTGAGCACCATCTATACGCCAAATTGGAAAAATGTACTTTTCATTGTACTACGGTGGAGTTTCTCGGGTTCATTCTATCACCCGACGGAGTCAAGATGGATTCGCATAAAGTACAAGCAATTCTGGATTGGCCGGCCCCACGAAACATCAAAGAAGTGCAATCCGTACTGGGGTTCGTGAACTTTTATCGAAGATTTATCCAGGGATTTGCGCAAAAAAGCTTAGCTATCACTCGACTGCTGAGAAAAGGAAAACCATTTGTGTGGGGGCCTCAGGCGGAACATAGTTTTCAACAACTGAAAGAAGCGTTTACTTCAGTGACTGTTCTTCTCCATCCAGATTCCACGTTGCCTTTTTTGGTGGAACAGAGAAACAGACGCTTCTAGTTACGCATTGGGGGCTATATTGTCACAACGGGACCAGTCTGGACAATTACATCCGGTAGCCTACTATTCGAGAAAACTCAATTCTGCAGAAAAGAACTACACCATCGCTGACCGTGAACTACTTGCTATCAAAACTGCCTTTGCGGAATGGAGACACTATTTGTTAGGGGCAAGGCATACAATAACCGTTCTAACGGATCATCGTAACCTTCAATTCTTAAAATCCGCACGTGCCCTTACCCCACGTCAACTACCGTGGGCCATGTACTTCGCGGACTTTGATTTCGTGGTAACATACCGCCCAGGTCAAGAGAATAAGAAAGCTGACCTGTTATCTAGGTATCCAGAGCCACTAAGCTGCCCTAACACTGATGAGGAAGCAAAACCTATAGTACCCTCAACTAAAATCATAGGAGGTACAACCAATACCTTGTTGGAACAAATTGGTGATGCAATGACGGCACAGGAATTGCTCCAGTGGGAAGATCCAACACAGGAGCGACGATTGAAAGAAGGGATACCGTATCAGGGTAAGGTTGTGTATTTACCAACGCAAAAACTGCGAACCCAAGCACTCAACTGGTGCCATGATTCGCCATTAGCGGGACATCCAGGCATTAATAAAACTCAGGAGTTGATTCAACGACATTACTGGTGGCCGAACCTTCATAAGGAAGTTCGAGAATATGTTACACAATGCGAAGTGTGTGCTCGGAACAAGACAGATCATAAGAAACCCATGGGTCTGCTTAGACCTTTACCAACACCATGTCAACCGTGGCATACCGTGTCACTGGACTTTATTGTGGAATTGCCTCCAGACCGGAATTACACAACCATATTAGTGGTAATAGACTCATTCACTAAACTCGCTCACTTTGTTCCTTGTCAAGGCCTACCGTCTGCGGGTGACTTTGCAGACTTGTTCTTGCAGCACATAGTCCGATTGCATGGAGTACCACAACACATCATCTCAGATCGGGGGTCTCAGTTTACGTCCCAATTCTGGCGTCTCTTCTGTAAAAAGATCGGTATACAGTTACAGTTGTCCAGCAGTTACCATCCCGAAACAGACGGACAGACCGAGCGCTTGAATCAAACTCTCGAACAGTATCTTCGTTGTTTTACACATGGGGCAGAAGAAAGTTGGCTGGACACCCTGTGGCTTGCAGAACTAGCATACAACAACTCACAACATACTGCCACTGGATACTCACCGTTCTTCGCAACATATGGGTATAATCCACATGTGCAACCATCTACCGCAGTACTTCCGGATACTGTACCATCAGTGCAGACAAGAATAAACTTGTTAACAGAAACTTGGAAAAAGGCTCATCAGAATTTGATAAAAGCTAAAATCACGAACAAACAATATGCTGATAAAAAGCGTCGAGCCAACCCAGACTATCAAATAGGTGATAAGGTGTGGCTTTCAACCAAGCATTTACGTATATCAGGCCCACAAAAGCTAAAACCTCGTTTTATTGGCCCATTCTGCATCACACAAGTTATAAACCCAGTGGCCATGCGACTGCGTTTGCCTTCCCACATGAAGGTCCACCCTGTTTTTCATGTGGCTCTCTTGAAGCCTGCGGCCCCTCACATACGAATGCAAAGACCACCACCCATTGTAGTCGAGGGGTTTCCAGAATATGAGGTAAAGGCAATACTTAATTCACGAATACGGGGAGACCAGTTATTTTACTTCATAGATTGGGTGGGTTTTGGCCCCGAAGATAGATCATGGGAACCCGCCTCTAATGTGCATGCTCCTCGGCTCATGCGCCTGTTCCATCGCAACCACCCCTCTAAGCCAGGCCCTTCGGTGGGGAGGGGGTGTACTGTCGTAAAGGCGAACACTAATGAAGGAAAGCATTAAGTTGCTGCTGGAACAGGTATGGGTAAGCCATTAAGTAGATGTCATTTGTGTCCAGGTTGCAGATGTGCTTTGTGTGATAGCAGGACAATTAGAAGCAAGAAGAGGCTCGTAGCAGGACTTCAAATCCCAGCAGCCTCCGGGCATAGGACCACAGCCCCAGCTGCCCAGCCGACTCTCTGGAACAAGCCAGGCACACGGGACCTGCAAATGGCCAAGGCAACGCCCAAGCCCAAGCCCAAGACATCGCGCAAGCGCGAGCGAGCCACCGCGCATGCGCCACCCGCGAACGCTTGTTCGCGCTTGAGATTGCATCGGACAGGACGCATTCAGCGGAGCTCCGGCAAAACCTCCCTCGCGGGGCCCATCCTCACCGGAAAAACACCTTCCTTGGCCCCGCGCCTCATGAGATAAGTGCCGCTCTAGTGTTACTGCTATGGAAGTTTTCCGGAGCGGGTTTCTGACCAGTTTTGAAATACTAACTTCTGGGAAGCGACCACGAGTGAATAGCGGAATGCTTCAACATACTAACTCCTAACTGCATGCTACGTTATGCTCGCCAGTTGCAGGCATTGTTTGGCTGATTGGGAGACAGGATCTACACACTTCTAGGGGGGCACGTACTAACAGTTTTCTTTTTGTGTGTGTGTCAGGAACGAAAATGCCTCAGCCCTAGCAGCCTACAGAATCCGTCCAAACCGCAAGGGAGCAGGACGCTTGGCGAAGCCAGAGCTAAGTGCCTATAAGTTATTTGCCTATGCATGAAAACAGTCTGTCTTGTTGCGCACGCGCAGGAGTGCTCGTTCCAATCCAGTATTTTGTTTTATTTTCCTAAGCAACAGGAGACACTGAACAGCATACTGTTACGTTATTGTTTCTAACCTGCAGTTCAAAATTGCCACCTCTGTGCTGATTATAACAGAGTGTGGGGCTGCAACACCAAGTGGGTAACGCATGCATGACTGTTGAATGCATGTCTTGATCTCAGAAAGGGTAACGCATGTATGAGGGAATGCATGTGATGTGGAAAAAGCCGTGAAGGCTGCAATACCTCTGCCTATTGTAACAGCTAGCCGAGGACAGAGCCAAGGAGCATGCCTTTCCTAGAAATCCCCTGCCTATCCATAACCGCTCCCTAAACCTCAACCCGGTGTACCTAACAACCCTCAACCCATCCAATCCAAGGACCCCAACCCTCTTTCCCCGTGGGGGTCGCGGTGACCTGCGTTTGCCTAATCCAGGCACCAAGACCGCCAAGGGGAGGTAGGAGTTTGTGCTGCTTCTGCGTGGAACGGAACTCGCCTCGACAGGGAGAGCCCTGATCTATCATGGGGGAGGAGGGGCAGCGAGTGCAGGCAGATGCAACCTAGCTGCTAGAAGTGTGAGCCCCACAAAGCACAAGAACCCCAAAAGAGCTGCAAGTATCCTGAGTTAGGTTAATGCTTTTTCTTCAGAGGGTTAGTTCTCATAACGGAAGTAAACCTTTTAGTGAAAGATACCATTGCGTAACTAGTCATTGCTACAAGTGGATACAAATTAGTTTTTAATTTGCCTTTTTCTTTAAAGTTCCAGATAAAAGGTTTTCCAAAAATCGTGGTACTGCTATGGCCACTGTGCTATACAAAGAACAAAAAGCATAAGGGGGCTGAGTTCTTAAAGTAAGCATGTGTCAAAATATTCCATGGTCAATGTTTAAAGGTTCTTTTTGTTAGCCTAGCAAGGCTGCAGGTCTGCTAAATTTAGGGACACCTCACTGCACACAATCCACCTCCAGGTGGCTTTGGCCTTTGTAACTTGTGGAAAGATCTGGTAAGCACTCCACCCACACCCCATCTGACCACCCCCAAAAAATGTCTCAAGACGAAGCATTGTCAGACCTATGCAATGCACCCCACCTCCCCAGAGATGAGGAAGCTGTGGGTGTAGTACTGGAGCTAGGCAGACCTATGCAATGCACCCCATCTCCTCTGAGAGGAGGAAGCTGTGGGTCTAGTACTGGAGCTAGGCGGACCTATGCAATGCACCCCACCTCCCCAGAGATGAGGAAGCTGTGGGTGTAGTACTGGAGCTAGGCAGACCTATGCAATGCACCCCACCTCCCCAGAGATGAGGAAGCTGTGGGTGTAGTACTGGAGCTAGGCAGACCTATGCAATGCACCCCACCTCCCCAGAGAGAAGGAAGCTGTGGGTGTAGTACTGGAGCTAGGCGGACCTATGCAATGCACCCCACCTCCCCAGAGATGAGGAAGCTGTGGGTGTAGTGCTGGAGCCATCAGAAAGCACATTGCTGAGGTACGCATTTTATAATTTGTACAAATAAACAGGGACTTATGAATCCTTGGATGTCTTCCCGTCTCCCATAGGGGTAACCTTGCCATGCGACCAGGGCAGTGCAACCAAAGTTCAATAAACCCTATGAGACAAGGGAGGACATCTCACCTACCCCTTCATCACCTCCTTTACCCTCTTCCCCTATACAGGGCCGCATAGTCCCCTACGCTTCCATCTACCTGTTTAAGGTAGACACTTCCCTCCCCTTTGCAAGTACTGGGACAAGGAAGAGTAAGACTACCCAACTGAGTCATTTAGGAAGACTGAGATGAAGAGGTGCAGAGTGAAGATTACTCTGTGGAACCAACATCAACACTCTAGTCAATACAAGCCATCGACCTGTGAATGGAGTATAAAAATGGAAGAATTAGTAAAAATTAAGCCACAAGATTGGATAATGTCCGACTTCGAGCAAGGAAGAGGAAGCTGGTTGGGAGGTGAGAGTGTAGGTGCCCTGGGGTGGTTCACAGGCGGTGGACCGGAGAAGAAGACTGAAAAGCGGAAGCAACCCACCAGACCGACAGGGAATGGAGAGAACCTCTGAGTGCCCAGTCACTTATGCTGCAGGACATCTACAGCGTGTCCAGTCCCCACAGACCACCCAAGGCAACGAGCGGCTTAGGGGAAGGTGTGGAAAACTGGGAAGGCCCGGTAACACTGAGAAGCCGCAGAGACGGGGTCTGAGACCCACTGGAAGAGCGGGAAGGCCCGCTATTACGTAGAAGTGACAGAACAAGGGTCGGGGACTGATACGAATACTGGGAAATCAAAGAAAGCCATGAAGTAGGGTCTGGGTCCCTCATCCACATGCAGAGACTGCAAACCAATACTCAGAAGCACCAGAGCCAAGATCTACAGGGAAAAGACCACTATCAAGTTATTCCCTCCATCACCGTTTCTATAAGGTTAGTGAACCAGCCCTGTGATATAACAAGTCAGAAGTTGGAGAAAAACAGGGGGGGTGGGATCTTTATAAAAAACCAGGGGAAGGAGTCATCCCGTCAGGTGCCATTGCTTGCGTAAAAGGAACCAAGACGAAGGAGTTATCCACTCTGGTGCCATTGCTTGCGTAAAAGGAACCAAGACGAAGTAGTTATCCCCTCTGGTGCCATTGCTTGCGTAAAAGGAACCACGACAAAGGAGTCATCCCCTCTGGTGCCATTGCTTGCATAAAAGGAGCCAAGACAAAGTAGTTATCCCCTCTGGTGCCATTGCTTGCGTAAAAGGAACCACGACAAAGGAGTCATCCCCTCTGGTGCCATTGCTTGCATAAAAGGAGCCAAGACGAAGTAGTTATCCCCTCTGGTGCCATTGCTTGCGTAAAAGGAACCACGACAAAGGAGTCATCCCCTCTGGTGCCATTGCTTGCATAAAAGGAGCCAAGACGAAGTAGTTATCCCCTCTGGTGCCATTGCTTGCATAAAAGGAACCAAGACGAAGGAGTTATCCCCTCTGGTGCCATTGCTTGCATAAAAGGAACCAAGACGAAGGAGTTATCCCTTTCTGTGTGTTGGACACTTGAAGAAAACCAGGGAAACTAAGATATCCTCTTGGGATTACTTTCAAGGAACTGCGCAAATCCTCTGCCCAGAAGGGGGCAGTCATCCTCTGGACTAGTAGAGACATTTTCTTTAGTTACTTAATAGTATTAAGGGTAGAAGTAGGATTTGTCACAACAGAGGATGTTTTTACATTTGGACATTCTGACAGGCCCATTCGTTTATTTGAGGCAGGGAAACCAATCATAACGTTGGCAATAGGAAAACCGGTCTCTCTCTTATTATAATAAAAGTCTATAGCCAACACAATACCACCACAAAGCCGGTCTCTTGCTTCTGAACCCTTACAACACTTAACAAAACATGTATTTAATCTTTATTAGTTGTGACACTTTTACTGTAAACTTTGTATAATCTGTTGCAAAAGTTCAGATGCATTGAACTTGTTGTGTTTTGCGAAACATGTATTTTATTACTATTCATAAAAATAGTTTAAGAAATATACTGAAAGGTCTTCGGAGAAAAGGAGCAATGCCGGATGTTGAGGAGCAGTTGTAGGAGAGGATTGGTCCAAAAGACCCCCCTCGCCTACATCCCTTCCCCAGGTGAGGGCCATGGCTCATCGGGCATCCCCTCATACCACCAGGGCCCAGGTGGTGGAGGGCTCAACTGCTGAAGACATTGCCCACACGTATTGAATTCAGCCAGGCCTCAGAAATCATTTTGTCTAATAAAGATGGTGTGAGTTCAGCGCACTGTAGCGCGGCCCCCACCCTCGGAGAGTTTCAATTATCCCTGTGGCCGCAACTCCCTGGCAGATCCGCTGTGAGCCGTTCCGACGAACAAGACAGACATGAGCTAGTGTAAGATACCAACACTGTAACATTTCACCTTCCGCAGTGTATCACTGCTCCCAGCATGACCCGGCCAGCGAGGCCTGGGTGAAAAAGAGAACTGTAAAATGATCCTCAGATAAAAGCAAAAGTTCCCAAATATTAATGCCAAGACTACTTGCAGAGCGTGCATGTCTCCACAAAACTTCTTCTATTAAGGAAACCTGTAAAATGTATAAACATGGTAGAATGCATGTTCACATGACATTAGCAATGAACAACCCCCACCACTGCAGTTGTGTGCAAATAATAAAAAGCGTTCCGGGGGACTATTCATTATGTGTATCATTGAAAAGCGTACACCCCACGGTCCCGCGCCATAACCGAACTAATGCTGCTAGAGTGCAAGGGAAGACGAATGTAACCATACAGAGGGCTCATGTGAAGGACGCGCGAGAATGCACCTGTCATGCGTGTATGTCTAAGCCCCTTATGTGTCACTACCGTCACGTACGTGGCGAGTCATTCTCTATGTGCTCCACCAACCTCACTACTACCTCACTTACTGCAAATGTATATGCATATAACTAAATGTTGTAGTTGTTAAAACATAGTGTACAAATAATGTGCTCAGACTGGCTATATTTGAGAGACATTTAGCAAAGTTAAAAATGTATGTTTTCAAATGATCCAAATGAGTATTGTATAGTGTTCGAATGTTTTATGATGTTTTCACCAAAATCGGCAACACACGAGGAAGATACCTTTATTAATATGCGCAAGGCCATTCCCCCTCCCTCCCTGCGAAGACTGCCAAACAAGAGAGCAGAGGCCCGCGCCGCGCTGCTCCACCTCCCCCAACTAGGCTGGAGCCGCTTCAAAGATTTGTAGTCCCCTCTGCAGCACCCAAGGCCATGGCCCGCCACCTGCATTATTTACAGCCCAGCAGTAAACCTCCGCCTGAATACACAAATCCAAAGGCGCCCCCTCTTAAACCCCACAACCCACTGGATCACATTAGACTCATGGCCCCTGTACAATTAGGACACCCAATACTGTGGCAACATACAGCAGCTCATTCATAACGACTTCTAACAAGACAGAAAGACATGTACCGCCTGTCCCATGCCCTGAGACTTAACCCCTCGACCTATGGTACCAGTCAACAGGACACTGGTAACCATGCACTGATGAATCACCCTCAAACCCCTCTCAAGGTGCATTCCTCCTGTGTTGCATTAACCTGTAGAATAACCTATTGAAAGATTTACTAAAAAAGATAATATTGCAATAACTGAATGACTGCGGTGTGCATGGCCTAGGGCAAATAAGTCAGGAAAAGACATTCATCTCTGACACTGGCCACAATGGCACAACAACACCGCCCGGATGAACTCAGCTGACCTGCCAGGCCCAGCCCAACCCACGAGGCTGACCAGTGACGTCCTCCAGCCAAGGCCAACCACATCGCAGCAGCACCTATAGCTAGTCATCGCCACCCAATCCCATTGAACTTGTGCCCCTTATAGTATGTAGGTTCTGATGACGTGTTTTGTAAGTATATACGCCTGTCTTTGCTATTGGCAGACAGAGCGCTCTCGGAGTTTGCAGAGTTCTTTGCATGCCCTATTCTGATTGATAAACTCCCATTTAAGCTCACCCGCACTCTGTCTTGGCCTTATTCCCATTCTGGGAGAGTCCTTCATTGTCTCTCATTGCGGGGAGGATCGTGCTGGTTGGGGACGCTTGCCTTCACAGTCCAGCGCCCGCCCTCCCCTCCCACGCAAGAGGCAGCCGCCAAAGTCGAACAGCCGTAAAACAACATCCCCAGCCCCCTCGCCCTCCACCTCTACATTTGCAGAAGCAGCATCAACGGCTAAAAAACCCAGGCCAACACTCGCTCTTCGACAGATGCAGCTACTGCAAACGGCCAGACACACCTGCCGTTCCACTACAGTCGACACTTTACTTTCTCATTATTTAAATATATCCAGTATTTTTGTATGATGAATTCTGAAGAATGTCTGTTTCTTTCCTTTGGCCTTTTGTGATGATTTCAGTCCATAATAGCTCATAATGCACTGGTGGCATTTCCATCTAGAGACAAGGGTGTGCGCTCAGTGACACAAATGCATAACACTTCCTCTGATCATCGCAGGGCCGAGACCGGCAGATTTACACCATCATTTCTTCAGTCGCTTTGATACCATTCAGAAAATGATATGTACAGATACAAGCTGTAATAAAGGATCAAACCACATTGCTTGCAGTGATCAATAACAAGCAAACCTTTATGGAATCATTTATAGCCAAGATTCAATTAAGACTCGATCACAAAGCTGATTTATCAACCCAATGGCAATTAAGACTTGCTGACATCGCAAGAAGCAACAGAGCTGACAAAGCGCAAATAACAGAGAGGATGGTGGAAATTCTACATGATAAACAAAAAATATCTATACAGGGAAAGGATCCAGGGCCACGACAAGATCTGCAAGCCCAGCTATTAAAACGAGGTGGTAAAGAAACTAATGATGAGCAGAGACCAACATAAACTCCGACAAAAAACATTGAGTTCGGCTTCCGTGATGAGGGAGTGCAAAGTTCATCAACAACAACAAAAAACATACCTGGTGGGATTGATGCAGGATTAGAAATGGAACCAAAGAAACAGAAAACTAGAGGGAAATTTGCTTCTACAAGTTCAACAACCCAGCAAGAAAACCAACTCGGCAGAGCAACAAGAAACCTTTCTTATACTCGAGCGACCAAAGAAAGGAGATCTGAACAAAAACACCTTAAGCACTGAAATATGCAAAGGACTACCTTTCAAAAAGAAAAAACTCAAATAAAGGCTCAAGAGCATTTTTAAGAAATGTAAATTTACCGGAGAAAACAAGAAAGTCTGAACAAAGAAAAAAACTTAGTGCCTAAGAAAAAAGCAACTCTGGAGAATTCAAACAAACCATTCATAAATGATCAATTAAGTAAAGATCCATCGGAAGAATTAAGGGAACGAGAGATCCTAATGAATCTGTCTACATACAGCAAACATCTGACTTGACTGACAATGAAGAGAGAATCGTACACTCTCCCTCCCTAATAATCATTGATGAATATGAAGGAGATGCTAGAATCAATGAAACAGGTGAACTGTCATGTGAAAATATATCACATGATGATGTAGTGGTCTCGAACATAGAATATAGTAACATAACAGAAGCCTCGATGAATGAACAAACAATTGAGGAAGATGGAGAAACTGAGAATGAAGAATGAATAAGTAATGACTCCGAATCAGGGGACTACGATCTCTGAGGTCCCATTTTCTTGGATCCCAGATGTTAAATGATGGCCCCAAAACTATTGATCGAAGGTATAACCAAGGCGGACAGCCTAGTTCTAAATAGAACCAATATACTGCGATTACTCCAGCTATACCTCAGTCAAAGAAAATAAAATCAGAAGACATTAACCTGGTTGAATGTTGTGATGAAACAACAGACAGAGTACAAATCCAATTTAAGCTACTTGAAACCTTAGAGATGGTAATGTCGAAAGCAGAAATATTGTTGAAATTAGGCTTTCGAGGGACATACATATAGAAGGACGAACCTAACTTTAGACAACAACCATGAGGACGGTAAGGAAAGAGAATGTAAGAAATGTGAAAGAATACAGCAGTGCAGCTATTACACGAGAAGGGATTCTGAAACCTTAAAGAACAAAGATCAAGGGACGGGAAATAGACCAAGAAGATCATCAGACCCATTTATGGAGAGATGCAACTATTCATCATCTCAACCGATCTACCTGGACCGCGACCTCCCGTGGTGGAAGATCCGCCCCCCTACCCCAGTCACTGGTGTGGGCCCCTCTGCCACCCCCCTGCCCAGAGCACCCCTCTACCCCCATTCTAGGAGACACTGCCCCTTCCCCACCCTCTGACACAGCAGGCCCCTTTGGGACGCGGAAAAGCGTGAGGAGAGGGGGCTGCACCCCACCGGCCCCCCCTTGAGGGGAGTGACCCCCCATTTTCCCTCAGCCCACAAGAGCCAGACACCTCTGCAGCTGAGGATGTTGGGGGGGGGGGGGGTTCATGATGAACCTCGTTAAGAACACCTCCACCGCTCTGCTCGGCCTCCTGTGGGCCACCATCAACTTGAGGGGCAGAGCCGTGGGCGGGGCACCACCCGACCAGCAAGAAGACTGAGTGAGAAATGGGGGGCTGGGGATGGAAAGCGCTGTGACGTGAGCAGGGGGGCCGGGGAAAGCGTTCACATGTGTGCGGGGTAACATTTGCAGAGACTGATTAACACTCCTGATGATTCTAGCCACGGAACAAGTCAGTGTGCTACTGACCTTTGCCAAACAAATGATATGGTGCCCATTAATTGGTTGCCCAAAATGTCTCTCCCAACAATGGCTTCTACCTAGCAGTCTCTGGGCCACGGCATTGTACCTTCTGTCGAGTGCCCACCATCGGGCGCTTCCAAGCCTATTCACATCTGACACGGCTGGTGGCCGTGCCGACAAATTTATCTGACATTTCGATTATGCTAGCCAACAGAACTCAGATTTCATACAAAATGTATCCCAATCCCCTACATTATTCAATAACGATTTGCATAACTCAACTGCAGTTTGTCTCCTTTGTTGCTCCCACCCCCCGCAGACCAGCTCCTCCACTTAAGCAAAAAGATGAAATACAAGACCTCGTCGGCTAGGAATATGGCCATAGTTAGTTTCAACAAACTCTCGATGCAAAAATTACCAAGCAGGGCACGCAAATGCAGCAGATTGTAAATTGGGTCAATGACAAGTCACATATTAGGTCTGTGATTAATAGTATCGCAGCTGGAGAACCAATGCAGGTTCCGACAATTTTGCAGCCTCACCGAGCCTACTGTCTTTGCAACCTGCCTTACCAGCATTTCATCAAGTTATGAGGCCTATTGACGGTTCGCTCTCAAATTCAGCTGAAACTTGCACAAATATTTTACATGACGCCGTCGACCTTGAATTAGAACCAACCCTTCCTTTAGAAAGGCCTCAATTGTTTGATATTTTTGCATCCGAGAACATTTGAAAGAGAACTGCAAACGGTTCCAAAAAAATTCCATCTGCAAATCAGTAAAAAAAAACTAAAAATATTAAATCTTTGCGGTCTGTGAACACCACGAGCTTGAAACATTTTGTTCAGGCTATTGCAGCCTCACAGAAACAGGCGTAGCCGTGGCAAAAAATACAAGAATCTGTTGAAAAACAAAGGTGGTAATAAGTCACAGAAGAGAAATCAGTTTCTCACGCATCCACCATTGGACGATCTCATGGCAGCCTTGGCAACTCTTCCACATACCACACAAAGTTGTAAATGCCATGAGTCACACAGCATGCAGGCCCAAAATACCATGCATGTCAGATAGCATTGCTCTTGGCCAACATGAGTGACGTCGACGTATGCCTGCATAACCCACGCATGTATCAAACAACATGCTCATCCAAACACAAATGCCCGTTACCCCCAATGTTGTGGATGATCAATTGTCCAAATGTATGTATGATGCCTATCAAAACATCACTCATGCCGTCCCTCTTCGACCCCCACAGGCTCCGACCATGAAAGCGATGGGCAGGACGCAATCCCTGCACAGACCCAACCCCGGAAGAGGTCCCGGGATGATGCCTCCTGCCCTTTGACCTCGAGGGGACAACCCAGGGGCCGCCGTGCACCAACTGGCAAGACACCCCAGGTAGCCATTACACCGATGCCACCAAGGCCCGTAGAGGGCGAAGCACCACCACCACCACCGCCCCCCCCCACCGGCCATCCTGAGGAATCAGGCGAGGCACCACAGTCAGAGAAGTCCAGTTTGCCTGCGGAGGTGGCAGCCACAGCACCCCTGGCTGTGGAAGACCCACAGGACGGCATATGGGTGCCCATCGAGGACGATGTATCGGAAGTGGTCCGTACGCCAAGTCCACCGGCATCCCAACAAATATCATCACTCGATACAGAGCTCGCCACCACCCTGGAGCAGTCTGGTCAGGAGCAGACGGAAGGGCACTTCAGTCCCATTTTGACACTTAGGGAGGCTGAGCAGGCTGGGCAGGACAGGCAGGGACCAACAACCTCCACAGGTGCACCCACAGGGCCGCAGCGGTCTGACCTGCTTACGCCCTTGTGCGGGAGTTTGTCGAGGACAACAGACATGCCAGACAGGAGTGGCGTGAAAACTTTGCCTCTCTAGGTAGGTCCATCACGGACAACACTGCCTCCATGGCCAAATCCTTTGCTGACAACACCAGCCGCCTCTGCGAGGAGGTCTCGGCCCTCCGCCAGGTTTTAGGCCGCATAGCGGATGCCATGGAGGCAGGGCATCCCGCTTCACAATCCCAGCAGGCGGCCACACCGTCTTCATACAGTTCGACCCAGACAAGCCCGCTCAGCAGGTCGGCACATAACCTGCGCCGGCAAGACATGCCGCCACCTGGACCAGGGAGTGCCAATTGATCATCAGGGCAACCTCATGTAGGCATTGGAGACTCAATGGGACACGTGTGGGGGAGTTGTGGGGGGAGGGAGGTGAGGGTGGTGGAGGGTTTTTGCACGTTTACATAGTTATATTTAATACACCCGTTGTGTGAAAAACAAGACCCGAGTGGACATTCATCATTGCGCATGTGTCATTTATTCATTTACAGTGCTTAGTGTAGATGTACCCCCACACCCAGTGCCCTCTGTCCAACCATCACGTCACCCTCTGCTGCCATGTGTGTCAGAAATATTGTCCCTCCTGTGCATCGGCACCGCAATGATGTCCAGCCACATCTTTTCCCCCTTCATCATCACCAGGTGGTAGCAGTTCCATGTCAGGGGGCAGGGGCACGTTCCGGCGAATGCACATATTTTGCAGCATGACACATGCAGGATGATCTTGGCCACCTTCTCATGCCTGTAGAGGGGTGCCCCACCCGACCGGCTGAGGCAGCGAAATAGTGTCTTCAACAGGCCAAAGGTCTGCTCGATGACCACACGGGTACGGGTATGGGAACGATTGTAGTCATCCTCGTGCCTGTTCTGTGGGTTTCAGACAGGGGTGAGGAGCCACGGCTTCAAGGGATAGCCACTATCACCTGCATGAGAGGCAATAAAAGGTAAATGTTAGTAAATTCATGATGGACAGCTGTACTAGTCACACATGCCTGCAGTTTACCGTTGCACACATGCACATGTTCTTGGATGTATTTACGCCATCTTCAGCCCCTCAATTTGTCCTGTGCCATGGACTAATGGTGTAGGTTGCATCTTCAAGATGATACATGGTGTGCACTGATGTCTTGTTGCACATGCATCGTGTACGCATACAGCTGTGTTCGTGTCAGAATTGTGATGTGCTGTGTTCTGCGAGATTTACTTAGAGGGAGCATTGGCAGTAGTGTGTGCATTATTGTGCAATCAGTGCTGATCATTCCCATGGTGACATGCAGCACTCCTGTGGATGTGGTGGCCCTGTGACAGACTGTGGATTCCCTAGTTGTTTCAGTTTAATGCACTCCCAGGGATGCTTGTCCTGTGTGGTGATATGCTGGAGACAGCAACATAGTGCATGTGCACTGCATGGTGCTGGATGGCGTTACAGAGGGTGACGGCCGCTGATGAGTGGTGCACGTGTTGTGGGATGTGGGGTGGTTTCCTGTTTGTCATGTAGTGATAGGTGTCAACCTTACTTCATTCCTATGGGATTTGGGTGTCATGTACAGTTTGTGATGCTTTGGGGCACAGCGTTAGGTGATGTGCACATCGTGCAGTCACATCAACTTTGGCAGCGTGGTGGTGTGTGCATCTCTCCCCCCATTTCAATGACATGTGCCAGTCATGCAACTTACCAAGCAGCCAGGCACGCCGTCCAGCATGTCGCTCCATGAAGCGTGGAGTTCCGTAGGACCATAGAGTCATGAGCTGATCCGGGATATCGGGCACAACAATGTGTGATCTTGCTGGCATCGCATACCATCTGCACATTGATGGAGTAGTATTGCTTGCGGTACACCACATCCATGGCATGCGGGACCACCACCTCCACGTGGGTGCAGTCGAGGGCACCTACACAATTTGGCATGCCTGCCAGTGCATGGAAGCCAACTTTTGTATCAAATATCTCCTGGGGAGTCTGTGGTAGGGATATGTAGTCCCTTGTGTGCTTGAGGAGGGCATCCAGCACTTGGTTCAGTATCCAGGAAAATAAGGGTTGCGATATGCCATGCATGTGCCCCACTGTGTGCTGGTAGGTGCCTGTGGCCAGGAAGTGGAGCACAGACACTACCTTCAGTAGAGGGGGGATGGCAGTGCGTATTTCTAGGAGCCTGACAATGTCGTTGTGTATCAGGTCCACAATGGTGGTGATGGTGTCCCGGTACAGGGTGTGGATCTGCTCAGTGGTTAGGTTGAAAGGACTGGCTCTGATGCGAGGAATTGGGGGCTGCCTGCGTGGTAACTGTGGCTGCACTGGTGGGGCATGCTGGGCCTGTCTCACCCTCCTTCTCCTCCTGTGTCTCCTCTGTGGTGCCGACTGTTGCTGCTGTTGTGGCAATGCAAGCATGTCCTCCAGCTCCAGTAATGCTACTACTATTGGAATCATCTTGGTGTGGGAGGGGGTGTGGTGTGTGGTGTGCTCCTTTTGTAGTGGGCCAGACTCCATTGCCTCCACCTGTGCTGATTGTGTGCACCTGTGGCAGTTGGGATCACTGCACATGGCATTTTACGGTAGGTCTGCGATGCCGGTATTTACAGCATGCCGGTAACCACTTAACGCCTTCATGAAGCCGTTATTTGAATGTCCGCTTAACTTGTGATCTCCTACAGTTTACGGCATGCCGCTAATGCTGGCATGGTGGCCCGCGTGCCCGCGCCCATGCCGCTATTAGAGACGCTGTAAATTATGATGCCGCTAATAGCGGTCAGGCTGGTCAGAAAAGCTTGTAGCGGTAATCGATGCCGGTAATCCTTTACCAGCATCGTTTGTCCCTTAGCACCAACCTAGGAATGACCCTCATAATCTTTAACGTTTGGAGCTGAATCCAAAGATGAAAGCTGAAGCAAACCAGCCAAAGTGGTCATTTGGAAGGATACTTTTGGAAAAAATACTTCTTTGCCCAAAAGCCTACCAAATTCAATCATACGGTTCGAACTAGGTTTAATATCCTTAAAGGCATTTGTAGAATGGAACACACTAGCACTAGATAGAAAGTCTCATGAAAGAAGAAAAAAAATCATTATAGACTGCCCACATTGAAAATCTCCACAACAACAAGTTAAACCCGTGGATAAATGCATGTAGGAAAAGTATGGAATAAGCAAGCATAGATCACCAAACTCTGTTACTAAATCCCCAGATAGCGAAATTAAAAAATATGGCTAAATGATTGGATGGAAACAGAAAGCCCTATGCAAAAAATATACTATCAAGAAATCTTAATACCAAAGCGATTCCATCAGACACCCAAATAGCTTCAAAAATTCCTTAACAGAACACAGATCTCTGATGATAATCCGCTTCAACCTATGGCCGACAAGATCCGTCACTGCACAAAGAAATCAAAGCAACCCAACAGTATGGAGATTCTGCGATAAACCAAACAAAGAAGAAACTATTGACCATCTAATCACAAAATAAATGTACAGCGTTAATTGATGCAAGGAAAGAACACTTCCAAAAGCATTTCCTAGCCTATAAAACTAACTGCGGAGACAATGTGGTCAGTAACATCAAGTGCTCAATATGTGTTGATAAGCACAGCAGCAATATGGTTCTGGAAAAAAACTGTGCTTGGATATAGAACCTGGAAATTTTGTGACATTGCAACCTGTCCCTGCTACGACAAAGACTTGCCCGATTCCTTACCATCGAAGAATCACATACAGAATTAATCCCGAGAATATGTACTCTTGTCAAGGGATTTTAATCTCAGATTTGTATCCGATCAACTAATAGACCCAATTTTTAACAAATTGAGATGCACAAATGAATTTATGTTTGCTTTAAAAAAAAGTCTCACATCAGAAATGAAAACACAAAGATGTATGTAACATTTATAAAATGTGGACTCTTCAACTACAAACAAATACAAAAACTACTTAGAAACTGTTGAGATTTCTGATACTCTGACGTCAGATGCTTTAGTTAATATGGCTCCAACTATAGCTAAAAAAGACAAAACACACAACCACAATTGCTATGTTCAAATAATAGAGGACAATCTTACTCCTGCCTCTAAAGCTGCAACCAATATACCTAGTGCCAACCTACCTCTGATCCGAACCCGTTATATCTATTGCCCAAGTGCACGAGCAACAAAGTGATATAGCCCCCTCTTGTACCAAAGAATCTACTCAAATTAACGGCAAGGATCACAAACCCAGAATGAAGCAATAGCTTTAACAGAAGCCCTAATGAGATATATTAATCCCCTTATTTAAGAACAAAGACCTAGAACCTGTTCTAGTTCCAGATACCCAAGACTGCAGTATGCGCAATCTCTCACGCAACTTAATCTGTCTGCGTCCCCCATTTTGTGTGGAAACTCAGATTCATCAAGATGTTGTTCTACTTTTGCTAACCCCACCCCCAGATGAACAGGACATAAAGAGCCTGCCCCGCTAGTTGAGGTACCCCCGTCAGTCATGAACACTGCTCTTATGTCTAACGAAATTACACGAGACACTAAACTATCAATACATAAACAACTATTAAATAAACTATGCAAACAGCAGCTCACAAGTCAGATTTTACACCCAGGAAAAAAGACGGGGTTAAAAAACAGAAGTATTTCACCTAAACATTTGATTGAACCCTATTTTAAGTAGATAAACAATTCATAATACAGACAAGATAATAGTTGCAAATGAGGTATTACAAAGCCAAAATTGAGAACTTAATACCTACATACAAGTACTTCTCCTAGCCCCAAGTACCTGGGATGCCTCTGAACAAATCAAACCATCTTTTGACATCTTGGCCAAAGCAAGGGCGAACAATTCCTCACCCCTTATTAAAAAAGAAATCAAAAAATCAGAAAGCCACCTCTGAGATCTTGCAAGTAGGCTCAAGGAAATGTTTACACTCCTTAACAAACCTGGAAAAACATCAAAGCCAATGCAAATTCTCGAGTAATAAAGAAAAATAAGATATTAGCTAGAGCAAAAGCTTAGAATAAATCATCTAAAGCGACGAGACTCTCACAGATATCTCCACTAGTAAAGAATGGTGAACCACTGGAGGACCTTATTGAAGCAGCAGAACATCTAGAACTGGCTGCTAAACACCATGAAAATCTCAACCAAACTAAAATAAGCACTAATTCACACAAAATCCAATTGTGATTCAATAATAATGCAACTCGCATGAGCTCCATTACACCTTGCCAAAACCCAAGTAACTTTACCACCTTAGAACATAGACAACTAGAATTAGAAAGAGCGAGTGTGGGCATTGCTGTCCCGCGCTTCCCTGGAAAATCTAATCCCGATAATCAAACACTGATTTAGTAGCTCAAAAGGAGCCAGACTGATGGAAAAAGAAATGGCAAGAAAGCCTGAAGCAGCAGTCCGCTCTAAGCAGCCCTGTCAATTTAAAAGCCATTCCGATAGTTTCCACCAATAATTATCCCACTTTGATTCTACAATGTAGACCAAATCCTTACTCACAATATGCATTAAATAGAAGTGTGCTTAATATACTGGGCGATATACACATGTTAGACGATCTCCAGTCCAGTGACTTGAGTTCACTGATCTAAAACTACTGATTTCGTCATGAGTCGTGATAAATATTCTGTGGCAAGCAAGGCCTGAATTATAGGACATGGGATGTATCCTAGAGCAAGACATCGCTCAGAGCCAAACAAATGATCATAAATGCGCCCAAAAAAGCAAGCAACAAGGTCAAACTAAAAACCAACCACTACACTCCTGTGGTAACCTTGACTCCAAATTATGGATGATGGAGTCAGTTTACAAGATTCCTTACAGCACCTACAAAACTCCAAAAGCTTAAATTATACATGGTCCAAGCCTGTATTCAATAAGGATAAAAACGTTCAGAGATAACTATGCGTCTAAAGTCAGCCTTCCAAACTTACATTAGCGTCCTGGAATACAAGAGCGTTCAAGCATCTCTTATTCAGTGATGCAGAAGCCCTCAGTTTTTTCGATACAATACTCCTGCAAGAAACCTGGCTGGTAGACACTCCAGTTTGGGAAGGCCATATTCTGTCAGCCCTACCAGCCAAGAAAGGCTTGTTTGGTCGCCCGTCAGCGGGTCTTCTGGTCGCTGTTAAGACTGCCCTACAATTCACACTTGATTTTTGGGCATCACCCAAACCTTTTACTCATTTAGAATTAATACCCCCCACACCCTCCCCGCGCCCCCTTGGAGGAATTGCCATTCTCAACATATATTGGAATCACAATGCGATAGATGATCATATCTTCATAGGAGGTATTATCGAAATGCTGGACATGATTGCTGGTGATTATACAGTAATCCACAAGATAATAGCAGGAGACCTGAACATGAACTGTATAGTCCCCAATACTATAAAAAGGGCCAAGATAATAAATCCACGGGTAACTCTTATGAGGAACAGACAGTTCTTGATTCTAAATGGTGGCCTGAAAGAAGATATACTGGTTAAAACAACGTGGAAAAGAAGTACCACTACCACGACTACAGATTATATATTTGTGCAACTTTCAATATAATTGAGAAATTTGAGATCCTTAGCCAGTGTAACAGCGATCATAACCTCGTAACGTGCACCTGTAAATGGGATTTGAAATTGGAAAAGCCTGTCAAATACCCTGATAACCTGGTTCTGACAGGAGGAAGAAATGGATTTAAATGGACCGAGGAGAAGCTAGCTCAATTGAGATCCCAGATGCATACTCAGAATTTAAACTTGGACCAACACTTGACCAAACAGGGCCGGTATGTTGCTATTATGACTTTTAACACAACTGGGGCTAAATTCAAAGCCCCATTTTAACTACAAGCACTGCTTTGATAGCCAAAATAAAGGAATAATATAAGGGCAACTGGTAGGCTCACAGCGGACATTAGAACATGGAAAATTTGTAACCTAAAAACCCAATAGAACAATTGGCGCAAATCCCATCAAGCAAATCCCATCAAGCTCTATTGGCACAGAATGATGGTGAAGTCATTTTGAGAACAATCGCATCTAAAAATAGCGTGCAAAGCCACTCTACAAATTCCCACCCGGGTGTTATGGAAACCTCAGAAACCGACCAACTGGCCCAATTATTGGGGGAACTTAGAGCGGAACTGCACTCCGCTCGCCAAGAAACTAATGCCCTCAGGAGAGAACTGATTGTCTCAAACTGATGATCTGGCTAGGCAACTGCTGCAAAAGCAAGCTGGGCAAACACCTCTACCTGGACTCGGGGAGAATCCAACTCCTGTTTCATCGAGCAATCCTGTGCAAGTGGTTTTATCAGGGGCTATTCCTTTAGCTCCACCCGAACGCTTTGCTGGGGACCCAAAAGGGTTTGCCGTGTTTATGAATCAATGCTGCTTGCACTTTTTATGCAGACCTGGAGCCTTTCCAAATGACCAAGCCAAAGTAGCCTTTGTATTATCATACCTGAGTGGCAGTGCAGCTGATTGGTCAATTCCACTAGTCAACCAGGATGACCCTCTTCTTCGGGATTTTCAGGGTTTTCAAATGAGCATGGCAAGACTATTTGCCAGACATTCCCAGGGACAGGCCCTGGATAACGAACTTTAATCCCTACGACAAGGTAACCAGGATCTGTTAACCTATATCGCGACCTTCAATGGGTTGGTGGTGGAAACCGGATGGCCAGAGGTAAAACGAATTACATTATTTTATCATGGACTCTGGGGAGAACTCAAAGATGTTTTGGCCCAAGTTGTGAACCCACCTCAGGATTGAGCAGAATATAAAGACTTAGTGGTCCAGTGTCGTACACTTCCCCCGTCTCACCTGTGATCGCTTCTTGCTCTGGTCCGCGGGAGGCTCCTTCTTGCGAGCGGACCGGGACTTGTACAGGTTCGCGCGAGTCCCGTCCGACTCCAGCGCGTGCGTTCAGAATTCCAGGAAGATCGCTTGTTCCAGGATGTCCGGGAAATAGTAGCGGTAGGTCGGGTCGAAGATTCCGGGAGCGGAGTTAGAGGGAAGGGTGAAGCTAGGAGGAAAGGACCAGGGAACTTGGAAGGGGGATCGCCGAAACAGCACACACACGTCTAGTCACTACCTAGTGATAGCGTTCAGACGCGCGGGGCCGTGGCCTATTTATAGAACGTGCCGTGTCCGACGTAAAGGCTGGCGCGAGGCAAGGCACTGGGCACGGCCATGTTGGGAGTAACAAGGAATACAAGCCCCGTCGCGACAAGGACCAGGACGTCCAGAATGGGCTATTTCCACGGTTCATGACAGCATGCCTCCTCCGAAAACCTGTTCCACCAGGTTTGCCCGGGTGTATGAGATGGAATCTTCTAAGCAATCGAGGGCATTTAGGTTAGAAGCTGGTTCCCATGTTCTCTCACTAGGAGGATATCCCTTCCATTGAACCAGGTATTGAAGTCGACCCCATCTATACCTGGAATCGCATATTCTGGACACTTCATATTCCAGTTGATTGTCCACAATCACAGGGCTGGGTCTGCAGGTCTTCCGGGTGGATCGGATGTAGGGTTTCAGTAGGGAAGTATGAAAGACGGGGTGTATTCTCTTCCAGGAGTCTGGCAGCTTGAGCCGAAATAAGACAGGATTGATGATTTCCTTTATTGAAAATGGTCCGTAGTATCGGGGGGGCTAGTTTGTTTGGCCGTAGATGTCGTGGTAATAGCTTCGAGAACAACCAGACTTGGTCACTAATAGAATAAGAAGGTGCTGGTCTTCTTTTGGAGTCCGCATATCGCTTAGTGCGTGTGTGGGCCTTTTCCAATTGTTCCTTGGCTTCCTTGTGTATGCTGATGAGAGTCTCAATCCATCAATCGTGGGTAGGTACTGGTGTGGGATGTGGAAGAACAGAAGGTAGCACGGATGGGTGAAAACCTTGTCTGCAATAGAAGGGGCTAACCTTGATGGCTGAGTGATCGGAATTGTTGTAAGCAAACTCGGCCAAGGGCATAAGGAGAGACCAGTCGTCCTGCACCTTGGTGGCGAAACAACGAAGATATTGCTCTAGGGTCTGATTAACACGTTCCGTGGCTCCATTGTTTTGTGGGTGATAACCAGATGAGAGAGCGCGTTGGATCCCTAGAATACGACACAGATGTTTCCAGAATTGTGAAATGTATTGCGGTCCTCGGTCCGATATGATTTTGGAAGGGAGTCCATGAAGACGGAAAATGTGTTCCAGGAAGATCCCAGCGAGTTCTGAGGAGGATGGTAGTTTATAGAGAGGCGTGAAATGCGCCATATGAGTGAACAAGTCTATGGTTACCATGATGGTCGTGTATCCTCAGGAAGGTAGTAATTCCACAATGAAGTCGTAGCAATGCATTCCCATGGTCTTGTCGGCAGTGATGGTTGCAGTAGAAGACCCGCCGGTCTCTTGTTATCATGTTTGTTTTGACTGCATACAGTACAGGTCTTGACGTATTGTTGTACGTTGATCTTCATTTCAGGCCACCAAAACTGTCTTTGTATGAGACGGAGGGTGTTAGTTATGCCACGATGTCCGGAGTGAAGGGTATCATGGCAGAGGTTTATTATTCTTTGTTGTAGTTTCTGTGTGGGAATGACCAGTGCATTGTCCTTGAATAAGTATCCTTCTTTAACCCTTAGGTTCCATGGATTCTTCCTCGGGACGTCCTTCCAGAGGTCAGAGGACTGGGTTTGCACTCGGATTTCCTCCAAGAGGTTGACTGCTTGAGCTACAAAGATCGTGTGGGGAAACATCTTAGGATAGGCCTTATCTTCAGTGGTTAGATAATCAGGACGTCGGGATAAGGCGTCAGCAATGACATTTTGTGATCCAGGAACATAAGCGATTTGGAATTGGTACTGGGCAAAGAAGTAGGCCCAACGCGCCTGCCGACTGTTCCTGCACTCCATCGATTGTAGGATTTGAAGATTCCGAAGGTCTGTGCGGACCTGGACTGGAAATCTGGCACCCAGGAGTAGATGTCGCCATTCTGTGAAGGCTTGGCGGATGGCTAACAGTTCCTTTTCCAGGACGGAATAATGGGTCTCACTGGTAGTCAGGGTTCGAGAGAGATAGGCAATGGGGTGATCCAGTTTGTCCTCAAGCACCTGTTTCAAGACCGCTCCTATGGCATAGTTAGAGGCATCCGTTTCCACTATGAATTCTGTCTTCAATCGTTGGAAGGCTTTATCTTGCGGCGTAGACCAGATAAAGGGGGTGTCTTTCTTCAAGAGAGCAACGATCGGCTGGACGATCTCGGAAAAGGTAGAAATGAACTTCCGATAGAAGTTAGCAAGTCCCAAGAAGGACTGAACCTGTTTCACAGATGAAGGAGCAGGTCAAGCCAGTATGGCTTTTACCTTTGAAGGTTCCATACCAATTCCCTCTGGGCTAAGGATGAATCCGAGGTAGTGAACAGAAGTTACGTGAAACAAGCATTTTTCGGGTTTGGCTAAGAGTTTGTGTTCACAGAGTCGTTGTAAGTACTGCCTTAACATGCTCTTCATGCTTTAGAGGATCCTTGGAGTAAATCAATATATCATCCAGATAGACTATGACGAAGAGGAAAAGCATGTCAGAAAACACCCTGTCCATAAAACGCTGAAAGACTGCAGGGGCGTTTGCTAGTCCAAAGGGCATGATTAGATATTCATAGTGACCAAAGGGTGTTCTAAAGGCTGTTTTCCATTCGTCCCCTTCCCGGATACGGATTAAGTGGTAGGCACCCCGGAGGTCCAGCTTGGTGAATATTACGGCGCCTCTGACGGCTTCCAGGATGTCCGAGATCAGGGGTAGTGGGTACCGATCTTTGAGGGTGCATTGATTTAGGCCACGATAGTCGAGGCGAGGTCTGAGTTCCTTGGTGTCCTTCTTGGGAACGAAGAACAATGAGGCACCTGCTGGAGATTTTGAGGGTCTTATGGTGCCGTTTTCAAGATTGGTGTCCAGATATTCTCGGAGGGCCTTTTTCTCAGGTTCTGAAAGTATGAACATTCTGCCGAAGGGAATCACTGCTGAGGGATCAGTATCTATGGCACAGTCTTCAGGGGTGTGAGGGGGGAAAGCCTGGACTATGGCAGTCGAAAAAACATCAGCATATCCTTGATAGGCCTCTGGAACTTGTATGATGTTGGAAACCATGAGTGATGTCTTTTGGTCTCTTGGTGGTTCAATAGAAGGAGTAGAGGAGAGATCCGGGGATAAACAGTGGGACATACAAAACTCTGAGCCCAGGAATAGTGATCCTGCTGTCCAATTGATGTACGGATTGTGCTTTTGAAGCCAGGGCATACCCAATACCATAGGGTAATGGGCTGACTTGATGATGTCGAATGCGATCCGCTCTTGGTGATGGTTTATGGAGAGTTGGATCTCTTTTGTCTGTAGGCTTATGGGTCCTGAAGAGAGGGGTCTTTCGTCGATTGCTTCCACCGGCTGCATAGTGCTTCTTGTCTCGTACGGAATATTGTGTCTAACAACCCAGTCTTGATCAATGAAGATTCCCATAGCTCCGCAGTCCACCAAAGCCAGTATGGGATAGGTCTTGTACTTGGAGGGTGGCAGAAAGGCCTGCAATACCATTAAGTTATTTTGTCCAGGAGAGTTCAAGGATGGAATTGATGTGGAGCAAACATCTCTCTCCCGACACCTCGCTCCATCTAGGATCGGGAGCTGGCGTTTCCCGAACGCCGTGGAGGGGCTAATGGACATTCTCTAACAAGATGTTTATCCGAGGCACAATACATGCATAGGCCTGTGTGGATTCTTCTCATCCTTTCTTGTGGAGAAATTGGCCCACGGAAGGATCCTATTTGCATAGGTTCTGGATCATTATCCGGGGTTGAGACAGGATCAGATTTCACAGTAGTCTCAAGAGGGCTCCTTTGAAAGGGTATCTTGGCCTTTTTCCTTTCTGCCTTTCTTTCCTGTATTCGGAAGTCTATTTGCATGGCTATATCCATAAGAGCCTGGAATGAGCTAGGACGAGCGACTCTGGCTAATTCATCCTTTATGTCCTCATTTAGACCCCTGCGAAATAGAGTGAAACTTGCTTCTGGGAACCAATCAGCTTCTTTGGCCAGCTGTTTGAATCTAGTAACAAATGTTAGCATATCCTGGGATCCTTGCCGGAAGTCAAGTAAGCGTTCCTGAGCGCTATAAACCTTTTCTGGGCGTTCAAACATAGACTTGAGTGCCTGAATAAATCCGTCATAATTGTCCAGGAGGGCATCTCCAGAGTTGACTAGGGGAGTGGCCCAGGTTAATGCGTTCCCTGTGAGGTGCGAAATTATGAAGCCCACCTTCGCCCTGGAAGTTGAGAAATAATAGGGCTTAAAGGTAAAATGCACCAAGCAGGAATCCAGGAATCCATGTAAGGACTTTGCCGAGCCATCATACTTGTCCACTACTCCACCCAGTATCACACTATCCGTGTTTGCGGAGTCGCGAGACAAAACCAGTTGCTTCAAGGCAGCATTCTCTGCTTTTAAGTTCTGTACTTCGTTTGTTAACTCCTGCATGCCACGCATGAGGTCCTGGACTGCTTTCTCCATCACAGTATCAGTGTTGGTCGTTTGGCGTCTCAAACTGTCGTACACTTCCCCCCGTCTCACCTGTGATCGCTTCTTGCTCTGATCCGCGGGAGGCTCCTTCTTGCGAGCGGACCGGGACTTGTACAGGTTCGCGCGAGTCCCGTCCGACTGCAGGGCGTGCGTTCAAAATTCCAGGAAGATCGCTTGTTCCAGGATGTCCGGGAAATAGTAGCGGTAGGTCGGAACGAAGATTCCGGGAGCGGAGTTAGAGGGAAGGGTGAAGATAGGAGGAAAGGACCAGGGAACCTGGAAGGGGGATCGCCGAAACAGCACACACACGTCTAGCCACTACCTAGTGATAGCGTTGAGACGCGCGGGGCTGCAGGGGTGTGGCCTATTTATAGAACGTGCCGTGTCCGACGTAAAGGCTGGTGCGAGGCAAGGCACTGGGCACGGCCATGTTGGGAGTAACAAGGAATACAAGCCCCGTCGCGACAAGGACCAGGAGGTCCAGAATGGGCTATTTCCACGGTTCATGACATCCAGTTAGACCACCGACTTCAGAATAGAAAGGCTGATCGAGCTAAGTTCGAGAATCGGGTATTGGTTAAACCCAACGTTACCCCTAAAGGAACAGACACAGCAGAACCTATGGAGATCGGGGGGGTTAAAGGACCTTTAACTCAAAAAGAAAGAGAAAAGAGACGGCAGATGCAATTATGTTTGTACTGTGGAACCTCGGGACATTTTCTGCGGGATTGCCCTATAGAACCACCCAAAAAAGTGGTCGGAGTCGCTGACAAAAGCCAAATAGAGCCTGATTCGGGAAACGACCATGCCCAACAAGCGTAGAGGTCCGCTTGCCGAGCTTAAAGAAGGACACTCAGACCTCGCATCTAATCATACCAATGGTCCTAATTGATCCAAGGCAGCCATCACGTATGCACGCAGTAAGGGCATACATTGATAGCAGGGCCGTAGGAAACTATATGGACCACGAATTGGCTTCAAGGATGAACCTACCTCTCTGCAAAAAGACCACTTCGGATGTCATTACCACAGTCGATGGAACTGAAATTGCCTCTAGGTCTGTAACTCATTCCACTACAGAGATGACACTGTTGGGTCAAGGTGGGCATCGAGACTATTGTGTTTGATTTAATCAAAGCCCCACAGTTCCAAATAATACTGGGGATGCCATGGTTGGAAACACATAATCCTTGTATCGAATGGCGAGAGAAGAGAATAACCTTCCCGGATTGTGCACACACCTGTTACCCGGAAAAAACCTTGAACACAGGTTTGGCCGCAGTCACTAATCCAATCGTGCAGTTACCTCAGGAATATCAAGAATTTCAGGATGTTTTTCAAAAAGAACAGGCCAACACATTACCACCTCACAGATCATACGATTATCAAATGGACCTCTTACCCGGTGCAAAACCCCCATGCAGTAGAATCTACGCCCTTACGGAACCCGAAAATCTTCACCTACGACAATACTTGGACCACTACCTTGTTAATGGCTTTATTCGTCCCTCCAAGTCTCCTGCATCCTCAGCTTTATTCTTCGTGCCCAAAAAGGAAGGTGACCTTAGAACGTGCATAGATTACCGCGCATTAAATCAGATTACGGTAAAAAACCGATACCCATTGCCTCTGATCCCCGAATTACTAGACCAAGTAAAGGATGTTTGCATCTACACTAAAATAGATCTCAGAGGGGCTTATCATCTGGTACGTGTAAAGAAAGGCGACAAATGGAAAACTGCCTTTCGCACCAAGTACGGATTATTCGAATATCAGGTGATGCCCTTCAGGTTGTGCAATGCACCAGCAGCCTTCCAGTATTTTATGAACGATGTCCTTCGTGAACTCATTGACTTCTGTGTTGTCGTATACATAGACGATATTTTAGTGTACTCCTCCTCAGAATCAGACCATGTTAAGCACGTTCGTGCAGTCCTTGAGAAACTACGCCAGCACAAGTTATATGCAAAATGGAAAAATGTGTTTTTCATAATACAGAAGTGGAATTCCTTGGATTTATCTTGACTCCAAAAGGAGTCTGAATGGACTCTCGAAAGGTGGACGCAATTCTCAAGTGGCCATCACCCAGTTCAGTTAAAGAGGTTCAAAGCATGCTCGGATTTGCTCATTTCTACCGCAGATTTATTCCGGACTTCTCGCATGTTGTACACCCCATCACAGCTCTATTGCGAAAAAACAAACGCTTCTTATGGACCGACGAAGCTGAAAAGGCCTTCCAAGAGCTGAAATCGAAATTCACGTCTGCACCTGTCTTAAAGCATCCACGCCCGAGCTTCCATACATAGTTGAAACCGACGCATCCAGTTTAGCCATGGGAGCTGTCCTGTCCCAGAAGGATCCTGAAACCGGTCAACTTCACCCAGTAGCATTTTGGTCCAGAAAGTTCTCGGCACCCAAGTTAAACTATGCGGTTACTTATAAAGAGTTACTAGCCATCAAATCCACCTTCAAGGCTTGGCGGCATTATCTTCTCGGTGCCAGGCATACCATTACCGTAATCACCGGAATTTGCAGTATTTAAAAACAGCCAAAGCCCAATCATCCCGGCAACTTCGATGGGCATCGTTCTTTGCCGAATTCGATTTCGTGATCACTTATCGACCAGGTTATATAAATGGCAAGGCAGATGCTTTATCCCGAATAGGGATGGGAGAAGCATATGCGAACCCGGAACCGGTGCCTATAATTTCAGAACAAAGAATTCTTGGCATAACTACTCTACAGACACTAGAAGATATTCATTTAAAAATCCAACAACTCTTCGATCCAGCAGCCCTGCAAGACTGGGTAAAGAAAGGCCAAGATTATTCAGTCATCAATGACCTACCTTACTATCAATGGCGTCTATTTCTACCACACAAGGATTTACAAGAACTAGTCATCTCCAATTATCATGACACCCTGATGGAAGGACATCCAGGTATTGCAAAAACTGAAGCTAAAAGTAAGAGACAATTCTGTTGGCCCACCTGGCGAAAAGATGTAAAGTCATTTGTGATGTCTTGTGGTATATGCGCCCAAAACAAAAGTCAGAAGAAGAAACCAGCTGGCCTTTTGCAACCTTTGGATATTCCACCTACACCATGGCACACCTTGTCTTTAGACTTGATTACAGATCTACCTCCATGTAAAGGATTTAACACCATTCTAGTTATTGTGGATCTCTTTTCCAAGATGGCCCACTTTATTCCTTTAAAGGGATTACCTTCCACTTCAATTTTGGCCAAGGACTTCCTCGAAAACATTGTTCGAATACACGGATTTCCTTCTGTATTGGTCTCTGACCGAGGTAGTCAATTCAATTTAGAATTTTGGAAGAAATGTTGTCAATTGGCGCAAATCGACGTGAGGTTATCAACCAGTCACCACCCCCAGACCGACGGTCAGACAGAGAGGACCAAACAGACCCTTGAACAGTACCTATGTTGCATGCTACATCAGACCGAAAGCAATTGGAAGGATATTTTATGGATTTCCGAATATGCATACAATAACTCTGTACATTCTGGAACCGGACAAAGCCCCTTTTATACCATATATGGACATCACCCTCGAACTTCAGAACTCGATTCGCCTCAGCACTTAGAAATGCCTGCAGTTAATCATTGGCACTCATCTATTACACAAGCCTTTAAGGAGGCAACAGAACATTTGAAACAAGCAAAAGAGAAATATAAGAAAAATGCTGATCAACATAGAAGTGATGCTCCACGATATCAGATTGGGGATCAAGTTTGGCTGGCTACAAAACACATACCTCTAAAAGGAACTCAGATTTTTAACCCTAGGTATTTGGGACCTTACACTATTAAGGCCAAAGTTGGAATTACCCTCTAATATGCGGATTCATCCTGTCTTTCATGTTTCACTTCTAAAACCAGTTCAACCCGGAACAAGACTAACCAAACCACCTGACCCCATCCTAATAGATGGGGAACCTGAATTCGAGGTAAAAAATATCCTGGACTCTAAGATGGTTAAATCAAGACTTTTTTTATTTAATCGACTGGAAGGGTTACAGACCACAGGAAAGGTCATGGGAGCCTAGTGACCACGTTCATGCACCTCGGTTGGTGAAGAAATTCCATCGGAACTTCCCAGATAAACCAGGGCCAAGGGGAAGAACAACTTAAGGGAGGGGCCTTGGGGGGGGAGAAGGGGAGTGCTGTCATGATACCTACCCCCGGGCATCCGGATCAAGCCCATCAGCCCCGGAAGCAGGCATCCAGACATTACAAAAACCCCAGCAGCCCCAGCTAGGGGCTGTCTGGGTTCAGTCCTGGCGCCTTAGGCACCAGGCTCATAATAAAAATCAGTCCTGGCGCCATAGGTGCCAGGCTCAGACATTACTTACCTCATGCAGACCATGCTGCAAATGAATCCAAGCCAACGTGAGGCCTGGATGGGACTATTTTACTACAGGGACTATTTTTTACTTGGGTGTGGTTCTGGGGAACTTCTTACCTGGGACTACTTTGGAGGCTATTTAAACCACGGCCGAACAGCAGCACACGCTTCGCGTTATTCTGCATCGAGCAGCGCAACGCTCACCGTGCCTGCAGCCAGCATCCAGTCTTCTGCCACGCCCGATTCGAATCCGGAGCTCCTAGAACAAAGAGGAAAGAAAAAGGCAAGGTTAGAAAACGAACTTATTTTGAATTCCTCACCTGATTCCGGATCCATCACGTCTCCGAACCTAGAAAGAACATCATTTCTGCACGCGTCGCATCGCCAGCTACAGCGGCGCGCCATACTCACCAGTCCTCACAGTATCTTTCGATTCGGCGCCGCTTCCATCATTTCTTCGCCGAACTAGGGGACAAAAGAAACAACAAGGTGAGCCGAGAGACCCAACAAATATAACCTCTTTACCACCATAGACTTACCTGATTTACCACCGGAGGCATTATTCTATAATTCTCCACATCCTCATATGCCTCACCTGTAAAGAGAGGGAAAACAACACTTTAAACACATGCAACATTTACCGGACAGCATCGCGTAATACAGACTCTTACCTGAACGCCATCAGCTGCCACGAGACCATCTTCTCACAAACTCAGCTGCAAGATAAGAAAGGAATGGGACAAGAGTGAACATCGGACATATTGAACTCTATGAACTTATACTTACTGGTCCTCGCCAGGAACCTCAGAGTCAATACTCTCCGGATCGCTCCCAACGCCTACAAACCAGTGAAGTAACTGGCATCTACGCGCCCCTGCAATCCACGCAGGATGGAGAGCTCATCTTTCAAGAATATAAGGTGAGATTACTGAAAGGGAATTTCGGAGGCGATTAGTGGGAGAACTGTGGGGGGTGCCATCACTAGAATCCAGGGGTGGCTAAATCCATCTCTCCACTTACAGGAGAATACTTGTACGGGTCAAGCAGACAAGATTAGGAGGGCCAGTCCAGTCAGTCATCGCGGCACTGCGCATCACGTTGGTGGAGACCACAGCTGTCCGGGTCCGACCGACGCCCCTGTGGGAGCCAGGTGAGCGTAACAGTAATGCAGTGTTTCTTGGACCTTCAGCCATATTGCTTCACAGCTGAGCACCAGAAAGGCTGAGAGCAGGGTAATGTGGACATCCTCTCCCGGTTTACCTGGGAAGCACCCCGGTCCAACCCACATTGGGGGAGGCTATGTGAGAAAACTGAGGGCATTCTCACTTCTAGACCCCTGGGATCCTCTGTACAAGTGGCCAGGGAAAGGCCATTGCTCTTGGATCCCGACCCTGGGGGCGGAGAAGCAAGGGAAGATCATCTGGGTCCTTGGGGTCTGGGAGTGGTGAGCCCTTGGGCGAGACATGGTATCCCTTTACCTGATGACGAGCCCAACCAAACCCAACCCCGACCCCGACCTTTATAGGTTATTTTGAGTTCTCTACCCTCATTTCCCCTCATGTAAACCCTGACAGTACTGAGACGAAGAGGCAACTAAGAGCAATGAAGACTGAACTCTTACCATTCTGGTACTGGGAGGAGGAGGATGCCTGTTGTGAGCACTGAAGGTCAGGCATGTCCTAATTCTGGTCAGGCAGGGCTGATTGGACATCCAAACCTGCAGCCTGTCAAGGGGCTGCAGATGTATAAAAAGACCAGCCCACCAACAAAGTGACGGGAGAAGCAACAGGAAGGCCGGTGTAAGTAGCAGGCAACTTTAATTGGAAACCACGCTGTAACACTAAAATCTGTGGAGAGAGGCAGTCTATGGAAGCGAGGCATAAGAGCCGTGGATTCGTGGTACAGATCGAACATTGTGATCTGTGTGGAGAGAGTGTCCCTTTAACCTGTGCTCGTTCCCCATGTATCAGGAGGTCGCCAAAGGAATGCCAGAGGGGCAGGAGTTGGACCCCTGACATGAACAGAAGTCTGTAATCCATGCTGCTGGGAAGACTATGAACGCAACCAGTGAGTTTCGAGCATTGAGAAACCCAGTGCGCAAGCATTTGAACTGGTCTGTTCAAAGAATACTTTGTATCCGAGTGGTCGCATGGTGGAGGAAACACGTTCTCGAAAGTCTCTGAAGGCTGGAAACTCAATTTGAAGTGAATTAAAGAAATATTAGACAGCAGGTTGAATTGAAACTGTTCTGAGCACAACCTGTGTCTATTGAATATTAAACTGAATGAAAACCTTAACAAGTACAAACATCTTTTGAATACCAAATTTATTTTTAGAGCACAATATTAAATATTAAGTTCAGAAGTAAAACAGAATTTTAAATCCAAGTCAAACCAGTGTATGCTGTATTCTGAATTATGTGAACAGTGAATATAACAGAAAATGACATGTAAAGCAGAATAAATACTTTGAAGTTTATTCCAACACAGCTACAATTTGTACACGAAAAACTAACCATAAAAAGAAGGCCAAAGAGTGACAAAGAACTTCGAGACAAAGGATACTTTTACTGCAGAAAGTAAGAAATCCCATTGGCCACAGGCAGTCGGCAGGCAATGCCGGCCCCCTCTGAAGGCCAAATCTCAAGGCCATCGTAAATCATTCCCGTCTTGCCCTTACTCCGGAGCAGCCAGATTATGACACAGGAGTGCCTGGCTGACCCCTTTCAGGGTGGTGCCATACGTGCAGCAGGCCCAGTTGTCCTGGAAACCACCACCTTCTAAAGTGTCAAGGTATCTAAAGTGATAATTCTCAACAAGGCATTTCTACCCAAACACATATCACTTCACATATCCAAGACCCCTCTCAGGACCTATATATTGTAGATCCTTCCAACTAGCAAGATCTAGAGTCTCAAGACGACCAATACAGTCAGGATCACCATAATATTATGAGGACACCCCTGATTTGTCATTTAGTCACCAGATGACCAGGATCAGCCTGTGGCCGAGTCCCTCATAGACAACCAGCTCCAATACAACGAGCTACTTCTAAAAACTGCCCAGTATTTTAAAATTGAAACAAGAAGTCCAGCAAGACAAGGACTTTGTGGACGACATTCTAGAATACAGAATATCAGTAACTCTATTTGTTCCCATTTTACAGTCCATGCAGAGACGCATCCAGCCCTCCCTACTGACACCAGACCTCACGCAGGGTTAACACTCCATGCACCCCCCAAGCTAGAACCAACTGACCCCCTTTATATTAGAGGTAAACTAAAACCTGACTCTCTAGTCGTCACCACAACCAGGAAAAGGGCGGGCACACCCCTAGCTTCCGCTGAAGCACCTCCAGACAAGGAGAGTAAACAAATCTACACTCTCGGCAGAAAGGTTGCATCCTCCTCTGCATCTGGAAATATAATTTAAACGCATTATAGCTGAAGGCTCATTAATCAAATGACATGCCTGGTTGAGGCAGTCGGGCTTCAAGCTTGAAACACAGGCCACTCTCCTAAACGTGGCCATTGAACCGAGCGCTTTCTTAGGCGAAGAAGAGCAGGGCACTCTGAAGTCATTGGGCCAAATGACAGACAAACCCTTTGTCCATTGAGGGGTGTGAACAAGGTCCACAATGCTCCAGGGGTTATAACCAGGGACGCCCATCCCAGTCATGGGGTAATTTACAAGGTCAGTCATCTGGAAACGTTCAAAGCGGGTACAACAGATCCAGAAGTAGAGGTAGATCCTCTGCCACTAGAGATACCTCTACCTCTAAACAATGATGCCCTGAGGTGCTACATAAGGCTGGGCTGTGAGGGAGGTGCCTTTCAGGCAAGATGGTTATCGAAACTCCCAGCCGTCCTCCGTACCCTCCCCGTCCGGTCCTGGCTCCCTGCACTTCCCTCCTGGCTCCCCGCAGGAGACGGATGGGGCAGCCGCAGAACATCTGGGAACCGCCAGCTTCCTCTGCCCCCCCAATCCCAGATGCGGAACCCTCCGCGTCCCCACACCCCTTGCCTTCCGCCTCAACAGACGTGGCACCGGCTGCGAAAATACCACATCTCCGTTCAGCCGATGGCCGATTCATTAAGGCGGGAGGTGATACTCAGGCAAAGCAGAAGCGCGGGGTGAAGGGAAAAGCGAGGAAGAGTGGAGCTGACGACCGGTTTTGTAAAAGGGCGGCTCCGTGAGCATGGCCTCATTTTTTTTATATATTTATGTTTACTTACATTAAAAATGTAAATTTTGATACAATTATTTAAAAAAATAAAAAAAAATAAAGATGCCTCAATTCAGGGCCCTTCCATGCTACTCCAGTAGGAGGTCACATCTCTCAATTCACACACCCATGGAAGGGGATTTCAGACAAGTGGGTGTTGTCCACCGTGGCAGGGGGATACTGAATCAAACTTCTGCAGAGACCAGTGGACCACCCACCATGACATCAGAAAATAAAGCCAAAAGACAAACTTCTACTAATACAAGAACTAAAATCCCTGCTGTAAAAAGACAACAGTTCGTCCCAGCAAACCAGATAAATAAGGGTATATATTCAATGTACTTCCTTGTGCCAAAGAAAGACTTAACATTGCACCCCATATCAGACTTGTGCCCAGCTAACCCATGCCAAACCATATGTTTTGAATGACAACGCAACAAGAGGTGAACCCCCCCCCCCTGCTCCTGTTAAAACATGGGGGATTTCATGACGACATTAGATATGAAAGATGCATACTTTCATATTTCAATGTTCACAGCGCACAGGAAATATCTGCGCTTTAAGATAGCATGCGAACATTCCCAGTTCAAAGTACTCCTCTTTGGAATGTCTTCAGCTCCAAGGGTGTTCACAAAGGTACTAGCGGTAGTGGAGCTGCACCTAAGCAGATAATCAATCCCAGGGTACCCTTATATGGACTGGCTAATAACAGGGGAAACACCACAAATATGCAAACTCAACACCCAAACAACAATCTGTTCCAATTGTGATTCTCCATCAGCAAGCAAAAATCAAGTCTTGTCCCCAGTCAAGTGAAAGAAATTCCTGGGAGCAATTATAAAAACTCAAGAAGAGTTGGTCTTCCCCTCAGACGAGAGAGTACAAAGCATGTTTCAGGCACTGGCGTAACAGGGGCCCCCACAGCCCCCGCGGTGCGGGGGGCCCCGCAGTGTGGGGGACCCCAACCGCACATGACTGGGAGGGGGCCCCAGTAAAAAAAAAAAAAAAAAAAATATTTTTTTGTAAAAAAAAAAAAAGTTTCTTTTGAAATTCACTCTGCATTCATAAAGAACATTTCTGTAACAGAAATAATTTCTTTATGAAGGCAGAGTGACTACAAAAAGAAACTTTCTTTTTGAAGTCTGAGGGCCCCCGTACCCCATGACATGGAAGACCCTAGGCTGGAGGCCTCCATGTCATGGGGTGGGGGGGAACCCTATGCCTTCAAAAAGAAATTGTTTGTTTTTGAAGCCACTCAGCCATCATAAAGAAATTATTTTGATTATGGTTCGGTCCTTAACTGAAATAATTTCTTAATGAAGTTTTAGTGACTTAAAAAAGAAACAATGGGGCTCATTCTGACCATGCCGGTCCGGAAACAACGGTGCTGGTAAGCTTACAGGCACTGTTGTTTCCGGACCGGCATATTACAGGTCTGCCTGGTGGGGCTGCCGTGCCCGACAGGTCTGACCCTGCCAGGCACAGCAGCCACAGTAGGCAGACCTGTCACGGAAGCACCGGCACCGTTAACAATGGTGCAGGTGCTTCTGTGTCCACATTCCCGTGGAGTCTGGGGTTTAACGAAATTACCGGCACCTGATTTCCCAGCCGCCGGACTTGAAATAGCACGGTGGCACCGGGAAGTCAGGCCACAGTAATTTTTTATGGGTCTGGCGGCAACCCGCCGGTAGCACCGGCACGGTTACCGCTGGACCCGTAATGAGCCCCAATTTCTTTTTTAAGTAATAGGGCCCCCCCTCAACTCCAGGAGGTGTGCGTGTATGAGTCCATGGTGAAAGGGTGCACACTCAAATGTATAGCCGGCTGCCTGTGTGTGTATGGTGAAAGGGTGCACACTTAAATGTATGGGTGGCTGTGGGGGTGTGCCTGCATGGTGAAAGGGTGCACACTTAAATGTATAGCCGGCTACCTGTGTGTGTATGGTGAAAGGGTGCACACTTAAATGTATGGGTGGCTGTGGGGGTGTGCCTGCATGGTGAAAGGGTGTACACATAAATGTATAGGTGGCTACCTGTGTGAGTGTATGGTGAAAGGGTGCACACTTAAATGTGTGGATGACTGGGTGTGTATAAGGTGAATGGTGTGTGTGCTTGTGTACAGGGGCACAAGAAAACCTTCATTTCGGGGGGGCTAACGCTTCAAATGTTGGGAGAGGCGCTAACTTCACATGCGGTGGGCAGGGGGAAACTTATTTGTGTGGGCGCATCCAAATTATTTACGCATTTTAATGAGACTATTCTAGTGCAGATTCAATGTTACAAGCAGTTAACTCTCTCCTATAAGTCTCCTGTTCCCTCTCTACCCTTCCAATCACTCCCCTGGCATGCAAGTACTAAACCCACATCACGATTTCAATCGCCTAAACAATGTGGAATTTGAATGCAGGTACTAACAGTTAAATGCTTTACGTTGGTAATTGCTGGGTTCTTGTTAACAGCAAAAACCAGGTGCCGTTTAAAATCTGTGTCCTGTTCGTTCTGGCAACTGCTCTAAAGGTTAGCCAAGTTGAGTCAATATAGCCCAAAATGTCAGGGGGGGGGGTAGTGCTGAAGCCCAGTCAACTCAATGGTGTTGCGCTACTACTTGTGTTTAATGCCTTGCTTACTCCTAGCCCTATTCTTCCTCGTCCCAGTACTTATATACGAGGCAGTACGTGTGTTTGAGGCACTCTGCCTCATACAAAAGTACTGGGAAGAGGTAGAGGTGCATGGAGGTAATGCCTGATTTAGCTACCTGTAATCTTCATCACTCCTAGTCCCACTGTTCCTCATCCCAGTACTTACCTATGAGGCAAGGAGCCTCATACGAAAGCTCTGGGACAAGGAAGAGGGACACAGAGGTAATTCTGGGCCAAGGAGCTGATTGTGGAGGTTGGGGTGGTGGGTGGGAGGGAGAGGGGATGAGTGGGGGGCGGGATTGTGTGATAAATCATAATGGTTGTCCATGTCCAGGCTAAGCAGGCATGATATGTGGTATTAGTGGCTAGAGAGGCATTTTGATTTAGCCAGTCTAGTCATTCCTCAGTTTGGTATGACTTTCTTTTAACTGGACATTTCTGATAAAGTAGTCCTGCTAACTTTTTTTACCTGGCTAGATTGGCATTTGGGTGCTGCCAGTCTAGCCATTTCTTACTGCGGCATTGTATATTTTTCTGGGCATCTGTGATAAAATGATATGATGTGATTCAAGTCATTTATAATGCGCCTGTACACAAGTGTACACAAGGGAGGGATGATAGAGGGAGGACAAGACAAACAATCTCACTAGGCCTTGTGTCATTGTGAGAACGAGAAGTGCAAGGGAAAAGGGAGCAGGGAAGTGCAAGTGAGAGGGGAGGGGAAAACAGGGCAGCAATGCTTTCAGTAAGTGCAGCCAGGGCAGAGCAGCTATTGGTTGTGCAAGGAGAACAATGGACTGCAGGGTTACAGTTACAGCCCCTAAGTGCATGGTAGGCCCGGAGGCATTGCAAGGGTGACCAATCAAGAAAGAGCCTGGACTCAGAGAGACTCTGAGGGTAGCCAAGCAGCCAGTCAGTACAGCAGACATGTAGGTCAGGTAGGTCAGCAGGGGGGGAGAGAGAGCGAAAGCAGCAGAGAAGAGGAAAGCTTTTAGCTGCTTCCGAAACTTCAGGTTGTCCGCCTCAAGTTTGAGAGGGGCAGGGAGGCCACTCCAGTTGGAGGCACCAGCAGAGGAGAGAGGTCTTCCCCCACTCTCTGCCTGGAGAAATGTCTAAGCCTTAGAGAGTTGGAGGTAGCTGAGTGAAGGGTTAGAGAAAGAAGGTATTTTGGAAGAGAGCATTGGATTTAGTGTGGGCACTGGCCCCAGAAAGCCTTGTGGGCAATGCAAAGGTTCTTGAACTTGATCCTTGCAGCCAGTGGAGAGATTTCAGGGCTGGAGAAATACAATCCCAGGGCTTGAGGCCAAGGCTAAGTCTTACAGTCCTGTTCTGGATTATTTGCAGATGAAGGAGACTAGAGGAAGACAGATTGAGAAAGTGGCTGTTGCAGTAGTCCAGCTTAGAGACAGTGAGCTTCTGGTGGAGAGTGAGAAAGGGAAGAGTCCCTTTGAGGAGGAGCAGCTGGTAGTGGGACTTCTTGGTGATGTCCGAGATGTTAGGAGAGAAAGAGAGTGTGGCGTTGAAGATGACACCAAGGTTTTTTGCCTCGCAGGAAGGCAAAGGAAGAGGGCCCAAGGTGGTCTGCTATAGTGAGAGAGGGAACACAGTGGCAAGGGTCCCAATGAGAAGGATCTCTGTCTTACTGGCATTAAGGCAGAGATTGTTGGAGGCGCACCAATCCTGAATCGTGGATAGACAGTCAGGAATGAGCAAGAGAGGAGAGGAGGATGAGGGGAGCCTGAAGGAAAGCTGAGTCATCCGCACAACACTGAAAGTTAGAGGATAAGGTAGAGATCAGGGAGGCCAAAGTGGCCAAGTAGAGGTTGAAAAACCAGCGTGAGAGGATAGAGCCCTGGGGAATGCCACAGGTAGAGAGAGGTGGAGGAGAGAATGGGACCACGATCGACCTGGGAGCGGAGTGGCGGTCCAAGTGGAAGTAGGTCAGTCACTCTAGGGTCTGATCTGTGATGCCCAGGTTCTCACAGAGTCGATTGATCAGGATGGCGATGTTGACCCTGTCGAAAGCAGAGGAAAGATGAAGGATGAGAATAGAAGGAATGCTGGAATCAAGGTTAGAGAGCAGCACAGGTGTTAAGGAGAGCAGTTTCCATGCCTCTGGCAGCTCTGAAGCCAGACTGATGGTCATGGAGACAACCAACAGATTCAGTGTGGAGAGTAAGCTGGGAGATGGCAAGCTTTTCCAAGAGTTTGCTCAGGAAAGGTGGCGATTGAGCGATAGTTTTCCAGCAGGTAGGATCAGCAGACTGCTTCTTGAGGAGTGGGTGCACAAGGGAGTGCTCAAAGGGAGAGGGGAACATTGCAGTGGCGAAAGAGTGATTACAGAAATCGGCCAAGGCTGGAGCGAGGGTGTCAATATGGGCTTTGATGGTTCTGGAGGAGCAGCGGAGCACCTGTTTGGACGACACTTTCATAGATCGGACTTGTCTAGAAACCTCGTCAGGTGTTGTCAGAGAGAAAGAGGAAAAAGGAGGAGGAGAGAAGAGATGGCCAAAATGGGCCGAGAGAGGAAGAGGACATAGAGGACAGGATGTCCTGAGATTTAGCAGAGAAATGAGAGGCCAGAGCTGTACAGAGGGCATGGGAGGGAACAGAAGAGGTATAGACCACAACAGGATTGACCAGTTCCTTGCAGATTTTAAAGAGTTTGGCCGTGTTGTTCGAGGCCATGGAGACACTTGCTTTATTGTGTGCTCTCTTCTTGATGAGTGTTATTGCTTTGACTGGCATTTTGCTGAAAACAGTCTAGGTATGTCTAAATGTGGCCTGGCATTCTGTACTATAATGTTATTACGTGTTTACACTGGTCTACATTGTGCAGCCAGTTGGAAGCATTAATGTTCCTGTGCACTGTTGGTGACTTGCATGTATTGGATTGTGTTACCCTACAAAACAATTGCAAACACTCTGGCTTTATAGCCAATTTATCTCAGAAAGTGTGCTGTATATTGCATTAAAACACATATTTATATCTTTTTCCTAGTGCAGTGTGCGGCATACCCCTTCAGCAGCACGTTCATGCGTATTGTGCAAGCGTGACAGTCTAGGCCGGCCCAGAGTGTGGCGCAACCCTTGATTTGTTGCCGAGTTGGGGGGCCCCCTCAGCATGGCTCGCAGGGGGGCCCCCACATTTTGTGTTACGCCACTGGTTTCAGGTACCTCATATTTAGCTGCTCGCCAAGTAACTGTGCAGAAGGCAATGCTTCTGCTTGGCGTGATGGCCTCATGCAATTATCTAATTCCACACGCGCAGCTGCACATGTGCCTAATGCAAGAGTGGTTAGCAAAACAGTCTCAAGAAATCGGTCAGTGGGACGATCTAGTAGTTGTTTTAAGTGGGTGCTTTGCTAACCTTAATACAAGCTCTATGCTGGCGGGCCAAAGACAACTTACTAAAAGGGAAACCTTTTAGCAATCCACCAGTACAGGTCATTCCAACGAGGGACGTCTCACTCTCAAGGTGGGGAGCCCATTACCTTCACACAGCACAGGGCATGTGAAAACAAGCAGCCAGCCAAAACCACAAACCTTCTAGAACTGCTAGCTGTCCTCAAAGCACTTCAAGCTTTTCAGCAACACCTAGCAGGTCAAAGAGTGCAAGGCTTCACAGATAGCACCATGGCCATGTTTTAGCTACACAAACCGGGAGGGACACACTCCAAGTCTGTTCAAGTTATCCCAAAAGATTTGGAAATGGGCACTCAAGCGGGACTGGTTACTAGTTTCGGAACACTTACCAAGGGAACTCGGTGCTCTAGCAGACTGAGCAGAAGTCCTTTACCCAAAGAGGTTGCTCTCTGGCATCCCAGGGTCTTCCGCTTCTACGGCTCTCTGGGGCATTCACTTGTCTTTCATGGGACTCTCCTGCAGCTCGACGTTATTTTCTCTGCGCTCCAGCAACCTTGGACACTGGTAAGTCTTTCTTCCTCCCAGGTCCACTTCCAGCTTCCTGGTGCTCTCGGTGCACCTCTGTCCTGAATCTCATTGGCTCCTCCACTCTGACCCTCTGCCAGGTTCTTTGCCTGTGCCGTGAGGAAGACGCCATTGTTATTTTCCCCTGTCGTGTCTTGAATGACAGCTGGCCAATCAGATCATTCAAAAGACTAGAACAGGTATGTTGGTTCACATTAGTGATCTTCATTCCTCGTGGCCTCTTCCTAGTCCCAGTAGTTCTCGCCTGAGATGTTGCAGAAGCACATAGGGGCCATAGGTAGTGTGGAATTGGAGGCGTTTTGAGGGCAGGTGGGAGGGAGAAAGGGATACTGCATTCTCCCGGGATGGTCACTACTCTCCATTTGGTCCTCCCTACCCATGAGAGCCCGATGAGTACCACCCCCAGGCGGACTATCTGGTAGCGGCCTCACCTCCCTGGCCCCATGGAAAGCAGCTCCCATCTAAAGCAGTTACAACACCTCAGGGTTCATCACAAATGCAGTTTATGACAGTTAAAGGGAGTACAATTCCTTCTGGTGCTGAAGCAGAGGGCTTTGAAGTCTCATGGCTCAGTGGGCAGCCTGTCTTAGGTCTTGGACAGAATGTGTGTTTCTGCAGGGCTATGCCCATCAAGAGCAAATGTTCCTGGTGCAGAAATATCCTTGGCAATATTTGGTGGCATTCAAGATATCTGGGTGGCGCAGGTTACAGAACTCTGCCTGTGGAATTCAAGGATGTCCTCCCATTATAAAAAAGCTTGCCCAGCTTCCATGTGTCTTTACACCAACAGTTGGCAAAGGCGGCATCAATCTCCCATGCCAGTTCATATTTTAAATTGGCAATGATGGTCTTTCTTTTTGAGATGGAGCACTGAGGAAGTTATCCAGGATCGCCAAAGAGCAAGAACTGTTGTAGCATGTTATCTAAGGAGCAATGTCTTCAAGGTCCATATTAAATGATGCTTATACATGGAGGACTGCCCTCCTGAATGCGGTCTTTGACAAAGGTGAATGTCTTCATCTAAGAATCCCTGCGCGTCCCGTGCCATATTTGCTTAGTACTTCACGGCCACAAATCACTTTTATCCTCAATAAGTCCCCATTAAAACTCCATGTTGAGTCCCTTAGACACTCCAGTTGGGGTCCCTCAAAAGTACCCTCTAATCTGTTACTCAGAGCGGGTGCCACCGATCAGCTCCTTGAGTGACTCATGTTGGTGAGGTTGTACCATGGGCATCCAATCCCAGAGTCATTTGTCCCTTTAAATTTGTTAGACCCGCCAGTCATGGCAACCATCTCTTTCTTCTCATCTGCAGCTGTCACACAGCTATGCCCCGCGGCATCAGTGAGCATCCTCATACCTTGTGTTGTCACGCCTCCCTGGGTGTCTGCTCCTTCGAACTGCTGGCTCTGTTGTTGGTTATTTAGTGCCCCCAGAGTCCTCTGTCTCTCACACCAGCCGGCATCCCCAGAGAAAAAAGACTGTCCCTGATGTGACTGGCCGATTTCCCCGTCCGAGTACTGTCCTTTCCTCGCAGTGGAGGTGAGTGTTTGTCGGTTAATGGGCTCTCGGTGGGTAGCGTGGAGGTGCTATGCGAAGCTAAGGGAGGGTTCTTTAGATGTGCGGTAACTACCCGTTTGATACTGATCTCACAGACTACTGCATGCTGCTGTAATCATTTTGTAATTCGAGGACAAAGTCATGCTCCCTGCGGGTGCCTATTCAAATGGCTTCCAATGTTACTTCTGTGAAATGAAAATCATACCATACCGCTGGTAACTTACTGCAATCTTATTGTTTTTCCCCCGCAGATGCGCGGACCAGACGGCAGATTTCGTAGGGTGGCTCTGTGAGCACGGTAAGCATAACTTGAATTTCAAAAAACAAAGATTACTCTGGATGCAACCTTGCCTGGGGTGCGGCTCCCAGACCCATATTATATTGTTTCTTTGCCTTTCTGGGGCCGTGCAACCGTTCCAGTATTCCCACCCTCTTCCGGACACTTAGGTTGTCTGCAGGCTTCTTCTCCTCTCTCCAGCGTCTTGTGATCCTCCCAGGGACTGCGGCGCCTCCACAGCAGCTCCCTGCCGCTGGGCTGCACAACCCAGGCAGCACTCTCCAGCCTTCTCGCCTGGCTGGCTGCTCTGCTTTGTGTCTCTTTGTCCAGCCCAACCACGGTGGACATTCCGGGTACATCTCAGCAAACTGGTACACTTGCAGTCCTCTGCTGCTTCTTCACACAGGATTTGAAACTTAGTTCTGCCATGGTGGGTCTCCTATTGGTGAGTCCCTTTTCCCAGTTTATGTCGCTGTGTCGACCAGATCATCTAGTCTGCTCTGTGTGGATGGGAGCGCTGAGCTGCATGGCTCCACCTCTTATTCGTCAGTCATGTGGCATACAAACTTCCTGTAATAGTTACTTTCAATTCAATTGGCTTTCATCCGACAATTGTCATTTGCCCTGAATACACATATTAGGAGAACATAACAGATACAATAAATCAAGAAAAATAGTTTAATAAGATAATACAAAAAAAAATGATATAGTATAAAAATTGTTACTGAAACTGTTACGCTCACCTGGTTCCCACAGGGCGTTGATCTGAACTGGACTGCTACGGTCTCCACTAGCGTTATTCGTAGTGCTGCGACGGCTGACTGGACCGGCCCTCCTAGCTTCGTCTGCTTGATTCGTAAAAGGAATTTCCTAAAATCAGGAGAAGGGAATTAGCCACCCAGTGGATGCGAGGAAACACTTGCTTAATTTGTTCCCTCACCTTATTGTTTGTAACGATGAGCTCTCCATCCTGCACCAAACGCAGGGGCGTGTAGAATTCCAGTTGCTTCACTGGTTCGAAGATTTTGGGCGAGTTCCAGACGTGTTGGACTCCGTGGTAAGCGGCCAGGAGCCGTAAGTATAATGTTTATAGAGTTCAATTGTCTGTTGTTCACTCGTCTTTTCCCCTTTTTGTCTTGCAGCTTGATCCGAGGAGTTCACCAGAAGTGCTGCAGGTTGCGCGCAGGTAAGAGTCTGTATTACCCAGCGCTGTCCGGTAAAATAAAATGTCTCTAACAAGTGTCCTTTCCTCCCACAGGTGAGGCGTTAAAGATGTTGAATGCCGATGAAAGATGCCTAGTGCGGTACTCTGGTAAGTATAATATGGTTGTTTTGATTGTCTTTGTTGGCACCCGGCTCACCTTGTTATTCTGGTCTCTCCAGGTGCCACGGATGCAGCGACGAAATGATGGTAGCAGCGCTGGATTGTGGAGATGTAGACTGGTAAGTATGGCGAGGCGCTGCTGCTAGCGATGCGATGCTTTTATTTCTGAAGTCTTTTGCCAGTTCGGAAGTGCGGCGAATTCGGGAACAGATGAAGATTAAAAGGTAAGTTCTTGTTCTTATCTTCCTTTTCTTCTAGGATGTTGTCCAGGTTCGAGACGGGCGTGGCATAAAACAGGATGCTGCAGGCACAGTGAGCGTTACGCTGCAGAAATGCAGAATAACGCAAAGCGTGTGTTGCTGTTCGGGCGTGGTTTAAATAGCCCTAAAAAGTAGTCCCAGGTAAGTAGTTCCCCAGAACGACACCCGAGTAAAAAATAGTCCCTGTAGTAAAATAGTCCCATCCAGGCTTCACGTTGGCTTGGATTTGTTTGCAGCATGGTCTGCATGAGGTAACTAATGTCTGAGCCTGGTGCCCATGGCGCCAGGACTGATTCCTCTTATGAGCCTGGTGCCTACGGCGCCAGGACTGAACCCAGACAGCCCCTAGCCAGGGCTGCTGGGGTTTCAATAAATATCCAGATGTCTGCTCCCGGAGCTGATGGGCTTGGTCCGGATGCCCGGGGGTAGGCATCATGACAGAAACCTTGAATACGTTCTAAAATCCTAGTCTTGTATAGCCTTACGTTGAAATTTTATCCTACAGACAAAGCTCCAGCATTGTCACGCCCACTTTTCTGTAACTAATATAATCTTCCTGGACCTTTCAACTTGCTCCAACCATCACAATTTAGTCATGTACCATCCCTGGCTTAATACTGTAAGCGAACTAACCAGTTTGGTAACATACATCCTGTACCCCATGGCAGATCCGGCCTTTGGCACTTTTGTACCTGGCTACGCTAAATATCCTCAAAACGGAACGCACTAACCATACCTAATGGACCTAGTTTCACCTTATCCATGGCCACCAATCTACCCCGATCAGACAGTGTCAAGCCCACCACCTTCTTACCTCAACTTGACCGAATTGCCACTAAACCCAAGACTTTGACCTCGTTGAAGAATACCCAACCTTTAACTCCTGACCAATGCATAAAACTCTGTCACGGGTATCTGGGTGTCTGCTCCTTCGGACCGCTGACTTTGTTTGTTGTTGGTTGTATGGTGTACCCAGAGTCCTGTGTGTCTCACGCAAGAAGGCATCCCCAGGGAATAAGATCATCCCTGATGTGACTGGCCGATTTCCCCCGTCTGAGTTACATCGTTTCCTCAGAACTGAGGTGAGTGTCGGGTAATGGGCTCTCAGTGGGTAGCGGCGAGCTACTATTGGAAGCTGAGGAAGGGTTCTTTAGATGTGCTGTAACTACCTGTTCGGTGTTGATCTCACAGACTACTGCATGCTGCTGTTATCATTTTGTAATCCGAGGAAAAAGACATGCTCACTGCGGTTGCCTATTCAAATGGCTTCCAAAGTTAATTTTGTGAAATTAAAATCATACCATACCGCTGGTAACTTACTGCAATCTTTTTGTTTTTCCCCGCAGAAGCTGGGACCGGATGGTAGATTTGTCAAAGGGGGTCCGTGAGCACGGTAAGCATAACTTGAATTTAAAAAAACAAAGATTTTTCTGGCTGCATCTTTGCACTGGGTGGGGCTCCCAGACCCAGCTTATATTGCTCTGCCTTTCTGGGGCCGTGCAACCGTTCCAGTAGTCCCACCCTCTTCCGGGCACTTGCTACTCTGTTGTCTGCAGGCTTCTTCTCTCTCCGGTATCGTCTGATCCTCCACAGCAACTCCCTTCTGCTGGGCTACGCGACCCAGGCAGCTCTCTCGAGCCTTCTCGCCTGGCTGGCTGCTCCGTTTGGGTCTCTTGGTCCAGCCTAACCACGGTGGACCTTCCAGGGACATCTTGACAGACTGGTACACTTGCCCCCCTCTGATGCTTCTTTCCACAGGATTTAAAACTTCCAGTTCTGTCATGATGGGGTCTCCTGTTGGGAGTCCCTTTTGCCTGTTTATGGTGCCATGTCGACAAGATCGTCTAGTCTGCTCTGTGGATGGGAGCATGAGCTGCATGACTCCACCTCTTATTTGTCAGTCATGGGGCATACAGACTCCCTGGGGTAGTTACTTTCAATTGGACAATTGTCATTTGCCACGAATACACATATTAAGAGAACATAACAGATACAATAAATCAAGAAAAATAGTTCATTAAGACAATACGAAAATAATTATATAGTATAAAAATTGTTATTAAAGCCTTGAATAAGTTCTAAAATCCTAGTCCCGTATAGCCTTATGCTGAGGTCTTATCCTACAGAGACAGCTCCAGCATTGTTGCACCCACTTTTCTGTCCGTACTATAATCTTCCTGGACCTTTCAACTTGCTCCAACCATCACAATTTAGTCATGTACCATCGCTGGCTTAATATTGTAAGCGCACTAACCAGTTTGGTAACATACATCCTGTACACCATGGCAGATCCGGCCTTTGGCACTTTTGTACCTGGCTACGCTAAATATCCTCAACGGAATGCACTAACCATACCTAATGGACCTAGTTTCACCTTATCCATGGCCACAAATCTACCCCGGTCAGACAGTGTCAAGTCCACCACCTTCTTACCTCAACTTGACCAAACTGCCACTAAACCCAAGAATTCCGCCCCCCCTCTTTGAAAAATACCCAACCTTTAACTCCTGACCAATGGATAAAAACTATATGCTGTCAGACCTACACCTAATCGAACATGCCCTACCACAACCAGAAATTATAGACGGGGCTATAGATTTACCAAAGGCAACTAATCCTCAACTAGAAATTCTCGTATAACCTGCTCCAAACGTACACCTACAGGTCAGAAAGAAGCTAGCATAACTAATAAGACACCTAAAATAAATCGCCATACCTATGCACAAACCTTCAGGCAAGCAAAGTGTCCATTGATGATAAAACTCCCCCTATCATAGGGGGACTCATTAATGCCAGATGGCTACCAGCCCACGCTCTAGACATCAATGACTTTATAACTTCCAATGACCTCTATTCTTTAGCCATACTACATCTGGGTCACTGCTCTCACTAGCTATCCCAGACAATTACACGATCATCAGACAGGATAGAACGGCGGCGAAAGGCGGTGGCATAGCCTTCATCGCAAAAACTTCCTTAGAACTTAGACCTGTCCCGATTCAAACCTTCCTCCCTGGAGAACTACTTACAATCAAGCTACCTATGTCGCCCACGCAAAAAACAATAACTATGCATCTTATGTACAGACCCCCAGGCCCACGTTCCACATTTTATGAAGAAATAACCTCACTCCTCACAGCTAACTCCAGGCTAGGCTCACAAGTCATGCTCCTGGGAGACTTTAACATAGGACTGCACGACCCCAACAGGAATTCTTAGAAGAAGGCAAGGGGTGAGAACTAGCAATGAACATTAGTCGCCTGCACACTAATGGAAAACCACCAACCAACACATACCCGGTACATATGTATTGTATTAGCTGTTTATCCAGCGACTGCCAAGTTTGAGCCTGTCAACAGGGCGTCATTAGTCCAAATATTGTGCCCTTAATTGGAGTGTGTGCGCTACATAGCCAATGGAAGGAAAGTATGATGCTTTCCTGCTCCACAATGCTGGAAGGTGCCCACAGCCCAGGCGAATGGTTTCGGCCTCAAACTGAAACAATTTGGAAGCAGACTGTTAAGGCAGGATGCAAAAATGCTGACTTCAGCTGTCCCCATTTTCTTTGCATAGTTAAAGAGATGGAGCCTCCATTTGCTTGTATCTGACCACTAGTAGGAGCACCAGTTGGCAACAGGTTGAGACCACTATAGGTATTCTGCCTAGACGGTAATGCGAAACCAAGGTAAAAGTCCCAAGAATCTATGGCCAGACCTAATGGAATACAGGAACCAGTCCGTTCAGCAATACTGCATGGTTTCCCATTAACCGATGCACCACGCAGTGCGAGAGCACGCCTATGAAGCATATGATTGCAAAAGAACCAGCAAACCTCTCCAAACTATTTATGTGCCAGTATTCCTCCTGAGGAGACTATAGCCCTCCTCTCAAGTTTATACCACAAATGCCCCATCTTACTTGTATCAGATTCCAATTGGAGTTTGGGGGAGGCAGCTAAAGCAGCCCTTCCATGTCTTCATGTCTCCATGCGAGCTACTCGCCAGATCAACTCTTCTCTTGCTTCTGTGGCAAACAGAAGTCAGCCTGAATCCTTTGCTGTTGTACCGGAGAAGGCCCCCGGAATATGGCCTAAATGGAAGAGGAGAGAAGACCGATCCTCCTGGCAAGGTGCCTGTCTGAAATGGGCGATGACTGAAGGGCGCTTCTCAGCCTCCTCCTGATTGGGGATGACTTTCTGCAGCAGAAATCCCGGAAACTGCTTAACTGGATCGGACATCTGGAAATGTATGAGGAACTCCAGTGATTCCACCACCTGCACCATAAACTGGGCATGATAATGGGAGACCCAAGCCAACTTTTTCCTGGCTACGATATCTAGATAAATCACAAGCCCGATACCCCTGGCTCTGAGGAACGCTGCCGCCTGCACCATCAGCTGGGCATGATAATGGGAGACCCAAGCCAACTTGCTCCTGGCTACGATATCTAGATAAATCACAAGCCCGATACCCCTGGCTCTGAGGAACGCTGCCGCCTGCACCATCAGCTGGGCATGATAATGGGAGACCCAAGCCAACTTGCTCCTGGCTACGATATCTAGATAAATCACAAGCCCGATACCCCTGGCTCTGAGGAACGCTGCCGCCTGCACCATCAGCTGGGCATGATAATGGGAGACCCAAGCCAACTTGCTCCTGGCTACGATATCTAGATAAATCACAAGCCCAATACCCCTGGCTCTGAGGAACTCTGCCGCCTGCACCATAAACTGGACATGATAATGGGAGACCCAAGCTAACTTGCTCCTAGCGACAATATTATCTAGGTAAATCACAAGCCAGATACCCCTGGCTCTGAGGAACTCTGCCACCTGCACCATAAGCTGGGCATGATAATGGGAGACCCAAGCCAACTTGCTCCTGGCGACGATGGTATCTAGGTAAATCACAAGCCCGATACCCCTGGCTCTGAGGAACTCTGCCACCAGTCTTCGTAACTTGGTAAAGGACCAAGGAATGACAAAAAGGATGAAAAACACAGTAAACTCACTTGCACATGAAGAGAAAAATCCTATGCATTTTAAAAATTGGTAATGAGACCTAAGTATCCTGGAGATGCATTCTCACGGACCAGTCCCCTGGCCTCCATCTCTATTCAATGTGGAAATCCTCTCCATATCAGAGTGACGGTAACCACAGAGAAGGTTTCTTAAATGTATTACAGGCGGATAACCTCTTTGTCCCTTGTCACCAAACATATTTTGCTGGTAAAACCCCTCAGGTGCTGCAAAGCCCTCTCCACTGCCTTCTTTAGAAACAATTCCCGACCCTCCTGGGAGATCAACTGAGGAATCTGCCTGGAGAAAAAATCTACTCTTTGGAAACCTCTGGCAAGGGGGTGGGACAAACTCTAACTTGAAACCCCACATGTTTTTCAGCACTCAATGGGGAAAAAATGTTTTTACAGTATAACAAGCTAATTCCCTTATCCCCCCCTCCCCTCCTGAATTTACAGGGTCTGCATCCTTGGTACTTCTGGGGAAGGAAGGATTGCCTGGGTCTTTCGGAGCTAGAATGCTCTGTCCTTGGGGTGATGGTGTCTGAGAAGTGGGCATCGCGGCTGAGAATCTCTCCTAAAGAAGATTGGAGAGGGCACAAAGAAGTGAATGGGTTCACATATTTGCCAAGTTCTTTAACAAACTCCTCTTGGAACAAAACTGGACCCCTGTCCTAACCCCACATTAGCATCATTCAAGACCCACCGACTTCGAAATGGATTCCTTTACATCTCTCCTGCATAACGGTAGTGTTGGTTTCTCCCACAGAATAGGCCAGCTGAGCCCAACTACTAATCTCCTCTGGCTCAGGAGAGCTACCCCCAGCCTGGGCCTCTGCCACCAAATCTAAAATCTTCACGTAGGGCCTTGAAGTATTCAAAAGCCTATCCCAACAAGACTGCTCGACCCTATAAACGCTGTTGAAACAAAACAACCATCTTGGAGCCAGTCACAGGAGTGGTAGATGCCCTACCAGGAGGAGAGAGCTTAATGGAAGTGTGTCCATATTGCATCGTAGATAGATGCCTGTGTAATCTCCAGATGCCTGCGATGGATACCACACCCTAGAATAAGGATGTGTAATGAAGTCTGGATTAAACCTAGTTTTCCTCAATGCATGCTGCAGACCAGAACCTCCCCTGGGTCAAACAATGAAATTAGTGATAGTGATAGTGCAGAATAACCAGGCTTTTCCTTTCCCTCATATGATCGCCGATACTGCACTTTCTCCAGTGCTTTCTCCTACACCAGGTGTATCCTAGATCACTAGTTCACCAAATTATGTAACTCCAGGCAAATAACTCCAAATTCAAGTAGCAGGGTGTCTTTTTCTAATAACATTGGATGCTCTTGGGAATTGGATGAATGCCAGCACATGGAACTAATAAATTAAAATAGAGGAACCAGAACTGCTTCATGTTACAACAAGACCTATGTCAAGTATCGACAATAATGAATATATTGTTTATAAGTAATGACAATAACGAGGTATTACAAAGCCAAATTGAGAACGTAATACCTCCTAAACAAGTACTTCTCCTAGCCATCCCCCTCCGCACCCTCCCCTCCTGGTTTCCATTTCTTAACATTCTTTTTTTTGGATGGAGGAATAGCACCATCAGGTACCAGCACAGCCAGCAGATCGCCTCCCACGTTAGTCGAGCAGTCTGCGCCCGCCCCCTCTGCGCCCTCCCCTCCCGGATTCATTTCTTAGCATTCTCTTTTTTTTAGGTGGAGTAGTAGCAACATCAGGTACCAGCACAGCCAGCAGATCGCCTCCCACGTTAGTCGAGCCACTCCTTAGGGAGCACTACACCAGATTAGGACTACAGGTGAGAGCAGTAAATCCCCTTTGGTATCAGTCTGTACCACAAAGATTTAGTTGGTAGCCGTGGCTGAGCAGTCAGACTTATCTCAAGAGGGAGATGAGCAGTATTCAGGGTTTACACAATAGGTAGTACAGTAAGTACTATGAAGCAAGGAAACACTGACCAAAGCTTTGTATCAAAAAGAGAATATACATTAATTTTTTTACACTTCTAAGTCAACACATAATCACAATTGGTAAGTAAGTAAAAATTCAGTCAAGGAAAAGTAAATACAACTCCCTATTCAATGTTAGACAAGTTTGCGGTAGAGTGAAAACTGAGCAAAACGGCACAGTGAAAACCAACTACAAATGGCACTCTAACAATGTAACGAAAGGGAGAGAAAGCACAAGTTAAACCGAAATATCTTCAGACACCCACTAGCAACACTTCCCTGACGTTTTGTGAACAAGTAATGCACAGTAACACTTTAGCAGAAAGATAAGTGAATGAAAACTGAGCAAAATGGCACTCTACAAGTTAAAACAGTAGGGAAGAAAGGGGGGTTTAGAAGATTTAGGTGCATCAACACATTTCTCGTTGAAAACCAATCTAGTGAGAGCAGATCTAACAAATCAGCCAGAGTCAATAGGCCTGAGCCAGTGGTACAGGACCAAGAGCTTAGGAGCAAAAATGTTCTTGTAGCTGCAGTCAAGTCTTTAGTAGAAAACTATTGAAGAGGTAGATGCGAGGCGAAAGACAAGGTTAAGAGAGAGGGCGGCCAACCCAACAAGTGTCACGGAGTTCCCCCCTTCTCACCTGTGCTCGGTCCTTGCTGGATTTCTTGGGCGGTGTCTTCTTGCGTACGGACCTGGACTTGAATAAGGCTGAACAAGTCTCTTCCGACTCCAGCGAGCGTTCAAGGTTCCGGGAGGAAAACAATCCGGGAATCCAGGAAACGAAGTAGACGTGCAAACAGAGCACGAGTCCGGAAAATGAGCAGGAAGGGGAAGGGACAAGGAATGGAGCAGAAAGGCCAGGAATCAGGGAAGCAATGAAACGAACTACGGAAAACACGTCTGATCGCTACTTGGCAATAGCATTGAGACGCACGGAGCCGCAGAGGGCGTGGTCTATAAGTAGAGCACGTTGCGTTCCGCGCATGGAGCGGTCAGGGGGTTTAATGCAGGGCGGCCATGTTGGAAGTAATAAAGATTGTAAGCCCCGATGAGACAAGGACCAGGAGGTCCAAAAGGGGCGTGTTCTGAAGTTCATGACAACAAGTAGATAAAGGATTTAAAACACCTTTAGGGCTCCCACGGAGAAAGGGTGGAAAGGGTGGCCTGGCGGAACAATTTACCTTAAAAGTGAAGAAGTGGCTCCTGCGGTGGTGGTTGTTCCTGGTAGTTCCTGCAGGTCGAGGGATCCAGCAGAGGAAGAGAGGCTCTCGTCGTGGAGGAAGGTTCAAGTCGCTGCACTACCCAGGGATGAAACCAGCCGCGGTGCTGCCAAAAGGAGTTTAAAATGTACGCTCCTTTTAATCGCGGTCCGGGTCGATAGCTGCCTGGCTATCCGGTCTCCAAGGGCTGTGCACTGTCGATTCGACCAAGGCAGGTCCAAGGAAGCGATAGGTGAACTGGTTGACCCCACCAGCTCAAGGGAAGGAGGCTCTTTCGCTGAAGATCTCCTCTCGTCGTGTGGATGAAAAGTGGTGAGACGATCCGGCAGGGCTTCACCGGTGGTGTAGATGCTGAAGATGTCTGTGGCTTCTCTCCCCTTCGGTTCCGTAGTTCCAGTGACGACATCTTGCTCTTCCAGTCCTCAGGACCCTGCTTTTATGCAGGAAGAGACCCATTCATACAGCCTAGCTGTCACTCACACAGTGGAGGGGTCTTCTTGGCGGGAGACCCTCCAGCCTATCAGGTTAGAGTTCGACCTGAGTTGCTGCGGCAACTCTGTCCAGGAGTTCTACTCCCCCTCCCAAACAACAGACCCACCCCAGACTCAGAGGCGCCGAAAGGAGGGCTTCTTGGCAGAAGCCCACCAAAATAGCGAACAAAGGATCCCCGGCCTGGGTTAGGAGTTTAGAGTAAGACACAAGAAAGAATTGATATCAAAGTTCTGGCAAATAAAATCTACCGGAGTAAAGTTAATAATAAAATAAACCGGCGGTATGTTAGAGGCTGTCAGTAAAAGTGGTAGCCTCGAAGAATGGGACAATCCCCAAGGAAATTATTTGCGGTCGAATATAAAAAGGTAGTAACCACTGCCACCAGCCAGAAACATTGTAGAGAGGGACTTTAAGGTACCCCCTCGAAAATGAACATAGGGGAAAAACTATTAACCCCTTCCAGTACCTCCATATTAAGATGGGTTGTACTGGTTAAGTTCATAAAAAAAGTCAATGGGGACTTTACATGCCCTGGGAGACAGCAGTCAGTCCAGGGGTATGGAGTCTATGGTTGGGGGTCGTTACGACACCCCTGTGTCACTGCACGGAGGGTGCTGTGTAACACATGTGCATAAAGATGGTTCCTATGGGTGAGAGAAAGATCCCATAGGCATTAAACACAAAAATAGCCTAGGACACACATAGCAAAAATGCCTAAGAGTGGGAAAAAGAGTCTCACTCTTAGCAGGTAAAAAAAAAAAAACCCTTCAAATCCAGCAAAGCTCCTGGGGGACTATATAGGTAAGGGAAGTTAGCCATAGAATGAGAATTCTCCCCAATACCCGTTCAGGCTTGAGCTGGATCTCCTTGAGTTCCGAAAGCTCGAGACACTCCTTTTCTCTTCATCGTCCGACCCCTGCTATCACCCGTCTGCTGCAGTGACTTGGAACACCTTGGAACAGAAGGGACAGTTCAAGGCAGATGGTGGTCAGTCAAAATGTCAACAACAAAAAAAGTCGAATAACAACGTCGAAAAATAAATGTAAAAAAAAAGTCGAATTCCCTCTTTTTTAATTATCTATTTATTTTGGGGTCCTGGAATAAAAAAAAATGGGTAAAAAAAAAAAAGGGGCGTTGGGGGGGGAACCCCCATTTCGATTAAAAAACGTCATTAAAAAAATGCGACTTTTTTTTTTTTAGACATTTTGACTATAAACCAAGGCAGATGATCTGAACACTTTCCTCTGCATAGTTCCTTCTGGCCAATCAAACTGAGGTGTCTGGTTATTTTCCAAACCATCTGACGGGAGTGGTGATAGAAGCGGGACAGCAGAAAGACATGCCGACTGATGAAGGCAGAGCACAGAAGCTCGTAAAGATTCTGGGACTGGGTAAAGTCAGTGGCCTCATTTGGAAATTGTGGAAAGACTAGGAGAATTATGGAAAATGTATTGCAATATATGGGGTTCACAGGTGACCAAGGTGATGGGAGTGTAGGCAAAGAACAGGTCTCTGAAGATTTAAGCAGTGTCATGCAAGCTGTTCGTGACTCCTATCCAACATCAAAAAAAGGTTGAAAAATGGTTAGATCACACATACAGAAGCATAAGATTACCTGAAAGACTATCTGCGGTGATCCGAGAAGATGTTCCAAGACCAGTCCTGGCCAGAAGCACAGAATGAAGGATCGGGAGCGCCAGTGATGTTATGATCAGCAAGAACTCATGGAAGTTTGGCAACTGGCACTGCAACATTGAGAAGGTGAGGTGTTCCTTCAACAGGCGCTCAGAAAGGCATTGGAGACTTATATGTTTTGAAGTCTTATTAGTTAAATGGCTATGCCAACCATTTGCTTCCCTCTCTAGCGCCATGATAGCTCCTGGTGACTGTGCGCTTTATACGTTTACGTAACATAACGGGTATGGGCCGGTTTCAAGGACGTGAAGGTCCAAACTATGGATGGGATCTGGAGAACTGCAGAGGTACTGGCCGATCCAGCGAGGTTTGGGATGGGATCTGGAGAACTGCAGAGGTACTGGGCGATCCAGCAAGGTTTGGGAACTAGCAGTTTCAGGTGGAGTCCATTGCTGGTGTCAAGGTTCGAGATGAACGAAGATTGGTGGTTCTGAAACTAGTATCCATTTTGCCCGAGAGAACTTGGACAGCTCCAATGTACCCAATGTAGCCGGGCCATACCTTGGCTGCTGGAAGGTGGATTTGATGGGAAGGACTGGCCAGACGTTTGTTGAATGTCACTTTCCTATTGTAGACCGCCATGAGTCACTAAAAGACAAAGCAGAACTTAATGTGAGTATCAAGCCATTACCAATGACAACAGCATATTAACATTGGCTTGCAGAAAAAGAAAATTCAGTGCGCTTTTAAAGTTTGAATTTCAATTCAATTAGTCGGCTATGGTCACACCCAACAGTGCAAAGGCTGATAACTGCACTACAAGAAACCTTTCACCTTGGAAAAGCCAGTTTCAACCCGCTGGGCAGTAAAGAGGTGGTTATGGAATGAGGATTGGTGTAGGCCAAAAGATTCTCCATCCAATCGCGGCCCTTCTCATGGTTTAATAGCCGGTCCGATAGCACAGCGAGTAGAGCGCTCACTTTGACATCTGCGCAGAGGCTGCTGATGCAGGTTTGAATCCCGGCAGGGCCAAACTCAGCCTTTCATCCTTCCGATATCGACAAATGAGCACCACACACCGTGGGTAATAATAAGCAGCGCTCAGATACCTGAGGGTTTGTAGCGCTATATAAATGCTGAATTATTATTATTATTATTATAATGGAGGAGAAGTGGTACGATAGAAAGAACGCCAACCTCAAACTTCCAAACAAAAAGGTGGAAAAGTCCCTTTGTGAAAAAGGTTTAACCTCCTGCCCAGACAAGGTTACTGGCGAGATGCTTAATATTCCTGGGAAAGTTTCTGCTCATTTTGAAGATAATGAGTTCTTTGAAACTTTAGAACAACTTTAATTATCCAAACTTACAATCTGGAAGGGTGACATTTTTAATTAAGGTCAACATGCGAGCACTTGTCAGGAACTTTAGCTACCATTAGATTCGCAATAACAATCCTACGGATGGACTTCACGCATATAGTCTTCTTAGCACTGAAGGAACCAACCTGTTATTTTCCATGCTATTCTATTTGCAATGTTCTTATTTGTATAGGTTATCCATTGTGAAATATGAGCCTTGTACTGTGTGTTAAGGTAAATACACCTTTATGAACAGATCACATTTGAATTGTCTGCAACCTTTGGCTCCAGATGTTTTGAACTGAACCTCACATCCTTCGCCAGTTCAGTCATACATCTATTTGCACTGCTAATTGGGGGCAGTCAGAGGGTCTGCAACCTATGACAGTCAGAGGTTGCTGACCCCTCCCCCCCATTGACCCTCAAATTAGTCTTACTTGATCTCTCCTCTGCCTTTGACACGGTCAACCATGCCACCCTGCTCAACCGTCTCCGTGACAACCTGGGTATCACCGATCAGGCCCTCGCTTGGCTGACCTCTTCCTCTCAGATCGACCCTCCCAGGTCCAACTTGGGTCCTTCCTCTCCTCTATCGCTACCTGTGGTGTCCCCCAGGGATCTAACCTCTCTCCCTGGCTGTTCAACCAATACCTGCCACTTCTTGCCCATCGAATTGCCTCTCTCTGCACCAACTTTCAGTGCTATGCGGATGACACCAAACTCATTTTCAGGCTCCCTTCCGCCACTTCTCTCATCTGACTGTCTGATATCCAGGAGTGGTGCGCCGCTCTGCCTTAATGCCAGTGTGACAGAGATTCTCCTCATCGCACACCTGCTCCCTCCTTTCCTGTCACTCTCTGGCCGGCCTCTTGACCCTCTTCCCGCTCCCACCTGTGAGGCTAGAAACCTCGGGGTCATCTTCAACTCCACACTTACCTTCTCTCCTCACATCTCTGATGTCTCTAAGAAGTCACACTACCATCTGCACATCCCCAGAGGAATTCTTTATTTCCTCTCCTTCCCCCAGAAGCTCACTGTCTCCAGGACTCTCTCCAGGCTGGACTACTGCAACAGCCTCTTTCTCAATCTGCCTACCTCTACTCTCTGCCCTCTGCAACTCATCCAGAACAGGACTGCGAGACTTGTCCTTGGCCTCAAGCCCAGGGATCGTATCTCTCCAGGACTGAAATCTCTGCACTGGCTCCCAGTGGCGGCGAGGATTAAGTTCAAAACCCTCTGCATTGCCCACAAGGCCTTCTGGGACCTGGGGCCTCAATACCTTCAACTCTCTCTTCCTAAATATCTTCCTTCCCGAGCTCTTTGCTCATCCGCCTCAGGGTCAGTCGCTTCTCCAAGCAACAAGTTGGTGGTAGATCTCTTCCTTTGGCTGGGGCCTCCCTTTGGAACAGCCTCCCTGAAACTTGAGAATCATCTCCGGTTACAGAAGCACCTCAAAACCTCTCTTGACATTTGCACACACAGACAGCTGGTTGCACATAGCTGCTGGTCCTGCACTGGTCCTAACCCTTAAAGCCACAGAAAGCTGGTTGCACATAGCTGCTGGTCCTGCACTGGTCCTAACCCTTAAAGCCACAGAAAGCTGGTTGCACATAGCTGCTGGTCCTGCACTGCTCCTAATCCTTAAAGCCACAGAAGGCTGGTTGCACATAGCTGCTGGTCCTGCACTGGTCCTAACCCTTAAAGCCACAGAAAGCTGGTTGCACATAGCTGCTGGTCCTGCACTGGTCCTAACCCTTAAAGCCACAGAAAGCTGGTTGCACATAGCTGCTGGTCCTGCACTGGTCCTAACCCTTAAAGCCACAGAAAGCTGGTTGCACATAGCTGCTGGTCCTGCACTGGTCCTAACCCTTAAAGCCACAGAAAGCTGGTTGCACATAGCTGCTGGTCCTGCACTGGTCCTAACCCTTAAAGTTGGGTATAACATCTTTAGAGCAGACAGACTTGTTGGTAAAGGTGTGGGTACGGCTTTAATCATGCCCCTCTCAATATTCACCAAATAAAGGATGCTCATGTTCCTGAATGCAGAGCATTGCAGCTTAATGGTTCTATCAATAATACGACTATCAACATTGCGATATCGACGACCTAATGCCAGATTTCCTGCTCCACTTCAGTAACCTCATTTCACCTTCCCGACTCTAAAATGATCATTTTAGGAGACCTTCATCTTGGTCTCGACCTGATCCCGTGGCTAGATCGGGTAAGGCCATGTTGGATGATCTCTGCGGTTTCCAGCATATGAAGGAATCTACCCATAGCAAGGGTAGGACTCTGGACTGGGTGGCCTCTTAGGTCAGCATAGACAATATTGGAATAAATCAGTGCCCGTGGTCGGATCACAAATTATTCTAATTCCAGCTCCCCAGCTATTAAGGCCAACGAGAACAAATGGGTAATCACTCAAATTGACTGGTAGGAATCTACATAAACTCACCCCAAAACATAAAATGCCATACTTTACCCTCCACTCTGGCCAACCTTGACAACTATAACTGTTCGCTGAAGTTTTCCAAAACATGACTAATTCAGTGAATAGTCTTGCCCCAGAGGAAAGAACGAAGGTGAAAAGTAAAGTCTCTAAAATCGGGCACTCAGCTGAAATCCAGAGAAATAACATAAGCTAATGCTCTCAAGGTCCACAAAATTGCCAACTGTAAAGCCCAAACATCCTTTTATGACCAGAGAATTAAGGAGGCAGCGTCCAACACCAAGGAACGCTTCAAAATTGTTAGAGAGTTGGAAGATCCATGCCCCATTAAACCAGTCATTAAAGACACCAAATGGTGCACTTCTATTCAGGATGCCATGCTGTGCAAAACAGACAATAAAGTGAGATATTGCATCTAGTTCAAGTACACTGGATAGAACAAACAACAAGAAAACCATGAGATCTAACATTTCCCAACCTCTTTAAATTCAAGGACATCTTGGAATCCACCATTCTAGATTTACTAGAAAGAATCAAGCCCACAAAGTCCAAGGGAGACATCTACCCGGCGTCTATTGTTCAATCTTGCACCTTTTATCACAACATTTGTGAATACCCGTTTCCAAGAAAGCTTTGATTCCGCCGTCCATCAAGCAGGCCTGGATTTCTCCCCTGCTAAAGAAGCCATCTCTTGATCCTAATCTTACTGGCAACGATCGTCCCCTCACTAATAGACCCTTTTTACTGAAGATCCTGGATAATGCTGCCCACCTTCAGCTGCAAGACATTCTAGGCTCACAACATTTTAGGTCAGAATCAGTCAGGCTTCAGAGGTGCTCACATTACAGAGTCCACACTACTGACCTGAAATATTTTGCACTACTGTGAAAAAGGGGAACTGCACTCCTGATACATCTGGACCTGGCAGCAGCTTCTGATCTAGTAGACCAGACTGCAAGAGTGTGCCTCCTCTCCTGATGCTTCTGGACCCAACAGCAGCTTCTGATCTAGTAGACCACACTGCTTGTATCCAGACTGCAAGACTGTGCCTCCTCTCCTGATGCTTCTGGACCCAACAGCAGCTTCTGATCTAGTAGACCACACTGCTTGCATCCAGACTGCAAGACTGTGCCTCCTCTCCTGATGCTTCTGGACCCAACAGCAGCTTCTGATCTAGTAGACCACACTGCTTGCATCCAGACTGCAAGACTGTCTCCTCTCCTGATGCTTCTGGACCCAACAGCAGCTTCTGATCTAGTAGACCACACTGCTTGCATCCAGACTGCAAGACTGTGCCTCCTCTCCTGATGCATCCAATTGGATTAAATCCTTCTTGGCTGACCGCATTGCTGAGGTCTATCATGAGGATGCCATGGCTGCCTGGCATGTGTAGTGCCCCAGGGGTCCTGTGTGTCCCCAACCCTATTTAACGTCTTTACCATACCTCGTTCTCAGACGTTGGGTGCAGAAGGCGTAGTGAACACCAATTACACTGATGATAAAATGCCCAATTCCACTCAGGCAACCACAGCATTGACACCAACACCATCAATACCTTATATAAGATTATTTATATCTGCATGGTAGACAACGGGCTGGCTCTGAACAACGCCAAGACCGAGATTATGATCACTGGCACTGCACCACAGCTGCGCAAGCTTGATGCTGCCATCGTTCTTTACAAATTGCAGAATTCCCCCTTACTACCCTGCCAAAGGTCAAGACCCATGAAGGCTCATGCCCATGGCCTAGTTCAGGCACTTCCTACTACAAATTACCTGCACCACAGACCATTTTTGGATTCCACCAACTTTGCCACTCAGTTTATAGTGATTACGTCGAGAAAAAAAAGGGTTGACATGCAAAACAAGCGAATACAAACCACATACCAAAGCATCAACAACCTATATTTTACATGTAAAAGTTCAATTCCATCGAAACCAGTCCATCGACAATATACATGGACTGGTTTCAATGGAAATGCACTTTTACATGTAAAAAGTTGCATTTCCATGCTTTTTTGTAACTTTAAAACATTACAGGGCGCTGTCCAGTATTGACATTTCAGCACTGGCCAGCTCCTTGTAACGTTTTTAAGTATTTCTGTATATTGGAGGTTTCCACCCCACCCCCCACGCTTACACCCCCAACCCTAACCCTAACCCTAGCCCCAACCCTAGCCCCAACCCAAACGTAACCCTTAATCCAACCCTAGCCCCAACCCAAACGTAACCCTTAATCCAACCCTAGCCCCAACCCAAACGTAACCCTTAATCCAACCCTGGCCCCAACCCAAACGTAACCCTTAATCCAACCCCTAATCCAACCCCTAATCCAACCCCTAATCATAACATTTCGATGGATCCATCGAATTTTATTCAACAAAATGGCTATTCTATGGAATGGTATTTTGATGGAAAAAATGTGATGGTTTGGTGTTAGATGGATTGTCATTCGATGGAATGACTAGATACCGCGCCACTCATGCTTGCCCAATCAGTGGAACGTGTCTGGATTACTGAGTCAGCCTTTTGGAGTACGTGTGGTAATAGGCCTGCGTAGATCCGATCACGTAGCTGATGATAGGACAGTTTTGCACTGGCTACCCATCGACAGCATCACCTTTCAGACACTATTACACAATCGTCTTCATGAAAAAAGACCAGACTATCCATCAAGCACACAGTCATGACATCCCAATCAGAGAACTCGGGTCGAACAACTCCTGCCTTCTGCAAATCTCCAAGTCCAAACTATCTCATTACTGAAGGATAATTTCTCTACTCGGCCCCAAGATGTTGGAATGCTCGTCCTCTTGATCCAGGGCCTGCTCATCCCTGGCTTGATTCAAGTGCCGTCTGAAAACGGTCTTTGGTCAACACCTGCCTTCAGTAATTGACTGTTTTGTGGCCTGGTCTGTGTTTGTTTGTCCTTGACAAGCACCAATATGCCCACAGGCTCCTGCCTTTGCACTTTAGAAACCACGGGTGGAAGCTTTCTGTCACAAGGGAATTTAGTGACGCACTAGGTTGGCTATTTAGCACGTGAGAAAACATTTGCTCCCACGGGACACCTGTATTCAGTAATGTTATACATTTACCAAAGGTAAATGTGTTCTTTCACAAGAGAGACTACTGACAGCAAGAGCTACTTATTCAGGACATAAGAAAACAGCCATTACATGTGGAATATCTGTGGCCAGCAATGTTATGTATGTGTCAAAAGTGGCAGTGGTCATTCAAAAGAGAGAAGCTTGATAGGAAAAGTTATCCATTTAGCACAACAGAAACATGAATACAAGGGTATGTTATTGGAGCAGCTCTGTCAGTGATCTAATGGTTTGATTGTACCCACTGGGTTTATATAAAACAAAAGCAGGCCCCCGCTAAAAAAAAAAACGAAAAAACAAAGAAGTCTGTTTATTCGTCTCCGGGACCCTACCTGCTCTGATTAACAGTGCAAAAACAACTCCCTGCAAGAGCCCCTCTGGGTAGCTCTCTCCTGGTGGCCATCTCACCCCCTCGGGCTATACAGAACTGGCACATGTGTGCAATAAAGTGTTACCCTCCCATACTCAGTCTCCTACAGGTAGCTACAAACTCACTATCAGGAAGAAATAAGTAAAAGTAACACCACAGGGAGAAGCACCTTTCACTGTTTATAGGCACTGCTGAGTGTTACGCTCACCTGGTCTCTGCTGGGGCACGGTTGGAGCCCTCCCTTGACCTGGCTCCTCGGAATCATCTCCCCCTCCCGATTGCTGCCGGACCAGCTGCTCGAGATACTGGTGTTGCCCCTGAGTAAAGATGAGAGGCAATGAAAATGGAGTAGGGGTGTCGTGACTTCCCTCGAACCTTTCGTGCCAAAATGCAGTGTGCAAGCACCTCCCCATACGAGCTCGCCTGTAATTTTCTAATGTTGGGCTATCCGTCCTGCTTATCCTAGAACGGACCGAGTTACTTCACTGGTCCGTGGGAGTGTTGATCCAGACCAGCTGCGACCAATCCACTTGGAAGGTAAGTCTTTGATTATGACTATTGTTTGATTAGACTGTCGGTATATTGCCCAATAATAATTCTTGCAATGTCTCATTCCATCCCCATAGCTATGAAGAAGTAAATCGGAGCCGAGGAGGATCTGGGGAACCCCTTGAGACTGATGGAGTTTCAAATATGGATGGTAAGTTGGTCTTTATAAGGAAACTCCAGTCCCTTGTACGGCGCGGCCAAGCGTTCGTTATTCGTATGATTTCTAACCTGTTGTGTTCTTTATTTCCTTGCAGGTGCAGGCCGACGGCGAAGAATGGCATCGGGATGCTGGATGAAGATCCGCGGTTGCAGAATGAAGATACCGCGAAGGAAATGGAGAGAAGTGGAGCTCCGGATAGCTGGGCACCCGGATCAGGTAAGAGGAAGGCTCTGACTCCGGGAGTGAGGGGATGCAGGTAAAATGGGCGCACAGCGATGTAGCGGCTGGCAGCAGGTAAGGAGCGCTTCCAGAGATATCCTCAGGAATGTAGCTGCAGGAATCCAGGTAAGCACAGCGGAGAGCGTTACGCTGCTGAAAGCAGAATAACGCGAAGCAAAGGTACGTGGATGGGTTGGCCTTATATAGGCTGGCTCTGGCCCCTCCCTTTAGCCCCGCCTACTGACTCCACCTTGCCCTTCCCAGGGACTTTGGCACGTGCCTTCCAATGTTGTTCTATGGCCACGCCCGGCCCTGCTGCACATGCCCTTGGCACTGAGTGTGCAAGGCACACTTATATGAGCCTGGCACCAGGCCTGGGTGCATTTGGACCCTGGGGATAAGGAAGGACTGGCCCCTTGTCCAGTGGCCATGACAGCGAGATCCCACAGGGGGAAAGGGATCGCCCAACCAGCTATTGTGAAAAAAATAAAAATCTCCCCCCCCTTGCAAGCTGTTGTCACCATTAGTCAAAATGGCCCAAGATTACGTGATACAGTGGTTTCATGCTGAGGGACTTCGCCCCGAGGCCCGATTCATCACAGGAGAGGTTCCCTTACACAACCACAGATGAAATTCTAGCCATGACTGGTCCTTTAGAATCTGTCACTGGAAACGTGACAAGGGTGGGCCGCATGGTAAAATGTTATGGTGTTATGTTATCAGGATTTATAGAGCGCACGCACACCAAAAGGCATGGCGCTGAGGGAAACAGGAGAGTTCAATAAGATAAGAGTGAGGTGCGCTCTAGAATAGTATATTTTTCAATGTCCGCCAGAGACGAGATGATGAACAATCCTCTGTAAGTCAAGGGGAAGTTCATTCCAAGCTTCAGCCGCCACAACAGAAGGAATGCCCACCAATGCGGGCACACCTAAGCAGAGGGACTATCAAGAGGGCAGAATGGGAGCGCAGAGCGTAGGTAGGAATGTAGCACACATCTCGCTTGCAGGTACTCTGCTCCAATACTGTAAAAAGCCTGATGTACCATACACATGGATTTGAACGTAATCCGAGCCGCCACAGGGAGCCATTGTAGTGGTCTCAACAAAGGGGACATGTGTTCCAAACGGAGGGGCGAAGAATGGATCTCGCCACTGCATTTTGAAGAAGTTGAAGCTGCCTGAGCAGGTACAGAGGCTACCCTAGATAAAGTGCGTTCCAATAATCAAGTCCACTCAGGACTAGGGCAGCTACCACAGGAGCTTAGGAGGCAGTGGGAATGAAAGGAAGGACCTTCCTCAAGACCCGGAGTTTAAAATGGCCGCTCTCGCAGCCGCATTGGTTGAAGCAGTTCGGGTGACACTGGACAGACAATCCACCTTGCCGTTTATTAACGAACATGGAGCCTACACCCGGTTGCGCCCCTTTTCAGGTGACAAACCCGTGCCAAAAAGAGAAGGGTACAAAGTGAGGGACGACCTAGCTCAGCTTATGCTTCAGGATTGGAAAGTGTCAGAACATGAGAAATGGAGGCGTGTGATAGGAGGCCTTTGCGAAGACCGGCACTACTGACAGTACAGTCCCTGCGCACCCTGAATCCCGATCCAACTTTGGCTGCGCTGGAAGGAGCGCTTGACAGTACCGAGCCTGGAGAAGATTTGATGATGAGGTTCCATTCCTCCTCACGGAAATCGGGAGAGAAGTGATCTGATTTCCTCATGAGGATTGAGCAACTTGGCACATCAAAGGGGAGGAGAAGAGACATCCCAACTGAACCGGTGCCGTTTGAAACCAATCCTTAGAGGGGCCAAAGATGCTGCCATACCCATCCTCCAACTGAGGCTGCGAGAAAAGCTGGACTCCCCACCCCCATATGAAGAGCTATAGAGGTCAATACGAGCTCTGGAGGAAGAAGCCGGCGATGTTGAGGCTCAGAGTCATCCAGTCCAACACAAGATCCCAACTCATGACTATGCCCTTGCCCAGCAGAAACAGATTGAGGACTTGCAACAGTTAGTGAAGAAATTACAGACAGTTATTACCCACGGAAAATCTGAATGTAACCCCACAACGGGGTAGAGACTTTTCCGCCTCATCACGTGACCGAGAACATCAAGCATTTAGACGAGCTCAAGAGCCCAGAGAATAGGTTACATCTTCGCCTGCTCCTTTACCACCCTGGAGATTCTGCCATCGGTGTGGGGATGATCGCCACTCCACTCGTCTGTGCGACCAAGAACAAGACTATGCTGCAGTAGCTGCTCAATTTACTGCTCTTAAACCAACTCCCGCCCGAGCAGTGTCGGGAAACGCACAGGAGGTTGTAGTGGAGGAGCAGCTAGTACCTGGAGTACAGGAGCAAGCTCCACTGACCCTAATACCTGCATATCTGTTCGGACACAGGACTCCAACGTGCCGACTACCAAGCACCCAGTCAAGGCCCAGAAGGGTCCCACAGATAACCACCTCCGGTTAGTCTGTGAGCTCTGCAACGGCTGGCAAATGGCACCAGCATCATGTAACAGACTACAAACTCAGACAAGCTCACCCCGGGGTATCCCTATGGGTTTGCTTGGTCCACCACCAACCATCCCCATTGAGCTAGAAGGACGGCGAACTACAGCACTATTGGACAGTGGCTCCCAGGTCACTATTGTATATGAGCCTTACTATCGGAAACATATGTCACATCTGCCATTGGAACCGCTGGAGGGGGTTAAACCTGATGGGAGTCGGTGACACCACTTGCCGCTGTCTGGGATATGTGTTCGTAAAGATCTGCATAGACCAAGAAGTGGCTGGTGTAAGCACCACCCTGACTGCACAGGCATTAGTGTGCACCACAAGAAACCCGCATCCCGAAGTACCCCTGGTCATGGGCACCAACTCCACCATGTTTGGTACCTTTGCACAGATGTGTACTGAGATGGCCGGACTGCAGTTTGCACATTCTCTGTCAATCCACCCTGCCTGCAAACAAGCCTACCTTAAGAACAGTAGGGAGAAGGTGGAGCATTTTGATGGTCCAGTGGGAGAAGTTACCACTAACCATAATCAGCTTGACATACCACCCGGTTAAACCATCATGGTGCCTGGCCGTGCACAACTCCAAAGTCACAGCTGTTACCGTAGATTGGTGATGGAGGCACCAGAGGGTGAAGAATTGCTGGGAGCTTTCATGGTACAACACACATTGGCCCAAGAGCCTGAAGCAGCAGTGACCCACTTACGAGCGCCCATTGCTAATGTCACCAATAAAACCGTGCACCTGCCCGGAGGTAGAACTATAGCACAGTTGCATATTGCTGACTCGGTGGTACAGACGGCTGGAACCAGAACTTCACATCCTACCTTGGATGTGGGAAAGATTAACTTTGGGGATTCTCTGTTAGAACATGAAAAAAGTCACTTGCGAGACCAACTGGCCATGAGGGCGGATGTATTTTCGACCAGTGCTTGGGATTTAGGTGAAGCTAAGGGGGGTGCAACACCACATCTGTGTAAGAGATACCACTCCATTTCAAGAAAGGTCAAGAAGGCTGGCACCCGCGGATGTAGAAGACGTGAGACATCACCTCGAAGAATTGCTGCATGCAGGTATAATCAAAGAGTCAAAGAGCCCCTATGCCTCCCCAATAGTGGTGGCACAAAAAAAAAAAATCAAGATGTGCGACTATGCATTGACTATCCACGGCTAAATAGCTAAGCCATCCCAGACAATACACCACCCCTCGAGTGGATGAGGGCATCGACTGCCTAGTGGGGAGCAGGTGGTTTTCTGTACTGATCTTCGGAGTGGGTATTACCAGATTCCAATGTTACCCGCGGATAACAAGAAGATATGATAGTTTATTTATAACGTGCTTAATACCCAGAGGTTTCCAAGCGCAGACCCGGGGATCGAACCTGTGTTGCTCCATGTCGTCTTGCATCCAAGGCGAGCACGTTGACCCTAAGCTATCCTCCCGAGACAGCCTTCATCTGTCCTCTAGGATTTTACCAGCTTACCAGAATGCCACAAGGGATTCTAGGGCACCAGCCACATTTCAGCATCAGATGGAGCGAACCGTGGGAGACAAGAACTTGATTGAGGTGTTGCTGTACCTAGATGTGATCTTGTTTGGGATGGCAATAGAAGAACATCAAAGATTGCTAAAAGTCTTGGACCGCCTTCAACAACAAGGCTTGAAAGTCTCCCTGGAAAAATGCCAGTTTTGCCACACTAGTGTAAAGTATATTGGTCATGTGGTGTCTGCTGATGGAGTGAGCGTAGATCCCACCAAGATAGAAGCCCTTAAGACTTGGCCTCACCCCGGAACTTGCGAGAGATGAGAAGCTTATTGGGGTTCTGTAATTATTACCGAAGGTTCGTGCCTGGGTTCGCTAAGATAGCACGTCCACTCACGGATTTGACCAAAGGGTACTCCGCCCCACAGAAGACAATATGTCGGGGAACCCAGTCCACAGCTCAGTATCATCCTAAGGAGGCTCGGCCTGTGCTGGAATGAAAAGTGTGAACAGGCGTTTGACCAGTTAAAAACCCTTACTGAGGCACCAGTACTGGCCTATGCGGATCCGAAGCTACCCAACAGGTTACATGTGGATGCCACTTTTGATGGACTGGGGGCTGTACTCTATCAAGAGCAACAGGGAGGCATTAGACCTGTGGTGTTTGCTAGTCACCGCCTGAGCTCAGCTGAAGCAAAACATCCTGCTCATAAACTAGAATTTTTGGCTCTGATGTGGGTCGTGTCTGAGAAATGACATGATTACCTGTATGGAGCTGCTTTCATCGTGAGAACAGAATCCTCTGACCTACGTTCTCAAGTCCGCCAAGTTGAATGCCACCGGACACCAATGGTTAGCAGCCTGGTCCACGTACGATTTTCAGCTTGAATACCGCCCTGGAGTCAAGAACGTTGATGCAGATGCATTGTCCCGAAGACCCTGCACTGATGATGGCCTGGAGTCCAACTCAGGTATTAAAGTAGCCTCTGTGGCTGCCATGAAAGCTCTCCTTCAGATGGGAACCAGCCAAAGTCGAACCAGCAAGGTGTATCGATTGCCTGGGAGGGTCGGAGGAAGGTGTTCCTGCAAGCTATTGTGATGTCAACTTCCTAATGGCATCAGAGCTGCCACACCTGAACATGACGGACCTAAGTCAAACGCAGTTGCAAGAAGAACTGAGGGAAGTCCTGCTGAGCAAAGAGAAAGGTGCTAGGGGTCCACCAGAAAGCAGACACGCTCAATTACTCAATATATTGCAAAGAATAGAAATCATTGGTGATGAAGGGAGGAGTGCTGCACAAGGAGAGTCAAATTCAAGGGCGACTGATAGATAGACTGGTGGTGCCATACTCATTACGGCCTCTGGTCTTGCACGCTCTGCATGACCAACACGGGCATCTGGGAAGTGAACGGACATTAGAGATGATACAGAATCGATTTAACTGGCCTCGCTTAGGGTCTGAAGTGGAGGAATATTGCCACACATGTGCAAGGTACATCGCCCGTAAAACCCTTAGTCATCCTGCTGCAGATCTGCAACACTTACAGAGCTCCGGACCCATGAACCTAGTTTGTGTGGACTTCCTGAGCCTTGAGACTGATCATGGAGAGATCCAAAACATCTTGGTAGTGACTGATCACTTCACCCACTATGCCCAAGCATATCCCAGCAAGGATCAGAAGAAGAAGACAATAGCAAAAGTACTTTGGGACACATTTTTTGTGCGCTATTGTTGGCTGGCTCGTTTACACTCAGACCAAGGGCGTGTCTATGAGTCCAAATTGCTTCTGCAGGTGATTGGAATAAAGAAAACTAGAACCTCTCCTTACCATCCGCAAGGAGATGCACAAGCCGAACGCTTTAACAGAACACTGCTGAGCATGCTGGGGACGCTGAGTGCCAATGAAAAATTGAAATGGAGCCAACATACATCCTCTTGTCCACACCAACAATTGCACCACGGATGACAGCACAGGGTTTAACAGGAAGCGCCGTGTTTTAAGGCGTACTACAGCGTTGTTGCTATGGTACCTGAAGCATGTGATCTGGCTGCCTGTGTCACGTGAGGGATTCCATGCATGGGGGGTAGGCGTGGTTTGATGCAAAACGCCATGTCTCATTTTTGCTGTGATGGTAGGCGTCTGTTTCTCACGTAGGGTTGCCAAGGAAATGTGTGTGTGTGTGTGTACATGCCACGGAATCCGTCTTTTCCACTGGAATACAGGCTGTATTGACTTCTCCAGGGTCCCAGTGAACCAGGTGTCTGCTGTTGTTGCCATGTAGCATGCTTGCTATAACCAAGTAAGGATTGCGGCTGGGAGAGGGAGTCTGATCGAGTCCGTGAGCGCTTGACACTAGCACACAAGACGCTGCAAGGTGCTAGAGCACAAAAGCCATCCCCTGCTCCCTACAGAATGGCGTTAAACCACAGTAGTAAGGCGGATCCTTGCCTTTCCACACTTAAATGTGTGGGTTCCAATGGAGGTGGAGCCCCCCAAACGGGTTAACTAAGCGGGTGGGTGCTCCAGAAAGGCAGACAGGAAAAGTCAGATTATGGCAGCTCCAATACTACCAGTATAGAGGTTACTTCCACACCTTCCCCAGGGCTGATACCCCTCTGCTGAACCTTTGCTACAGCTTGCAAAAAGATGGCAGACATATCAGCTCTACTACCCATGCCAAGAAGCGTTAAGCACTAGCCCTGCACTCTAACAGCACGGCAGTGAGACTACACTCACCTCTGCCCCCGCACGCAACACCAGTACTGTATATTGCATCTAATTGCCTAATTGAATTGGTACGAGAAGTGTGCAGTGCGCAAAAAACCCAGCATAGCGCTACGAAGACGTCGCCTGCATGCCTGCAGAAGCCCTCCAAGTTGTGCCACTCTGTCTGGGGTCTACAGGATGTGTGGGAGGGGGATTAGGTACCCTGGGCTGAGTTGCCTCGGCAACTCAAGTCGCACTCTTGTACGATTGGCCACTTAGCATGTTTGAGTGACAGCCTATGCTGATGAATGGGGGTTTTCTGCATAAAAGCAGGGCTTTGGGTACTGGAACTTGAGAAGTCGCCACAGGACCTAAAGAATCCGAAGAGGGGAGAAGCTGAGCCATCTACAACGACGACACCACCGGTGAAGCCCTGCTGCAACAAACTCACCACTTTCCCAACGACAAGAGAAGATCTTCTGCTGGACGAGTCTTTTTCCTTTGAGCTGGTGGGACCAACCAGTTCACCTTTTTCGCCTTCCAGGACGTCTCGTGGTCGAATTGAGCGTGCTAAGCACCCCGGCAACCGGATAGCCACGTTCACCACTGACCGCAAATAAAAGGGTCGTACCTTTTACCGAGAACTCCGCGGCTGGTTTCTTCCCTGGCAGTGCAACGACCTTCAGTTTTCCTCCACGTCGAGATCATCTCTTCCTCCAGACGAAGCCACGACTTGCACCCGCTGCCAGGAACAACTGCCCCCGCTGGAGCTTTCTCACCACTTTAAGGTACTGTGTCCCGCCTGGCCTCCCTTGCAACGGACTGTCCAAGGTGTCCCGTAAATCCTTGACTTTCCAACTGGGTTGGCCTCCAGACCTGTTAACTAACTTTTCTGAACTGATCCAACTCCTTTTCGAACTTCCTACAAAGACTTTTAAAGTGCATTTCCACTGTGCGATCTTGGGCACATTCCGCCTTGCTCTCTCCAAGAGTGGGCCTGGCCTATGAACTTTGGCTCTACAGTAGACCCTGCCTTTCTTGCCTTGCTGTGGTTTTTTAAAAGTGTTGGTACCGTGTTATTTCCATACTCTGCCTTTTCTCTCCCTTTTTAAACGAATTATTGGAGTGCCATCGGAGTTAATCGCTCACCTCTGTTTTGCTAATAAGTGATGTTTTAACCTAGACTTGTCGAATAATTAACTAGGGAGGTGTATATACTTTCAGTGACTGTGTTTGAACTTGCTTGATATATTATTGCCAGTGTATTTTCATAAAGTGTGTGTTAAATAATTATATACTTTTAATACCAAAGCTCTGGTCGGTGTTTGCTTGTTATACTGTATTTTCGGCCCTACTGTGTATGCTCTGTATACTGCCTTACTCTTCTTGAGAGAAGTCTGACTGCTCAGCCACAGCTACCAGGTAAATCTGGGTGGTACAGACTGCTACCAATTGGGTTTACTTCTTACTCCTGTAGTCTTAAACATTTTGCAGTGTTCCCTAAGGGAACTGCACAGGTTTCTGCCTAACAGCCATCTGAAAACAATCCACAGACAAGCCAAGGGATTGGCTTGAGCAGTAGTCCAGCTAACAAGGAACGCAACATGCAGCAGGAAACACCTGCTGCCACTAATGCACATTCTACGGCTGTGGAGGTGGAAGGGGAGCCGCAAAGCTATTGATATCAGTACCACATGAGTTCACCAACTCGGGGGTCCTGAACACCCCCCCAGAAAACATGCAGGGATACAAGAAACAGCAGAAGGGAATACAGGTCAGCTTCTGAGATGGAGAAAGGTCCCAGAAGAACAACACACTGTATGAAAACCCAGCCAGGATAGGATCCAGGGCTGGAAAGAAAGTACTTCAGCAAAAGCCAAATACTAAACGTAAGTAATGGCTTGCCAAATCAAAACTCTGATGGCCAAAACACAGAAAACACTGATGTTTCCAGAGAAACCAGAGAGGATGTGGAACTTGGTCACCAGACATTGGATCCAGAAGCCCTTGAAACGCTGTAGGAGTCATGGCTCACATCCAATGAAACAATTAGCAACCCTGTAAGATTAGAAACCCATGAAGCATTCCACACACTCCCCATTCACTCAAGAAGGGGTATAGCTCTAGTCTGGGGTGACCTGGTGGAGTTAGGTCAGCAGGGGGCCCAGCAGTTAGGTCAGCAGGGGGCCCAGCAGTTAGATGAGCAGGGGCCCAGCATTGATTTGGAGCCACATAAGCGGCACAGACGTGACAACTGTGCGATATAATTTCCAGGGTCTTGACAGAATAGGTTTTAAATTTGAGATAATCCCAAACCAGTGGGTTACCAACACATTTTCCGATCTAATTTGGGATAAATTCCTGCAAAAAGATATAATCCGTAAATAAGCCGCTATTGGACTTCATAGCAAGATCCACGATATACTGCTCATGATAACGAGCATTAACAGTAGCTCGCATAGCGGATTTAAATCGTGGGAGTGACCAGTTTAAGGAGGCCACTGGTGCCAAAGCCGGGCATTTAGTGGCGATACTATTAATACAATATAAGGCGCTGGTAGCTGTAGTGAAAAAAGTTTTTTTTTGTTCAGGTTACCAGCAACCGACACCCCTCCCCACCTTCTTTTTTGTACTGAATGCTATGGGAGTCCCGGGCTCCAGAGGCAGTGCCACGGGGTGACTGTGCCCCACTTTGGAGAATCATAAACGTGGTTCTCTCCCCTCCCCCAAATTTGGGAAGGACTTGTGCTTTGGAGGGGTGTCGGTTGCTGGTCACCTGAACAGAAAAAAACGTTTTCACTACAGCTACCAGAATCCTTGGAGTCTAATTAGACACACCTGCTCAACAGCCTCCCTGATGATTATTTGAGATAAGAAAGCGCTAGGAGGAGAACAACTACAGACCACAGAACTGCAGCTGAGGGATCTAACCCTGTTATTACTGAGTACCTGATTTGCAGCAAGGGATCTAACCCTGTTAATACTGAGTACCTGATTTGCAGCAGAAGGGATCTAACCCTGTGAATATTTGTCCATTTTGGGATGTGACCCAGCTACTTATTTTTTGCAACAGGTTCAATTGACCAGGACCGGGAGTGCGCGCCTCACCCACCTTCTTTTTTGTACTGAATGCTATGGGAGTCCCGGGCTCCAGAGGCAGCGCCACGGGGTGACTGTGCCCCACTTTGGAGAATCATAAAGATGGTTCTCTCCCCTCCCCCAAATTTGGGAAGGACTTGTGCTTTGGAGGGGTGTCGGTTGCTGGTCACCTGAACAGAAAAAAACGTTTTCACTACAGCTACCAGAATCCTTTGAGTCTAATTAGACACACCTGCCCAACAGCCTCCCTGATGATTATTTGAGATAAGAAAGCGCTAGGAGGAGAACAACTACAGACCACAGAACTGCAGCTGAGGGATCTAACCCTGTTATTACTGAGTACCTGATTTGCAGCAAGGGATCTAACCCTGTTAATACTGAGTACCTGATTTGCAGCAGAAGGGATCTAACCCTGTGAATATTTGTCCATTTTGGGATGTGACCCAGCTACTTATTTTTTGCAACAGGTTCAATTGACCAGGACCGGGAGTGCGCGCCTCACCCACCTTCTTTTTTGTACTGATGGCTGTTCACAACTAGGGTGCGCTTTTTCAGTTGGAGGCCAGACCCGGAGGCAGCCACCACGGACGCGTTCCTGCAGAAATGGGGCTCAAAGCCAGTTTAAGCTTTCCCGCTATTCCCAATGATAGCAAGAACCTAGCGCAAGCGAGGAGGCAACACGTGAGGCTGGTGCTCATCATGCCAGCTTGGAGGAGTTAAGCCTTGTTCCCCGATCTGCTGAATCTGTCATGCGATGATCTGGTGTTGTTACCCAGTTGGCCAAGGATTCTTTGGGATCCGGAGTGGCTTCCCCATCACTGATGCTCGTGGAGACTCTTCAATTGGTAGCCTGGGTGATTTCAGGGGTGCCTGGAGAAAGTCCATCCAATCGTGAGAGGCTGACCGCCTCATTGGATAATCATGGGTGCCCTGAACGACCAAGTGCTATAGAGCCGCCTGGTCGAGATGGCGCGATTGGTGTCCGGCTAGGGACATCCATCCCGCTTCGGCGGATGTGATTTATGTGGTTAATTGCTTGGCGGCCCTAGCACGCAAGTGAAGGCATTCAGGATGTCAATACCTTCCGGTCCGCCATCTCAGTGGGGCACGTGCATGCAGCAGGCGCCCCTATAGGTGATCACGCCCTGGTCATGAGGCTGCTCAAGGGAGTACAGGCCATTTGACCTCCCAGGCCGAACAATACACATGTGTGGGACATGGTTATCGTATTGAAATTCTTGCTGAGATGGCCAGACAACCACGGCCTGACCAGGAATGAGCTCTCCGTCAAGTTAGCCATGCTTCTGTGTTTAGTTGCATGCAGGAGAGTGTCAGACATAGAGGCGCTAGAAATGCACAGCAAGCCCTTCACCATGGAGGGGGTAACGTTTCATGTGAGGAAGAAGACCAAGATGGCTAACACTTCATTGTCGTTCCCAGGTTTAATGGGGCTGCCCAAGTTGTGCCGCGTTAGAAGTCGCACAAATATGAGCCCAGGACTAATCCGCTGAGGCTCTCTGGAGAGAGCGGCCTATTTATCACATCGCAAAAGCTTTTCAAGGTGGCGTAAGTGGCCACCTTGGCCCGGTGGGTCAAATGGATCATGTTCCAAGCAGGGATTGACATAGAGAGTTTTGGGGCTCCCTCAGTGCGAAGGCCTCAAAAGCCTTTGTTAGCAGAGCGGGCCTCCAAGACATAATGAAGGCTGCAGATTGAATCAACCTTCAAAATGTTTTATTTCAAGCCCGAGATCGGGTGGCCTCGTTGGAGGTAAGTAAGCTTTGAACAAGCATACGACAAGTTTCTGTGTCTCGACGTAGAATTCAGATTTTCCAGACTAACGTCCAGGAAAGACATAATTGTATAAAAATTCTATATTCTATGCGGCTAGTAGTTTTGACCATTGTTCCTGAATACATATTCTTAAATTTCACAATTTGCATCACATTGTATAAAAAAACTCCCCCTTGTGTACAATTCAACGAGTCTGTTACAAAAGGAATGAATTGCCATTTGCAACCATGGGTCACTTTTTCATTGGTGCCTGAGACAATGTTATGCCCCAGTCCAACCCTGGTGGCTAACCATGCTTGGATAGTGTCATACATTCTGCTGATGTAGCTGGAGTCTTGGTCATAAATCCTTGAAAGGGGAATGAGGATTTGGGTATCATCGGCATAGTTGCTATAAGATATGCCCAGAGCGTCTAGATGGTCGAAGAGTGGTTTTGTATAAATGTTGTATAATGTTGGGGAGACGCATGAGCCTTGAGGGACCACGCAAGGAACTTAAGTTGGATGGGCAGCAGTGCTTCCAGCATAGACACTGTCTGGCTGCAAGAAATTAGGAAATCCATTTGGTGGACTTGGGTGAAATGTTGGCAGCTAAAGTGAGGTGGTGGCAGAGTGTTTGGTGGTTGACCAGGTCAAACGCTGCCGATAGGTCGAGAAGAAGGAGGAGGGCTGGGTTGCCAGTGTCGTGAATATCGTTGAGTTGGTTTTTCAGGTCAAGGAGGGCAGATTCTGTGCCATGGACAGGTCTGAAGCCTGACTGGTGAGGGCTGAGGATGTTGTGCTGTTTCAAGTAGGCCTGTATTTTAATGTATGATATGATATGGCATTTATAACGCGCCTATACACAAGTGTTTCTAGGCCCAACAAGACAAGGAGGGGGAAACAGAGGGAGGACGAAACAACGATCTTACTAGGCCTTGTGTCATTAAAACGCGCAAGTGCAGGGAAGGGGAGAAGTGCAAGGGGGGGTGGAGAAGTGCATGTAATCAAAAGTGAAGCCAGCGGGTGGCTCAGTGCAGGTAATCAAAATTGCAGCCAACGGGTGGCTCATAAGTGCAGAGCGAAATGGCTGTAGGGTTACAGATACAGGCCCCAAGTTCTGAAGCAGCCAAAAGGCAGTGCAAGGTGCAACTGTACAGGCAGGGACCTGGGCCCAAGTTCAGAGGGTGGCCAGGTGACCAGTGCATGGACCAGATGGGCCATCAGCAGGGGAGAGGAAGAGAGAAAGCAGAAGCGAAGAGGAAGGTCTTGAGTTGCTTCCAGAACCGGAGATGGTTCTCACATTTCAGAGAGGCAGGAAGGCTGTTCCAGAGGGAGGCCCCAGCCGAAGAAAGAGATCGACCACCAACTCGTTGCTTGGAGAAGCGACTGACCCTGAGGGAGTTGGAGGTGGATGAGTGAAGAGCTCGAGAAGTAAGATATTTAGGAAGAGAGAGTTGAAGATATTGAGGCCCCATAAGGCCTTGTGGAGAATGCAGAGGGTTTTTTAACTTAAGCCTCAAAGCCACTGGGAGCCAGTGCAGAGATTTCAATCCTGGAGAGATACGATCCCTGGGCCTGACGCCAAGGACAAGTCTTGTAGTCCTGTTTTGGATGAGTTGCAGAGGGCAGAGAGTAGAGGCAGGCAGATTTAACAGTGAGCTTCTGGGGGAAGGAGGGGAAAGGAAGAATACCTCTGAGGAGGTGCAGCTGGTAGTGTGAATTCTTAGAGACGTCAGAGATGTGAGGAGAGGAGAGTGAGGAGTCGAAGAGGGCCCTGAGGTTTTTAGCCTCACAGGTGGGAGTAGGAAGAGGACCAAGAGTGGCTGGCCAGAGAGTGACAGGTAAGAAGAGGGCAGGTGTACCGATGTGGAGAATCTCAGTCTTACTGGCATTAAGGCAGAGATCACTTGCAGCACACCACTACTGGATAGCAGACAGGACAGACAGTCACAGATGAGAGAAGGAGAAGAGGTGGCTGATGGGAGCCTGAAAATGACCTGAGTGTCATCCACATAGCACTGAAAGTTGGGGCAGAGAGCGCCAATGCGGTGGGCAAGAAGTGCCAGGTAATGGTTGAACAGCCAGGGAGAGAGGTTAGACCCCTGGCGAACACCACAGATGCAGATAGAGGAGACGAAAGAAGGACCCAAGTTGAACCTGGGAGGGTCAGTCAGAGAGGAAGGAAGTCAGCCAAGCCAGGGCCTGATCGGTCATACCCAGGTTATCACGGAGAAGGTTTAGCAGGAGAGATCAAGTAAGATGAGTACACAGGGTGTGTTGGAATCTAGGTTGGAGAGCAGGTCTTCACGGATGTTCAGGAGAGGAGTTTCCGTGCTTCTGGCAGCTCTGAAGCCAGACGGATGGTCGTGTATACAACCAACAGATTCAGAGTGGTAGAGGGGTAGCACAGACTGGAAGAGATTCTGAAAGGTTGCAGGTTAGCCGCCTGTCAGATGTAACATGGAAGCCACAGCTGTTGAGGGCAGGGTCGGACTGGGGCATACAATTGTTTCAGGTACCAATGAAAAAGTGGACCACAGATGCAAAGGGCAATTCATTCCTTTTGTGACACACTGTTTGAGTAGTACCCACGGGGGAGTCTTGATAAAATGTGATGGCAATTGCACATTTAAAAAAATTGGTTGAGGGTCAGCCTGGCAGTGGTCTAGGATGGCAGAGGGTCAGAAGGTAGTGGATTAGTCTGTCAGTGTAGCTTAGCTGAGGTTCAAAAAGGTAGCAGGTTTGCCTGTCAGGGTAGGTAGCTTGGCAGAGGGTCAGAAAGGAAGCAGGTTAGCCTTTCAGGGTAGGTAGCTTGGCAGAGGGTCAGACAGGAAGCAGGTTTGCCTGTCATGGTAGGTAGCTTGGCAGAGAGTCAGAAAAGAAGCAGGTGGTTTGCTTGTCAGGGTAGGTAGCTTGGCAGAGGGTCAGACAGGTAGTAGGTTTGCCTGTCTGGGTAGGTAGCTTGGCAGAGGGTCAGAAAGGAAGCAGGTTAGCCTGTCAGGGTAGCTTGGCAGAGGGTCAGAAAGGTAGCAGGTTTGCCTGTCAGGATAGGTAGCTTGGCTGAGGGTCAGAAAGGTAGCAGGTTTGCCTGTCAGGATAGGTAGCTTGGCAGAGGGTCAGAAAGGAAGCAGGTTTGCTGTCAGGGTAGGTAGCTTGGCAGAGAGTCAGAAAGGAAGCAGGTTTGCCTGTCAAGGTAGGTAGCTTGGCAGAGGGTCAGAAAGGAAGCAGTTTTGCCTGTCACGGTAGGTAGCTTGTCAGAGGGTCAGAAAGGAAGCAGGTTAGCCTGTTAGGGTAGGTAGCTTGGCAGAGGGTCAGACAGGTAGTAGGTTTGCCTATCAGGGTAGGTAGCTTGGGAGAGGGTCAGAAAGGAAGCAGGTTTGCCTGTCAGGGTAGGTAGCTTGGCTGAGGGTCAGAAAGGAAGCAGGGTTGCCTGTCAAGGTAGGTAGCTTGGCAGAGGGTCAGAAAGGAAGCAGGTTTGCCTGTCACGGTAGGTAGCTTGGCAGAGGGTCAGAAAGGAAGCAGGTTAGCCTGTCAGGGTAGGTAGCTTGGCAGAGGGTCAGACAGGAAGCAGGTTAGCCTGTCAGGGTAGGTAGCTTGGCTGAGGGAGGGTCAGAAAGGAAGCAGGTTAGCCTGTCAGGGTAGGTAGCTTGGCAGAGGGTCAGAAAGGAAGCAGGTTAGCCTGTCAGGGTAGGTAGCTTGGTAGAGGGCCAGAAAGGAAGCAGGTTAGCCTGTCAGGGTAGGTAGCTTGGCAGAGGGTCAGAAAGAAAGCATGTTAACCTGTCAGGGTAGGTAGCTTGGCTGGGGTTAAAAAAAAGTAGCAGGTTAGCCTGTCATGGTAGGTAGCTTGGCCGAGGGTCAGAAAGGAAGCAGGTTAGCCTGTCAGGGTAGGTAGCTTGGCAGAGGGTCAAAAGGGTAGCAGGTTTGCCTGTCAGGATAGGTAGCTTGGCTGAGGGTCAGAAAGGTAGCAGGTTTGCCTGTCAGGGTAGGTAGCTTGGCTGAGGTTCAAAAAGGTAGCAGGTTAGCCTGTCATGGTAGGTAGCTTGGCTGAAGCAGGTGGGCTATGGATGTCATGAAAGTAACAGCTTTAATGTTTTACTGTCTTTGTGTAAGTACATTTTTCAGCATCTGCACAGTAAAGCTTTAATGCTGCCAGTTTCAGTAAAGGCTTCCCTCCTCACCTCTCTGCCAATAGCAAGCGTGCACATCAGTCCCATCCAGGGGTGCACCTAGGCTAAAATGTCAGTAAGGGGGGGGTCTAACCCTGCAAATAACGGTGGAGGCGCTAACTTCAGAGAATATGGAGCATGGGCAAACGTACTTCTGTGGGGGCATCTAACGTCTTTACACATTTCAATGACACTATTCTAGTGAAGCTTCAATGTTAAAAATAGTTCAGTTTTCCCTTTACCTCTTAACGCACCCACTTAAGGACTGCTGTGATAATGAGCAGTCTCCCGTGCCCCCCTCTACCCTTACATACACATATTCATTTTATTTTGACATTTATTTTTATTTTTTTTGTTTCGTTTTATTAAGGTTTTCAAACACATTAAACATATAAGGGAAACATTACTTAATACACAAAATGAGCATCAACTTTTCATCAAAACCTCATTGCCTTTGCTATATCACCCCCCCCCCCCCCGCATGGAACAGAGTCTTCTACTACATTTGTCAATTTCCATTGGCCTCACGGCCATGGTGTGTGGGCCGGTTGACCTTTGAAATCCATCAGTGGTTTAGGCCGCTGCCTTAAGGTCGACCTTTATTTTTATTTTTATTTTGATTCTACTCAGACGAGAGTTTGCAACAGAGTGTGTTGTCAATGTCTGGCTGTGACCAGCCAGCCACCATAGTTTGGGTACTAGTTCCATATACTCGGTACTCTCCTAAGTGTCGGTCACATATTTATTCAGACATTCTGCCCATAGCATTTCATATGGGGCGGAATTCCCATGGAGAGAGCGGTTATCCTTTCCATTGTGCAAATAATATTGTTAACATGAATCCATTCTTTCTTTCCCGGTACCTTAACCGCTTTCCATTGCATCACAAGGCAGGCCTGTGCCGCTAGTAGGAGAGATGCTGCTAGCCCCTTCAACCTTGTGTGCTCCCCCTCTTATTCCTCCATCCCAAATAGTATAAGAAGTGGTTCATTAGTATGCTGGATCCCATCCAGTTCTCTGATCCACCACAAAACCTTGTCCCAGAATACCTTAATATGGGGGCATCCCCACCATATATGCCGGTAATCCGCCCTCTCACCACATTGGCGCCAGCACAGGGGACTAGTTGACTGAAACATCCCTGTGTCTAGCTACTCATGTAACATTTCTATGTTAACCTTTCCTCACAGAATGGCTGGTGGCAGTGGTTTCATTATGAACTACCATGGTTTGCATTTATTGCGGCTGTTCGCAGCTGCGATAACGCTAAACTGCGGGAGCCATGGCGCAGAGTCATCTTTGTCATAATGGTCCTCAGTCTTCTGTTTTCGCCATATCTTTGTGGAAAGGTCCTTCTAGAGATTTTCTGTGCACGCCAAACCAGGTTTGGTCTCTTTGTTCATTTCGCCTTTGGTGGGCTTCAGGAGTGAAACACGCATCTGGCTCCAGAGGTTCTGGGGTAGGCAGGAAGTGAGGGAGGTGCCCGAAACTCCCTGTACTTAGTCTCCTAGGATACCCAAATGCACTTTGTGGTGATTGGCTGGCTGACTGTCCGGCAAGGACAGCCACCCTGCTGGGTGAGTGACAGCTAGGCTGGAATGAATGGGAGAGAACTGAATAAAAGGTGCATCTTTTGGCTTGGAAGGCATAGTCGACCACTGGACGAAGGAACCGAAGAAGAGCTTGAAGAGGACACCTACTGCAACTCCTAGACCGTTGGCTTGCCCAGTGAAGCCCTGTTGCAGTGCCGAAATGCCAAGTTTGCATCGACAGAGAAGCCCCTGCAAGGACGACTTCTCCCTTTGAGTTGGTGGGACCAATCAACTCCAACCTAGCCACCTGGGCAACCATCTCAGAGCTGGTTGAACATCCACAGATTTGCTGCTGGAAACCGTATAACCAGGGAGAGGAACACCAGATTGTGTGTTTTACTTTTAAGCTGAATCAAAACAAAAATTAGTCATGGGCGCCCCTCTATGAGAATGAACACGGCAAAAATTGCCTGTTCTTTGGCATGGTACCCACTCTAGAGTCCACAGCCACACGTTAGCTCACTGTACCTTTCACAGATGGGAAATATCCATTTGCATATCAGTCTTTGTCACGCCCACATGGGCAGTCCAGCACCAAAATGCTATGGCAATTCCCTTCTGAACAAGAATACCAACAGCAACCCCATACACGTGTTTTAGCCTTTTGGGCATCATCAGTGAGGTGGAGATGTGCCTCTCTGAGCGCAGTGAGCAAGGGGTCCAGGAAACTTAGGGACAGAGAGATACAGCTCCACCTGCAGCTGCCTCTTTTCGTTCATTCCAAAGTACTGTAAAACAAGTCTGAGAGAACTTACCTCTCACTGTAAAAGTGCTTGAAACTTCTACAACTCACAAGTCTAATCAGCTTGTGGCCCTACATTTGATTCTTCGTTTCTTCAAAGTCTCCTAAGAACTTGTGTAAAGACCTTTCCATTTACTCACCAGAAGTGCTTTATCCTCTACAAGCCTTTAGCCCATTGACTTTGGCTTAGCCTATTGAATTGGATGACTCTTCTAGTGACCTCTAAAAGTATTTACACTGCTTATGTATATTTGTGGTCTCTTGTGTTCTAAATAACCTTTGCCTTTTACAAACTTCTAAGAGTATTCGCAATACCAACAGTAAAATATTAATGTCCGCAGCACCCTTGTTACTGAAGTCACCTGTGGGTGTAGGTTGTGTAGGTGGGGCATCCCAAAAGGTTCTTTTCTCATTCAGAAACTCAGAGCGTACAGTATTGTAAGTGTATTTGTGTGTTACTATTTTATTGCTCCCTTCTGAAGAAGGCTTTATAACTGACTGATAAATAAATTAATAATTGTTTATGCAAGAAACCTTGAGTATAAGAGTTTATTTGAATACCTGTAATTGTGAACCTCTGTGTAACTCTATTACTGCTCACATTTCCCCTCTTGAAATAAGCCTGGCTGCTCAACACGCTACCAAAACTGTGTAGTACAAGACAAGCTTTTCCCAAAGGTTGGTTTGCCTATACTTGTAGTCATAGTTGTTTGTAGTGTTCCCAGAGGGTACTGCATACAAACTTTGCCTAACACTCTTCAAATGGGGTAAGGTCCCTCTGGATCTTCTTCCTCCATTTGTCCCTCGTGAAGATCCCTTTGAGCTGAAGAAAGGGAAAGACCGGTAGAGGGCCCATCTTTAGTGCCTCATCTAGTTCTGTGATCGTAACAAAAGTGCCTCCCCTCCAGAGTTGTCCCACTCTCTCTAGCCCTGCTTCAAACTAGGATTGGAAGCTTTTGTGATCACTGATGTCTTCTCGGACCCCGGGTGCCCAGATCTGACTTAAGGGAGAGGGCAATGTTGTGATCCCCCGCATGTCAACCCCTTCCCACCAGATTTCCCATATAGTACCCAGTATTGGGTTGTCTCTAATCCTGCGTGTGAGCTTGTTTTGCGGAACCCATAGCCATTTCGCCACCGTGGCTGGGGACAAGCTAACGTTATCTAGATCTATCCACTGAAGTCCTTTCTGCCCTCTGAGGTGGGAGATGAGGACTCTTAACTGCGCCGCCTAGTAGTACTTCTGGAGATCTGGGAGGCCTACCCCACCCCTGCCTTTGGGTAATGTTAAGACCTCATATGAGACTCTCGCCTTTTTTCCCTGCCACAAAAACTTCAGGATGGCCCCCTTTACCTCACTAAACAAAGGTTTCGGAAGACGAATCGGGAGTATTTGAATTGGATATAGGAACCTGGGCAAGCACACAATCTTCATCGCGCTAAGTCTCCCAAGCCAGGATATAGTGAGCTTCTCCCATTTTTCTAGGTCGGCCCAGAAGCTCGAGAGAAGGGAAGGAAAGTTGGCATCATATAGGGTATCTAAATCTTTTGTTTAATGTATCCCCAAGTAGCGAGCGGGGCAAATCTGCCACTGTCCACCTGGTCGGTTTTCTGGAGCGGGGATAGAATTGACTTGGCCTGTTTGATCTTAAAACCAGCCAATGTTCAATCATGTGAATTGCCCTAGGTATGGATGTGAGAGGGTTCTCTATACGTAGCAGCAGATTTTCTGCCTATAAGGCTACTTTGTATTCTCTTCCACCCACCTTCAGTAATCCACCTGTGGGTCTTATCTAAGTCTCTGAGCCAAATGCTCAAGAGACAGAGCAAACAGTATCGCAGAGAGGGGGAACCCCTGCCGTGTTCCACTGCCCAGGTCAAACCATTGAGAATAGTCACCATTAACCGCTACTGACGCCTTGGGAGGGTGGTGGGAGGGGAGTATAAACCGCCTTGACACCCCTTCTAAACCTTGAACCCAGTCCAACCTTGCCCAGGACCGCCTCCAGGATATCGAACACCTTTTCCGCATCTACTGAAAGGAAGACATGGTCCCCTACCATGTTTTGTGACTCGTGAATCAAATGTGTAACATCTTCCACATCGTATCTGTGCCTTGTCGCCCCAATATAGACCCAACTTGGTCCGGGTGTATCAGCTGAGGCATGTGTGTTTCAAGCCTTGCTGCAAGTACTCTTGTGTAGATCTTGGCATCAAGGTTTAATAGCGAGATGGGGCAGTAGTATCCACATTTCCTGGGGTCCCTGTCCTCCTTGGGGATCACGGTGATGAGCGCATGCGAGAAAGAGACAGGGGCTATTCCCATCTCGAGAATATCATTGAATAATTCAACCAAGAAGGGGAGGAGAGAAGAGAGGAAAGACTTATAGAACCCCAACGTGTAACCATCTTCCCCAAGTGCCTTCCCTAGCGACAGTCTCTTTACAGCTTTCTTGATTTCTTCAGGAGTAATTGTGGCGTCAAGTTCGTTAGTCTCTTCACGAGATAGTTTTGGCATCTATAGGGTCCCTATGTATTCATCTATTTCCGACCGGACTTGGCCAGTCTCAGACTTATATAGGTTCTCAAATGCTTCCGGGATTCCCTCTGTCCCTGAATTATAAGCACCCTCCCCCTCTTCTATGGACGCCACCGCTCTCTCAACGCGCTGTCCCCGGAGTCTGGCAGCCAACAGTGCGTTCGCCTTGTCTCCTTTCTCATAAAACTTCTGTTTAAGAAGTTGCACCTTCCAGACTGTATGGCCTTGTTTCAAGGAACAAAGCTCTTCTCTCTTACGTTTGGCTTCCTGGACCTCGAGCTCCCTCTCATCCGTGGAGTTTCACGCTGCTCTATCCAGGTGTGCTATCACCTTTAGCAATCTGTTTTCTGTTAGGGCCCTCTCTCTCTTTTTCCTGGCACCCTCCCTGATCAAGATCCCCCGCTATGTTGCCTTTCCCGTCTCCCACACCGTCGCCTTCGAAATTTCTCCTGTGTTGTTTGTTTTGAAGTATTCCCTTATTTCCCCCTCCATCTCATTTCGGAAGACCAGGTCCTTCCACAATTTCCCGTCTCCCACACCGTCGCCTTCGAAATTTCTCCTGTGTTGTTCGTTTTGAAGTATTCCCTTATTTCCCCCTCCATCTCATTTCGGAAGACCAGGTCCTTCCACAATGACTCGTTGCATTTCCACTTCGGTCCTTAAGTGGGAGCCCTGCCCAGTCTAAATCTACCGTGACTATGTCATGATCGGACCACGTGATTGGGGAGATTTCAGATCGCATTGCCACCTCCCACAGCCCACCCGTGATATACACATAGTTGATCCTGGTGAATGTCCTATGTGGTGTGGAATAGAAGGTATACCCTTTCTCGTTCAGGTGGAAACCTCGCCATGTATCTCTGTCATGAGCACTGCTCCTGAGAAGCCAAGTCAAGCCCAGCATCCCCGGAAGCAGGCTCACGACCCTCGTCCCCGGCTCCAGCAAACCCCTATTGGGGCCCTTTGGACCATGTCCTGGCGCCTCTGGCGCCAGGCTCATAAGGAACCTCAGTCCCTGCGCCAGGGGCGCCGGGCTCATAATTCTTGCAAAGGTGCTTGGGTGGACCTACCTGTAGCAGACCATGCTGCATACTCACCTTTGCAAATGCTGGCAGGATGAAATCCCCAGCCTTCTGCTGGGAGGAACTATTCCCTGAACTGGGACTACTTTCTTACCTCGGTGGGGCTGGTGCCACTCCTTAGCTCTGGAACACAGGAACTCTTTTACCTGGGCGAGGCTGAGGAAGAAGACACCCAATCACTCCAACACTATTTAAATCACACCCGATTGGGAAAACGTGCTTCGCGTTATTCTGCATCTGCAGCAGGACGCTCACCGAGTCAGCTCCAGCATTCCAGTGACATCTCCAGCTTCAGCTCAGCAACCTGTGGAGGAAAGACACGAGAACTATACTTACCATCCAGGAATCCAGACACCGGCAGAACCTGCAAGCAAAAGAAACATAAGGTTAGCAAGTTGCAACACATTCGCAGCCACGCTCGCTTACCTGATCCATCTGTGCTTTCACGGATTCTTCGCGGCCTTCTCTTTAGCAGCCTAACGGCACCTGTAAAGACAAAGAACATTGTTAAGTAGGAATCGGGTGAAGGCGGCCGCATTTACTTTTCTTACCTGCTTTTGTGCGCGTATTACGATCTCTTCAACCGCAGCAGCCCGGCACCTGAAAACAAGAAAAGACATTATTAAGTGCCATTAAAGACTGCAAGAAAGCCTAACACTTACGTGTTTCCCCACGTGCATCCGCGACTGGGAAAACGCCCGCAAGGTCCCGACACCTGCAAATAAGAAAAGAACATTGTTAGAGGTGCTATAATAAGGTCACAGATCATTATACTCACGTACTTCGCACTTGCAACGGCAACGGACGAACAACGCCCGCAACATCTTAAGACCTGAAAACATAAAACAAGGGACATTATTGAGGTGTCATTGAAATTCCCATACCTACGAACAACCGCACGTGTCGCGCTCTCAGTGACCACGCCCTCAGCATCCAGGCACCTGAAAAAGACAATGCAAAGACTTCATTAAATGTGCCCATCTCTTCAAGACTATAAACTCTTTATACCTACTGGCATCCGCTCGTGCAGTAACGGCGGCATCACCTTTTGGCATCTCAGCACGTGTGCCACTTCTAAGGCCACAAAAGACTTTGAGGACTTCCAGTGACGTAACTGGAACCCACGCACCCCTGGATAAGTCGCAGGATGGAGAGCCCAGCATTTATACGCCTAAGAAAACTTACCCTGCAAGTCAGACATTCGATAAGAGGAAGCCCAGTCCTGAGAGTCGTCCGAGCTCTACGCTTCTCAATTGAAGAAACGATAGCAGCCCAGCCGGGATCAGCGCCTCCGTGGGAATCTGGTGAGCGTTACAGAACGCGAAGCCAACCAATAACCTCCTACCCAGGCGCTATGGAAACTTCCGACACAGACCAACTGGCCCAGTTATTAGGGGAACTAAGAGCTGAAGTTCATGCTGCCCGCCAGGAAACGAATGCCCTTAGGAGGGAATTGATAATATCAAAAGAACGAACTGATGATCTCGCCAGACAGTTATTACAGACACAAGCGGGGCAAACCCCGCTACCTAATTCAGGAGGGAGCTATATCCCAGCGGCTTCAGCCAATCCTGTTCAAATCAACCTACCCGGAAATGTGCCATTGGCACCGCCTGAACGCTTCTCTGGTGACCCTAAAAGGTTTGCGGTGTTTATAAATCAATGCCGATTGCACTTTCTTTGTAGACCTGCAGCCTTTCCGACTGACCAGACTAAGGTAGCCTTTGTGCTTTCATATTTTAGCGGCAGTGCCGCTGATTGGTCGATCCCTCTGGTTACACAGGATGACCCGATCCTTCATGATTTCCCGACCTTCCAGGCAAATATGGAAAGACTTTTTGCAAGGCATTCCCAGGGGCAGGCCCTGGACAACGAACTCCTTTCCCTACGACAGGGCAATCAAGATCTTTTGGCCTACATTGCATCATTCAATAGGCTAATCGTGGAAACCAGATGGCCTGAGGACAAAAGAATCACGCTTTTTCACAGGGGTTTGCGTGGCGAACTCAAAGACGTCCTTGCCCAGGTAGTGAATCCTCCTCAGGATTGTTCAGAGTACATTGATTTGGTGGTCCAATTGGATCACAGACTACAAAACAGAAAGGCGGATCGATCCAGGTTTGAAACACGAGTGTTCCCTAAGCCTCAAAGTCACACCAAAGGAGTTGAAGCCGTCAAACCTATGCAAATTGGGGTTGTAAAGGGTCCCCTAAACCAGAAAGAACGCGACAGGAGACGACAAATGCAACCATGTCTCTATTGTGGAAATTCAGGACATTTTCTTCGAGATTGCCCGGTGAAACCACCCAAGAAGACAGTGGGAGCTTCTGATAAGAGTTCTGAAAAGCCTGAGCCGGGAAACGACCTCGCCCGACAAGTGTAGAGGTCCGCTTGCCGAGCGTAAAAACCAGTTCTTTGACCTCGCACTTCATAATGCCAATGGTCCTCGTAAACCCAGAGAAACCGGATCGTTTGCATGCAATTAAGGCATACATTGATAGCGGAGCAGTTGGAAATTATGTGGACCGCGAATTGGCTTCCAGGATGAACTTACCTCTTTGTCCAAAGGTGGTTAAAGACGTCATTACCACGGTGGATGGGACGGAAATCACCTCCGGACCAGTGACCCATACCACTACTGAAGTGACGTTACTAGGCCAAGACGGGCATCAGGAGGTAATTGTGTTCGACGTGATCAAGGCCCCTCAATTCCAAGTAATTCTAGGGATTCCTTGGTTGGAGAAACACAATCCTCAAATTGATTGGCGAGCAAAGACGATACAGTTCCCAGAATGTGCACCTACTTGTTATCCTCGACCCAGTATTGGCCTAGCGGTAGCAACATCCGAAGGACCGCAATTGCCTTCAGAGTATCAAGAATTCCAAGATGTCTTTCAGAAGGAACAGGCTAATACCCTGCCTCCCCACAGATCTTACGACTGTCAAATAGACCTGATACCCGGAGCCACTCCCCCTTGTAGTAGAATTTACGCCCTTACTGAGCCTGAAAATCTTCATTTGCGACAGTATCTGGACCAGTACCTGGCCAATGGATTTATCCGCCCATCAAAGTCTCCTGCATCCTTGGCTCTGTTCTTCGCACCTAAAAAAGAAGGTGACCTTAGAACCTGTATTGATTATCGTGCCCTGAACCAGATAACGGTAAAGAACAGATACCCCCTACCTCTGATTCCGGAACTCCTTGACCAAGTTAAGAACGCCTGCATTTATACAAAGCTAGATCTCCGGGGAGCCTACCACTTGGTACGGATTAAAGAAGGCGACGAATGGAAGACGGCATTTCACACCAAGTATGGACTATTTGAATACCAAGTGATGCCCTTCGGACTATGCAATGCACCAGCCGCGTTTCAGTATTTTATGAATGATGTCCTCAGAGAACTCATAGATGTTTGCGTAGTCGTCTACATAGATGACATCCTTGTGTACTCATCTTCAGAAGCAGATCATCGGAAACATGTTAGAGCCGTCCTTGAAAAACTCCGCCAACATAAGCTTTTTGCTAAGCTCGAAAAATGTGTTTTTCACGTCACGGAGGTCGAATTTCTAGGCTTTATTCTGACACCCAAAGGAGTCCACATGGACTCGAGAAAGGTGGACGCTATCATCAAGTGGCTATCACCTACTTCCGTGAAAGGTGTCCAAAGCATGTTAGGTTTCGCCAACTTTTACCGCAGGTTTATTCCAGAGTTTTCACGAGTGGTGCAGCCCATCACCGCCCTCTTAAGAAAAAACAAACGTTTCGAGTGGTCAACAGACGCAGAACAGGCCTTTCAAGAGCTAAAAGCCAAGTTCACCTCAGCACCCATACTGAAACACCCATGCCCAGACCTCCCTTACATCGTTGAGACCGACGCCTCCAGCTTAGCAATGGGGGCGGTTCTATCACAGAGAGATCCGGAAACTAACCAATTGCACCCCGTGGCATTCTGGTCTCGCAAGTTCTCTGCGCCTGAAATTAACTACACCATCACAGATAAAGAGCTTTTAGCAATTAAGTCCGCTTTCAAGGCCTGGCGGCAGTATCTCCTTGGAGCCAAACACACTGTCACGGTAATCACCGATCATCGAAACCTACAATACCTGAAAACCGCCAAAGCTCAGTCCTCCCGACAGCTTCGCTGGGCACTTTTCTTTGCCGAATTTGACTTTGTGATTACTTATCGCCCCGGCAACAAAAATAGCAAAGCGCATGCCCTTTCCCGGATTGGAATGGGAGATAATATTGTCAATCCTGAACGTGTGCCAATAACTCCAGAACAGAGAATCCTGGGCCTGATTTCTTCACAATCCATCGAAGATATCGAAGCAAAAGTTAAACAACTTGTGACCCCTTCGGACTTACAAAACTGGCAACTGAAGGGAAAGGACTTCATCATAAAAAAAGACCTGCCTTATTTTCAGGGACGGCTATTCCTACCACATGCCGATTTACAAAAACAGGTAATCTCTTGCTACCATGATTCCTTGATGGAGGGCCACCCAGGCATTGCCAAAACCTCGGAAAAAGTCAAGAGACACTTCTGGTGGCCGTCATGGAGAAAAGACATAAAGGAGTTTGTGATGTCCTGTGGTGTGTGTGCCCAAAACAAAGGTCAGAAGGAAAGACCAGCGGGTCTCCTGCATCCGCTAGACATCCCGCCACATCCCTGGCATACCCTCTCCATGGACCTCATCACCGATTTACCCTCCTGTTCCGGATACAACACTATTCTAGTAATTGTAGATTTGTTTTCTAAAATGGCCCACTTCGTTCCACTAAAGGGTTTACCTTCAGCTTCAGTTCTAGCACGGGAATTCCTTGAAAATATTGTAAGATTGCACGGCTTCCCTTCGGTTTTGATCTCAGATAGGGGGAGCCAGTTTATCTCTCACTTTTGGCGAAGTTGCTGTCGTTTAGCTCAAATCGATGTGAGACTTTCAACCAGCCATCATCCCCAGACCGACGGACAAACTGAGAGGACAAACCAAACTCTGGAACAATATTTACGTTGTATGCTACAGCAGTCGGAAAGTAATTGGAAAGATATCCTTTGGATAGCCGAATATGCTTACAACAACTCGATCCATTCAGGAACCGGAAAAAGTCCCTTTTACATTTTATATGGGATTCATCATCGAACCTCCAATCTCGACCCGCCCCAAGATCTTGGAACGCCTGCCGTGGATCAACTTCACAATGCTATCACTCAAGCTTTCAAAGAAGCGACAATCCACCTACAACAGGCTAAAGAACGGTACAAAAGGGGAGCAGACCAACACCGAAGAGACGCCCCTCAATACCAGGTTGGAGATCAAGTTTGGTTATCCACCAAACATTTATCACTTAAAGGACCTCACACCTTCAACCCAAAATATCTGGGACCATATCCAATTACAGCCATAATAAACCCAGTGGCTGTCAAATTGGGTTTGCCATCCCACATGAAAATACATCCGGTGTTTCACGTATCTCTACTAAAACCTATGCAACCTGGAACCAGACTGAATAAACCTCCAGAGCCTATTCAAGTAAATGGAGAACCTGAATTTGAGGTTAAAAACATCCTGGACTCCAAGATCATCAAGTCAAAATTATACTATCTGATCGACTGGAAGGGTAACAGACCTCAAGAACGATCATGGGAACCCTCTGACCACGTCCATGCTCCTCGTCTAGTCAGAAAATTCCACCAAACTTTTCCCAATAGGCCAAAACCTCCGGGGAAGACAAGTTTGGAAGGGGCCTTGGGGGGGGGGTGCTGTCATGAGCACTGCTCCCGAGAAGCCAAGTCAAGCCCAGCATCCCCGGAAGCAGGCTCACGACCCTCGTCCCCGGCTCCAGCAAACCCATATTGGGGCCCTTTGGACCATGTCCTGGCGCCTCTGGCGCCAAGATATGTAGAGGAAAAACGAGGATCCAAAAGTAGGAACCCTCCCGTCCCCTGCACTCTATCATAAATCCATCAAAAGATGGTTCAACAAACTTTCAAAAGCATTAGTAATAGTTAAACAATAGTTTTCAAATTAGATAGATAATAAAGATAAACATTCAATGATTTCATAAAGGCACCAAAAGGTGGTTTTAATTATAGTCACAATTAGTTAACCATAAAGCCTTAGTGTACAAAAAGCCAAAATGACTGTCTAAAAAATACCATGAAAACAATAAGCAATGATAGTCCATGTATAGAATGTATGGCTGACGCGTTTCGGGATACATATCCCTCCTTCTTGAGCCTAGTTGATTTGGACTGCGGAACCTAAATAAACATAAAGAGCTGTTTCAATACACAACATGTTCATATATTAGAAATTAAACAAAGTAATTATTATTGATCTCACATAAACATTACATGTATTGGTCTATCCAATTGGGTGCAGTTCAAAGACATCTATAAAGGATGTTAATCCGAGTCATCCCAGTTAGAGGGGTCCCACCCGGGATCAGTGCGCCAGAGAGTGTACATTAATTACTACAGAAGTAATCAAGAAGAGTTGCTAATGGTTGCCTATCAGTGACAACGGCCTACATTACATATATCAAAGCCATTCAAATAATGCAAATAATGGCATGTCCATCAGTTACATCAGCCTCCATTAATTATATTCAAGGAATTCAAATAGTGGCATACCTTAAGTTTAAACCAAGGTCAAGTGTAAATTTCCACTCAAAGCATGGTAAAACCGTTTGTTCCAATTCTTTCCGCCGGTCAGTGAAGGAGAACTGCTCTTTTCAAAAGTGCATATTGCCTACCAGTCAAACAAGAACAAAGCGATTCTAAAGATAAAATATTAACTTCCCACATAAGAGGTCAACACAATAGTATGGTTTTTATATAGTTAGCGCTAAAAAGCAGGGCCAATTATAAAGTCACGGCTTACCTCTAAAGTCGTAAAATCTGACGGGAGAAAACGAGTGTGTACTCCGCTAGCACGGTGATCTTAAAGTGTCCCAGGTTATTTCGCAAACAGGACAGATTGTTCTGTATGGAGAAATAGAGAGATAACAGAGCTCAATCAGTTCCACAAGGCGGAACTGCGGGGTCTGTGTCTGCACTGGGTTGACAATCTGTAAACACATATTATATTCACCTCTGTAATGGAATCCAAAGGGATACTTGGACACGTGTAGAAAAACAGCTGCAATAGCGGATGAACGCTTCCCGAATGCGAGCGCCTCCGAGCAGGAGGATGCGTCCCCCGTGCTGGCTGAGGTGGGTCTACTGGTAACCCTGACAACCCTTGACACAGACAGTAGCCCATCTAGGACTAAGCCTGTGCGTGGTAAACATAGAAGACGTCCTAAGTGAGCACACAATACAAAAAGTGGCTCTTAGACTGGTGCAAATGGGAGCGCCATTTTGGAATGTACTTTGTAGAATGGAAAAAGTGACTGCTGCAGCATATAGACAATGTCTGCTCATTAATGTAGAACAATTTAAGGACCCGTAAAACACAATGTTGTGTAAAGTAAGGAATGTAAAATGTTAAGTCCTTCATGTTGGTCTAAACCAAAGAAAAGGGTTAGTTATGTGAATTGACTATGGTAAATAAGCGTGCGCACTACACACTGTGGCCACAGTAAGGATCCCCCTGATGGAACAACATTTCAATTTCCATGGTTTGGTTCAGATTGAATGTGTATGTCTGGAAAGCGAACGCGCACCCAAGTGGAAAGCACCTCAGAAAGGAAACGGATGCCAATATGCTGTAGATAGAACCCACACCATACTTCAGAGCTTGAGCTTATGAACAGTGGGCCGGTCAACATGTCCCGGACTGATTAGACTTTAACAGTTATTCCACTGTTGGTAACGGCTAATGACATTTGATATGTCTATTCAGGTAGAAATTTTAACTATTACATAAGTACAATTAATTAACTAGAGGAAGAAATGCGGGGGAATTGTGGTGAAAAAAATCCAGTAAATAGTTTTGAATAGGAAGAGAATTAATTAAGATGTCCTCTACCCCAAGTAGTATAAACCAGCGGGGGCAGATGAAAAAAGAAAAAGAAAAAGTTATCTTTTTACACTACATAGTGGGGACACCATTTCTCTACGAGAGAGCCAGGGGTCTATTAAGTTCAGATAAAGCACCTCAGGGAAAATTCCTCATTGAGCCCTTGTGGGTTAAGTGTGTCCAGCTGGTGTATCCAAAATTTCTCCCTACGGGAGAGGATGGATTGGTAGTCTCCCCCTCTATGTGGCTTCTTGACGACCTCCAAGACTTGAAACTTGATCTGGGCCACCGTGTGGTGGTGTTCCATGAAATGTCTTGCCAATGGAGATTTCGTGTTCTGGCACCTGATGTTGGATTTATGCTCTGTTATTCTTTCCTTCACCGCTCTTGTGGTCTGGCCCACATATAGTTTACCACAGGGGCATTTGATTGAATAGATAACACCTGTCGACATGCAGGTCGCGTAATCCCGGAGTTTGAATTTCTTGCCCGTAAGGGGATGTGATATGTTTTCACCCTTAATTACATTGTTACAATGGGAACATCCCAGACATGGGAATGTGCCCTTCTTTTTTGTCTGTAGAAACGTCTGTTTATCTTTAGGTGGCTTCTCGGCTCGCACAAGTTTATCCCTCAAGTTCTGGCCTCTCTTAAAGGCCATCATTGGGTATTTGGGAAATAGTCTTTCAAGCAATGGATCATTCTGGAGAATACTCCAATGTTTCTTGATTGCTCTCCCTACTTGAAAACTTTGCCGGGAGTACTTTGAGATATAGAGTAATGGAGTCTCCTTATTTTTGATTTTAGGCGTGAGAAGTTGTTCCTTGCTAACCTTAGAAGATCTCTCCTTAGCTTCTTCCAGGACAGGTTGTGGGTAGCCCCTCTTTTCAAATTTATCCAACAACTTGGTACATTCAACGTCGAGTCCTTCAGGATCAGAGACTATCCTTTTCAACCTTAGGATTTGGCTGTAGGGCAAACTACTTAGCATTGACTTTGGATGGAAACTCGAGAAGTGCAATAGGTTGTTCACATCTGTCGGTTTGTGGTAGACGTTAGTTGCAATTCGATTGTTCTTGATCTCCAGGCTGACATCCAGAAAATGTAGGGATGGTGTGCCTACCTCCATCGTGAATTTAATATTTTGATGTACTGAGTTTAAGAAATTGAAGAAAGATGTGAGTTCATCCTTAGTGCCACACCAAATTCCAAATATGTCATCGATGTAGCGTTTCCATAGCAGTATTCTGCTTGACCAATTCTCATTCTCCAGGACATGTCTGTGCTCGAATCTGTACATAAAAGTGTTAGCATATACAGGGGCCATTGCTGACCCCATAGATGTTCCCGTAACTTGGAGGTAAAAATTCCCTTGGAATCTAAAGTAATTGTTATTTAGTATTAAGCTAAGGAGTTTCACAATCAGCTCCGGGTCACCCCTCGTTGCCTGTGAGTTTAACAATAGCCATTCTACTGCTTGAATGCCCTCCACATGTGGGATGGAAGTGTATAAACTGCATACGTCCATACTGAACAATATGCAATCTGGGCTGAGTGCTCTGACTTCTTGGATACAGTTTAGGAAGTATGTCGTGTCTTTAAGGTACGTGGGAATGTTCTGAATGAGTGGTTGAAGTAACCGGTCAATATAAATGGATAGTGGATCGAAGATGCTGTCCGTTCCAGCCACAATCGGTCTTAATGGAGGATCATTTTGATTTTTGTGGATTTTTGGTAATCCGTAAAACACTGGCGTGATTGGATGTTGGTTAATCAGAAATTCACTTGTTTTACAGCTAATCCATTTATTGTCCAAGGCTTGCTCGATGATCTCTTCAATCAGCGATCTGATTCTCACGATTGGATCACCATTCAGTTTAGTATAGGTGCCAACTTCATTAAGTAGTGACAGGCACTTTCTTGTATAATCATCCGTGTCCATGACAACAATGGCTCCTCCTTTATCGGCCGGTTTTATGGTTAGGGATTCATCTCTAGCCAATGCTTCCACATGATCTAATTGACACTTCTTTACATTGATAGGGGTAGAAATTTGATAGTTAATCCGTTTTAAGTCCGTAATGACTTTCTTCTCAAAGAGGTTAAGGATGGAGTTCTGTATGTGTGGATCAAAGTTACTTTTCGGACGTATTTCCAATGTTTCACCCTCGGATTGACGATTTTCCAGATTCTCATCGGACTCAAAAAAGATTTTGAGTCTGAGTTTTCTTAATAACCTGTGAAAGCAAATTTTTTCCTCAAACAAGGTGGTGTTGTTCGTGGGGATGAATGGTAGTCCACGATTTAGCATTTAGAGTTGACCACTATTCAGAACTTTCTTAGAAATGTTGACTACCAGATTTTCACTCATCTGTTTTGCTTTTTTTGTTTTGCTTTGCCCTCTCCTCGTTTTTCTCTTGATTTGTCGCGGAGGCCTAAAAAAGCCCCAGTGTCATTTGGACTTGGTGAGCCTGTAACTGGTGTTATTGTTGGTGTTGAGAGGGGTGCTGTCCCTCCGTTAGATGGTGGAGGTGTTCTTCTTGCTGCGTCAGCAGCTGAACCCCTAGATCCTGTTTGTGTAGGTTCCCCTATGCTGCCCGAGCTGCTATCGTTACCAGAGTTTAATGAATCTGGATTCCTAGGTCTTGTTCTGTTGAGATTCCGATGGTGGTAGTACTCCTGCCAGTTGTAAACAATATCGTTCATATAATCAAAGGTATCCCTTTTAAACTTCCTTAGTTTTCTTTGTTCTATGTCTGATTTGTAGGAAGCTAATTTCTCATTGATGTCTACCAACAGTTGTGCTAGTTCTTCAGAAGATTTAAATTCGCTGAGTTGTATTTTCAAATTCACTATATCTGTGTCTATAGAGGTAAGTGATTTAGATAATTCCTCTATTGTTAATAGGATGAGGTCCAAAGAGCATTTATTCAGGATACGATCCCACTTTTCGATGAATGCTTTATTCTCACTACACAATGTAGGTCGAAGGTAAACTCTCAATCCCCTAGGTATCCTTTTGGATTTGAGGTATTCTACTAAAGTGTTCGCGTGTAGTTTCTGCGAGATCTCCTTTCTAATGAGTTTTTCCAGCTGAAATATGAGGCGGTCTGGACTGACTTTACTCTGTAGCGATTTTTCAGTGTCTTTAATCAGTGACAGAATGCGTTTGGCTTCTTCAGCATCAAAGGCTAAAGTCGAGGCATGCTTATCGGTTAGTTCATTTATACGTGAGAAGGACATGTTATAAACGAATTGTTTCACAAAATCGGGTGCTGTCTACAAAATGTGCCACACTGGTGAAAGCCAGTGAAACAATGAACTGTGAAAAAGGGTGGATCAGTAGAAGCACTCCCTAATATTGTATATTTAGAAATTAGTTTAATCAATGGTGTAAAGTAATATCAATACTTTTTTTGAGGTGCGGGGGAGGAAACGTGAACCTGGCACAGGATCACTGCAACAGTATATGTAGAGGAAAAACGAGGATCCAAGAGTAGGAACCCTCCCGTCCCCTGCACTCTATCATAAATCCATCGAAAGATGGTTCAACAAACTTTCAAAAGCATTAGTAATAGTTAAACAATAGTTTTCAAATTAGTTAGATAATAAAGATAAACATTCAATGATTTCATAAAGGCACCAAAAGGTGTTTTTTTTTTTTTTATTTTTCTTTTTTATTTTTATTGGTTTGTTACAAACCTTTAAAAAGGTGAAGAAAAAGGAATGAGAGAGAGCGAAAAAAAAGAAGAAAGAAAGACAAGAGGAGCATTAGAAAATTTGTTCTTAATAAATCCACAAAAGGAGCTCCAATCTTAGAATAGAACATAAATAAACAGTAAGACTAAAAAAGGGATTGGGATGAGTGCGGCGTAAAACCAAGACATATGGCTTTGCGGCCCGCGGTGGTTTTCGGTTGCTGACGATTCATGCTGGAGTTTGGGTAGCTTTACGGTCTTTTTCGTATTTTTCCAGCTTATCGTTCATTTTTCCCAGAAAAAAAGTTAGTTCGAGCGTTAGGCTGCGGTTCAAGTCTTGATGCATCAAGTCCCACCAATCCTCAATAGACATAGTTGGTCGTGTCATAATATGTCGTCTGAAATGAATGGATCGCTCCTGTCGCAATTGAGGGCAAAACAATGTGAGATGCTTTAAGGTTTCAAGTTCTTCCCCACATAAGCGACAGGACAGCATTGGATCGCCATTGATTTGGCGAATTGCTAGCGTTTCCCTTGCTGGAAATTGATTTAAACGGAATTTCATATACAGAAGTCTGCGTGTGATGTCTGAAAATTTTAGCAAGTAAGATTGAGTAGCATTCAGTTTTCTTGCTTCTGCTGGGCAAGTTTTCATGATTGTATGTGCTCCTCGTATGTCAACTGTGTCAATCCAGTCTTGTTGCCATGATAAGGATTTGACTTTGTCAGGATTCACATAAAGTAGCTCTCTATTAGTACTTAGATCGCTTAGAATATTGTCACAACGTTTTAACCATTGGGACAAGATGCAGTTTAACGGACCTGAATCTGCATTAGTCAGAATCTGATATTGAGGTACAGTTGGGACAATGGTTATTTTTCTGAATTCAGTCAAGGTAGACCATGTTACCATTGCATTAATTGACAGCAAGCTTAGCTCGTATCTTATACAGGCTGTTGGGACGCCTGTTGGAAGGCGCAAGACTTTGGACCAGAAATAATGTTCGAGTGATGACCATAGGGCGTCTGGACAGCCTAGGGCACAGTTGGCTCCATATGTTATTACTGGGATGAATTTTGTTTTGAAAAAGTCCATAACTGGTTTTAACGAATGTTTACCAAATTTCTTGTTTAGTAGGCTGGCTTGTGCAGTTAGGTGTTTACATTTGTCCCTTGTTTTCGCTACCCATGGTGAGTCGTTAATGCTGGAGCTCATGCACATACATCAACGCTTGTTAATGACTCATTCCCAATTCGCCATCTGAACTTTTTCGTGCCTTCTCTGTTTTTGTGTTTTTGAAGATCTTGTAGAGTTAGTATTACTGATTTTTTGGAGTTCACTGTTAGACCATTTTGCATGACATATTGATCGAGTATAAACAGTTTCCGTTGCAGGCCTATTGGGGTTAGGTCCAGTAGGACTAAATCATCCGCATATAGGAGCCAATTTACCTCGTTTCCATTTATTTTTGGGGCAAAAGCGTTGTTATTTTTGAAGGCGATCCCCAAGTCCGAAATGAACAGGTTAAAAATTATGGCGGCAAGTGGACAACCCTGTTTAACACCTCGGTAGGTTTTTATTGGATCGGAGAGAAGGCCTTGTTGATTCAATCTCACTCTTATCACTGTGTCAGTGTGAAGGGCTTTAATCGCCAGGAGTAAACTAAGAGGGCAGTTCCAGGTCGCCATTTTCTTCCACAGTAATTCCCGATCGATGCTGTCGAATGCCTGTGATAAGTCCACAAATGCGAGATAGATTTTCTTATTTGCTCTTATGGTGTCCATTTTTAAAATATTGAGCATTAGCAGGTTTAAGCCACAGCCGACACCTCGGACGAATCCAGTTTGTCGAGGGTCAATGTGTTTTGTAGATTCAATCCATTTGTTCAGTTGCTTTTGTAGCTGAGTAGCAAAAAATTTTCCGAGGACATCTAGTAAGGCTATAGGCCTGTAGTTTTTGGGATCTGCTCTGTTCCCATTCTTGAAAATGGGAATTATGATTGCAGATTTCCAGCTAGATGGTAAGGAGGCTTCGTCTGCAATTTTTGTGAAGAGTAACATGAGGAACTTGGACCAACCCTCTGGATTTTGTTTTATTAGATGGTTGGAAAGGCCATCCGGACCTGGTGCTCTTGAGGAGGATGCTCGTAGTATGGCCTGTGTTATACTCTCCTTATTGAACTTTAAATCCCACTTGGATAACTTCAGAAGTTCAGGTTCGATTGTAGAACTGTTTTTTCTGTAGATCGAGTTGAAATGAGCAAGCCATTCGGCTTGTGTGACCATATTTGTCTGAATTGCACTTTGTGGACAATTCATGTTATTAATTAACTTCCAAAAGTCGGCTGAGTTCTTGTTGCTGAGGGCCGCTAACATGGCTTCGCTGTCCAGTTGAAATTGTATTGCTTTGTGCGAAATTAGCCAGTTTTTATATCGCTGTTTTGAGGCTTTTTTTGCAAGCTGGCATTGGTCACGATCTAATTGTGCATGCTGTCTTAATTCTTTCCTCAATTGCCTCTTTCTTTCTGCGATTTCATTGTTGTAGCGGTGTTTTGGTGCAAAGGCCGGTTTTTTTTATCCATTCTGGGTTGTCATGAACTGTTTTAGGATTACGGTGTATTCAAGGGTGGAGTCCCTTGAATTTATTGTATGGTTGTAGTACGAATCTGTTATCCGCTCCACCTCAAATGGCTTTATTTTTAAGCGAATTCTGTTAGATTCTACTTCGACGTTGTTCTTCCAGATGTTAGGTTTCGCTATGGATGGGAAAAGTAGAGTCAATGTTAATTTGCTATGATCGCTATTGAGATCTTCTAGGACAGTTAGTGCCACTGCTCGATGGTTTAGATTTCCAGAAATAAAGAAGTAGTCGATGATGGATGATGACTTCTCACGTTTCCATGTTTTTTGGGCTGGTATATCTCCACTAATATTCCCATTCATCATTGTAATGTCTCTTTCTAGTAGAGCTGAGCACCATTTTGCTGCCAGTTTTTGCAATGAGGTAGACGCTACAACGTCTTGCGCATCCCTTATGCACGATAGATTCAAGTCATCGCAGCATATTATATTCGATGCGTGTTGCTCGCTATTAATCGCGTCGATTTGATCCAGCACTATGTTCATGAATTTATTTGTGCCAGCTTCTTTGTGGTGCCAATACAAGTTGATTATGTTCAGCTGGGTTTTGGTTTCTGTCCCAGAGTTCAGTGAAATTGCTTCTATAATAGTATGTTGAATGTAGGGAGTGAGATTGAGGGAGCTTTTTACTTTCCATCACGAGTTTTTTGCCACCATTGTTAGTAACCCAGCAGATGGACGCCCTTTTTTTCTCGATATGGCTGGGTTCATGACTATTTCATATTCGTCTGACAATGGGCACAGGGTAAGCCACGTTTCCTGCAGGCAGATCACTGACTGATTCAAGAGGCTTTTAGTTGAATTGTTGAATAAATGCATGAATCCTCGGGTGTTCCATGAGAGGACATGCATATGGGGACTACTGTGTCTCTGCTGGCGTTAGCTGGTTTGCCCGCCCAGGACTCCGGCAAGCCAATTCCAATTTTTTGTTGTGTTATTATTCTCCAAGGGTTCCTGATCATTGGTATGGTCATTTGCAGCAGAGGTATTTGTTCCTAAAATTGTAATTTTAATATTTTCTCCCATATTACGGATGTTTTTTTCCAGTATTGGACTACTTTGTTCCTTATTAAGTTCCGGTTTATTCGGCAGTGCCGTAGATGTAACTTTAGAGGGAGAATTTGGGTTAACATTGTTTCCAAATATAGTCTTGTAAGATGGAGATAAATTGTTGACTGATGCTTCTCTTGCTTTTGTTGGGCACGTATCCACAATGTTGATTTGAGGCACTTCATGAATATCGAAGCCTAGGGACAGCAGGAACGAAACTGCATTTAGAAGTAAGTCACAGACAAGTCTGGAATTTATGTGTAAGCGGACTCTATCATTTTGGTTGTCATTAATGAAGTCTACTGTTTGAATGTCATTGGACTCTATTGACCGAAGTCCTGGTACATGATGTAAGAGTCTGAGGACATTATTTCGATTCAGGATTAGTCCGTCTTTTGTGTCCAATATTCGTTCCAGTATTAACGTGTGCTTAACACAGTTTCCAAGTTTGTCTTTGTTTGCGTGAAGATTTTGTTGATTTTTGTTAACCTGATTGAATGTTACCGTTTTCTTGTGATCCTTCAGGATGGGCCGAGTTGAAGAACTCGACGTATTGGTCGTGTTTGATTTTATTTTAGAGGTTCCTTCATCCTGCGTTCTCCAAATCTCATTCCAACGAGTTGGGCTGCTTTCCGTGGCTGGTTTTTGGGCTCCGTTTCGATCTTCCAGACGTCTTCTTTTTTCAGCCATAGTTTCAAATTTATTGGGGTTTCCAGTAGGGACCAACGGGATTACTTCTGTTAACGGAAGTATCAATTCACAAACTCGCCCAGTACCAGCTCGCGGTGCTTCGATCGCGGATTTTTGCGTGTCAATTTTAGCCAGGTCATCAGGGCTTAGGATCTTTTTTACCACTTCCTCATCATCTAGTTCTGCATTAATCTCGTCTTCGTAAACTGAAAAGTTTAAGAGCTCCTCCGCATCAGGCTCGGAGCTTTCATCTAGCACAATTGTTGATCCTGGTCTATCTGGGCACTTTTGCGAGGCATCTATATTAATCTTTTTTGGTGGATTGTTTACTTTGTCGGTATTGACAAATACATTAACTGATTTTAGATTTCTTAGAAACTTTCTTGATCCCGTGTTGTTACATTTTCGTTTGCATTTTTGGTTCTTTTGTTTTTTTTCCTGTTGTTTATTTGCATCAGTAGGATGTGCTTTTTGGAATATTCCATACGTTTTGTCTTTCATTACTGTGCAATGGTTTGCTTCTTGTTCTAAGGGATCTTTGATTCCTTCTGTGTTAACTGACGTGGATGGCACAGGGATGCTTATCTGTGCCAGGTTATTAGCGGGACGAGTGGATGGAGTGTTTGGAAGGCCTGTGATACCTACTGCACTAGCAGAAGTAGGTGGCACTGGGGTATTAATGTTCACGATACTATCTACTATAAGGGTAGATAAAGTATTTGAAGGAGGTTTCATTACGTTTTCGGCTTGCTCTGAAGAAAGTGATGTGAAGTTTGCCACTTGCGGGGGGTTATCTGAAACAGCGGCCCGAGCTGGCAGTGGTGGGTTCTTTGATAGGTCTGTCCGTGACACGTCAGGTATAATGGATCCCTCTTTTGTAGGTCTTTCCTCGCATAAAGAGTCCCTGTTGGAAGTATTCCTGGTCGACAATGGGGAGTGAGGTATGGAAGTCGATAACTTTTCTTGGCTGTTCGATCTTAATAGTACATTGTTTGGCCTTTGCGACATTCCAGGGTCATCGTTTCGATGAGTGCAACCTTCCCATGAAGTTGATGCAATGTTTGTCACTTGAGGTAGTGGCTCAGAAACACTGGAGACGGGACGAGGTTCGTCATGCATTCTCTTTGATGGTTGGGTCTGTTTCAGCAGGCTTAACGCCTCTAAGGTTATTTCGGACATTAGACGTTTCTCGTCAACGTTTAAGCGTTTTTGGTCCGCAAGATCCTTAGTTAGAATTTCGAATCTTTGGATATAGGCCAGCATTTTCGTGTTTTCCCCGACATGCAGCAGTTCTACTGTTGCGAGTTTGGTATTTGTCAAGGCTGTTAATGCTGTTAGATCTTTAAGATTATCGCTTAATTGCTCATAGAGTTTGAGCATTGGGGCCATGGCTATAGACAGCGAGAACGAAACAAAAGGTCTAAGATCATGTAAAGCGTCTTTCACAATGTTTTGGAGCTTAAGGTCTTTCAAAGTTTGAGACGCAGATTTCTTGTGGTTATGAGCTTTCCCTTTAGGAGGCTGGTGTCTGGTGGGTGAATCATTCAGTGATTTATCTAGAGATGAAGTATCAGACGGCTCTTCGTTACATGACGAGATAATCAACCCTATGTTGTTTTTCCTGAAGCCTGATGATGACGTTGATGGATTTTGGGAGCCAGATATTCGATTCCATCGTTTCCTGTTTTGGGAGCATGGTACAGAAGGAGATACACTGGAGGCAATTCGTCTTCTTTTTCTGGGGCGTTTTAGCCATTCGCTTCCCAGTCGCGTATTATCCTCAATATCGTTTGTCATAGGGCAGGGTTCAGAGGAAAGAGAACCACCATTGGCATCGCTGACGTTGGCTATTGATTTGGCATTTATGGAGCTGTTCATTTTTGTTAGATCTATAAGGAGTTTATTCACTATAGCCAAGGAATTATTTTTTCGTTCGTGTTGAGTTTGGGAACCATTAGGATCTTTGCAGTTCACAAAAGGATGGTTATTTTTGGCTAATCTAAGGTCTTGTTCTTCTGCTTCGATCGTGAGTACAGGTAGGTTGATTGGCTGAGATCTAATAGCAATGACTCTTTCTTCCATCTCATATAAAAATTTATTACGAGGGATTGGACTATCTTTGTCTATCAGAAGATGGGCAGAAGTGGACTTGGGGGGCAATGACGGTGATCCAATGGGCGAAGACGTAGGCATCAGGGAGTTCGTGTCAGGAGTACAATCGAACCAAGAGCCAATGGCATCCGAAGTTAGCCGTTGATTTTTATGGTTGTTTGGGGCATGCAAAACTTCTGTTTGCGATACATCTCCTGATGAATATACAAGCCTTGCCGTGTCGGCAGGTAGTGTGCATGAGGAATGGTCAACAACCAAATTAATAATGTCATCGGCGAATGCAGATTCACCCAGTAATGGGGCTCCGCTTTCAGCGGGATAATCTGCACTCAAGTTTGTGTGACTCGGCGCAAATCCGAGTTCGTCGCTTCGTGATTCACTGCGAGGGGGCTCCCCTTCATACCCTACAAGTTCTCTACTGAGGGATTTTGTGTTTTTTTGGGCCGACAAACTATCGGAAAGAGGACTGGGGATTAACTCACTGTCTATCTCAGTGTGCGGTTGATTTGTGGGAGAAACAGTATCTTTCAGGGCTCTCGCACCGCTGGCGCGGGTGCTCAGATCATCCATTAACGCGTGTGGCAGTGATATAACGCGAGCGGCAGGGGAGGAGGGGGGTTTGTAATTTCTTACTTGGTTTCTCCCGGCAGTGAAGGTGTTAGAGGCGAAGCGGTTCCAGGTGACGACTTGGGTACCTTCAGGACCTTCGACTTCTTCGGCGCGTCTCAGCTGCAGTCGGGTAACAGGATGGTGTATGGTCCTTGCGGGAGCCTTGAGCGTTTTTCTTGGATCCATATAAGTAGAGATTGAGGCTACCAGGCCTCGAGAGCCTCCAGAGACTCACGAGACTCTGCACGACTCCGCGCCGCTCCGCGGTGTGCAGGGGTTTAAGAACACTCCCCCTCAGCTGTAGCAAGGAGCAAGGAGTAGAGAGAGGACTGATACTCCAAACAGTCCAGCAGGCACAGCAGACTCACGAGACTCTGCACGACTCCGCGCCGCTCCGCGGTGTGCAGGGGTTTAAGAACACTCCCCCTCAGCTGTAGCAAGGAGCAAGGAGTAGAGAGAGGACTGATACTCCAAACAGTCCAGCAGGTACAGCAGACTCACGAGACTCTGCACGACTCCGCGCCGCTCCACGGTGTGCAGGGGTTTAAGAACACTCCCCCTCAGCTGTAGCAAGGAGCAAGGAGTAGAGAGAGGACTGATACTCCAAACAGTCCAGCAGGCACAGCAGACTCACGAGACTCTGCACGACTCCGGTGGTGGTTTTAATTATAGTCACAATTAGTTAACCATAAAGCCTTAGTGTACAAGAAGCCAAAATGACTGTCTAAAAAATACCATGAAAACAATAAGCAATGATAGTCCATGTATACAATTTATGGCTGACGCGTTTCGGGATACATATCCCTTCTTCTTGAGCCTAGTTGATTTGGACTGCGGAACCTAAATAAACATAAAGAGCTGTTTCAATACACAACATGTTCAGATATTAGAAATTAAACAAAGTAATTATTATTGATCTCACATAAACATTACATGTATTGGTCTATCCAATTGGGTGCAGTTCAAAGACATCTATAAAGGATGTTAATCCGAGTCATCCCAGTTAGAGGGGTCCCACCCGGGATCAGTGCGCCAGAGAGTGTACATTAATTACTACAGAAGTAATCAAGAAGAGTTGCTAACGGTTGCCTATCAGTGACAACGGCCTACATTACATATATCAAAGCCATTCAAATAATGCAAATAATGGCATGTCCATCAGTTACATCAGCCTCCATTAATTATATTCAAGGAATTCAAATAGTGGCGTACCTTAAGTTTAAACCAAGGTCAAGTGTAAATTTCCACTCAAAGCATGGTAAAACCGTTTGTTCCAATTCTTTCCGCCGGTCAGTGAAGGAGAACTGCTCTTTTTAAAAGTGCATATTGCCTACGGGTCAAACAAGAACAAAGCGATTCTAAAGATAAAATATTAACTTCCCACATAAGAGGTCA